>NC_133415.1:61487500-62212500 GCF_049350105.2 Macaca mulatta
AAACACTTTGCAATAGACAAAGAGACTCTGCTCATAATGCAAAGTAATTTGTGGTGTGTTCCTGGTGAATGCATTTAGCGAAGCAAATATAGTTATGCGGAATTTAAATTAAGGTTGACACTAATGTAAACAGAGCCCAAGAACCACTGTCCCCAATAATTTGATGAGGACACAGGTTTTAATCAAGCCTCTTCCACTAAAATAGCAATTTAAATCCCTATCGTTTAAACTGGATAAAACGCTTAAGCCGTAAAGGTTGGGGGGGGAAATAGAAAATTACTTGAAAATAAAAATGAAACAGAGTATCTCTGGGGGAAATCTTGACTATGTTTTGACCCAACTGGGATGTACATGTCGATTTAAATGCCAGGTTGATTTTGAGGCCAGATTCCAGGTATTTGAAGGCATTTGCTATGTATCTTTTCTGTTGTTGTAAAGTTATGGTTGGACACATTCTGGTTGTATTGATCTCAGAGTAAAAATGCTCCTCGTAATAAGAAAGTGGAGATTCTGATTCCGAGGCCCCAGAATCATTTATGTATTAAAGGAAGAAATCTACCTGCTTCCCCCAGCAACCAATTTCTATTTGAACTAAAAAATTCAAAATTGGGGGAATATGAGGAAGGAGCGTGGGCCTGGTTAGAGACCCTGGTCAGCCATCGGAGAAGTCAGTTTTTCTAGAGGGTACCACGTCTGCACATGGCTTTGTTCGGGTTTGCCTATTTATTTCCCTTACTCAGATTCACTGGGGAGGGAGTCAGCCCAGTCATTAACATTAATTAAAATGCCAGCAGCCTAGGTTCCAGGGCCTGGGAGGCCTTGTATATGGGAAACAAAACCAAACAAAATAGCAATTTATTCTGCCCTGCTCTTGGAAAATAAGCGGGAGTTTGGCAGCACTTCCCGGGGCTCCGGACTTTACAGCAAAAGAGCAGGAGGATAAGGTAAATCAACCCTGAATTCTCCGAATTATGACCCTGCCTTCTCCAACCACATTCATGATGTATCTTCTAGGGAAAGGAATTTGTCCAATGATGTGTTTTTAATACCTATTCAGAAGAAAGGGCTGAGAACTATCTGGGGAGGAATAAAAGCTGTAAACGTAAAGTGCTCTGAAAATGCTCCTAGCAGTAATATTAATGGTCACCCAACTCAAGGACTTAAAGTCAGGAATGGAAGGGAAATGGGAAGCTGGAGACTTTGACATTTGGGGGATGAAGGGGGGTCCACCACGAACTGAGCACTGATTATGAACTTGGCACCACGGGCACAATTAGGAAGAGGGTCTCAAACAGAAGCAAACGGAGCCCAGGGAGGTTAAATTATGTTCCGAAGGCCACACAGGCTTTGCAGGCAGGGCCAGACTGCTCCGACTGGCTCGGTCCCTCCTAGGAAGGACACCCTGTTCTCTCAGTCCCCGTTACCACGTGGTCCTAAAGTGGATACATCATCATGCTGCTTTGGGAAGCCTCCACTCCACGTCTGGCAGGTAAACAACATCTGAAACTCCCATCCTGCAAACATGCAAAAGAGGGGAAGGGGAATTTGCTACTCCAGCTCTCGGAAGTTAGAGGAAATGAATGGAAGGTCATCGATGTTCATCACAGTTGCAAGGACAGCAATCCCCAAAACCGTGATTCTACATGGTTCTTTGTGTCTATAAAAAGACAGATCTTTGACATCTGAACATCGGGCCTTATAGGCAGAGGAGAGAGAAGCCCAGCCAGGTCTGCCTTAGGAGACACAGCTGGCAGGCAGGCTCCTGCTCCCTTCTCTTAGACAAGAAGGAGCAAAGAGGATGGAAGGTTGTAGGGATGGGAGGGCCGGTGGGAGAACTGAGTGTGCAGGCCAAACTTGGAATGTCAGGGCATCTTCCAGAATGATGAGTATATATGTGTTTTTAAGAAGAAAAGATTTGTTGGGTGATGACTTTGGGGACCCCCAGGCTTAGGTTCCTCTACTCTCACCTGGCATCCCTGCTGTGGCCATGGGGAAACAGTACCCTCAGCCAAAAAGCACTTGGCATTGATATAGAATTTTGATTTCTACTCTTGGGAGGCACCGTGTGCCAGGCCTGTGTGCGTGTAGGCCAGAGTGACACAAAGTCACTGCTCAGGGCAAGCCCCGAGCCCTGGGGGTGGGATATGTGCTTCCCTCACCTGTGCTCTCTGGGGATGCGCCTGGCCGGCATTCCACTTGGCTCCTCACAGGGTGCTGGCTGGTTGGAGCCCCTGCTGCTTGTGGCCGTGACCAGCCTAATGATGCTTCCCAGAGCTGACTTTTCCTCTTGCCAGCCTCAGCTTCCCCAAGGCCTCACTCCTGCTTTCCGAGGTCACCTGCCTGAGGCTGCACACACACACACACCCTTCTGGTTTCCAGCAGAGAGAACTGTCCTGTCTGTCTCCCCGAGGCTGCAGTGCTGTCCAGGCAGCCAATATTGGAGGAGCAGCATAGGGGAGGACTTTGGCTATTTCCTTCATTTTACTGTTCAAATCAGGGTTCTGGAGATCTCATGACTCAGATCACTTGTCACACACTCTCAAAAGCATCTTATTTTTTCTTGTGCTGAAACACTGATACAGCATTTACTTGAGGTGTGGTAGCATTTTCATCCTCATGGCCCCAGACATGGGTGAAAGGTTTGGAAATGCCAACTCATCTCTTGGCCTCAGTTTCTCTCCTTCATCAGAGGATAAACAAAACAAACAATCTCACAGACCATTGTGAAAAAGTTTGTTTGGGAGAGCATTTTGGAAGTGAATGATGTCGGAGATGCATTTTGGCGTCATTTCCTGTTATAGAAACGTGGGGTGGGAATAGATGTGACCAGAGTAGATGAGTATGCAGTGCTGAGCTCTTGACTTTGGCCAGGAGTCCTCATGTTCTTTCACCTGCTCTGTGAAAGAAATCTGAACCTGTTTCACTTGCCCAGCCTCTTGATTTGGAATCTCAGTGCAAACCCCAACATCAACAAAGTTGCTATGGATTTTTATGATTATCTTAAGAATTTGTCTCAAGTGAGGCTCGAGTACTCTCAGGAGAAGGGGTGGGGATCCTGAGCTGCTCCCCTGCTGCTCTCTGTGAAGCACACGTCACCCTCTTTTCTCCTTTCCAGTCTCTGCATTGCAAATGCCTACTTCTCTAGTGCAAAGCCTACTTTCTTACAAGATCCAATATCTTCTTCCATGTAACTCTGGGCCAAAGGACTTACACTGACTTCCTCTTAAATTGGGAAGAGATGGCTGAGTTCCTATCACCCTTAAAGCACTCCTTCTTTACAGGAAATATTGACCCCTTCCACACCACACCACAATACCCTCCTGGACACAGCCTGAGATCTCAGGACAGTGGCCTGGCCACTACAAGGGTCCTGGGATGTCCGGGAAGGCTCTTTCCAGGCCCCAGCTCTTCTGCTCAGTTATTCCAATGAAGACTTAATTCTGTGGGCTCATGTGGGCCGTCTGTGGTCAAATGTCAGCATTTGTGGTTGAGACTCCTCTTAGAGAGGCAGCTGGGAGCGGTAAGTCCCTTGTCCTGCTGAATGGGTAACAATAAGTTGGCAGGGACTGGGTAGGGGTGGGGGAGATTCTCCATTGAAATCTTAGATCAAAATGATGAGATTTAGATCATTTGTTCAATGTGGGTCTTCTAACAAGCATTTTTAGGGCTATCTCCAAGATTGGGTTGTTTCTCCCAGATCTTTAGTTCTAGGTTTCGCTTCCTCCCTCCCTTTGCCTTCTTTCTCACCTCCAGGGTTAGAGGGGTTTTCTGGTGTGCCTCCTGCCTCTTTGTCAGGCCTCAGGCTCCCAGCCTATTAGGCTCTGCTGGTGTTGATCACAATTTTTACTTTCTTCTACAAAATTCTCTGTATGTGCAGGGGTATTGGCAGATCTCCCAACCCCAGAGTATTTGTATAACCAATTCATTATGTAGGGTCTGATTTTTTTTTTCTTTCCTGATAAATAGAAAAATTTTTGTTTTGCTTAAAATGCTATTTGCCCAATGACTCTGCTTTATAGACTACCTCCAAGCAACGGGTCTACTTGTTATTTATGAGCAGTGTTATAAAAAATAATTAGAGATGAGGGGTGGATTCTGATGGCTTAGGGAAATTTCTGGGGTTATATAACTGACCATGCTAGTTATCCATGAGGTAGAGAAATACCAGGTGAGGTGTCCACTGGCCTAAATCTGCAGGATATTTTTCATATTTTTATGAAACTCCCAATTCACATTCTTTTGTTACTTAAGAGTTAGTTGGTCAAGGTATTGGTGATATCTCCACTCTCTGTTTTTAAAATTATTTACCAAATCCTTTCAGTCCTTCCTTCAATTTTGCAAAAATGAAAGCAATGTTCAGAATGTGGTCTGTCAATGAAATGGAAATAATAGGTATGGAATATCTTTAAAAAATACACCTAGTTTTCCATTCTCTCTGCCAGCGTCTAGTGAAGGCCCTTTATGAGAAGGAAAATCTCCACATTAGTTATTGTCAGCAACCTCCAGCATCAGCTTCCAGCACCTCCAGTGTTGTTAGAAACAGTTGGTGTCTACAGGGATCTGATAACATCCTCCTAGAAGGGTAGTTTGTACAAGCTGCTCCCCCTACAACAACCATTCATACTTTTTTTCTTTTCTCCCCCAGAGGTAGCATTTCTCTCTGTTACCCAGGGTGAAGTACAGTGGTTTGATCATAGCTTACTGCAGCCTTCAATTCTGAGACTCAAGCCATCCTCCAGCTTGGACCTCCTAAGTAGCTGGGACTATAGGCACTTGCTGCCATGCCTGGCTGAATATCTGTTTTTTTTGGTTTGTTTGTTTGTTTGAGATATTCCATACCTATTATTTCCATTTCATTGACAGACCACATTTTGAACATTGCTTTCATTTTTGAAAAATTGACTATACTTCATCATGGAAATTATGTAATTTTTATACTTAAGACATTGGTGTTTCATATGTCTTGATCTACTGACTATAGAGTCTTGAATTTTCTGCTGGTCAAAATGGATTAGATGTTTTGTAAGAAAGTAAGAACTTAAAGTTTCCTGCCAACATAGTAAAAGTATTGAGAGTTTACAGTGGATTGATTGAGTAGATGGTCTCTGAACCTGCACATCCATCTGAACATTACAAAAAAAAGAGACCATGAGAAACTTGTACATACTTATGTGACACATTAGAAAACACGCAACATTTTTTTGACAAAAGAAATCAAATATGGACTGCAGGAAGCCTCAGGTCTAACTTCCAGCTGACAGAACATACAGTTAACAGAGGAATCTATTAAATGGCACCATGTGGATGCCACCAGTGAGATCCACGTGGTGGGAAACTCTACAGGACATATTACCTTGTTTCTTCAACAAATAAGCACCAAGAAGAAAGAGAGAGAGAGAAAGAGAGAGAGAGAGAGAGAAAACTTACAGATGTAAAAGAGAGAAACACATGTTAGCCAAAGGTCATTGTGGATCATGTGTAGACCTTTGGATCTTGATTTTAATAGAGCAACTGTGCCTTACCCTCAAATAGTGTGAGAGAAATGGGGAGCTTTGAACACTTATGTGCTATTCAGGAATTACTGTTAACTTTTTAGATGTATTAATGCTATATGGTCATACTTTTTTTTTTTTTTCGAGATGGAGTCTCGCTCTGTCACCAGGCTGGAGTGTAGTGGCATGATCTCTGCTCACTGCAATCTCTGCCTCCCGGGTTCAAGCTATTCTCCTGCCTCAGTCTCCCGAGTGGCTGGGATTACAGGCGAATGCCACCACACCCAGCTAATTTTTGTATTTTTAATAGAGACAGGGTTTCATGATGTTGGCCAGGGTGGTCTCAATCTCCTGATCTCGTGATCCACCCACCTCAGCCTCGCAAATTGTACTTTTAAATGACTGTATCATTTAAATGTTGGAGAAGAATTCAAAAGATTAGTTAAGGAAGAAATGATTTCATATGTGGAATGAACTTGTAAATAAACCAGTGGGAGGACAAAGCGGGTTGAGTAGTGATGAATCAGGATTGGCATGGGCTGGTATTGTGGGTACTGTGTGATGTGATATACTATTATTTTAAATTTTTCCAAAATAAAAAAATGAGAAAATAGAGGCTCACCTTCATGAAGATATTTGCCCCAAATCTCTCTTCTTCTAGACTCTCCTCAATCTCCCTCCTCATGGTGACTGCTGACCTAGTTGAAGAAGTCCTCTGTACGGGATGCTTCTACTTCCTTGATACCATCCAGAGTCCCTTCTCATATCTCTATCATTTTGTTTGCTAAAATGGCACTGAAAAAAGTTGAACTCTGAATGACAAACCCAGTGGCCATCTCTCTAGTGACATCATCTGTGACTGTGGCAGTAGTGGATATGGTTGATCAGCCCCTCCTTCTTGAAGCTCTCTTGCCCCCACACTTCCATAATGCTGCGGTTGCTGGTTTTCTTCTGAAGCTGCAGTCACATCCTTAATGAACTGCCCAGCCTCCTTCTAGCAATGCACGGGGAACAGCTGTGGGCCTAGGTTCAGCCCCATGCTCTTCTTTCTCTTGACTCCTCCATCTTGAGCACACAAACTTCCTCTGCTTTCTCTGCAGTCCTCAGCTCTGTGTAGGAGGCACTCTGCATTTCCTGCCTTCCTCCCCTCTTCAGCTGCTCGCCAGACCTCCCTACCTGGAGGCCCCATCATCCCCTCAGACACAGCTCCTCAGGAGGCTGAGGCTGCAGTAAGCTGTGATGGTGTCCCTGCACTCCAGCCTAAGTGGCACATCAGGATCCTGTCAAAAAAGAAAAAAGGAAAGAAAGAAAAAGACATTCTGAACTTATTTCTCCACTATCCTCCATTTGATCTCAAACTACTGTTTTAGTCTCCTTGCTCACCACACAAATCCCATGACGACCTCCTCGCTGACAACACCTTCCCTGAAGGTTCAGCAACTTTCCACTTCCGTCCATCTGGCCGGCTAGCAGAGCCCTGCTTAGGTTACAAGACCTAGATCAGTGGAAGTCATAGATTGGGATTCTATTGTCACCATAGCTTATTTGACTTAGCTTGGCATGCAGTGAAAAGATGTCTGTGAACTAGCCAGTCCTCTAAGGTATGTGGCCTCAAACCAGCATTCAACCTCTCTTGTCTATTTTATTTTAACTATTTATTTATTTATTTTTTGAGATAGGCTCTCTCTTTATTGCCTAGGCTGGAGTGCAGTAGCGCAAACTCAACTCACTGCAAACTCCGTCTCCTGGGCTCAAGCGATTCTCCCACCTTAGCCTCTTGCATAGGCAGGATAAGAGCCCTGGGCCACCATGTTGGGCTAATTTTTGTATTTTTTTGTAGAGACAGGGTTTCACCATGTTGCCCAGGCTTCTTGTCCATTTTTTAAATCCAAATAAACCCAACTCAATGCCCACTGTGCTGGATAAAGCTGGCACTGTGTCTGGACCACCGGGGCTTATGTCATTTTTAGGTGTCCACTTCAACTCATAACACAAAAGGGAGGAAAAAACCTAATTTCAAGTACTGTACTAGGCTGTGTGACCTTGAGCACCTCCTTAACTTCTCTGGATCTATTTCGCAAAGTATAACATCAGGACATCAACATCCTCTTGCAGCTTGTTGGGATGACCAATTTAGTTAAAAAGGTGGTGCCCTTCACATCTTTCCTGGCACACAGCACGTTTTCAATAAATATTAACTGCTATTGTCATAATAGCTACTTGCTAAATATACGTATTCAGTCACATGAGTCAACTCAATTATCTGTTTTAAATTAATTTTATCTTTATTAAAATGTTATGGCTGAGGATATGGAATTATTTACTTGGAACAAGATGGAAATGTGTACTTTTTATTTATTCTGTGTGTCTGTGTTTCTGCATGTATTATTTTTTTTATTAACAATGCATGGGAGGGGTACTGGTGGAAAATAAATTGGGAAGTTTATTAGCTTTGCCTCTCCCTCTGACTGTCCATCTCTCTGTGTCCCTCAATACAAGTCAATTTGTTCCATAATGGAGATGCCAAGATGGATCAGACACATTTCCTCACGTTCTGGAGTTTATATTATGGAGGGAAGATTTAGATACATAAACAGATAGTGTCAGTTTTGAAATGGACAGTGCTGTGCTAGAGGGGTGATCAGGTACCTGAGAAAACTAAAGGGAAGCATTTAGGTGAAGCTGGAGGGCCCAGCAAACTTGCCTTTGAGTTCTGAAGATGAAGCCCCTGTCAGGTGATGGGTGGCACTGAGCATGGCCCAGGTATATGAGTGGCAGCACCATGCAGGGATCCCAAGCAATTCAATAGCTCCAGCATCAGCCCTAATAGAAAACATGTGCTGACCACTTGCTGTGTACCAGTCACTATGCTGAATCCTTTACATGTTAGTTTTCTACTTACTCTTCACAAATGCCTCAGAAGAATTAGCATTTCCACTTTACAGAAGAGGGAGCTGAAGTGTGAGTTGCCTGCATGGCTTGCCTAAGGCAACATGACAGAGCCCAGCTTTTAAGCATCTCCTGGACTGTGTGTCAGGCTGAAGGAAGAGCCAGGGAGACAGGCTGTCTTCAGGAATTTGACTTCAGAGTGGGTGAGGGGTAAGGGTAGGCACAGTGAGGGAGGGAAGGTGAAGGGTGTGAGGCTGGGAGTATTGAGTGCAAATGCTTCTGTGTGGAGCATGGATGAAGGGCACTAGCATGGAGCGGGGAAATCAAGCAGCAGCCTTCTCAAGTGGTCCTGATAGTTTTCTGCCCTTCTTGGTCTTGAGTGCTCCTCCAGAGAGGGTCTGCAAGAAGCCATCAGAGGTGCCTGATCTGGTTTGACTGTGTCCCCACCCAAATCTTATCTTGAATTCCCACATGTTGTGGGAGAGACCCGGTGGGAGGTAATTGAATCATGGGGGCAAGTCTGTCCCATGCTGTTCTCATTACAATGAATAAGTCTCATGAGATCTAATGGTTTTAAAAACAGGAAATCCCCTGCACAAGCTCTCTCTCTTCTCCTGTCTGCCACCATGTGAGACATGACTTTCACCTTCTGCCATGATTGTGAGGCGTCCCCAGCCCCATAGAACTGTAAGTCCATTAAACCTTTTTCTTCTCAATCTCAGGTGTGTCTTATCAGCAGCATGGAAACTGACTAATACAGTAAATTGGTACCAATAGAGTGGAATGTTGCTGAAAAGACACCCACAAATGTGGAAGTGACTTTAGAACTGGGTAACAGGCAGAGACTGAAACAGTTTGGAGGGCTCAGAAGAAGATAGAAAAATGTGGGAAAGTTTGGAACTTCCTAGAGACTTGTTGAATGACTTTGACAAAAGTGCTGATAGTGATATGAAAAATAAGGTCCAGGCTGAGGTGGTCTCACACAGAGATAAGGAACTTGTTGGGAACTGGCACAAACGTGACTCTTGTTATGTTTTAGCAAAGAGACTGGTGGCATTTTGCCCCTGCCCTAGAGATATGTGGAACTTTGAACTTGAAAGAGATAGTTTAGGGTATCCGGTGGAAGAAATTTCTAAGCAGCAAAGCATTCAAGAGGTGACTTGGGTGTTGTTCAAAGCATTCAGTTTTATAAGTGAAGCAGAGCATTAAAGTTCAGAAAATTTGCAGTCTGACAATGTGATACAAAAGAAAATCCCATTTTCTGAGAAGAAATTCAAGCCACCTGCAGAAATTTGAATAAATAATGAGAAACCAAACATTAATCCTCAAGACAATGGGGAAAATGTCTCCAGGACATGTCAGAGGTTTTCACAGCAGCCCCTCATATCACAAGCCCAGAGGCCTAGGAGGATAAAGTAGTTTTGTGGGCCAGGCCCAGGGTCCCTGTGCTGTGTGCAGCCTAGGAACTTGGTGCCCTGCATCCCAGCTGCCCCAGCCATGGCTGAAAGGGGCCAACATAGAGCTCAGGCTGTAGCTTCAGAGGGTGCAAGCCTCAAGCCTAGGCAGCTTCCACCTGGTGTTGAGCCTGTGGGTGCACAGAAATCAAAAATTGAGGTTTGGGAACCTTCACCCAGGTTTCAGAAGACGTATGGAAACGCTGTCCAGGGAGAAGTTTGCTGCAGGGGTGGGGCCCTCATGGAGAACCTCTGCTAGGGCAGAAGGGAAATGTGGGGTTGGAGCCCCCACAGAGTCTCTACTGGGGCACTGCCTAGTGGAGCTGTGAGAAGAGGACCACTGTCCTTCAGACCCCAGAATGGTAGCTCCGCTCACAGCTTGCACTGTGCACCCAGAAAAGCTGCAGGCACTCAGCGCCAGCCCATGAAAGCAGTCAGGAGCAAGGCTGTAACCTGAAAAACCACAGGGGTGGAGCTGCCCAAGACCATGAGAACCCACCTCCTGCATCAGTGTGACCTGAATGTGAGACATGAAGTCCACGGAGATCATTTTGGAGCTTTAAGCTTTGACTTCCTGTTGAATTTCAGACTTCCATGGAGCCTGTAGCCCCTTTGTTTTGGCCAATTTATCTCATTTGTAATGAGGGTCTGCAAGAAGAAATAAAGGTTTAATGAACTTACAGTTCCATGTGGCTGGGGACGTCGCCTCATGGCATCCCCAGTGTATTTACCCAATGCCTGCATCCCCACTGTATCTAGGAAGTAACTAATCTGCTTTTGATTTTACAGGTTCATGGGTGGAAGGGACTTGTCTTGCTCAGATGAGACTCTGGACTGTGGATTTCAAAGTTAGTGCTGAAATGAGTTAAGACTTTCAGGGACTGCTGGAAAGGTATGATTAGTTTTGAAATGTGAGGATGTAAGATTTGGGAGGGGCCGGGGTGGAATGATATGGTTGGGTTGTGTCCCCATCCAAATTTCATCTTGAATTCCCATGTGTTGTGAGAGGCACTCAGTGGGAGGCAATTGAATCATGGGGCAAGTCTTTCCTGTGCTGTTCTTGTGATAATGAATAAGTCTTAGACAACTGATGGTTTAATAAGAGGAATTCCCCAGCACTAGCTCTCTTTCTTTTCTTGTCTGCTGCCACGTGAGATGTGCCTTTCTCCTTCTGCCATGATTGTGAGGCATCCCCAGTCGCATGGAACTGTAACTCCATTAAACCTTTGTTTCTTCCCAGTCTCAGGTATGTCTTTATCAGCAGCATGAAAACAGACTAATATAGCACCTCTGCAGACAGCTATAGGACCAAGGATTGTAGACCCAAGTGCAGCAAGTAACCTCCCCTCTGGCTGAGCCTTGGACCATCCTGTGTCCTGCCTCTGCTCTACTTCTGGAACCTTCTATCTCACACCTGCCTGTCATTTCTTGTTAGGTGTGCACACTGTTCTTTTACTCCTGCCCCAGGGAAGTCTGCCTGAATTCTTCTTTTGTTGATCACCTGGGCTGAGGATTAATGCTGCCACTGGCTGTGGGTATGTTTGGAACTTTCCCTGGAATCCAGGGACAAATACACTTGTTCAGTTTTTAATTTATTTTTAATTTTTACTTGTGCTCCTCCCCAGCCACACATATTTTCCTGTCATGAAGCTTTTCTTTAAGAAAGTTGCAAGTTGTGGGGAAAAGTGTCTGTGATGACTGGGAACTGATTTCCAAAGGCTAGCTGCAAACCATGACTGGGAAAGAAGCAGGATGGGCCCAGACTTTGCAGTGGCTGCTGTCCACCAGAATATTCAGGCTCAGAAGGGTCGTGGGGGGTCCCCAAGCCTGCTGAAAGATGAGGCACAGTCCTGACTCCACTCAACTTACCCCACCCATGCTTCATTGCTCCCCAAAGCACTCACGACTCTGATATTTTGCTTCTATGTTTGCTTCTTATTTGTCTCCTGTCATTAGGATGAAATCTTCCAGAGAGCAATGGTTTCATCTGTCCTATTCACTGTTATAAATAGTGACTGGTACATAGTAGGCACTGAATAAATATTTGTTGAATCAATGCATGAATGAAACTTCGACAAGCATTTTGTCATTTTTTGCCAATTAAGTAATGAAAAGTCTCCTAGGCCATAACTAAATTTTCAGGATGTGGTGCCATGGCGGCTGGTGCCAGCACTGTCATAGGCTCTCCTCCTTCCACCCCCCCCCTCCCCCACTGGAACCACTTTCTTCCCTTTTCACATACACCCAACAGCCTGCAGGTTATTGTTGTCATCAGAGTGTTTTTCAACTTCAAGAATGCCCTTGATATTCATGAAAATCCTATTTGACTCACATAAAAGCACACCACTTGTTAAATGCCTGCAATGGGCTAGGAGCTTTGTATTCATTGCACTATTTAATTCTCCTAGGAATTCGAGAGTCAGGCTTTCTTCTTCCTCCTTAACAGATAAAAAAAGCTGAGGCTCCACAGCCTTGAGATCCTTGTCCAAGGCCTTGAGGCTCAGGTAGAAAAGTCTCGATTTCAGCTCAAGTCTGCTTGACCCCAAGGGTTGTGCTGATTGTCCATGAGCCCCGGACCCACATGCACCTGCTGCCTTAGTCCTACGAGTGAGAACAGAAGGACAGGGACAAGTATCACCCAGCAAGCCCAGAGACTGCATGCACGGGCATCATGCTGCATAACATACCCGCGGGATCCCATCTGGGGTGAGCATGAGGAGGTTGATGGTGGGCAGGGTCCTCTATGTTTCCAAACTGTTAGGACAAATAATGAGTTTCAACCCTGAAAAACTGATGAAATTTTACAGATTTTTGACTTACTAATGGTTTGAACTCATAGTTTCAACACAACCTCCAAGAGACCTTTCACAAGCCACTACAATTATAAAAGTCTTTCTTACCCCAAAAAACCTAGTTGTCTCTCAAGGAAAGTGCCAGAAGAATGAGCAGAGTTCAGTGAAAGAATCAGGGACAAATGTTTAAGTAGGGAGTTGGGGTGGTTTTAAGGGATGAGCAAGAGATTTCTAGGTAAAGGAGAGAAGAGGAAGGATATTTCAGGCAGAGGAAAACCAGTGTGCAATCTTAGTCCTGAATTTCCTGCTTGTGCATCTCTTATGGAGTCTGGGTGGAAAGAGAGACTGTGTTTTTTCTGTCTTGCTTCCTGCTGTGTATGCATATACTCAAGAGCAGTGCCTGGCACAAAGCGATCGCATGATAAATCCTTGTGATGTTGAACAAGTGGCATCCTCCATGCCCAGGAGTGACTGGCTGTAGAAGAGACACCTTTCTTGGTTCTCACACTGTCAGCCTTTTGCCACATCCTTTTGTTCTGTTTCTGCTCCCCACAACCCTTTAGAGGTTCTTTTTACTGCAATTAGAATAGTAGTCCTATAAATAATTTCCCCCACACATTTATCCTGTCTATTACTGTAAACCTGATATTGTGAAAGAACAGTTGGAATACTTCCTTCCTGTGCTCAAAAACTATCAATGACTTCCTTCACCTAACGTGATGAGTACAAATGCCTCGTCTTGACTTCCGAGACTCATATGACCCACTGCTTCTTCAATTTCATAATTTACATCTTATCTCTGTAAGTTCTGTGTTCCAGGAAAACTGAACTATTTTCTGCTCCTAGAACACAATTCCTATTTCCTCATCTTCTTTTTTTCTATATAATTGAGGTGGAGTTTCACTCTTGTCATCTAGGCTGGAGTGCAATGGCGCGATCTCAGCTCACTGTAACCTCTGCCTCCCGAGTTCAAGTGATTCTCCTGCCTCAACCTCCCAAGTACCTGGGATTACAGTCACCCATCAACACAACACATCCAGCTAGTTTTTGTATTTTTAGTAAAGATGAGGTTTTGCCATTTTGGCCAGGCTGATTTTGAACTCCTGACCTCAGGTGATCCACTTGCCTCAGCCTCCCAAAGTGCTGGGATTACAGGTGTGAGCCACTGCACCCGGCCTTTCCTCATCTTTTAAACCTTTTTTTAATATGGTTTCCAGGGCATGGAAGAGCATTTTCTCCCAAGTACACCTGTTGAGATCTCTCATATAAAAGGACCTTGAACACCACAACCACTGAGGGGTTTTCTGATTAAGCCCTCCTAACATTTGGTATCTTATGAGACCTAACGTCTTCATCTTGGAATTTTATTCTCTGTCCCGTGTCTCTAGCCTGAAGCCTTGCATAGAGGAGGCAACCTAAGATATTTGTGGGATTGAACTAAGCACCATTTATGTGCCAAGTTCTCATCTAGACTCAGGGACTACAGCAAGGAAGACCTTCTGCGGATGATATCAGAGAAATCATGAGAAATCATTTTGTAAATTCAGAAGTAGTAAGCATATGAGGTAGTAAAATGAGGTAGTATAAGATGATGATGATAGTGCTGATGATAATGCTGGTGATGGTGACGGAGATGATTGTGATAATGATGATGGTGATGGTGATTATGATAGTGATAATGGTGACAATGATGATGTTGGAGATGGTGATAAAAGTGATAATGGTGACAATGATGATGTTGGTGATGGTGATAATAGTGATAATGGTGACGATGGTGATGGTGATGGTGATGTTGATGATGATGAATGTGGAAAATGTTCATAATTACTCCTCCAGGTCTACTCTCCACCTTTCTCATCCTGCTCTGTCCGCTGGGAGGCTGAACCTTACGGACTGTATCAGCCAGACTCCTGTGCCCTTTGGTTTACTATTGGGTATAGCCAATAGAAACTATCAATGAAAAGTCAGAGATTGAAAGAAAAGAGAGTATGGGTTTTTATTTCCATAGCTCTCTCTTTGCTGTGCCTCAGTTTGCACTTGAACAATCTTGGCTCTTTTCAGCTAGTTCCTCTCCTATAGTTATAGCTCCTGCAAAAAACTAGTGACCACTTCTTGCCTATTTGGCCCAGGGTGGTAACAGCTCCCCTTTGTTGCCAATCCTAGTGTGTGTCACTAATAAGTTCCCTAAATCCTTTCAAAAGCACTATGCAATTTCCCCTTTTCAGAGTATCATCTGTATTTCTTGCTGAGGTGCTGACAGATGCAGTGACTGATGATGACGGTGGTGGTGACAACGGTGGTGATGATTTTTCTTTCAGACGGGAGTCTGGGAATCCTAATGAGCAACTCTCTGCAGAGAAGCTACAGAATTGAGGCAGAGTTTAGCAAGGTGCTCATTGTCTTACTTACCTATTACTGTGTAATAAGTTGTTCCAAAACTTGTTAGCTTAAATCAATGTTAATGATTTATTATTTCTGATCCTTGTGTAGGTCAGAAATTTAACAGGGCACAGCAGGATGGCTTGTTTCTGCTCCAACACGTCTAGGACTTCCTCTGGAAGGTTTAAAGGCTAGAGGCTCATTCACTTACGTGTCTACCAGTTGACCCAGGCTGCAGGCTTGGGTCCAAGGGTGAGCATTCAGAGACAGAGAGTGAGGCAACATATTGCCTGTTATAACCTAGCCTCAAAAGTAATTCATTGTCCGTTCCACTGTGTTCTACTGGTTGAGGCTGTTGTAAAGGCTCACCCGGGTTCTAGGGGAAGGAAGACTCCACTTTTTTTTTTTTTTTTTTGAGACAGAGTTTTACCTTGTCACCCAGGCTGGAGTGCTGTGGTGTGATCTTGGCTCATTGTAACCTCTGCCTCCTGGGCTTAAGCAATCCTCCCATCTCTGCCTCCCAAGTAGCTGGAGACTATAGGCATGCACCAACATGCCCTTCTAATTTTTGTATTTTTTGTAGAGATGGAGTTTCACCATGTCCCCCAGGCTGGTATTGAACTCCTGGACCCAATCACTCTGCCTGCCTTGGCCTCCCAAAGTGTTGGGATTACAGTCATGAGCCACTGTGCCTGACTGGCCTCACATCTTGATGGAGGAGTGTCGATGTTGCATTGTATGGTGTGGGCTAAAGTGATGTATGCCACTTCTGAACCTATGTGTGGATCTCCATGTATCACCCACTCTGTCTTCCCATGCAGTGGCAATCGCAGGATTCATACTGAAAATGAAAATTACCCAAACAAAAGTCAAGGAACCTAAATTTCTGAGTGATCACTTAGAGAAGAGCCACCCAATCCTTACTGACCTTTGCTGGGTGTGATAATTAAACTTTCAGTGTGTTAAGCTCCTGAGATTTGGTAATTGCTCCAAAAATGGAATTGTATCCATATTCTCAAACTTCATCTGAACCAGCATATCTCTCTTCCTGTATGAACACATCTATTAGGACTACAAAAACAAGGGACTAAGGTAATTTCTTCTTCCTTCCACTCCACGTATTAGTGAGCAGTCAAGTCACTATGGGAAAGAGAAGAAAATCTTAGGATTGCCAAGGTCATGAACTGATGAGCTCTCTGACTGTATTCAAAAAGGGCTTGCCCAGAAGAAACTATCAACAGAGTAAAGAGACAACTTACAGAATGAGAGAAAATATTTGCAAGCTATGCATCCGACAAAGGTCAATATCCAGAATCTATTAGGAACCTTAACAAATATACAAGCAAAAAACAAGCAACCTCATTATAAAGTGGGCAAAGAATATGAACAGACATTTTTCAAAAGAAAACATACATGTGGCCAACAAGCATATGAAAAAAGGCTCAATATCACTAACCATTAGGGAAATGCAAATCAAAACCACAATGAGATACCATCTCACACCAGTCAAAACGGCTACCATTAAAAAGTGAAAAAATAACAGATGCTGGTAAAGTTCTGGAGAAAGGGAACTCTTATACACTGTTGGTTGGAATGTAAATTAGTTCAGCCATTGTGGAAACTAGTTTGGTGATTTCTCAAATAACTTAAAACAGAATTACCATTTGACTCAGAAATCCCCTTATGGGTATATACCTAAAGGAATATAAATCATTCTACCATGAAGACACATGTATGCATATGTTCATTGCAGCACTATACACAATAGCAAAGACATGGAAACATCCTAAATGCCCATAAATGGTAGACTGGATAAAGAAAATGTGGTAAATATATACCATGAAATACCACACAGCCATAAAAAGAACGAGATCATATCCTTTTGAGCAACATGGATGGAACCAGAAGCTATTATCCTAAGCAAACTAACAGAGAAATAGAAAACCAAATACTGCATGTTCTCAAGTATAAGAAGGAACTAAACACTGAGTACATATGGACACAAAGAAGGGGACAACATAACCTGGGGCCTACTAGAAGGTGGAGTGTGGGAGGAGGGTGAAGATAAAAAAAACTCCTTATCAGGTACTATGCTGATTACCTGGGTGATGAAATGATCTGTACACCAAACCCCCATGAAAGGCAATTTACCTATATATCAAACCTGCACATGTACCCCTGAACCTACAATAAAAGTGAAAAAAATAGCTTGGCCAAGCCAATCAGTGAAAAAAGGAAACCGTTAACACAAATGCAGTAAATGTGCAGTCCTTATTTGAAGGAACTTGGGGAAAATGGAGATTGTTGTGTTAAAAATGATTGGTAGGCATGTGTCTGCAGGGGCCTTACCCCACCGCAGAAGAGCTTGTCTGTGGGAGAAAGTCGGCCTGACGTCCGTCCCAATAAAAGCCTGGGAAAAACATCTGTCAAGTGATATTTAGAACTGACATTTTCATAAGGATCCAGTCTGTAGAGGTTTTTCTCAGGGCTTGGAAAACCACATTTTTCATTCTTCCTTCTTCCCATCATCTGTAATTAAACAATGCTCACAGTGTTAAAAGTATATTTACAGGGACACTCTTTAAAGATTACATTTTGAAAAGCTTTTTATTTGGAAATAATTTAACAATTTAATCAATAATAACAGCTTCATCATAATAATGATAATAACTTCAACAAATAATATTTCTTTCCTGGGCCATTTGAGAGTAAGTTGCACACATCATGGCTCTTTATCCCTAAATATTTCAGTGTACTTTTCCTAAAAATCACAATATTTTGACATAACCACAGCACAATTGTCAACCCCAGTAAACTGAACAATGACAATATTTTTTTCTAACCCACCATCGGCATTCTGATTTTATCAATAACTTGGCTCAATTAGGTGTTATTCAGCATTTTGCCCCCTCAGCACACATTGTCTTGTCTCTGTGGTCTCCTTTAGTCTGGAACATTTCCACACACTTTCTTTGTATTTTATAATATTGACAGTTTTGAAGAATACAGTCATCTTAAAAACAGCATGTTCTGTATTTCATGTTCTCTGTCTCTTCATGGTTAGCTTCAGGTTGTGCCTCCCTAGCTAGGTATCCACAGACAATGCCATGTTCTTCCCATGGTGTCACTTCAGGGACACACGACATTCATCTCCCCTCCTTGGTGCTGTTGGTTTTCATCACAAAAGGCACTGCCTTCAATAAAACCCTTAAAAGGAGGAAGCCCATCGAAGGGGTAATTCTCTGAAAATTATTTTCCAAGTTCACATCTGTGGAGTTTCATACTCTAAGAATGAAATATTGGGAGTGGATGTTTTTCACAATGGAATGAAGCAAGGCATGCATGCACTGAGCTCAGCAATTGTGCTTTTAACCCAGACTGTCTGGACATGGCTGATTCTCCACTTCTGTCAGGGTGAGAAGACCAGCCGGGACACACCGTGCCCAAGTGCATTGCCAAGCCAGGACCTGAGACACTTAAGGGAGGCCTACATCTCACCTCAGCTTGGGAAATGACAGCCCTGACGCTGCATTTGCTCTCCATTCATTGCAAAATTCCCAAAGGAGAAGGAAGGCTGGAAGGCAGATAGACACCCTGCTGTCCGCCGCAAGAGCTACCCTAATAGTTTCCCGTATCTGAAATAGAAGGGATACTCTCTGGACTTTCAGGGATGCTGACTGGAAAGAGCTGGCGAACATGGTCTCAGAATCAAAAAAGATCTTCATAAACCAGACCTGTACAAGGCTAAAGTAAAGTATACATTGAGCATCATAAAATTAACTTATGTATTTAAGAGACTTGATTCTAAGAGGCATTCCTCCATGTTTTATTGTTTCTGAACTTTAGATTTCTCTTCAAATCTATGTCAAAGGTAACTAGCTAGTTAATCCATAGAATTTGTTTCTAGATAAAGGTTCAACTAATTGTTACCTTGTTTTTTCCACTACTACTGGTTGAACTATAGAAGAATACAATTTTTATTGAGAAGGAATTTACATCACACTAAAGTTTGCCTTTTTTATTGCACAGTTTCATGAGTTTTGACAATGCATATTGTCATGTAATCAACACCCAAATCAAGTTGCAGAACAATTTCACTGGCCACAAAAGTTCCCTGGCTTCCCTTAGTGGTCAAACTCCCACCTGCATACCCACCACCACCATACTTTTATAAGTAAAATTATATTTATGTAGCCTTTCTGTGCCTGGCTTCTTTTGCTTAGTGAATTTGAAGTTAATCTATGTTATTGCATGTATTATTAGCTTTCTCCTTTTTGTTACTGAGTAGTATTCTGCTGTAGAAATGTACTATAGAATGTTCATCTGTTCATCATGTAAAGGAAATTTGTGTTGTTTCTAGTTTGAGGTGATTCTGAATAAAACCATTATAAACATGCATATACAAGTTTGCACGTGATATGTTTTCATTTCTCCTGGGCAAAAAGGAGTAAACTTTCTGGGCAATAGGGTAGCTGTATGATTAATGTTTTAGGAAGCTGCTAAACTGTTCTCCAAAGTGGCTGTACTAGTTTGCACTACCACCAGCAATGCATGATAGTTTCATATCTTGATATAGTCAACATTTTTTTTAACCAGTCCATTATGGGCATATTGGTATCTCATGGTGGTTAAAATTTACATTTCCCTAGTGACAAACGATGATGAGCATCTTTTTCTATATACTTATTTGTTCATATATTTTTTTCGGTAAAACGTTCACATTTTTAATTGGTTTGTTTGTATGTTTTTAAACACATATTCTAGGTAAGCTCATTATCTGTGTTTGGCAAATATTGCCCTCATCCCCAGTCTATGGCATGTTTTTTTCTTTTTTAAAATTTTCTTAACAGTGTCTTTTTAAGAGCAGAAGTGTTTAATTTTGGTGAAGTTCAATTTATCAACTTTTTTACATATTGTGTTTTTGGTGCCATATTTAGTAAATATTTGTCGAAGTCACAAGAATTTTTTCTTATGTTTTCTACTAGAAGTTTTATAATTTTACATTTCAGTTTGTGATCTCTTTTGAGTTTATTTTTTGTGTATGGATTGAAGTATAGATTGAAGTTGCATATGTTTATATATGGTGATTTCTTTGTTTTTTTTTTCCCTAGAGTCTTCAGATGAAAGGAGTACAAAAATAGAAGACTAATGAACCTTGGCTGAGTTTTAATCAGAAAGACCTAGAGGATAAGGTGGCCTCCGTGTTCACTAAACACCATCAGTGTGTCTAAGATGTTAGAATAGATTGAGATTGTGGCATATAGGTCAAAGGAGATATTAATCCTACTGTTTTCTATACTGGTCAAGCTATGCTTGAATTTCTGTCAAGTTTTTGTGGGATTTTTTTAAAAAGAGGGAAACTGACCAAAAAAAAAAAAAAAAAAAAAAGAAGGACTAGAATGATCTGTGTAGGTTTGTCCTAGGGGTGCGGGCAGAAAGGTTAGGGAAGTAAGAACCTGACCATCATTTCTGATGAGCAAGAAAGAGGTTTTATTATTTGGAAAGGCAGCTTAGTGTCAAGAACACAAACTTTGGCTAGGCACAGTGACTCATGCCTGTAATCCCAACACTTTGGGAGGCTGAGGCTCCAGGATCGCTTGAACCCCGGAGTTCAAGATCAGCCTGGGCAACGTACCAAGACCACATGTCTACAAATAATAATAAAAATATCAGCTGGCACCTTCAGTCCCAGCTGCTCCACAGGCAGAGGTGGGAGAATCACTTGAGCCCAGACGGCCTAGCCAAGATCCTGCCACTGCACTCTAGCCTGGGTAACAGAGTGACAGCCCATCTCAAAAATAAATATATAAATAAATAAATAAATAAATAAATAAATAAATAAATACATTAAAAACAAACTTTAATGTCAGCCAAACTGGTGTAAAATTTCAGTCCTGTATCACTCTGGCTGTAGGACGTTAAGTGACTTGCTTAACCTCTCTGATTTTTGTTTCCATGTCTGTAAGAAAACTCCCTATCTCATCAGTTGTTATGGTTAGCAATTAAAATAAGGTGATCTATGGCAAACACCTAGCTCAATTCTTGTGCTTTGTATGTGCTTCAAAAACTGCTAGTTGCTTTTCTTACTACTTATTATTTACCCATTCAAGTTTCAAGTGAATGATCACTAGGCTTCTACTATGTATCAGGCATTGGGGATACCAAAATGAGATAATAATTACTCTAGAGGCTCAGTCTAGTAGAACTGGAAATTGGACCAATATAGTCAAGTGAGTAGAGACTGAATGTAGAGTTTAGTTGTTTGCATAGGCGTCATCCTGGGTACATGTGTATATGGTATTAGTATATACAGGGTGAGATATGGATTGAGACTGTATACATTTACCATGGTGGGTCTTTTGCTTGTTTTACAGCAAAGATGATATCTAAGTCAAAGATGCATCCTACAAACGATGGAATTTTCAACAGAAAGAAGTAGGATAAATGCAAGATTAATAAGGACATGAGTCAACTCAGAGGCCAAAGCCAAGCACTGCTCTACAGAGGGCTGAGCCTTGAATTAAGTTTTAAAGAAATCAGTGAACCCAGAGTGGGATGAAAGAAGATGGAGAAGGTGGTCCACATCAAGCAATTAGTTTCCTAGAGTGTGGTGGTGAAGAACATGAGCTTTTGAATCTAGACAGAATGGTTTTTGAAAGATTCTGAGAAATGCATGGACCTCTTTGGACTCCAGTTGCCTCACTTGAGAGGCATTAATAATTTCTCCATCAAAGATAGTCGTAATGATGAAAAGAACCATTTGTGTAGCTTCCAGTGAGCACACAGTGCTGGTTGTTTTTATATTTATCCACAGAACTCAAGCAATCCAGTTAGTCTGGAGCAGAGGGTGGGGCCAGGGGTGGTGGAGAATCAGATTTGAGACACAGCAGGGCCAGATGATCAATGGGCTGGGATCACACCATATGGAATGCGGATGTTATCTCTGAGGTAATGATTAACCAGAGAAGAGTCTTAAGCAAAGAGCACAGAATTTTAGAAAAAGCACCTGGGCACTGAAGATATAATAAATTGCAGGAGGTCCTCCTAGAGGCAGGGAGAACAGTTAGGGGAACTGCAGGAACCAAGGCAAGAAATGGAGCCCGTGGGAAGTGAGACAATGACAGAGGGACCAAGTGTAGAGGGCAGAAGCAAGGAACATTCAAGAGGCAGCACGAGAGGCTTAGTTGGCTGTCAGAGGTGACGAGAAGTGGAGGCACAGGCCACTTCCAGGTGTCTGACTTGGGTGAGGTGGGAGAAGACAGGGTGGGGTTGGTTTGCAGAGAAAGAAAATGAGTTCAGATTCATCTTGAGGTGACTGTAGGCCATCCAAGTAGACATGCCCTGAAGGCAACTACTATTCAGGTCTAGAACCTAATTGAAAGGTCGAATTGGTGAGGCCAACATGGCAGATGTCAGAAGCATAGTAGAAAAAGCCTTCAGTGGGGATGAGATCACTCAGAGACAACTGGTTAAGAGGCAGCCAGACAGCCTGTTTATTTATGCCTTTTCTGAGTGACTGACCTCAGGCACACCACTTAACCACTCTCAGCCTTGGTTTCCTTATTTGTAAAAGGAAAGTGAAAAGATCCATGACCTTATTTGTGAGTGAAATGGATATCTATATGCAAAATGCTCAGAACTGTGCCTGACACAGAGTGAGTCCTCAATGACCTTGACAGTCGTCACTGTGATAAGAACAAGGGTAGACAGTGGACACAAGGGGCCCAGAAGGAACCATGGGTGATGGAGAAAAGGCTGAGGGAAAGCGGCCGAGACAGATTCGGAGAAGGGTCTTCCAGAAAGGAGAGAATGGAGAATGTGTTAGGCAGAAGCCGAGAACGTATTAGGCAGAAGCCAAGAGAGGAGACCTTTTGGAGAAAGGGAGGGTGCTGGATAGTTTCAGAAGATCCGGAGAGAAACAGAGAAAGGTCCACTGAATCAGACTATTGTGAGCCATTGGCATCTTTGGTGGGGTTAGGTGACGAGTGGCAGCGGCTGGAGGGGAGAATGAGAACTGAGGGAATAGAGTCAAATGAATGCTTAGCTTAGAAAAGAAATACAAGAAGATATCTGTATTGAGCAATATTTAAGGCTGTTGTGTAGAGCGAAACGTGTTATCTCATTTAATACAACACACCCAAAGCATGTTATCTCATATAATACAAAATATTTTTCAGTTGAGTAAACTGAGGCTCAGAGATGCAAGACTTGCTCAAGTTCACGTAGCTGGTAAAAACGGAATTATCTTAGACTGACTTAGGCTTAAATTCTAAATCCAAGACCCTTCTCTGGTCCAAGCCTCTATGAGTCTCTGAATTCTCTGGGTCACAATTATAAAATCTCCAACAGGAATCAGCTCTGAGCATTGGAGGCTGGAGTGGGAAGCCAAACAGACACTAGCAAGGCAAGCAGGAGGGAAGATGCAGGGTCATGAATCGAGGCCAGGGGTCCAGTTCAGGGACCAGTGTGGGAGGCATGGATGGGGGGAGCAGAGACCCCACATATGGTTTACCAGAAGCATCTAAATTCCAAAACAGGTCTCAAAATGGAACAGAGCAGTAGAGCAAGGTTGTTCTGAATCAGCCTAGTTCTCAGGCTTTGCTCTGTGGGGTAAGCCAGTCAGTGGCTGAAACTGTGAGGGGCTGGGCCATGCTGGCAGTTATCCCCAGTGATCGTGAGTGAGTCAAAGTGTGGTTCACTGGGGAATACTAGACAGAGAATGAAAAGGGGAGACTTGGGAAACCTGGATGCTTACTCAACTGACTGGACAAGGCAAGACTACAGTGCCTTTGAGAATCATTGCAGAAATGGTTCAGAAACAGTCAAAACCAAGGCACACCGTATACTTTACATGATTTGGTGCTCAAAACAAACCAGTAAAATGTGTGTGATGATCCTGACTTTATATAGAATAATACCTTTGCCAAGAGAGGTTGAGCATCTAGTCTAGGATCACAGAGATAGGAAATTGGGAGATTGGAATTAAACGAGACTCCCAAGTTTAGGAAAAGAGAGAGGAGCTTCTGATGTCAGGACACTTCTTAAAATTGTTCTTTTCCCTTCAGAGATATAAACACCAGAGAAGACACTGACTTAGAATTCAGGCAGCCTATTTAGGGCTGGGGAAGTCATTTGGAGCACGAAGGTTTAGTCTATCGATTTCCTTGATTCCAGATGCCAGGCTGACACTCCGCTGCTCCCTGGGTGTGGCTGAAATCACTCTCAGAAGTCACAGAAATGCTGGGTAACCGAGGGACTGTGTCTCAAGGTAACAGGATGATTATGGTGATGTGTGTGCCACTGGTGCGAGTGCGGTTGCGATGTTCTTCATCTCGAAGAGTGCCATGGACAACCCCTGTGACGGTTCCCCATGGGAGCTGCATTCCCATTCTGCAGGGCACAAGGCCTTTCTGGCTGGCTTTCCAAACATCAGGTCTGGAGAATAACTTCAAGTCCCTGGAGAAGGCTTTGTTCTTTCCCTGCCCCCTGGCCTTTGTTCTTGGCAGAGCTAATTAGGTTCAATGGTTAATTAGCCCCAAAGTGAAGGCAACAATGGCAGAAGCCCTGGTGGCTTCCTCTCCTGGCTTCTCCTCTGCCAGCAAGTGGGTAATCTGGGCTGGGGTCTTGGATTCTCAGCCTCTCATCCAAGTTATGCCTTCGGCCACATGTGCAGAATTCTGTCTCTTGCTAAACTCACCTGTTAACTAAAACCAACATCACAGTCTTCAGAAGTGTGCTGGAGAGAGCTGAGACAGCCTTTGTAGTCCATGAGTTGTGACCACCAGGACTCATTTGGAAAAAAGCTAAAGTTTTTTCTGTTTTCTGCACTGTAAACTGCCTCTCTCTGTAAAGGTGGAGAAAGTAAGGAGACAACCAAGGTCCCTCAAATGCCATGTGAAAATATTTTATCTCATTGTGTCCTTAAAAGCTCACGTGGCAGGGCCCAGGCTTGCCTAAGCTCAGGAGTAGGCATGCATGCTGCCAGGTGTCCCAGCTGTGAGCGGCACGTACACACGCCCTCAGTCTGTGAAAAGGTCCATTGTCATCTCTACAGACTGGGCCACAGCTCTCTCCCCAGCTCAACCTCTGAAGGTCACCCAGTCCCAGTTATTTGTGGACTCTGGATCATAAGAAAGCCTTCTAGAGATTTTGTAGCTTTAAGTACTTCCTTTTCTACTGTGAGGTTGAGAGAGGCCAGGAAATTCCTCTGAGTGCACAAAGGGGTAACTGGGACCCTGATGCTCTACAATTTTTATGAGGAACCCAACTAGCCTTGGCCAGCTGCCATCCATAGACATGCAGAATGGATGCAAGGGCCTCTAGGCAAAGCCATAAGGATTTTGCTCTGCTTCTCTTACTTCTCATTCTTCTCCCATCCCAAATCTCAAGGGCGTGTCTGGAGTCTGGTTTCCTTAATCAATTCACATTGAGGGACCGGAGATAATGCATTCCAAATCTTGAAAGACCATAAACTCTAAAGGTTAAGATGAAATTGGGGGTTTACATAGCCTGGATTGGAATGTGTATTTTACTGCTCACTAGTCATGTGATCTTTTTATGCCTCAGTTTCCTTATCTGTAAATAGGAAAAATAAAGCTTAACTCCCAAGGCAGCTCTGAGGATTAAATGGGTTAATATGTGCCAAATGCTTAAAACGATGAGCTGTTATTATCTTTGCCTTTCAAAAGTGGGATATCTAGTGGTATAATTCTAAGAATTGCTCCTTGAGGGTAAAAGCTATGGAGCAAGGGCCTTCTGGGATCCTGCAGTCACAGTCTAAGATTGCCTCAGGAGGTTGTACACCACAGGCCACCAGTGACAAATCCCCTACTCTGTTTTCTGTTTCGTCTTCCCCCACTGGCATTTTCCTGGATGTGTTGTCTCTCTAGGGCAATAAATAGCAAGTACTACTGACTAACCAATTTTGATAGGATTTTTTAAAAGAATAGGATTAGCCAGCCATTCTATAGGGACTTACCATGTAAAAATGTTTCTTGCTATGTGACATGCAGTCTGTAAAATGGCCGCCAACGATCTCTACCTCCTGGCATTCACAACCTTGGGTAGTATCCTCCTTTTGAGTAACGTACTTCTGAAAAAGAGAATATGGGAACATTGAGGGGGTGTTTATGGATTAGGTTACACAAGACTTCAGTCTTGCTAGTACATTCTTTCTCTCTCTCTCTCTCTCTCTCTCTCTCACTGTTTAATGAAGCAAGCTGCCATGTTAGAGACGAGCGGGCAGGAAGAGACTGGGGAAGTTTCCAGTTCATAGCCTGTAAGGGACTGAGGCCTTGAGAAACTGACTCTTACCGACAACCACATCAGTGAGCTTGGGTACAGATTGTTTTCCAGTTGAGCTTTCAGAGGACACCCTTGGCCATCACCTTGATTGCAGCCTTATGAGACACCATGGAGCAGAGGATCTGGCTAAGCCAGGCCTGCTTTACAACAGAAACTGTGACATAAATGTATGTTAATCAAGCCACTGAGAGGTGGAGTGATGTGTCACACAGCAAGAAGTAACTGATGGCACACACTAGATTATTGGATTTTATTCCTGCATCATTTTTCAGAGAGATTAACTAACTCCTGCCAGTTCACACAGCTAGTAAGTTGCAGACTAAATATCTGAACCCATATCACAGCTGCTTCTCAGAAAAGGCTACAGATTGTAGGGTAAAAGACTGTCTCCTAAGACTTTTGTGCATTTTAGCTTTGGTTTTCTAGAATGATTCCCCTGCTTTCATTGTCTGATATAAGGAAGAAATGAATATTCACTGACTGCCAACTGTTTACCAGGGACTTTGCTTATATCCTCCAATCCTCCCGCGAAAAGGTGGGCATCATCCAACCCGTTGTACCAGCTTTCCCAGAGTGGGTTTTCCAGACACTGATTCCTCAAGGTGCTCTGTGAAAAAAAGGTTCCGCTGCTCAATGTGTTTGGAAAACACTGGATGCGCCTCTTGGAAGTTGACTTTGCATATGAGTCCCTGAAAGGCTCAGAGGAAATGCAGCAAAGAAATCTGCCTCACACACATCCCAATTTTATTAGGCCACAAAAACTCTCACTCATGTAACAACAACACTCCAAGGAATACTTCATAAAATACACTTTTGAAAATACTGGCTTATGGGAATTTTTCGCTCTTGTAGTTTTCTTTTCAATCAAACCCCACAAAAATTTGGTCAAGACAGAATAACCGTTTCCATTATATAGATAAGAAAACTAAGAGTCCGGCAGTTGTGAAATCGTTGTCAAATATTATTCATCTTGGGATGGTGGCCAATCTCTGCATTATTTGATGTGATTGGCCACTTCTTTTTGTCTTCTTTCCTCCCTTCCTTCTCCCTCCCTTCCTCGTTTTCTCTCTCCTCCCTCCCTCCCTTCCTCATTCCCCTCTCTTCCTCTCTTTCTTGCTCCTGTGGTGACAGAATAAATTTTTCAGGAATTAAAAAAATATTTTTTTCTGGTTCTACTATGTCATCTGGAGACCATTTGATGCTTTTCAGGCCACTTCTCCTGCTCATTCTTTTTTGCCAAATTCCCCTCACATATCTTTGCCTGTCCTGCTGGCAAACGGTTGCATTTCTGTCCACCTTTTGCTCACTCTGGCACATTCTCCCCGGGTGACCGTGTTCCTCTCAGAGCTTCAGCTCACCCTGGAACAGTGGTAGCTTGCTAGTCCAGCCCTTTACCTAGGCCCTCCCTTGGCTCCAGGTGCTTAGTTAGCCCCACTTCTCATCAGGTATTCCTGCTGAGGCACTCTCCCAGTGCCCCAAGTTCAAGCTCAGCTAACCACCCTCCCACGCCCATCTGTAAGCCTTCCCTTTCATGTAGGTGCCGTTTCTGAGCTGGGTGACATCTAACACAGGAACGTGGGAGACATGCTGAATTCTTCCCTCCTAGTCAGTTCCATCCACATTTAAACCATCTTCCCACCATGCTGACCTGGACGCAGCCTCTCCATCCCCATCTCCGCTGCCCTCATTCCTTAGAGACTCCTCAGTGACTGCCGGTCTGTTTCCTGTGGGCACTGCCTTCTCAACACCACCCACCAGCGCAGCCTCCCAACTCATTCTTCCATGGAGATCCGTCCTTACACCGGCAAACCTGACCCTACAGGCTCTCTTTGGCACCTTTGGGAGGGCTCCCTCTTATCTCCAGAATCTAGTCCCTGTTCTTCAACACGGAGTGCGAGGAAGCCCCTGCACGATCTCATCTCTGCTTCCTCCAGCTTCACATCCCAGACCTCCCTGCTCATTTCCCAGGAGTTCCATGAACTTGTCATTCTGTTTATAATCTCCCTTCCATCAGCTTGGACTCTTCCTATGTTTTTGTCCACTCACATACTTTATTCATTCTTCAAAACTCTGCTTGATAAGCGATTAAATGGTGACAAAACATTCAGCCTTGTAGTACCATTTGGGGGGAAATTTGCAGTATATAACAACAATTAAAAAGAAAAAAATAGTTCCTACATTTTGTCTCTGTAAATTTACCTCTGAGAATTCAGGCTTGAGAAAAATCGAATACAAGAAACATTCTTTAGATCCAGAGATGTTCATTACAATGTTGTTTATAAACAAACATTTTCTCAAAAATAGGATAATGATTAAGTTCATTATTTAATGCTCACTGGAAAGTGAGGATTATAAAAGTAATATAGAAACGTTGTTCTTGCTAGAAATCTAAGTGGCACAAACAAAAAGAAGGCAAATTATTATGATTTATTATTACAACTGTTAAAGATGTGCAATAAAAGATGTAGGAAAAAACACCCAAAACATCACTGTGATTGGCTTAAGGCACTGGGATTACAAGAAGAGGTTTTCTCTTCTATTAAGAAAAATCCTGTAGTGAGGAGTAGTGGTTAGGATCCCAGGGTCTAGAGTCAGCTGCCTGTGCTGGCTTCTGTGTGACTCCATCTCCTTATCTGTAAGATACACATCATAATAATAGTGCCTGTGTCATAGAACTTCTGTGGGAGATTATATGAGTTACTTTAGAAAAAGCTCATAGAATAGAGCTTGGCAAGCTGGAAGTGGTTGACATATGCTGATGAGTAGTATTATTGCATATCTACAGGGCTTCTGTCTCCGTGAATTCCTGTGGGGTCAGAATGTGTCTTATTATGTTTACCTCAGCTCCTCGTCCAAAGAAGGACTTCAAGAAATATTGTTGCTAAATCTTTTTGTTAAGTACCCTGGAAGAATCTAAGGTTTTCCAAAATTCAAATGGGTGCTGAGACCTCCCCCAAAGAAGTCTGTGGCCTGACCCAGAATTGGGAATTTGAGGTCATTGGCAACCCTGGAGCAGGCAGAGGCAACATTTCAGGGTGACAACCTTGACAAAGTTCACAGCACATGACTGCCCTTGAATTATGGCTCTGCCGTCTTGCCCGGCTCCAGCTGAGAAGCCAGGAGCTTTCGCTGTGATCATCTGAGATGTGACCCTGACTCTGGGAACACAGGGCAATTTATGGCTCTTTTGTGTGAAGCAGCTTAGGTGGAAGAAAGGGGTTAGTTCATCAAAGGCTGGGGGACCTGGTCACTGGCTCAATTTCTGAAATAAATGCCCCAACTGTGCCTCAGTTTCCTTATCTGTAACATCCCAGCCCTCAGCTAGTGGTCTTTAGCTCTTCCTGACACATTTCTGGGGGATCATTTTGATTCAGGATCATTTTGAAACATCCGATTCTCTTCCCCTTTCCCACTCCCACAAGTCTGTGGTCTCCGACATAAACTTCATGCTCTGAGGAAACAGGCTCTGTGAACCCAACTTCAAAGCTTGGCCATGTGAGCGCCTTGCAGAAGTGCTGGAGGTAACAATAGACTTTAGGTAGGGCTGGGTAGGGGCTGCCCAGCGGGCACTCTTTAACCTGGCAACTATTGTGTTCAAAGTCATTGCTGCAGGCGCAATGGAACAATGCATTTGGCAACCCAGCCAGGTCAGTGTTCTCAGCTGAGCTGTTCTTGCCAGCATTGCAGAGCTGAGGGCCCTGGGTATAAAGCCTTCCAGGACACTAAGTCAAAAAAAATAAAATCCTTTGTTTTTGCTTTTGTTAAATTTAAAAAGTAAATGTAGTATAACCACATCAAAGGAAAATTTTACATAAGAGAAAGTAAAAAATCTTCCTGTAATCCCAGTCCTGATCCAATCAGCTTTTTTGGGTACTTCTACTCTTTCTGTTTTCCTTCGGATTTAGTATTTCTGTAATCAGTACATAAAAACTTGCCTCTTCATTACTTTTTTTTTACGGAGCATTATAATAGGCATAAGATTGCTATATCATCTTTCCACCGATTTTTTAATGACTGGAGAGTATCTCCTCAAGGCAATGTTAACAAATTAACATTCTTCTGTTTTTGGAGAATGATGCACTATTAAAATGACACTGTAACAAACATCACTGGACTATAACAGGTTTTACTGGGTCAGAATTTTTTTATCTTTTTTTTTTTTTGGTTTGGTTTTGCATTTTAGTGATGCTACCTTTATTTTCTTATTTATTTTCCAAAACGGAGACTCCAACTAGATGTATTGCCTCCAGACATGTGCAAGACTGCACTTTTCAGTTAAGGTGATTTTTCCTTCCAATATTTTATTATGAAAATTTTCAGGCCAGGCACGGTGGCTCATGCCAGTAATCCCAGGCCTCCATTTGGGAGGCCGAGGCAGGCAGATCATGAGGTCAGGAGATCGAGACCATCCTGGCCAACATGGTGAAACTCTGTCTCTACTTTAAAAAAAAAAATACAAAAATATTAGCTGGGAGTGGTGGCGGGCGCCTGTAGTCCCAGCTACTCGGGAGGCTGAGGCAGGAGAATGGTGTGAACCTGGGAGGCAGAGCTTGCAGTGAGCCGATATCACATTTCAAACACACAGAGCAGCTGACAGGATTTTATAATGCACACTCATATAATAATTCAGGATGACTTTGGAGCTCAAACATATGGTTGAAATGAGGACCAGAAAACTAGTAGAGAAATGTGTGTCATCCCTGCCTCTGTGAACAGTTTCAAAGAAATTTTTTTAAAAGTGTGTCATTTTTCAGCTTGGGCGTCTTAGACATAATAAACATGGTAATTTATTATTATAATATGTTATAGCTTTCAGTATTTTTCAAAATGTCTTCAGGTCTATTTTCTTGCTTGATCCTCATCTTCAAGTTATAGACAAGGCAGGTGTTATCAGATATTATTTGTATATTTATAGGTGATGAAACAATGATCAGGGATGTTAAGGGGCCTGTGTAAGTTTACACAGCAACAGAAGTAGCACTGCAATAACTGTGGGGAGCTCTCAGCTGAACCACACTTTTACAGAAATATCTCCCCTTTTCCTCTCACCTTAACAAAGCCAACTGTCCTGTGAGAAAACCTCAAACTGCATCATCACATCCCCACTTATTGTGGGTTTTCTTTTATTTACTTTTCTTTTTCTGACAGAGCCTTGCTCTGTTGCCCAGGCTGGAGTGCAGTGGTGTGATCTCAGCTCACTGCAACTTCCACCTCCAGGGTTCAAGCAATTCTCCTGCCCCAGCCTCCCAAGTGGCTGAGATTACACATGCCACCACACCTGGCTAATTTTTGTATTTTTAGTAGAGACGGGGTTTTACCATGTTGGCCAGGCTGGTCTCAAACTCCTGACCTCAAGTGACCCGTCCGCCTTGGCCTCCCGAAGTGTTGGGATTACGGGTGTGAGCCACTGTGCCCAGCCTATTGCAGGTTTTCTAGAGCCCTTTCAGCTCTCTGATTCTGTGTGTCTGTGACTTTGAACCTTTTCAGGACAGGAGGGTAGGAGATGTGTCATGGGTAGCCGGTACCACACATGCCAATGTCAGGGTGAATGACCGGCCACAAAGGGCGATCAAGAGCTCAACCCAATTTCAACACTTTTCTAAAGACACAATTTAACTGAAAAAGTAGGACTAATTTGAACAACAATTAGGCCCAACAAGTAAGTGTAAGCATGTGTTGGGCTGTTTTTCTGGAAAGAAGAAGCAGGGAGAATATAAATTATGTCTGAATGGCAATTCTGGAGGACAAGGGGTTTACCCTGGAAAAGTAACCCCCAACACCACCTTCCCCAAGTCTCGTGTCTGGGACTACCAAAGGCTCAAGGTGTTGCTCATGGCTCAAATGTGAATTTTCATTGTTAATAGTGGTTTCTCTAGAATAGCTCAATGCTCAAAATAAAAATTTATCTTCTTGGGGAGGCAGGTTTCAATGCGCAGGATCACAACAGAAGTAGGGCTGGGTGCTCGCATCTGACAGGGAAAAGTGCCCTGGGATTTGAGGCAAAAAATCTTTCCCGAATTCCACAGGCTGCGCTTCCCCAACTTCCTTTTTCTTCCTTCCCTCCCTCCCTCCCTCCCTCCCTCCCTCCCTCCCTCCCTCCCTTCCTCCCTCTCTCCCTTCCTTCCTTCCTTCCCTCCCACCCTCCCTCCCTCCCTTTCTTCTTCATTTATTTTTCTTTCTTTCTTTCTCTCTCTCTTTCCCCTTCACCCACTGTGCTCTTTCTCCCCCTCTTTTTCTAGAAACACAGCCTGGCTCTTTGCCCTGGCTGGAGTGCAGTGGCACAGCCGTGGTTCACTGTAGCTTCATTCCTGCACACAAGTGATCCTCCCCTCAGCCTCCTGAGTAGCTGTGACTACAGGAGTGTCCCACCTCTCCCACGTTTATATTTTGTAGTGAATGTGGTCTCACTATGTTACCCAGGCTGGTCTCAAACTCCTGGGCTCAAGCAATCCTCTTGCCTTGGCTTCTCAAAGTGCTGAGATTACAGGTGTGAGCCACTGTGCCTGGCCCCAAATTCCTTTTTCTTTGTTTCTCCATAGGAACAAGTAAATTGCCTTCATCCTTGTTCTCATAACACGTTGAACATATGCTGAAAATCCACAGCCCCCAGAGACATTGTCATTCCATTTTATGGATGAAGAAATTGAACCTCTAAGTAAGATAATGGGAACTCATCCAGAAGAGATCTGGTCAGGGCTGGAGCCCACTCTTCTCCACTCTCAAACCCTTTCTTTACCCAGCTGTGGTTCCCACCTTGGCTACAAGGAGAGGCTGTGCTTATGCAATCTGGCACTCCTCCAGCACGGTTTTATTTTGGACTCTGGGGCCACTCTTGTTCTGCGTGCACAAAGCGGTCCTGGTTACAGCAATCTTTCGCTGGCGTGGAAACACAAACCAAATCCTAGAGTCCGATCACGGGGATCCACCTGGCTCAGGGGCTCACGGAGGAGGCTGCACTCAAGGGCACAAGGCTTCCGAGATGCCTTCTATAACAGGACAGCTTTTGCTGCAGAAAGATGCCCTCTGTCCTCTGCGTGTGCCACAGTAGCCAACCTTAGGACTTTTTCTTCCTTCCTCCTTCTTTGGTTTACTTTTTTGTTGTTATTGAGAGACAGGGTCTTGCTCTGTCACCCAGGTTGGAGTGCAGTGATGCAATCAGAGCCCACTGCAGCCTCCACATCCCAGGCTCAAGTGATCCTCCCAGCCCAGCCTCCTGAGTTCCACCATACCTGGCTAGTTTTTAAATTTATTGTCGAGATGAGGTCTCTCTATGTTGCCTAGGCTGGTCTTAAACTCCTGGCTTCAAGTGATCCTCCTGCCTCAGCCTCCCAAATAGCTGGGATTAGAGGGGTGAGCCACTGTACCCAGCCTGTTCCTTTCTATTCTTCAGTCTCCAGAATTGCAGTTGTTCAACGTGAAGAATAAAGAGTGAGTGCTGGAAAACCATTGGAAGTACCTTTATGATGAGGCCATCTGCTTGTATCTGCCCTTTGGAAAAATCAATGATTTTGATTTTTGGACAGTCACTTAAACCTGAAAATATTCATTAGAACACCATAGGCGAACGAAGTCCACCCTTCCAGCCCTCATCGATTTCTCTGAAGTTGCTTAGATAACACAATTTCCCCAAACAGATTCGGGGAAGGTGACCCAGAGAACAGCACCCAGGGCCTTATGCAGCCAGCAGTGCATGGCTGCAAGAGAGATAGCTATTCTAAGCAGAGGCTTTTTTTTTTTAAGACAACAAGACTCTTCCCAGAAATAAATATAAATCCTATAATGACACCCATTAGGCTGGTGGAAATTCAGTAGAGACATTTTCATCATTTGGAACTTCATAACTTGTGGCTTAATATATTGCCCCAAGATAAATTATGGAAAAGCTCCATGTATGGGATTGGTTATAGAATCCACTACCAAGCTGTTTTTCTCCTGGGGCTGGTGGGCTAAGAACCATAGCCGAGTCTCACAGATTAGAGAGCTCCCAGGGAGCAAACCTGGAATGTTGGAGGCCCGAGAGAACTTGTAGGCCTACAAAAGTCCAGTGCCTCCCCAGAGAGTTGGGTGCAATTTTCCTCCTTGTTGGGAAGATCCCGGGCTCCTTGAGTGCCAGTCTAGCTATTTTTGCACTGACTAGCTAAGCTCTTCCCGTCAACCAATAGCGTCAACTTAATTTTCATCATGTCATTGTTTCCGTAGCCCAGACATGCCAATGGGACATCAAAATTATTTTGATAAGAACTTTACTTCATCACTTAGGATTACAGCAAATTACACAATCACTTTCCTTTCCCCAAGGAATCTCTGGCAGAAGAGAATAAAACCATGTAATCCAAGGCAAGGGGGAAAGGAACTAAATTTTATTGCATTTCTCCTAAATCCAGGTGCTTTACATAGATTATCTCAGATAAGTTAATCCTAGGCAACAACCCTATGAGGATTGTCATTTAACAGACAAAGAAAGGGAGATTTAGGGAGGTTGGGAAGGTTACCCAAGACCTCAAGACCAGAGCTGAAAAGCAGGCAGATGTGGGGCCAAAGTCCAGAATGTTTTCATTGACAAAGCACCAGCTAAAACACAGAATGCCAATGACTCTTAGACTCATTTCCCGGCCTCGGGCTGAGCAGGGGAGAGAGGGATCTTTAGGAGTGAGTGTTTCAGGGCTGGGGAGAGGTCGGCACCGGAGGGCTGGGGAACCCTGAATGGCCAGTGTCCTTTCTCCAGAATGCAGTTATCTCTTGTTCAGTGGGAAACGAGTCTACCGGTGGGTACAACACGAGATGATATTTCCACCCCCATTGGTGACAGCCCTCACCTAGCTATCAAGGTATGCAGCGTTGACTTTTCACCTTCTGCCTGCTCCAGGGAAGGGCCAGATGGCATTCAGGCTGATTCTGTGCTTCTGGCTGACTAATCTCTCCAGGTACAAGAGTAAACATGGAACTTGGGGACACCATATGTCCCTGACTCATAGAGCTTGCAGGAATCACCGTCATTCTACGTGGCATCTGCTTTCCTGGGCCGAGGCGGGAGGTGGGTCAATGTAGTGGAGGAAACATGTTTTAAAGTACAAGGCAGAGTGATCCGAAACATAAAGAGAAGTGTGCACCTGGTAGTTATATCCTAAATGACTTTTATTTTCCAAATGTGCTTTGTTTTGCTAGACAGTGTTAGACTTCCTTCACTCCTTCCAGGGGCCAGCATGGGGCTGGCCACTGTCCACCCTCAGGGGTTGTGAACTGAATTGAGGGGTTGCGTTCTTCATCCATTTTCTTTGCTGAGCTGTCTTGAATTTTATCCTAAGTTCAAGATGAAGCAGACCATAGCTGAGTTTAAAGGAGATCTGATTGACATTGGGAAGTGGCATCTCAGATGCCTGTTTCTTCCACCAGCTCCGGGGCTCGCCAAAAGGAGAACTGAAAGCTGACGGTGAGGTGAGGGTGTAGGGTCAACTGCTTGGGGCTGGGATCAATGGCAAACTCTGAGGGTGGGCACTGAGTGCTCATTAGGAGGACACGGTTCATGAAGCTTCTAGTACCAGTTCCTGAGTCAACCAGAGTAACGAGAGGATGGAGTAGCCAAGTCCGGATTCTTAAGTGTAGGATCAGAGATGTATTGAGCTGGAAGAGTTAAACCTGCCCAATTCATTCCTTTCTCAGATGCAGTAAGTGAAGTACAGAGGGGTGATATAACCCACCTAGGACTGCACACTTGTGGGAGGTCCAAGTGGAACTAGAGACCAGGGCTTCTCCAAGATCCAAGGCTTTTCTAGAAAGAAAGACTCCACTGAGCCCTCTAGCATTTCTGAGTCACTCTGAGCCACATGCCATGGGACCCCAGGAGTGAACAGCCTGCATTTCATAGGGTTAGGGTCATCACCTGCACTTTGCAACCAGAAAGTTAGGAAGGTTAAGGATGACCTGGGTCTGAGAAAACAGTGAAAGGCATTCTAAACCAAATCTTCTCCACTGTCAAGAGCCTTATGGCAGCTGTGGCAGTTTCTCATTTCCTATCCCATCCGACCTTGACAAATTTGTGAGATGGGTCTTGTCCACCATTGCACAGATAAGGAAGTTGAGATCCTGGAAGGTCAAATGACCCATCCCAGGGCACACTGTCAACTGCATGGAGAGGACATTAGAACTTATCCCAGAGCCTCAGATACTTCCAAAGCTCTACGCATGCATAGTCTTGATATTGTTCTTACACTGATGGGCTCATAAATATAGAAGACAGACTGACAATTTATGCATTTGCTTAAAATAATTTGAAACTTCCTATCCTAGAGCACCAGCTGATGGGTGGGACTAGACAGAAATGGCCCAAAGGAAAATACAGGAGTGCTTACTTCCACTGTATACTCCATTTCCAAACCCCCGATAGCACTGGCCCCTGCCATGAAGGACATAAGATCTTCTCAACTTTCTTTATCTTTTGGTTTTTGTTTTCATAATCAAGTCTCTGGAACTTTTCTTCTAAAGCAAAAATTCCAACTCCAGTTCAAGAATGTTTCTAGGCCAGGCGCAGTGGCTCACGTCTGTAATCCCAGCACTTTGAGATGCTGAAGCGGGCAGATCGCCTGAGGTCAGGAGTTCGAAACCAGCCTGGCCAACATGGCAAAACCCCATCTCTACTAAAAATACAAAAATTAGCCAAGTGTAGTGGCACACGCCTGTAATCCCAGCTACTCGGGAGGCTGAGGCAGGAGAATCACTTGAACCCAGGAGATGGAGGTTGCAGTGAGTGGAGATGGTGCCATGGCACTCTAGCCTTGGCAACAGAGCCTGGAAAAAAAAAAAAAAGATTATAAGAATGTTTCCAACGCTAGTCCGTGAATGATTTTTTTTTTTTTTTGAGGCAGAGTCTCACTGTTGCTGAGGATAGAGTGCTCCAGGGTGTAAATGATCCTCCCACCTCAGCCTCACAAGTAGCTGGGACCAGAGGCACATGCCACTACATCCGGCTAATTTTTAAAATCTCTCTCTTTTTTTTTTTTTTTTGTAGAGATGGGGTCTCCCTACGTTGCCAGGCTGGCCTTGAACCCATGGGCTCAAGCGATCCTCCTGCCTTGTCTTCTCAAAGTGCTGGGATTACAGGTGTGAGTCACCCCACCCAGCCTATGACAGAATTTATTCTTTACTTGTGAGAAAGCTGCACTCTACCTGTTTAATAGAGTGGGGTTGCTTTTTTTTTTTTTCCCCCTGAAACGTAGTTTTGCTCTTCTTGCCCAGGCTGGAGTGCAACAGCGCAATCTCGGCTCACCGCAACCTCCCTCTGCCTCCTGGGTTCAAGCAATTCTCCTGCCTCAGCCTCCTAAGTAGCTAGGATTACAGGCGCCTGCCACCACAATTGGCTAATTTTTGCACTTTTAGTAGAGACAGGGTTTCACCATGTTGGACAGGCTCGTCTCAAACTTCCGACCTCAGGTGATCCGCCTGCTTCGGCCTCCCAAAGTGCTGGGAATACAGGCATAAGCCACCAAGCCCAGCTGATTTTATTTCTTAAAGGCAACCCCAGCCGGGCGTAGTGGCTCACGCCTTTAATCCCAGCACTTTGGGAGGCCAAGGCGGGCGGATCACCCTTGGTCAGAGTTTGAGACCAGCCTGGCCAACATAGTGAAACCCCGTCTCTACTAAAAATACAAAAATTAGTCGGGTGTGGTGGCAGATGCCTGTAATCCCAGCTACTCAGGAGGCTGAGGCAGGAGAATCGCTTGAACCCAGGAGGCAGAGGTTGCAATGAGCCAAGATCACGCCATTGCACTCCAGCCTGGGCAACAAGAGCGAGACTTTGTCTCAAAAAATAAATAAATAAATAAATAAATAAATAAATAAATAAAATCTTCCCTCTCAGAAAAGGTAGAAGTAACATTCCATGGTTTCTTGCCCATCAGAGCGAAATTTTACTGAGGGAGGAGTTGGTCCAGAAGTTCAGTTCAGCCTCAATGAGGTCACTGCTGCTGGGGAGAGGCAGAGGAGTACATACTAGTTAACTGTTGCAAATGGAGATGTCTTCACAGCAAGGGATATTTAGAAAAGAAATTATTTTGAAAAGCTTATGCTAACCTCAGCCAAACATGCTAGTGTCCCAGAATTATGGCCTCCTGCTTGACTTCTCACTGGAATGTCATATGTGAATTCTCTTCTGCTTGCATCAGCATCTCCGCGTGCAGATTCATCTCAAAGGTCTCTTCAGCCGATGTCCTCAGTGCCCCTGACACAGCCCCTTGGCACTTGCCTTACACACACATGCCTCTGCACCAGCTTTCTCCTGGCAGCACCTTCCTTTCCGCCGGAGGCTTTCCCAGGCCTCCTGCCTCCCAGAAAGTCAGAAGTCAGCGCCTCCCTGAGAGCCGGTGAGGGTTCCGTCTCCCCTAGGCAAGTGGTGCTGATGCCTGTTCCCTGCATCCATCTCTGAGAAGCTGCAGCAGAACTGAGCTCCAGCGGCCACTGCAGTAATCTCCACAGTCTCGTGGGGGCACCTGCCCTTCTTTGCCCTGCTTTCCCTCTTCCTAGCAGTGTTTCAAACAAACTCCTTATAAGGGAATCTTTCTTTCAGGGTCATCATCTGGGGGGATTCAAACTAAGATACCTCAGATTCAGTATTCTTGAAGCATGTGCCTCTCCCTCCTGTTTTCCCATCTCAGTTAATGACAGCACCCCGGACAGCTTCCAAACCAGAAATGAGAAGATTATGTTTTGCATTCTTTCTTCTGTATTTGAAAGCCCTTCTTTCAAGTGGACATCAATTTCTAAGAATTACTCCTAAAAAATCTCTTTGATTAGTACTTCTCTCACTCCCAGTTCTCTCGAGCTAAAGCTCAACAAAACCTTGGACAACTGTAATAGTTTCCTAACTCCTCTACATATTTTTAATGTATCCTCTCTCCAGTCTATTCCTCATAGAGCCACATGACTTATCCTTGGAAAACACAACTTTGATCACCTATTGCCTTGCCCGAAACCTTCTGATAGCTCACCCCTCCCTCCAGGAGAAGGCTCAACCTCCCTAGTTGTGCACAGATCCTTATGAGCAGGTCCTGCTTTAAGTCTCTCCAGGCTGGACCTTCACCCACTGGCAACCCACCACCCACCTTCTACTTGCAAGTCCCCAAAACGATAGTCTACCTTTGTCAACACTGGGCTTTGCACATGAACATACTATTCCTTGAGCTTAGAATGTCTTTTCACTTCTTCTTTTTTTTTTTTTTTTATCTGATGAATTTGTAACATCCCCAAATTACCTAATTGAAACATCCCTTGCCTGCCCCCCATAGCCAAGTTAGAGGGATCTCCCCTGTGCACAGGTGCTATCATATCGGGTGCAGCATATTCTCACTCATATCGGGTGCAGCATATTCTCACTCATGTGTCTTTGCCACGTTGCTGTGAACTCCTTCGGTGCAGGAAGCATTTCTTACTGTATGGATTTCTGTAGTTCCTGCATCAATGTTGGTTGGCACAAAAAGTGGATACCCAATAGTTACATCCTTCCAGATCCTTAGGCCAAAAGCTGGAGTCATCCAGACCCTTGTTTTCCTTTACACCTCACACGTTCAGTCCATCAAGACATCTGCTAGCTCTGTCTCAAAAGTCCATCTAGGGCTGGGTGCGGTGGCTCATGCCTGTAATCCCAGCACTTTGGGAAGCCGAGGCGGGTGGATCATGAGGTCAGGAATTCAAGACCAGCCTGGCCAAGATGGTGAAACTCCGTCTCTACTAAAAATACAAAAAAATTAGCCGGGCGTGGTGGCATGCGCCTGTAATCCCAGCTACTCCGGAGGCTGAGGCAGAGAATTGCTTAAGCCTGGAGGGGCGAAGGTTGCAGTAAGCTGAGATTGCACCACTGCGCTCCGGCTTGGGCAACAGAGGGAGACTCTGTCTCAAAAAAAAAAAAAAAAAGTCCATCTAGAGTCCTGCCACTTTCAACTACCACATGTTACCAATGGGATCCACGCCCATCTCATGCCTAGATTATTACAGGAGCCTCCTGACGCTTCCTTCGTTTTCACCCTCACCAACCTATACTCTATTTTCTTTCTTTCTTTTTTTTTTTTTCCTTTGAGATGGAGTCTTGCTCTGTCGCCGGGCTGGAGTGCAGTGGTACAATCTTGGCTCACTGCAACCTCCGCCTCCCTGGTTCAAGCAATTCCTCTGCCTCAGCCTCCCGAGTAGCTGGGACTACAGGCATGCACCACCATGCCTGGCTAATTTTTTTGTATTTTAGTAGAGACGGGGTTTCACCATGTTGGCCAGGATGGTCTCGATCTCCTTACCTCGTGATCTGCCCGCCCGGGCCTCCCAAAGTGCTGGGATTACAGGCATGAGCCACCACGCCCAGCCCCTATACTCTATTTTCAACAAAGCAGGCAGTCATCTTCTAGAAATGTAAGGTGGTTTGAGCCACGCCCCACCTCAGCACTCCCAATGTCATCTCCATTTCACTGGGATCCAGTAATACTTCCTGTGTCTTCATCCTACTCCCCGACTGAGATCATCTACCAGCCTCTCCCCTGCCCCTCAGCTTCATCCCCAGCCTCCGACTCACCTAGAATGCTCTCCCCTCGGCCTCAGCATGCTTAACACCTCATTTGCTCCATGCCTGTGCTCCAATGCCACTTTCTTAATGAAAACCAAATCTACAGTTGGAATCACCTGCCCACACCTCCCTCACTCCCCGCTTTTTATTTTTCCATAGCACTCATTGGCTTTGAGCATACTCTAAAATTCACTTATTTCCTACTTTTATTTCTCACTGGCTGCCTCTGTGCATGTGAAGACAAGCCTCCCATTTGCTGGAAACTGTCAAGTGCTGGGAACAGTCTGACAACACAAAAGGTGCTGGGTAGCTTTACCACGGGACAAATGGAAGAATGGGTACAACTTCGTAGACTGTAGAGTCACCGTATGTGTCTGAGAATGATTTGCATCTGGGCATGGTGGCTCATGCCTGTAATCCCAGTACTTTGGGAGGCCGAGGCCCACAGATCACTTGAGATCAGGAGTTCAAGATCAGCCTGGCCAACATGGCAAAACCCTGTCTCTACTAAAAATACAAAAATGATCCAGGTGTGGTGGCAGGTGCCTGTAATCCCAGCTACTGGGGAGGCTGAGGCAGGAGAATTAATTGAACTCGGGCGGTGGAGGTTGCAGTGAGCTGAGATGCTACCGCTGCATTCCAGCCTGGGAAACACAGCGAGACTCAGTCTCAAAAATAATAATAAAAAAAAAGAATGGTTTACAAAAGATATGCCTCAGAAACATGGCTCGGAAATGTGGCCTTTTGTTAAACTCCTGGTTAAGATCGCCTTTCCATTGCACAAATAATATTTGACAAGTATAGAGTGATTTATATAGCCAAAGTCGGGAATATAATTAATATTAAAAAATGACAAAGGCGAAATTTATTTTAATAATATTTTATTTAACCTAATAATTCCAAAAATTATGTCAGTGTGTAATCAATATAAAACTATCAATGACCTATTTTACATTATGTTATATGTTAAGTCATCACAATATAGGGTGTATTTTACACTAAATGGCACGTCTCAGTTTGGACCAAACACCTTCCAACTGCTCATTAGCCATTTGTGCTACTATATTGGACAGCACCGATCAAAGCAATTCCCATTTTAGGAAAAAGTCTTGGGTGGAAGATTGGCTTTGTTTGCTTGTCTTTGTAATAAATGAGTTATTGGAAATATATCCTAAATTCTAGTGCTTTAAATGAGCTACATTTTAGGTTAGCCAATATAAATTTCATTAATGACTCCTAAATCTGACTGCTAAATCTCAGTCACATCTAAGCATTGTTGTAAGCTTGATGTCTACTGGATATATCACCAGAGTCCAGCCTGCTGTAGGGCTGAGTTAGGAGAGCTGAGGCTACTTCATTATTTTTGCACAAAAAAGCAGCTACCTATGTCAGACACCCTGTTCCCCAGGCACCATGATTTTTGAAGTTGAGAAGTGATATGAGGGGAAGCCATTCCCTGATGACTCTTCCCTCCCACCCACTTGTGGATGTGCATCGATTAAGGGCTGCTGGTGTGAACCTAGAGAAAATTGCCTGATAGCCTTGGGTCAAGCAATTTCCATATTTACATCTCATTGACACATTGTGAGCAACACAGCTGAACTGTGAACTGTGAGAGGTTATGTGTTATCGGTAGCTTTAAGAACTTGATACATTGATTACTTAAAACTTTTTTTTTTTTTTTTTTTTTTTTTTTTTTCCCCAGAGAAGCATTTATGGAGCTCGTGGCGTGAGGTATCTCCTTCATCCCTTCAGTAAGTCAGTGTGGGCCAAGGAGTCTGAGGATCAGAGGCCTTGTGACTTTTTAAGTGAAGATTTACTAAGTGCTAGGGCCCATTGTGTTTTATTTTATTGACGCATCCCAAGCTCTAAGAGGGAGAGACCTTTATTGTCCCAGTTTCACTGACATGGTTTGGGAAGGTTAAAACATGATGAAAGGAAATAGACTGAAATGATACAGTAATACGTAACTGAGCATTTTCGCCAACATTTTTACGTGTTTTAAAATGTCATTTTCTGGCCAGGGGTGGTGGTTCACACCTGTAACTCCAGCACTTTGGGAAGCTGAGGCTGGTGGATCACTTGAGGCTAGGAGTTTGTGACCAGCCTGGCCAACACAGTGAAACCATGTTTCTACTAAAAATATAAAAAAATAGCTTGGTGTAGCCATGCGCACCTGTACTATTAGGTACTTGGAAGGCCGAGGCATGAGACTCACTTGAAACCGGGAGGCAGCGGTTGCAGTGAACCAAGATTGCGCCACTGCACTCCAGCCTGGGTGACAGAGTGAGATTCTGTCTCAAAAAAAAAAAAAAAAAAAAGTAAATAAAAATAAAATGGTATTTTCTTTCTTTTTTAAAAATATCTTTTATTATTATTTTAGATTCAAGAAGCACATGTGCAGGGTTGTTACACAGATATATTGCATAATGGTAAGTTTTGGGCTTCTAGTGAATCTTTCACTCAAATAGTGACCATTGTATCCGACAGATAAATTTTCAGTTTTCACCTTCCTTCTGCTCTCCCGGCTTTTGGTCCCCAGTGTCTATTTTTTCCATCTCTGTGTCCATGTGGACGCATTGTTTAGCTCCCACTTACAAGTGAGGACATGCAGTATTTGATTTCCTGTTTCTGAGTTATTTAACTTAGAATAATGGTCTCTAGCTCCATTCATGCTGCAAAAAAGGCACGATTTCATTCTTAAAATGGCACTTTATGAGGTTCGCTTTTCCTGGCAAGAGGAACTAACAAAATGGAGATGTCGGATTCTTTTATTAAACCCAAACGTGGTGAGCCACAGATGGAAGGCAGAAGGTCGCTGATTCTGGAAAATGAATCTGGGAAATGATAGCCTGGGGTCAATAGGGCCAGGTACCAAGAGGGAGGCTGGTTGGGATTGTGGAGCTATGTGCTTTTCCTTCTCTGCACTTCCCTCAAGAGAACAAGGGCTTTCCCCATCACCTTAGCAGAGCATCAGTCCCCCCGTGTTGAACCAGCTGGCACTCTGGCAGCCCCTAAAGCACTCTCCTCCCCAGCTCCCACCTAAGCAAGGTGGGGATGATTTTAAGGCAGGCAGCTGTAGAAAAAGAGTAGGGCTCCGGGAGCTCTCCAGAGCTCCTCTGTCACCTGGCACAGAGGGTGGGTCACTCAGGGGAGGTCCAGCCCACTATAAACATGGAAGCCACGCACTCCGATGTCATTCCCCAGGCTCATCCTCACCACGACCTGCACCTGGGCCTTTGCTTCTTCTTTCAGGGATGTCGGACCAGCCAAGGCAGCTGGTGTTCCCACATGCATGTGGGCTCAGGAAGACATGAAATGGTCGGGGTCAGCCCAATAACTGAGCCACACACACTAGATGAGACAGTAGGGGAGTTCAGGCAGGCATGAATTAAAGGAAGCTTAATAAATATTCTCAGACAGATCAGGAAAAACAAAACAAGAACACACAGCTACAAACAGACTTTCATTGTTGGAATAAAGAGCATAATCGAGGGACTGAATAGTAGGGTGGATTCAGTGGAAGTACAAATCAGGAAGACCTCAAGAAGATGAAGAGATGGGAGATGGAAAGTAATATTTAAGAACATGGCTCCCTATAACAGGAGTCCCAGAAAGAGGAAAACAATAAACAGGGGGTGAAACACACACACAATTTCAGAATGTAAGGTCTTGTAGATATAATAATAGTAGCAGAGATGTCAATAAATCTTAAAAAAAAAAAAAACACTGACCAAGGAGACAAAAATTACCAATAATTTGGAATATTTGAGAAGCATTATAACAGTTACTTAATGTTATATTGTCCAATACAGTAGCCGATAGCTACATAACTCTTGAGCACTCGAAATGTGGCTAATGCAAGAAAATTTTAAGATTTTATTTAATTTTAATTCATTTAAATTTTAAAACTTAATACTTAATTCTGGTATTGAAAAACTTTTAAATATGTGTAGAACAATCTACTCTTTCAATTGTAAATTGAAATCTAAATACAGATCAAGTGTATCCAATTTTAGTATTTGTATTGAAATGCACTGTAAGAGTTAAATCCACCCTAGGTTTCTAACAGTCAATACAGACAAATAATGTACAGCATCTTGTTAATATTTTTATATTGATTATATGTTCAAATTATTATTTTGTATATATTGTCTTAAATAATATTATTAAAATTAATTTTACCTGTGTATTTTCACTTTTTAATATGGCCGCTAGAAAATATAAAATTATATACGTGACTGGCATTATATTTCTTTTGGACAACACTGATCTAATAGATGTACATAGGACTTACACTCACAGAGAATATTCATTTTAATTCCCATGGAACAAAGAAAACTTTCATAAATGCCAAATAATCAATACATACACAATGTGTTGATTATAATGGAATAAAGTTTAAAAATTGGTAATGGCAATAATACCACTTTGAACATCACTTGGACACATAAAACATTATAATGTATAGTATATAACCATTGGAGTTTAGAGGAAACTTAAAGGATATTACAAAATACTTGGAACTGAACAAGAATAAAAGCGTCAAATGTCAAACTTTATGATCCGTAACTCTCAAGTTGCACTTAAAGTTTTACATAATTTTGAATACACTAATAGTAAACAAGATATCAAAAAACCAAATACCTAAGGACATAACTAAACATATTAGAAAAAAAAAGAAAAATGGCAGAATAAAACCAAAGCAAAGAAAAAGATATAAAGTGAGTTTAAAAAAATCAATGAAATTGCCAAAAATCCCCATTAAAAGTGATTCTTTGAAAAATGAGATGGCAAAGGTCGTTATGAAACTTTATACGCCAATGCATTTAGACCCAGATGGACAACGGCTTAGGAAAAATAGCAGCCTTGGACTAGAGGAATCAAAGGAAAGGTGCCAAAGTGGAATAACAAATAGCACTCTCTCTCCCAACTGAAGTTTCTAGACAGGTTCCAAACCCAAACTAGGAAACGCGTTCCAGGAGGTTCCTAAGTGAGCGAGTGATTTGGGAGCCAGAACACACATTGGGAATCCAGGGGAGAGCAGTGAAATAAAATAAAACAAGAAGGGCCTTGGGTGAGCCCACTGCACCATGGCCTGAGTAGTAGTATTATTTCAATTATTTGCACCTGAGGAGACATACAGTCGCTTTCAATGTCAAGAATTTGCAGGTGAACCTCTCAGACCTTTGCTTTTCTCTTTTATGGGTTTCTTTTCCCTGGGACACATTGTCAGCCCTTAGCTGCTCACTAAAGCCTCCTGATTTGAGATCTACATGACAAATGCCTGATGCTAAGCAGAGATGGTGAGGCCCAGAGCCAGGAAGTCGAATTAATTTCCTAATTCTAAAGGTAGGGGTGTGTGTGTGCATGCATGAGAGAGAAAGAGAGAGAGAGAGAGAGAGTGCGAGAAACAAGAGGGGGAGAGAGAGATCAATTTTCTTGGTCTCTTTGCTTCTGTAGATGTAGTTAACAAGTCCACTTTTAGGGCTTAATCTGCTGGGCACACTTTCTTGATTTTAGAGCTAGCAATGATCTAATTGAGGCAGAGGGGATTGCCTGAAGTAAATACAGCACTGGTTCAGTTAGGTGGGGATAGATCTGCACTACCTTTAAAAGAAGATTAAGACATCTGAGCTGTTGGAAATACTAAACCGATTGGGCATCACCCTCTCCTAACATACCCAGATAGTGGCTGCACCCCCTGCTTTGCTTTGGGCCTGTAGGCAGAGCCAAGGGGACTGTCCCCTCTGCCTGACCCGCAGCTACTCTCCCTTTGTCTGCGAACAACCGAGAGAGGAGCGAGAGGAGCGGAGCGGGTTGGAGCCCAGAGCAGCAGAGACCCAGCCTAGCAGCTGACTGGGCCAGGTGCGTTTCCATTGGCTGCAGAGGCCAGGTTGAGCTCTATTTTCTTCTGTACATAAAGATAAGAAGCCAAGGGCCCCCTTCCGAAAGCAAACACGTTTAATTGGAACCACCGCCTCCCCATGATTCACCGGATGGAATTTACAATGGTGTTTACCCTTTTCCACAAAAGTAGCAAATGAATCAATCCCAATAGGAAATATAAATCTAGGAAATATAAATCCCCAGCAGATGCAATTTGAACCACACAGGAAAGGACTCACTGAGAAAGAAGGCCACTGTAACCCTAGAGTATTTTTGCCCAGAAGTAAGAGTCAAGAGTGGTCCAGGTTAGTTGAGGAGAAGCAACTTCAGATATGAGCTTAAAACAAGTCTTTGCACGAGCCACCTTTTGCTTGGCCCCTCTTAGCAGTGGGAATTCAGACAAAACTTCAGGAATGCTTTGCTGGGCAGCTGTGGTGCATTCAAAGCAGAGAAACTGCCTAATCTTTGCAAAACCAACAAAGATAAGCAATAGCTTTAGCTGGGCTGAAATTAGCCAATGCACTGCTACACAATGCCCTGGTGACCATTATTGAGGCTCTGACCGCCGCACGGCACTGCGCAAGCACGCTGGCAATGTTTAACAAACCATCTGTCTTGTACCTGCTCCCACTCAACAGGGGCCTTTGTTTGAACCCTGGCCCCATCCAGCATGTCAGCTATCTACTCCCCAACAAGAGAAGCCCCCTCATCCCATTGTACAATTTTCATAACTCTTTTGATTGCAGTTTGTCCTACACAATGACTTCTGCCAGAGAACATTTTGGAAAGGGAGATAGGCATTCTGAATCTGTCCACTGATTAGTTTCTAGAGCACCATGTGTGTAGAAACCTTACTTGCTTATTTGATTTCCCCCTCATTTGTCTTCTTTTAAGAGAATTTCAATATTCATTCAAATGTTGATTTTATTTTTTCCTCGGTTAGTTGTGTTTAAGTTAGAAACCTCTCTCTCCTGCTCTTTTCCTCTCAGATATATGTTTTATACTATGGTAAGATATTTTCTGCATATGTCGGGTGCAGTGGCTCACAACTGTAATCTTAGCACTTTGGGAGGCTGAGGCGGGAGGATCACTTGAGCCCAGGAGTTTGACACCAGTCTGGGCAACATAGGGAGACCCCAGACTCTACAAAATATATACACGTGTGTATGTACACACATATACACACATACACATACACACACATATATTCTGCCTAAATCACACAGTATCTGGAATTTACTGATTATATTACATAGGCGTTAGATGAAACCATTTGAACTTAATGTTTTCATAGATTTATAACAAATATTGACTGTTCATTTCACATGGTCCAATATATGTATTTCCTTGTAAAACGACCCACTTTATTTTAGAGTAGATGTTTGAGAAGATAACTGAGCCAATACATGGTTTTTATTTTTTTAAAAAAGTCTCCTTTGAGAATTTATTTATTTATTTATTTATTTATTTATTTATTTATTTATTTTGAAATGGAGTCTCGCTCTGTCGCCCAGGCTGGAGTGCAGTGGCATGATCTCAGCTCACTGCAAGCTCTGCCTCCTGGGCTCATGCCATTCTCCTGCCTCAGCCTCCCGAGTAGCTGGGACTACAGGTGTCCGCCACCATGCCCAGCCAATTTTTTTGTATTTTTAGTAGAGACGGGGTTTCACCGTGTTAGCCAGGATGGTCTCTATCTCCTGACCTCGTGATCCACCCGCCTTGGCCTCCCAAAGTGCTGGGATTACAGGCGTGAGCCACTGCACCCGGCTGAGAATTTATTATTTCTCTTTTTCTTCACCTTGCCTGGCTCTCAGCGATTCTCCCTCATGCTCAGGGGTAAAATGTCCCCATATTCTTTTTCTATATGTCACCATGCTAACATAATTTCAATTACCTCAGATACACCTTGGCAACGGTGACCACAAGAATCCACTCAGCCTTGGAAGCTGTCCTTGAAACTCAACCTGAAATCCCTGCCTAGCAGACAGGAGACCTCAGGCTGGACGCCACCCCACTGTGTTATCTCGGCCTCCCCGGGACTCTTAGGATACGACTTTCTTAATCTTTCCAAGGGGCTAAGCTTAACCAGAAGGAAATACTGCATTAGATGTGTGGAATACTTCAAGATCTGTGGGATATGAAGCTGAAACCAGCTCTGTGTTTAGAAATGGTTGCCATGCATGTGTCTATTTCCCCAAACTAGCACCAGAGCCTTGGTTTGAGGGTCTGTATTTGATCCTTTACTCTTTAGAAAAGAGAGACCTTGTTGAAGGAATGTTCTCTTTCCAGAGGAAATTTGGGAAACAAAACGGTCACCTTAAAAATAGCAGCACAATAAATTTTGTCCTTAAATTTAAATTTTCCTTCAAGCCAGGAATTAAAGCAAAGGTGAGAGTGGAAGAACCTCTTCAGATTGTAAGTCTTGAAATTTCCAGGCAAAGGGAAGTCATTGTGGGAGCATTTGAGCAGATTGGTGGTTACCACTGGGGACTCTAGGAAAGAAATGTTTCTTCATGTTTTTAATCTCATCCTTTAATTCCAATTTTGGTGTATGTTATATGTTTTGTAAGGTATTCTAACATTAAATACATGTTATGTGAATACAGTGTGTGTTCATAAATATTTCCTTCTGTCTTATATTTGAGTTGTTTTGGCCTTTTGACTTGTGAATAATGCTGCTACAAACAGCATGTGCATGTATTTGTTGGAGTCTCTGTTTTCAGTTCTTTTGGGTGTATACCTAGGAGTGAAATCTCTAGGTTATATTGTAATACTATGTCAGTTTTTTGAGGTATTGCCAAGCTGTTCCCCACAACAGCTGTACTATTTTACTTTCCTACCAGCCAGTGTAAAAGGGTTTCAGCTTCTCCACATCCTTGTCAACACTTATATCTCTTAAAACAACAACAACGAACTCATGGTCATCCTAGTGGATGCGAAGTGTTGTGTCATTGTGCTGTTTATTTGCATTTTCCAAGAGTCATCTTTGTCCACGTGTCCTTTGAAATGAACTTCAAGGACAAGGATATGCACCCTCTGGTGTTGGTTGAGAATGATTTATGGGTCCTTCCACAGGCCCCTCTGGCATCTCCCAAAAGCTACCACATGGCTGCAGGTGTGGGTGTCTCAGTAGGTCCCCCTTCCTAAGAAGCATCATTGCCACCAGGCCAAACAGGCCAGGAAGGAGGAGTGGTGTGCACCCCACAGTGAGGGGAAAATAAAAGAAGACTCAACTGCAGGCGGAGAGGGAGCAGGATCCTTGGAGCCCAGGGCGTGGAGACGGCCGGGCTCTGGGAAATCAGAAGAAAGAGCACATTTCGAGGCAAAAGGCCCTGTGATGGGCCAGAGTCCTGAAGCCTAAACAGAGGACCATAGCATGGAGGTGTGTTCTGGGTGTACAGGCAAAGAGGCACAACCCACGGCCAAGAGTGGGCAGGAAGGCAAGGAGCGAAGTGAGACCTCCGGTACAGAATGCAGGTGCACAATATAGGCTTGGACCAGGGAGCTTCAGAGTCTTGGGGTCCAGAATACACTGGCACATCTGCAAACAAATGGAGGAGCACTTCCTGCTCCTGAGCGCACAGCCTCTCCCCTGTTTTGGGTTGAAATGTTGGTTCTCATCCTGGACCACAGTTTGAGCCACTTGCTGAGCTTATTAAAATCCCCATGCCCAAGCCAACTAAATCAGATCCACTGTGTATGGGGACCCAGGCATGAGTATTTTGACATTCCCCTACTAATTCAAATGGGAAGCCAAGTTTGAGAAAAGAAGAATTTTAGGTTTAAAATAGTAGATTTAAAATGTGGAATTTATTAGATTGTTTTTGTTATGAAGTAAGTATGATCACGCTGTAGGAGTTTGGAGGAAAAGAAGATGATGAAGGAAGAAGATACCACCTGTTGCCTCCTGGCCTTTTGGCTGATGCAGATGCTCCAGCCTGTGCCCTGTTTGGGGGGTTCCATTCCTAAAAGGACAAACTGGGGCTGGCAGCCAGGGTTGGGCTGTGCTGCTGGGGAATAGGATGGGATGTGTCTTCTGAGTCCTCGGCACTGAGGCGGGCACAGTGAGGGTAGCACTCAATAAATGTTTGTAGGGTGAGTGAATGGAAGCATGAAGGCATGAATTCATGAAAAGCAGCCCGAGACATGGTCCCTACCCTCTAGGAACTTACAAAGGGGCAGCCGAATAGGCATTACAATAACAATAATCGGAGGGCAGTAATAGTTCCCACATCAGTGGTTCTGTGTGTCTGTGCATGCATCCCTGCAGCCAGGGAAACCAGGGGAGGGGTTCTGAAAACTCTGTTTAGTAGCTGTGGCCTCTCTTATCTTTATTAATGCACCACAAAGCACTGTCACACTGTCCTCTTCTCGATAAAACCCATAAACAGGAGCAGAGGAAAACCCAAGGAGGCGGAGCCCTCTCGGGTGGCCACAGAGAGAGAAGTTGAGGAGAGCAGAGAAAACCCAACCTCTTGGATGTGGAGTTATTCTGTTGATATTTTGCTTCTTTGCTTGTTTGATGAGATGTCCTCAAGTTCTCTAGCCTACAGATAAATGAAGTAAGTTGATAAGCTGAGAGTTCCTTGTCAATTAGAGCTTCCCCTTCTGAAATGGTAGGTGTGGGGGAAAGAACACGCCAGGACAAGGAAGAGTTGGGGCTGGTCCTGTCTGATCATCTACTGTTTATACAACCTTAGGTAAGGTGCATAACTTCTCTGAACTGCAAAGCATGCAGCAGTTTCTGTTCTGCTTTCCTCTCTTGGTGTTTGCAGAGATTCAGCAAGACAGGTCTAAAAGGTACCTTCTACTGCTTAGGTGGTTTTAGCTTCCCGCCTCTCACAGGGCTGAGGGTGCACAGGTCCCTGCAGACACATAGCTGCCCACAGGCTGGGGTTACTGACTCTGCTAGCCTGAGCTGGAGCCCCATGCAGTTGCTCACATGCTGGGGAAGCAGATAGCCGCCAGTAGATACTAGATTTCTAAAAGGACACCAAAGAACCATTTATATGTGCAGCTTCACTAGCCATGACTGCTATTTCAATTCTCTCTCTCTTCTCCCTGTATCATGCCCAGGCACTTCTCTCTCCTATTCAGAAAGAGTATGGCCTTTTCCATCATGGCCCATTCTGCCTTTTTTTTTTTTTTTGTAGATTCAGATAAAAATGCATTTGGGTGACCTTAGGTGGCCGGTGAGTTGTTGATGAAACTGGGGTGTGGACATTGACCTCTGCCTGCTTGCACAGGTCCCTTGCACTGAAAAGCATGGCCCAGCTGTTTACCTGTTTACTCTGAGCCCTCAGGACAGCTATCCCCAGGGCGGTTCACATATGCTGCCAACCTGGTTTAGGCTGGGGGAGCCGAGCCTTAGCCAGTGAAATCTATGTGTCATTTGAAGAGCTGCTATGGAAAAGCTCATTTAACCTTTAAAATTATATATATATATATATATTTGTGGCTAGCCATACCACAGAGCTTCTCTGTATCTTTTTACTTGAGAAGTAATTTTATTTACTATTATTACATTTGTTATTATTTTTATTTTTTAGAGACAGGAACTTGCTCTGTTGCCCAGGCTGGAGTGCAGTGACATGAGCACAGTTCACTGCAGCCTTGACCTCCTGGCATGAAGCAATCCTCCTGCCTCAGCCTCCCGAGTAGCTGGGACCACAGGCATGCACTGTCATGCCCAGCTAATTTTATTTTTTGGAGAGATGAAGTCTCACTGTGATACCCAGGCTGGTCTTGAACTCCTGATCTCAAGAGATTCGCTCGCTTTGGGCTCCCACAGTGCTGGAATTACAGGCATGAGCCACCACACCTGGCCAAGAGAAGTGATTTTAAAATCTCAACTTGTCTCTGAGCTTCCTGAGGGCAGAAGAGCAGAGACTAAAATAGAAATAGTATTAGAGAACTTTCAACACTTGTGACTCTGCTAATATCTTGGTCTATGACTTACTGATTCCTCTCTTTGGGCCTCATTTTTCTTTTATAAAATGGAGAGGTAGACTTCTTATGGTCCTCAAGCTCTCAAGCTTTTTTATTTTTTAACTGATTTCATTTTCAAATAAATTTTTATGCACAGACCTGAATCTATAAAACCCTAAAGGAGATATTGTATTAGTTCAATAACTAGCCAGGGTACTCATCCTTAGTTTAAATTTATAACATTTAATTATCCCACAAAGAGAAAAATGTGGTGGTTTTATGGTGGATGTCTAAACATGGCTTTTATTATATAAAGAGAAAAGTTGGGGCTCTTAGAAATTTGGAAATCATATCAACTTCAACACACTTTTTTTCATAAAAAAGTTTTTTGGTTGCACAATCTAGATAAAATTTTGATCCACAGAGCTGAGTAGTTGCAAATGATACCTTTTTAAGAACAATCTGTCTGGAATCTCAATGTCTTCCTCAGTGTCCAGGAAAAGGGAGTGAAGTTGTATTTGGAGGCTGACACCAAGATGTCCACCTGGCGGAGTCAGCAGAGCGCCCTAGCTTAGTGGACTGTGCATGCTGTTTGTAATACCAGGGTCAAAACTCTTTTTAGAATATAAAAATAATAGACAATATTTTAAGCAAATGTTTTCTGGCCCGGAAAACACGTGTTAGGAAAGCAAGATCAACAGAAAATTATCAAATCCCTGAGCTGTCCTCGCTAGCTGGTCTAGACAGTAAATATCTTGATGAAAATATAAAAATATTTTATTTGACATTGATACTTTATCTTCACGTTAAGCAGGAAGCATTAAGACAAATGACCTGCTTTTTAAAAACTCCCGTGTTTTTCAGGGTCATGTAATGTAGCTGTGTGGATCCATTTCTGATGAACCCCCAGGCTGCACCAAATCAGTGCGGAAGTAACTCCATTCATCATCTTTCCCAGGGCACTCACTTTTCCTCATATTACCAGGAAAATGAAACTTTAAATCAAATAGCATTGCTGGACATTCTTACCCAGGGATGCCCACAACCATGTGCTTGGCCCCAGAACACTCAGCCTGGCACCGTTGATACTTGCCTTGCTTCCTGTCCATGCTTACCTGGTAACACTTTTATTTTCAGTTACCTGGGATAAAAGGCACCGTGTCATTTTTAGACTGTGAGTGGCATTGCCCGCTTTGTCAGAGAGAGACACTCTCTACCTGGCAAGGGGCAGGAAGGAGTTATGGGGCAGGGTCTGCCTCTGCAGTTCAAATGTTGCCCACTTGGACAGCCCAGCAGTCTGGACTCTGGAAATTCTGCCCAGTGGTTGAGCAGCTATGGCCTGTTTGGGATTTGGCATTGGAAAGCAGATGTGTGAGCACATGGCAGGCATATGTGGTGGTGGGATTGATTGTGTTTCTGTATAGGTGACTGGCACTGCAGCCCTGTGGTGCCCATTTCACATGTACTTCACTTCCAGCACTCATGCTGAGAGAGAGAGGTCCCGTCCTACGTGTGCCAGGTCGTTGCTCCACTGTGGGGGGTACCACCTGCGAGCTCTGCCCTGCGTTTCGTTCAGATTCCCACCTGCTTCTCCTGGCGTGAACATCTTGTTGCACCAACTGTTATTACACTGGGTTTCTTTGGCTAAATGAATCCTGGAACTTCAGCCAAGTACCACGCCACTGCTTACAGGAAGAACAGCCATTTTCCAGCTACCACTGAAAAATGGGAAGGGCCGCACATCCTGAGACACAATACGGCATTCCCTTGTAGGGAAATTTCAGAGATTTTCAGGGGTTACTCTGAACCATGCTTGTATCCTGCATACCTGCTTTAGAATCCACAAGCTGCAACTTGACTGTGTTCAGGAAAGACAATACCTGGAGAGCCCTGGAAGAACCGTCAGCTACTCAGTGTTAGGTGCACCATGGCAGTGTGGCATGTCCAGGACAGCTCTCTCACCAGAGGGCTTAGGTGAGGTGTCCTCACTGGACATTATGAGAATGTTTAGCTTATTTAATGGAGACAGTTTCATTCTGCTTAGGAGGCAGCAGGAAAGAGAACGCTGCTGTATCAGTTGCGCACACCCATACATGCACATGTAAACCATGAACACACATACATGGGCCAGGTAAGGAAGAGAGATGGGGAGAGTAAGGGGCCTGGGGATAAAACTGGTTGATTAATGAGGCTGTGTAGATACCAGAACGCTTCCAGGATTCCCTGTTTCTACATCTCTGCTTATTGAAAAACAACAGACAATGGGGGCATGGGGAGGTGGTTTCAAACACCTGTTTGTTTAATATGGCTTGTCATGATGGAAATGTCAGTGTCTGGGGCAAGGCCATTGAGCAGAACTTTCGGTGTGATGGAAACATTTTGTGCCCGCCTGTCCAGTATGATAGCCACTAACTAGCCACATGTGGCCCTGGAGCACTAGACACATGGCTGTCATTACAGGGCAGGCCCAAGGCCTCAGCCCAGTAGATTCCACATTGGACCTTTACAGTCACCAACATGGAAATTTCCTACCTTTTCACCCAAGCTGAATTCCCAGACAATCTCTGGCTTGCTCTAGAACTCTGATGCATGCCAACATTTCTATGTTGCTTTGAGTCTGGAACCTACCCCTCCCCAGCGTTGACTCCTGCTCTCCATCACCCCTAATCTGCCAGACCCTATAGAAAGAGACATTCCATAAGTGTGTGTGGCTGGACCTTCGCTTCCCAGGCCACTTGCAATGGGCCTAGAGATATTCAGGTACAATTTAGTGCCTTTAAACTTAGGGTGGAAATAACTGTGGTACTGCTTCAGAGCCAACTGGCCCCTAACACAAACCTGCCCATGTAAATGGTGGGGACAGGCCCTGAATGGAGCCCGGTGCCCTGGGAACCAAGTCTGACCTCCTTAGTGGCCCTACAAGCCCCAAAGCTGATGCCTGTCTGGTCCCAGCATCACTCACACCTCACCTGTCATGGGGAGCTTCTGGTTCTGTCCCATGAGCTACACAGGGAGAATTTTTGGGTAAGTCTGTCTCCCTAGCCATTACCCAAAGCAGGTACAGGATGAACGTTGGTTGTTAATTTCAGTGGGGATTTCAAAGGCTGCCTAGGTGTCCTGAATAGAGTAGACATTTCCTCACTCTCCCCACACCTGCACCCACCCCACCACAAAGGAAAAGAATGACTTCTTTGTTCTTCTGGGACAAGTGATTAAAAAAACCCTCTTGCTCAGCCTGTCCCCTATAAAAGGCTTATCTTCTCTGCTTATAGGAGACACTTTAATTCCTTCCTGTTCACTGATTGCCACTCCTCAAGGCCCCTCAGTGCCAGTCCTTCCCAGTGCTCCAGGTAACGTCACTGTCACCGAGGAGCGCTGGAGACCATCTGTCACCGGACACACTATTGTTACAGCTGCAGCAGGTTGGACTTGCGGGCCACCCAGCCCCTGAGCACTGTGTTAGCTCCAAGAGGAGCCCACTGTTCTTCTCACCAGCTCCACTCCTACCTCACCGGGGAGATGGCTGCTTGATATTTGATTTTGCCGCCACTCTTTCTTCATTTCCCATTGGCCATGTCCCTTCCCAACTCCTTATGGTAAGAGTGATTTTACAAGAATTACTGCTTTAGAATTTTGCAACATCAAGGGACCCCAGGGGATGTGAGCAATCATAACCCTGCTCTGGGAGTTGCTGACTCAGGCTCCAGCCATCAGCCCTATTTTGTCAGGGTCGATCACCCTGAAGGTTTCAAAAAATAAAATGCTAAGAAATGTCTCTGCTGGCCTCTGGAAAGGCTTCCTGCATTTAATAAAATTGACAAGTAACTCAAATGAAGCTTTCTATGATAAAAATGCTGCGGCAGTACAGTGTTATCTTTTGTAGCCATGGTCTGCCATGATGTTCACTTTCTTCCCGTTTCCTGGTCCTGGGAAGCAGCAGTGAGGGCCCCCCAAGGATGTTCCACAGTGCAGGAAGCAGGGAGCCAGGGAATGCTCCAGGAGCGGGGATGTGTAATCGGAATCAGACCTTCCTCTCTGTGGGAGTAGCTGGGAGAGTGGAGATGTGGAAAGGGGAGTTGGAAGATCAGAAAAGCGTCATCTACTAGTGAATCTGAGAGGACCTGCCCTGGAAGAGGGACCATGAGGGAGTTTGGCAAAAGTCTGCAGGAAGTCATTTCCTCTGTGTAGCTCTGGGTGTCTGGTTCCCAGCCAGCTGGGCTGAGCCTGCAGAGAATGAGCTTGACACAGAACAGAGGACAGCAAGGACCCGCTGAGCCCCACCAGGCACTTCTGCGTCCATCCATTCTTGTGACCGGCCTACTCAACAGCTTTCAGAGGGTGATGGACACTGCTTTGCCTCTGTAGCCCAAACCTTGAGTAATTCTTCTTTTGATCAACTCTAACCCAGGTTCTTACAGGGGTGGGGATTCTGGGAAATAAAACTCTTGAGTAAACCAAGCTGACACAGCACAAGCGACACAGATTTGTTGAACCAGGAGAACTGCTGAGCCCAGATGGGAGAGCTGGCATGGGTACCAGAGCCACTGCTGAGAGGAGCCGGAGGGAGAGGTGAGAACATGGGGCAGGGTCCAGTAAAACAGGGTGGCACCCAGAGTAAGGCTGCGTCTGGAGAGTAGTGCCAAGCCACTACCATGTGTCTCCGGGCAGCTTGGATGGGCAGAGCACCTTGAGGGCTGCTGGGGAAGGTGACAGCTTGACATCAATGGCCTGTGGCTGAGCAAGTGGTTTCTATTGGGAGACAAATCAGAGCTCTTCTGGGGTTGTGGCTACAGAAGTTTCCCTTCAGAATGGCAGGTCCCTCAACATCCCACTCCTCTACTCCCGGACTTTGTGCCCTTGGTTTCCACATCTGAACCATAGACACCTGCTTCCCAGCTTGCAGTGAAGACTGACTTTGATATGTAGGTAGGTGGCCTTGATGATCATGTCTATTATGTTTTAGTTAAAGAGAAAAGGTCAGGGACTTTCCCAAGACACACAGCTGGCCATCGGCAAAACTGGAACTCAAACCAATGTGTCCTGACTCAAAACCCAGTGCTCCACCAGGTAAAACATGACATCAATTGCTGTATTCTGTCTGGTGTATCCTAAAACAACAATATAGTCTCCCCATTTATAGAGCATGAGCTTGGAATTGGCTTTCCTCTGTTGAGGATGCATTATTACAGTCTTGCTCACATTTTTCTCACAATTCCCATTGCAAAATAGCCAATGATAGTATTTATGCAAATGAAGGAAAGCTGACTTTGGACTGAGTTGATTGTCTTGGGCCCAAGCCCTCAAGCCCAAGCCAATAGCCAAGGCTGGTGGGGCCTGAGTCCTAGCCTCTTGGGATGATCGACCCTCAGTAGGGAGCATCGAGTTCCAGGGTCTGAGTGAGATGGTTAGTGATGGAGAGAAGACTCTGAAAAGGGAATGGAGAGAAGGTTCCATGGCACAGGAAGCAAATGGAAGCCATTTCATGAATGATATAAAAAGAGCTGGTCCAATTGTGAAGTAAATGGTTTGGAGCCCCTGGCCATCCTCTCTCCATACCTTCTCAGCTTCTCTACAGTCCTCCTCTTCTTCCCTGTCTGGGTATCCGGTGCTATCTCACCCTACTAACTAACCCCTCTGATCCCTTGCAGAGGAAACATTTCCATGCCAAACCTTGAGAGACAAGCAGAGTGTGGTGGGTATTAAAGACAACTATAGGCACAAGACAAAGATGTTAAAGCGAGGCCACCCAAGCTGCAGAGGGTGGCTCCAGTTTCCTAGAATTTCTCTCACTTTCCTTCAGTGGCACGAGGATGATGCTCAGGCACCAGGATCACTTTGTGGAGGGAAAAGCAGAGGCTCCCCACTGGGTCAGCTGGGGCTTCACGAAATTCGCCCCAGTGCTGCAAGAGGCTGCCGAGCTTGGTCACCACCAGCAATGCATCTTCAACTTTATTTCCTGTGTTGCTCTTCTGGGAAAACTTTTGGCAACAGAGGAATCAAGGTATGGGGCGTGGTGGGAGGGTATCAGATCTGAGGGCAGCTCCAGATGCAAGCTGTTGTTTGCAGAGGAAATGTGCTCTAATAGACAAAGAACCCATCAGACAGCTGTTTTGGGGTCCTCAATATATTACATTTTAAAAGGAAAGAAAAAAGCATTGCCTGTGAAAACGGCATTGGCAAAACATCTGCTGAGCACACAGCACTCCTGATCCCTGGTGGAGGTGGGGATGAGGAAGTCTGCAAAAAAGCTCTGAAGCAGGTGTGCCCCAAGTAACCCGTGTTGTCCCTTGTCCCTACTCACACCACCCACGTTCTAAGCAAGGACAAAGAGGCACGTGGGAGAGGCAGCTGCTGTAATCAAGAGGGTGGTGGCCCGTCACATTATCCAGAGCCACCTCACTCTGAACATGAACAAGGTTGTGAAGCATCATCATTGGTACTTCCTGCAGCTGAGGGAACAAGTGTGTCTAGAAGACCAGCTGGGAGGGGGACTGTGTTTGCAGACAGGTGTTTCTGGCAGACCCTCTCAGCAATTCATTCCCAGCACCATCTGCCTGTAGAACCATCGCTCATGCCAGCGAGAGAGTCTGAGGCTGCACTGCCACTCCATCCAGCATGACCTTTGGTAGAGAGCAGTTCTTCCAGCTCGTGCCGGCGACACTGTATCAGCTGGTGAAAGAGCAATCTCTCTTCTCTAGGACAGATGGATAAAATACGACAATAGAGATTTTCCAAAACATGTTCTTATCCATCACCTAGTCTCACTGAATCCTCACAGCACCCCTCTTCAGCTGTTATCATGAGCACCGCTGTCCGGATGAGGGGCTGAGGCTCAGAGACATCCGCAGAACTGATGTGTAGGGTGGCCCGGAGGACTTACCCTCCCCTCAACTCGAATGGTGGCTCTGTGATGCCGTTCTAATATCTGTGAGCCTCAGTTTCTGTCAAATGAAGGCAATCTTAACACTTACTTTATAGAGTTTTTGTGAACATTAAGAATTCAATATACAGTTTGTAAAGTGGTGCTTGGCACCAATAAGAGCTTAATAAATACAATAGTCTCCTTTTATCTGCGGTTTTGTTTTCTTTTCCTCACTCCCTGGAATTCATTTTATTACAATGGTTAGAATATTCGTGCCTTATCATTTTAAACAGAATCATCACTCTGTGTTCATTGAAAAACTAAAAATGGTAGAATAGATTAAAAGTTTCTTTATAATTTATAAGAAATTTTCATATACTTTTTTTTTTTAATTCAACTTGTACTTTAGATACATGGGGATACATGTGCATGTCTGTTACATAGGTATATTGGATGTTGCTGAGGTTTAGGGTATGGATCCCATCACTCACAGAGTGAGCATAGCCCCCAATAGGTTGTTTCTCAACTCTGCTCCCTTCCCACCCTTCCACATTCATAGTCCACAGTGTCTCTTCTTCCCATATTTATGTCTATGTGTGCTCAATGTTTAGCCCCTGCTTATAAGTGAGAACCTGTATTTGGTATTTGGTTTTCAGTGCCTGCATCAATGTTTTAGGATTATGGCCTCCAGATACATCCATATTACTGCAAAGGGCATGAATTCATTCTTTTTTTATGGCTGTGTAGTATTCCATGGGGTATTACTACATTTTCTTTATCTCATCCAGCATTGATGGGCATCTGGGTTAATTCCATGTCTTTGCCATTGTAAATAGTGTGGCAATGAATATGCATGTGCATATATCTCTTTGGTAGAATAATTTATTTTCCTTTGGGTATATACCTAGAATGGGATTGCTGGGTTGAGTGGCGGCTCTGTTTTAAGTTCTACAAGGAGAACTACAAAACATTGATGAAAGAAATCCTAAGTGACACAAATATAGAAAAACATTCCATCCCTATGGGTTGGAGGAATCAATATAATTATAATTATATTTATATATATTATATTTATATTATAATTATAATCATATATAATTATAAATATAATCAATATAATTAAAATGGCCAAATTACTGCCCAAAGCAATTTACAGATTCAACACTATTTCTATTAAACTACTGATGTCCTTTGTCACAGAATTAGAAAAATAAACTATTCTAAAATTCATATGAAACAACAAAAAAAAACAGTCCAGATAGCCAAAGCAACCCTAAACCAGAAGAACAAAACCGAAGGCATCACACTACTGGACTTCAAACTATGCTATGAAGCTAGGTAACCAAAACAGTATGGTACCAGTAAAAAGAAAGACACATGGAATAGAACAGAAAACTCAGAAATAAAGCTTCCACCTACAACCATCTGATCTTTGACTAAGTCAATGAAATCAAGCAATGGGGAAGCTCTCACTATTCAATAAATCGTGCTGGGATAGCTGGCTATTACTGTCTTCTCCATTCTTCCCTGTTGAGTTTTCCAAAGGTGCTGAGATCTCTATTTTCTCTTCTCATTCCTTTTTGCTTTTATAAATCTGTATTTAAGGTATTCCTAGCCCTGATCTTACTCTAAAATCCCCCCGAAGTTACTCCTACAGCATCTCTGGCAACCAACCAACTAGCACCACTTCTGTGACACTGGGTGCAGGTTCCTTTGTTTCTCCAGGCCCTTGGCACCTGGGCTCCAATTCCTGGTCCACAGTGGGGGCTGTTGTCAAGTATGTGTTCAAACTACCATCTTATAGAACTGAAGAATGGAGATGTCTGATAAGTTACCATTGGGGCTGAACAGTGAGCAACTTTGGGGTCATTCCGTGGAGCCTATGCTGTAGAATGAGCCAGTTTCTCAGCCATTCATTCAGAACAACAAGGATTGTTTCAATTCGGAACATGGAACATAGTCCATGTTTTAATTCAGGTCATGGAACATAGACATAGAACATAGTCCACTAAGCGTTGTCATCACTGTAAGCAGAGGGGTGAACACGCAACGTGTTCAGATGTTACGGAAGAGCTTCACTGTCTGTATTGGGACTCACAACAATCGAGGTTGAGGGAGTAACACAGCACATTCAAAACAGATGCAAAACTTGACTGTGGTGCAAACAAAACTGTGTCATTTTATTATATATTTCTAAAATATTCCTGAAATTCTCCTTTCACCAAAATATTCATGAAATTCTCCCTTCACTCACGTAATAGCCTTAAAAGAGCCTTATGTAGAAGAGAAATCTTTTGGCCATCAATGCTCAGGGATGGTGATCACCAAGTGGAAGAGTGTAGCTCAGGATTGGAAGAGGGGCAAACTTATCTTGAATGATGTTTCCCTAGCACTATGTTATGAAACACTTCAAACACAAGAAAGTTGAATGAATTATTCAGTGATCATTCTTATGCACCACTCTGATAACCATTAACATTCTCCCACATTTCCTTTCTGACACATCCCTCTACCCGTCCATCTTCCTTTCTGATGCATTTCAGAGTAAGTTGTACACATCTGTGCATGTCATCCCTAAACAATTCAGCATGCACTTTATTATTAACTAGAGTTAAAATTTGTTTCCATTTTTAAGTTAAAACTGACATTCAGCAAAATGCACTAACCTTACGTTAACTATTTGCTGAGTTTTGACAAATGTAAGACACCTGTGTAACCCAAATTCTTGTCACAATAGAGCATTTCTATCAGCCAGAAGGTTTTGTCCTGCCTCTTCCCAGTCAGTCTTCTTGTGCACTCCCCTTTCTGAGGAAAACTATTCTTTAATTTTCCACCACAGGTGAATTTTCCCTGTTTTAGAATTTTACATAAACGGAATCATACAGTATGCAATCTGTGAGTCTAGTTACTTTCATTCAGTGTGCTTTTGAGATTCATCCAGATTGCTGTATATATCAAATGCTCATTCTTTTTCATTGTTGCCTAGTATTCCATTGTATGGAGGGGAGGAACCACAGTTTCTCCCTTTACCTGTTGATGCACACGTAGGCTGTTTGCACTTTGGTGTTGATATGAATGGGTTAATATTTTTAGGTTGACTATAAGGGTCCTAAATGGCTAACAAATACCACTCAAGCCCATCCCAGATTAACTTTCACATCTGGATATGGCCTGAAATTATACATAATGTGTGTCTTCAGTCTGAAGTACTGTTCTATCAACAGAGTAAGACAGTAATGAGACTTTATCCTCCATTTGACTGTTGGGGGAGAAAATTGGCGTCCCTAAAACATAAGTCTTTTTGTGGAGAAAGTAACTACAACAAAAGACACAAAAGCATAATTTGTGCTTTTTTTAAGCTAACATCTTTTCCGCTGACTTTTTTTTCAATAAGAATAGAAAATCATATAATTTTTCAATAACCTGTTCAAACTCATAACTGGAGATCACAATACTGAGGTGAGGGGCCCCGTTCTGTCAGAGTTAGTCTCAAAGTCCACAGACAAGGCAACTCCACTGTGCTAGGTACTGGCGCATCCCTCCAGGGTCATCTCATGCCCAGTCCCTGAGCAACACTGAGGTATAAAGGCCTGGCCTCCTTACCCCAAATGAGAGCCACCTCAAAGATCAATCCAGCTCCAGAACTCCTCATGGGGCCTGCTAGGCCTCATCCCCTTCTTTCTCTTCCCTCTCACAGGTGTAGATCCATTCCCCTCCCAAATAAAGACCTTGTTTGGTTCCATCTCAATGTCTCCTTCTTTTTTTTTTTTTTTCTCCTTGAGACGGAGTCTTGCTCTGTCACCCGAGCTGGAGTGCAGTGGCACAATCTTGGCTCACTGCAAGCTCTGCCTCCCGGGTTCATGCCATTCTCCTACCTCAGCCTCCCGAGTAGCTGGGACTACAGGTGCCGGCCACCATGCCCAGCTAATTTTTTTTGTTTTTAGTAGAGATGGGGTTTCACTGTGTTAGCCAGGGTGGTCTCGATCTCCTGACCTTGTGATCCACCCACCTTGGCCTTCCAAAGTGCTGGGATTACAGGCGTGAGCCACTGCACCTCAATGTCTCTTTCTTAAGGAACCCAACCTACAACACCTGTGTTGTCAAATTTGTCCTTAAAAATTCCATTAAAAGGGCCCCACAGAGACTCACATTGCTGTTCTCCATGGATCCAAGGAGGCTGTGTTACTTGCAGAGCCAGGGTGGATAAACGGCTACTCAGTTGAACTTGAGCACCAGGAGAAGCATTGGGTTTGTGTTTAAAGCCGTTGTGTAGACAGACATCTTTCTAAAACTCAGGGGTGAGCATTCACCTCTTGAGAAGTGCATGGGCCTGGGCAGTGTAGACGGGCACAGCTCGAAGGTGGCCTGGTGAGCTGGAGGGTCTGCTCTTTGCCCAGCACCCCCTCCTTATCATGCTGAGAACACTGGACTCCCTGAAGTTCTATGCTACTCCACGGTAGGAACAGCTGTCTTCACTCTGCTCTGCTCTCATGCTCCAGATTGATTCACAGAGGACACTGGAAAAGAAATACCTTCCTGTGAGATGGAGAAGGAATCTCCATTTCAAATGCCTCAGGGTTGTCACAGTCAGGTGTGGGGCATCTCAAATGCCTGGGTTTCTGTGTTTTCCAGATGCATGGATTCTATATTTTTATAATTGTTTTCATTTGAGGTGTAAGATAATCCCCAATTCCATTTCGAAAACTGTTATTAACTCGATATGGTATTTTAACATTAATACCATCTACATCTCACAAATGTGGTAAAAAATGTACAGAACTGAGAACAGTGGAGAAGCAGAGGAGGCAGAGGTTCTTAAAGTAGAGTCCCCTGGAACACCAGGAATTCTTAGGCCTTAGCAGCCCTCAGCATCTCCCAGAGGGCTTGTGGAAACAGAGTCCAAGGCCCACTGCAAGAGTTTCCAAATGAGTAGGTTGGGGGTGGACTTGAGGATATGCCTTACTAACAAGTTCCTAGGGAATGTTGGTGCTGCTCGTGCAGGTGTCTTCATCTCCTAAGACACTCTGAGAACCAGTGACCTGAGTCTTCCCTTGCTACAGGGGGCATGGATGAGTTCAATGGAACTTATAAAAATGACTTTATGCAAAGAGGCTTTAAGAATTAGTACTTTAGGTGTGCCACCACCATGAATAAATAAACACATTAATTCCACTTCCTGGTTATTCATTCCCATATGACCATGGCCAACCCAACCGGGCTCCTGGGATATTGGGAAGATGAGTGTCCACATGGGGGAGCATGCAAACCCTTTGAGGTGCAACCTCCGAGAGCTGATGATGGCTTCCTGTGCTTTTAAGGTAAACCCACTGGACATCTGCAGGCTCTGAGTTTTGCGGAGCCTGTCTCTCCATGCTATAGCATCCTTATATTGCAAACAGAAGGTACCAGAAGTAACTGTGGTTTATCCAAGAAGCAGCCTCTTTTTTCCCCCTTAGATTTAGAGGACCAAGGGCTCTGCTCTGCTTATACACTGTGTAGACTTCAATTGGTGCCAGTGCTAGCTAGCCTCATTTCTCTGCCCTCTGCTTCCCCTTCAGTGAAGCTTGTGATAAAGCATTGGTCATATCCCCTTGGCCCATCAGAGGTCCACCTGCAGACATCTCCCTACATATGGAATACATCCTGTGAGGAGAGTGTATGGCCCAGTTGCTGGGGCGGCCAGGGTGCTGGAGAGTTGACACATCCAGGAAGGACCCTCAATAAATGAAGGACAGGAGCTAGTGGGCAAATAACCCAGCTTCCCTTTTGCTCGTGGACAGTCTTGGAGTGGGCTTTGCACAGTTTCTCAGTGGGTTCCCTGCAGGGCTGAGCTCTAGTCACCCACAGTGATGATCTGATCACACATATCTGTCAGTGATTGTTTTCTCTCCTCTCTCCTCTCCATTGTCATGTTCCCTGGGATCACCTTCCACATAAACAATTTGCACTCAAATTCTTGACTTAGGGGGTGTTAAACTAAGACATCCATCATTTTCCCACACTACACATCCCTCTTTCTCCTTTGATTCAATCCACTTTAACAATTATAGGAGAATGTCCATATGAATTAACATCAATATTTCACTATCAATATGTTAACTTGACCTGCATTATGTGGCTCAAAAAGGAATTTAATTGCTGATTATCCCAATGACAGATTCAGATCATTTTGCCCCCCAAATAACAAAATGATATTCTATTTTATCTTCTTTGGGTACATTGAAATACATTTAATTGAATGCATGCTTAGTCAACAGCTTTGCCTCCTTTCAAAGCCAAAGGTTGTATTCTAGACCAACCGCATGTGGTGGAGGAACAAAGTTAGATTTAAAAAATTTTTTTTTTAATTTTGCCAGTACGTAGTAGGTGTGTACATTTATGGGATACATGAGACATTTTTATACAGGTGTACAATGTGTCATAGGCATAGCAGGGTAAATGGGATATCTATCACCTCAACCATTTATCTTTTCTTTGCATCATAAACAATCGAATTATATCCTTTTAGTTATTTTTAAATGCACAGTAAATTATTGTTGACTGTACTCACCCTACGGTGCTATCAAATACGAGCTCTGATTCATTCTAACTACATTTTTGTACCCATTAACCATCTCCCCTTTCCCACTTCCCCACTACTGTTTCCCAACCTCTGGTAACTATCATTCTACTTCAAAGATGGAATTTTTAAAAAGTAGAGTCAACTGTAACCTTATGTACAAGTCTGTGGTTGAAGAGCTTGTGATCAAATGGAATAGAGAGGTTATAAAATGTGTTCATGCTACCTGTATGAAGAGCATTTAAAAAAATAAAAGCCAATGACACCACGGAGCTGCTCATTATGCTAAATGCGAAAACTGATAACATTATTTGAATTGGGTGCTTTCCACATTCTAACATCCAGGCCCTCTGAAATCACCAGCTTTTCCTTCCTCTGGAGAGTTTTCAGATCTGGGGCTAACCTCTGCCAGGATGAAAGTACTTAGGTGTTTCTTCATACAGCAGTGAAATGCCATACACTTTCTCTCCCTGAGCTGTGTTTTTTTTAGTATCAGTTGTGTCTTCTGAACTGCTTCTCAACAGTGGGAACCATATTATGTCTATCTTTGCTCCCTCTAGAGCCAAGTGCTCTGCAGTACATAGAAGGTGCCCAATAAAATTGAGGGAGGATGGACAATTTCCTCAAGAATGAAACCACGCTGCAAGGTGCATGAAGTAGCATGCAATGGCAAGCCGACACTCCATCCCGAAATAGTGGCCACATAATCACATCCTTCTGGGATCTATCGATCCGTCTGTAGTTTCACTTTCAAGTCAACTTTCACTTCCTCATTTGCTTAAAAAAAAAAGATAGCAATAAAATTTGACATCATCCATTATGCCCTAGATGTTGTAAAGATCAATTGGATAAGATCTTTAAAGGTATTTTGACTCTGAAGAAAGGGAGATATGAGAACCATTGGCAGTACCATGCATTTAGTGTAATATGTTTCCTGACAATGCCTTTATATCATCCGCAGTGATCAGCAAAATTTTCATGGGTACAATTCCTAGAAAAAAATCTCTGCCCTTTAATTCCCTCAAACTTTAAAATCTCTATTCTTTATTAAGCCAGGTTTCAAAGATATTGATTTGCTTGTTTTTGACTACTCTTAAAAGACAATGGCGCATTTGTGGTTTACATGTTGATAGCCTGTTTATGTTTTTGAGGAGGCTGGTATTAAGATGGCAGCACACATCTGAAGAACATTTTGAGAACACTGGACGCCAAGCGTAAAGTCAGAAGGTTGGGATATCTCATTCTTGGGAGGGTGGTGATTTCAAATAAAAGAACTGACTTTGGGAGACCCATGCGGGTGGATCACCAGGTCAGGAGTTCAAGACCAGCCTGGTCAATATGGTGAAACCCTGTCTCTACTAAAAATACGAAAATTAACCAGGAGTGGTGGCATGCACCTATAGTCCCAGCTACTCAGGAGGTTGAGGCAGGAGAATTGCTTGAACATAGGAGGCGGAGGCTGCAGTGAGCCGAGATTGCGCCACTGCACTCCAGCCTGGGTGACAGAGCAAGACTTCATCTTCAAAGGAAAAAAAAAAAAAAAAAAGAACTGGTAGCTAGAAGGTTTTAATGTGATTCTCATTCACCCTAACTCCAGTCATGTTGACACACAAGCTACTTACCATTAAGGATGTTAATGTGAGGTTTTCTATTTTAAAAAAGTGCTGTCAGGGACACCTGCATTTTACTTGCTGAGTGGAAAGATTAGAATATGCCCATGGGTGACTCTCTAAGCTAAGTTTTGGAAAGAGAACACCCCACTGCTGTTAGGGCAAAACCATCCATCCTTGGTACACATCCAAACAAACAAAAAATAAATTCAGCTTAGCTTTCTAATTTTTTTTTTCCTTAGCTGGGGGAAGGATGACACAGGGGAAGAGAGGATTATGGGCTTATAATCCCACATTTCCTAGCCTTGCTTCACTGAACTCAGGCAGATGATTTGCAGAAACGTGCAGGATTCCAGGCAGGTGGGTGATCAACCAGAACAAGGCCCAAGGAGTGGGGGTATGGGGGCAGCAGGAGGGAGCTCAGGGGGCAGGCGGGCTTCAGGTGGACGGCTGTGTCCAGGCTGGGCTCTGGGCGCTGCAAGGGAGCCTGGAGCCAGGGGTCTCATTAGTACCTGGCTAGGACTGCAGCCGGCTGATGGCAAATACAGGCTATCAAAGCCCTGTCAGCACTCCTGAATGGGACAAAGAAAAGGCGCATTAATGATTAACTCTGCTAAAAGCTCCGGCTTTTGTATTCCCATGGTGCCTGGCCTATCTGGCTGCCATGTGACCGGCCCGGGCCATTTTCTCGCAGATTGGGGAAAGCTAGTGAGCAAACACAGGTGGTTCTGTGTCGGCCGCGCTGTCAGGGACAACCGCGGACAGCACCAGCTATGCCTGGTGAAATTAGCTGCTCTGTTTGCCTCCAGTTTTGCTTCCTGGTGCTCTTACTTTCTAAGTCGAATGTCATTTTGCCACTCATTTTCAACTATTCACAGGAGGTGCTAAAAAGGGGGGAAAGGCCCCCACGCAAAAATGGGAAAGGGAGACACACAGCATCATGTTCTTTGAACTCTGCAATAACGTTTGGTGACCAAAGGCGAGGGCAGGGTAAACTAATTAAAACCTCTCAGGTCTTTAACTTTCTGCAAGAGCAAATTTATTCTTCTCAAAGGGAATTATTTTAGTGATCCTGACCAAATAAGCAAGCCACAACAATGACGTCATAAGCCTGCTGGCGTGGACTCAGCTTGGCTCACTGTGCCATGGGGCCTGGAAGAACCTGCTTTTCAATATGGGCCATGGCGCTAGTGCCCACCCATAGAAGCCGGGCAATGATAGGGTGCCTTTCCAAGTCTGACCCTGCCAATTCGTGGTTCAGAGTCAAGGTCCCTCTAGTGGCATTATTTGTTTAAATGCATTTCTTCCTTGGTCTACATCAGACAGACCTTCTTTTTCCTGTTCAAATATTTATATGTGTGTATTATTGCACGCGGCTTCAACTGCTCCCAATCACACCAGCGGCCATAAAGCACAGATTATCAGCATGAGGTGATAAAGGCCCTTTGAGTCAACACCAGAAATGAAGAGAAAATGAAATAAAGTTATAAAAAGAGGACAGCATAAATGTCTACAAAGAGTATATCAGTCTGCAGATATTCAAGCAATTAGCTACAATAGGAAAGACATTTTATCCAAACTAAAGTGCCGCTGACATGATTAACAATGTTTGATATTTAAATATAACATTCTGCCGGATTCCCAGTTAAGAAAGACAGCAGCTGCGAAGTCTTTGGATTGGACTACAGTTCAGAGTTAGTGAATATCAGCTCAAACACAGCCGCGGTGTGTGCCGTGTTGCTTTCCAATGGACGCGGACCACAGAACAAATGTGAGCAGTCTCAAGCTCCAAACGGCAGGATGAGGCTGCTGTCATCTCTCAGTGCTCTTGGTCTGAGGTTGGTAGTGTTGTTTATTCTCACTCCTTCCTCATTTTTCCTAAACTTTTGGTTTTTGTGAAAGGAAGAAAATATGGTTACAGGCCCCAGCTGCAGGGGAGACTTGGTTGCCCCCGGGTATAAGCACCTCAGGGTGGATTTCCATGTCATCAAGCAATTTTAGCAGACACATTTTTTTTTTAAAGGGGGCTGATAGTAATTGGTTTTTCTTTGCAAGTGCTGATAGGCAGGCAGTGGTGTCAATCTTGCCCGAATTACTTAGAGCACAAGCGTCATCGCTAAATAAATACCCTGTATTTATTTATTTCAAACCAGAAATAAACAATTATGAAGAGCATGTGGCCAAACTGAAAACTCAGCTTTTGGTTTATTTCCAGTGCCTCCTTGCTCTCCAACATCTTTATGTTATTTATCAAAACCAAAAGTTACTTCTATGAAAAGATCAACATACTGACAAACCTTTAATTAGATTGACCAAGAAGAAGAGAAGAGGTGAACACCATCAATCAATACCAATTTTGGTCATATCCTGGGCAATAAAACAAATCTCAAAAAACATACGAATTGAAATCATACCGAGTGTGTTCTCTGACTGCAATGGAATAAAAATAAAAATTAATAACAGAAAGATAACAGGAAAATCTTCAAATACTTGAAAACTAGACAATACACTTCTAAATGACACATAGGTCAAATAGGAAGCTCCAAGTTAGAAAAAAACTGAACTAAATAAAAATGAAAATATACATCAATGTTTGTGGTACACAGCTAACATGGTGCTAAGAGAGACAGACATTTATAGTACTAAGTGCACACATTAGAAAAACAATTCTCAACTCAATAATATAAGCTCCTACCTGAAGAACCTAGAAAAAGAAGAGCAAATAAGTCCAAAGCAAGAAGAAGGAATAAATTCATAAAAATACAGTCGGTACTCAATAAAAGTGAAAGCAGAAAGCAATAAAGAAAATCAATGAAAAAAAGAGTTGATTCTTTAAAAAGATTAATAAAACTGACACACCACTAGAAAGACTGACAAAGGAAAGGAGAGAAGGCACAAATTACCATCTCATGAGTGAAGCAGGAGATATCACTACAGACCTTGCAGACAACAAAGGATGGAAAGGAAATACTATAAACAACTATATATACATAAGTTTGACAACTTAAATGAAACGGACAAATTTCTTGAAAAAAACAACCATAACTTATCCAATATGAAACTGAAAATTTGAATAGTTTTATAACAATGAAGGAAGTTGAAATTTTAATTTAATAACTCCCCAAAAGAGAAGTCTCCAATCCCAGACCGTTTCGATGGAGAATACTACCATATGGGTACAGCAGAATTAACACCAATTCTATACAATCTCTTCCAGAATGGAAATGAAAGAAAACACTTTCCAATTTATTTTATGAAACTAGTAGTACCCTGATACCAAAATCAGACAAGGGCAGTTCAAAAATAAAATTATAGACCCTCATGAATAAAAACAAAAAAGTCCTTAACAATATATTAGCAAATAAAATGCAGTGGTAGATAGAAAGAATTATACACCACTACCAAATGGGTTTTATTCCCAGGATGGAAGGCTGGTTCAATATTGAATATTAATCCATGCAGTTCACCATACTAATAGAATGAAGAAGAAAAATCACATGATTATATCAATCTACAGAGAAAAGGCACTTGACAAAATTCAATGCCCATTAATGATAAAAGCTCTAAGAAAAATGAGAAAAGATGGCATCCTTAACTTGACAAAGACCACTTACAGAAACCTACACCTAGGATTACTTAATTGAGAAATACTGAACACTTTTCCTAAGATCAGGAACAAGAAAAGAATGTCCCCTTTCACCCCTCTTTTTCAACATCCTGCCAGAACTTCTAGCCAATGCAACAAGTCAAGAAAAGTAAATAAAAGACATACATGTGAGAAGGAAGAAATAAAACTGTGTTTATTTGTGGATGACATGTTTGTCTATATAGAAAATCTGCAGGAATCTACAGGAAATCTCTTAGAACTAATAAGTGAGTTCAACAATGCAGAATACAAGACAAATATACAAAAATTAATTGTATTTTTCCATACTAGCAATGAACACATGGACACCAAAATTAATATATAATATAATTTACAATTGCTCAAAAAAAGAGAAATGCTTAGGTATAAATGTAACAAAACATGTAAAGGACGTTTATGCTGCTGCCTACACAATGCTGGACAAAGAAACCGGTGAATCAAGGACACATCCTGTACTTATGGGTTGGAAGGCTCAACCTAACAAAGATGCCAATTCTCCCCAGATTCACACACAGCTTTAATGCAATTCCTATGGAAATTTCAGCAATATATTTTTCATAGATATGAGCAAGATTATTCTAAAATTTATATAGAAAGGCAAAGGAACTAAAAATAAACAATTTTGAAAAACAACGAAGTGAAAGAAATCAGTTTATTGGATGTTAAGACTTACTATGTAGCTACAGTAATCAAGACTCTGTAAAACTGGCAAAGAAATAGACGCAGAGATCAATGAAACAGAATAGGAAACCTGAAAATACACCCACCCAAGATGTCCCAGAAAGTTTTGCATAGTTGCAAAAGAGATTCAATGGAGGAAGGACAGCCTTTTCAACAAATGGTGCTGAAGTAATGGGGCACCCATTGACAAAATATGAACCTTGACCTAAGACTCAAAAATTTGACAAAAATTAAATCAAAATGAACTATGGCCTTAAATGTAAAATGTAAAACTGTAACACTTTTAGAATAAAACATAATATTAAATCCTAGGGATTCAAGACTAGGCAAAAAATTCTTAGACTTTATACCAAAAACATGATACATAAAAGGAAAAATATAAATTTGGCTTTATCAAAAAAACCTTTTCCATTATGAAAGAGCTTGTTAAGAGGATGAAAACGCAAGCTATAGACTGGAAAAACAATAATTGCAAACCACTTATTCAGAGAGGCTAATATATACAGTATATAAAGAACTTTTGCTGAGGCAGGACACTGGCTTGAACCCAGGAGGTGGAGGTTGCAGTGAGCCGGGATCACACCATTGCACTCTAACCTGGGTGAGAGAGAGAGAGAGAGAGAGAGAGAGAGAGAGAAAGAGAGAGAGAGAGAAAGCCAACAGCAAAAACCCCCTACAATTATATTGGTAGATAGGCATGAAAAGACATTTCATGGAAGAGGATACACAAATTGCGGATAAAAAAACTAAAAGGTCATTATGGATTAACTAAATCATTAACCATAAAAAGATGCAAATTGAAATTACAGTGAGGAATAGTGACAATGACAAATGCTGTTAAGGATGCAGAGAAACAGAATCACTCTTTGACTTCTAGTGTGAAGGTTAAATGGTACGGCCGCTCTGGAAAACAGTTTAGCAATTTATTTAAAAGCAAACACATTACTACCATATGACCCAGCAATTGCATTCCCGGACATTTATACCAGAGGAATGAAGACTTATATTCATACAAAAGTTAAAATGTTTGTGGCAGTTTTATTCACAACAGTCCCAAACTGAAACAACACGGATGTCTTTCTCATAAATGAATAAGTAAAATGTGATAGATTAATACCATAGAATAATACTCAGAAATAAAAGGGAATAAAATATTGATACATGAAACAACCTAGAAGAATTCCAGAGAATTATGCTGAAGGGAAAAAATTCCTTCTCCCAATATTTCATACTGTGTGATTCTGTGACTACAACATTCTTGAAATAACAAAATTATAAAGAGGACAGATTAGTGTTGCCCAGGCTTAAGGAGAGTGTAGGGTGGAAAAGAAATGGGTTTGACTATGAACAGACAGCATGAGGGACCCTTGTGGTGATAGAAATGCTTTCTATCTTGACTCTATCAATGTCAATATCGTGGCTAGCATATTGTACAATCATCTTATAAGATGTTACGTTGGGGAAAACCTGACAAAGAATATATGGAATCTCCTTATATGATTTTTAGAAACTGCATATCAATCTACAATTATCTCAAAATAGAAGGTTAGAAAAATCCTTTGCCAAGTTTTTTAAAAGAGAAGCTTTTAAGTTTTTTAGCCAGAAAATATCTGCAATAAAATGTAAAGAAACAACTGCAGCCAATGTTCCTAATGTCACTGACTGATTCTCAGGGGGCTCATAGGTGTAGCCCCCAGGACCTCCTTCCACATTACCTCTCTTAAAGGACAGACAGACAACCCAGGCTCTCCCAAGAATCAAAGCAGATCACAGAAATAAGAAACTGTGCAATTTAATGTCATGATAACTTGTTCTGAAAACAATAGGTTAGTCACAGTCTGTAACTAACCATAAGTTAACCACTTTAGGTTTAATGAATAAAAATACCCTTCTCAGGATGCATAATCATGATTTTTAAATAAGAATAATTTAGCTAACCAGTTGCAAAGAATCAAAACAGCGGTATTAATGCTACAGGAACAGTTATCAACGAAAGCAAAACATCAGAGAAAGAGTTGGTTGTGAATCAGTACATATGTATCTGTTTCTTTTTAATTTAAACCATACCCACTTCCAGTTAGGAACTGAGGTAGTCTCAAATATTAAAACACTCAGGGGCCATAGTTATCCATTCATATGTCTTCTGTATATTGCAAATCAAGCCAATATTGTTGGTTTCTCTCTTGTCTTACCTTCCCATCATTAGAAAAAAGAGAAAAAACAAGCAGGGAAAAAAACCCTTGAAACAATAGAAGGTTTATTTGTAGCTTGTTTTCCAGGCTATTTAGGTAGACATTTTTATTTTTAGTTGGGATTCTATACTTGGGCAATGCCATTTCCTTTTTTGTTTTTATTTTTTTTGAGATGGAGTCTTCTTGTCGCCCAGGATGGAGTGGAGTGGCGTGATCTTGGCTCACTGCAACCTCCGCCTCCTAGGTTCAAGCGATTCTCCTGCCTCAGCCTCCCAAGTAGCTGGGACTACAGATGTGCACCACCATGCCTGGCTACTTTTTGTATTTTTTGTAGAGACAGGGTTTCACCGTGTTGGCCAGGCTGGTCTCAAACTCCTGAGCTCAAGTGATCCGCCCACCTCAGCCTCCCAAAGTGGTGGGATTACAGGCATGAGTCATTGCTCCTGTCCAGCAATTCCACTTTCTAATGACCTTATGAATCCTTCTGTGGACTCCACATTTCACTCTGCAGTAACCAGTTTTCTCCCTGACTGGCTGCCTGAGGATGAGCATCCCCTAATACTCCAACTAGCTCTGAGTATGGTAGCTGGCCTCTCCTTAGCACGGGGTCCCCACGCCTTCTCATAGCTCATAGCTGCTTCATAGCCACCATAGCCCTTGGGGTCTCATGAGTCCCACAAAGGTTTGAGTTCCCAAGGGGAACCTTCTCCCTTTGTGAAAGTGTAAGAAGGGAAGTGATATGGTGTTAATCAATACGCCCAGTGATAAATGTTTATCTTGAGCAGAAAGCAAATAGAGGCAGGTTAGTGAGCCTTTTATTGCCTGCAGCATGGCCAGAGCCACCTTCAGCAGCTGGAGTCTTTTCCAGGTCATATGGCAAAAAAGTTTAGCAACCATTTTTTTTCGCTGGAGTGCTGAGGACAGGTAGGGAAAAAATTTGCTAAGCCTAGTATTTACAATGTATTTACTCTAAAATTTTCATGAATGTTTGTATGCATGTGTTTTCAGAGGCATAAGACCAACCTTGGAAGACTGTGCTAAGGTAAGCCCTGAAGCACCCACTAAATTAAAAGAGAGATGGGGAGAGAGGGAGAAATGGAGGCAAAAAGCAGGGAAGAAGGAAAGAGGGAGACAAAAACTGATTTAAAAGTAGTGCAAAATTGTCTAGGAAAGCTCTCCTGTCTGCACCCTTTGGGTTCCCTCTAAAGCAGTGAGTCTCAAACTTCGCTAGACTCCTCCTCCCCTGGAGGGCTGGTTAAAACATGAACTGTTGGGTCCTGTTCCCAGAGTCCCTAATTCAGTTAAGTCTGGGTTAGGACCAAGAACTTTTGACCATTTATGACAAGTTCCCAGCTAAGGCTGATGCTCTTGGTCAAAGAGCTCTGCTTTGAGAACCACTGCTGTAAGGCGTGCTTGCTCTTCCTGGGTTACCTAGTTGAACAGAGATTCCCATCAGTGGTTCAGCTGATGTTCCTGAGAATGAGCACATTAAGCCTCCAGGTTTTTTCCTGAGCTGAGTGGAATTTCCTGGACTAGACAAAAAGATGGAATAATGAACCCACATTTGGCAGTCACACAAGGTCAAAAACTAAGTTATAGCAGATACAAACTTCAGGCAGAGTGGCCACTAGCTCAAGGAAAGTGATGGGCCATCACAAGGTCGATGAGAGACCACAATGCGGGGAAACTGTTGTGAATATTCCCACTGAGGATCCCTTTAATGTTACAAAGTTCAGTAAGAAAGCCAAAGCCACCTGACCATTTGGGCAAGTAAATTCTAATTTAGGCTGAGGCATGCAAGAAATGGGCAGGAAGAGCATAACAAAGCCGGGAGTTCACAATAGATTAACTTATTTAGTTAATAACTCTTGTAAGTGGGGTTGTTATCCTGTTAGAGATGAAGGAACTGACTCTCCCAATATCACATTGCCTGACTATGGCAGAGTAAAGATAGAACTCAGGTAGCTGATTCCCACTCTCCTGGCTACAGCACATTCTCCTTAAAGATTATAATCACCCAGTGGGCATCTGCTCCCAAAAAGAGGAGTCCTGGAGTATCCCGAGGGATTCTTAGGATGAGAGAGAAGAGCTAAGCAGAGCCACCCACTATCAGAAATCAGAATGTGATCTATTGACTTGCACAATGGACCCAACCACCTCATTATAAAATCAGTTGAGTGCAAGAGATGTGCTTGAAGAGGGACTCAGTAGGATTTCAGTCCCTGGGAAGCAGCTTCTGAGATGGAGATAAGTGTGCAGAAGATTGCTTACCAAGTATTCTTGGGGGGCAATAGTCATAGAGGGAAGGGAGGGGGAGGAAGAGGACTGGGCAGAGGAAGCATTGAGTGTCCATGCAGGCTCAAGGAAGCCTCAGCCCACTCCTTGGGCCCTCTGAAGGTGGAATGAGCCTTCAGTGCAATCCCTGGGACGGGCAGGCTCTTTATGGCCCCACATGGCTACGGCTTTGGATGTGGGGATCCCGGGAAGAGAAGGCATGACTTTGGGTGAGGCAGCTTTCTGTCTCTAAGGCAAATTAAATGATGTATTGCAGAATCTGGTCCAGTTCAAGGGATCCAGCATCGGCACAGATGGATTTTACATGTTTCAGAGGCCTTCATTCAAAATTACAGTTGAACTCAAATTTAATTTCAACCCTGGAATACGCAAACTGAGGCTAAAAAAATTCACTTTGACTTAAATAAAAAAGAAACATGAATAGCTCTTACTGAAATTAGCCATATTGGCATCTTTAGAAATTACAATCATAAATGCTTGTGGCAGAGTCTGTGTTTATTCCCTGAGATTGTTTCACCCCGATCCCTTACAATAATATATCCCCAGTTTTTCAGCAGGTTATTTATGTAAAAGACTACATTTCCTGGCCTCCTGTGGGGGCTGGGTATGAACATGTGACCAAGATTAGGCCAATGAACTACAAACAGAAGTGTCACATGGCAGCTTTGTGGGTCCTTTCTTAAAAGAGAACTAATGGATCCTCTTACCTGGAAAGGGGACATGGTGTTGCCATCTTGCATCATGAAGACCAGGGCCATAGCTTACAGACAGTTGATTAGTGAGCTGCAAGGAATTTGTAGACAACAACTTGGATTTATGTGAGAGAGAAATAAGCTTTTGTCTTGCTTACTTCACCCATTGTGGATCTGTTAGTTGCTGTCAAATCTAGTCTTAAGTAATATAAATGCACAAATGTTTGAGTATTTTGAATATTGATTTTTGTGTTTGTTCATTTTTCAGAATGAGAATGGCTTACTCCAAGCACACATAGGCCACAAATACACAAACACACACATGCAATTATAAGAGATTAGTGATTCTTATTCACTATTTGGTAGACTTATTTTTTTCAGACATTTTGATGCCAATATTAAGTACTTTTTATTGGCTAAGTCCAGTACAAAATTTAGAAATAGCAATGTATCATCATGTAGATGTTCATTTCATTTAAATGAATGGCACTATGAAGAAAGTACATCTCTGCAGTACGTGGAAAACATATGGGTGTTAGTCTACAAGGGGATATTAATTTTGCACTTTCCATCTGGCATCCACAAAAGATTCATTCTCAGAAATAGTAAAGATCCAAGGTCATACTAAAATATCACATTTGCCATGAAGATGAAGGTCTTATGATGTTTGAAATTAGGAGCTATCACACCTGCAATAATTCTGAAAAGACACAATTCTGCTCCTGGTCTCCCAATTGCACAAAGCACTGACATAATTAAAGCGTGTGTGTGTGTGTATGTGTAAATTCTGAGATGGGTTGTGGTGCCTAAAAGCCATTTGAAAAATCACTGAGATTCAGGAAGTAGTATTTAATCTTCATAATCTTATCAGTGACATGCTAATTAGCTCTCTCTCATTAGCCATTCAAATGTCAGAGGAAAGCGACTGAATTACTTGGGGAGGGTCACTCTGGGATGCTACACTGACCCTATCAATTTTTATTGGCAGCACACTTTGATTTTAATATTTGTGTTGGACCAATTCTGGTGGATAAGATGTACTCCTGTAGAAGAAAAATCCGGAAAAAAGCACATAAATTTCAGGTTTTAAGTAAATGAGTAAGTATGTGAAAGTAGGTGAAATGGAAGAGAGGTTTAGCCACCGTGTGGTGGGATTCACCAGATTTGGGTTCAAATGCAGGTTTTCCACTTACTGGCTGAAATGGGACTGCTGCTGCCTTACTCAGACCACCTTGCCTATCTTTAGGGTTTGTTTTCCCTCTCCTAGTTTTGGTGTGCCTTTGTTTTCAACAGCCGTACCTGTGATTCTTTTCTTATAGCGCAGAATGAGCTGAAATGCCTAGGGATTGTACATGCCCCAGAGGGACCTGGTGCCACCCCACTTCCTGTTGGAAGACACTCTGGGAGATAATTTACACCCACTTCCGCTGAGGATCAGGATGAAGCTACCCTCCAGGGAATTGTTCCTGACAACTCATCCTTGCTATCTTCCTTCCTTTTCTTATTCTGCACTCGACTCTCTTATTTCCTCTGGGAGCACTTCCTCACTAAATTACTAAATTACTTGTTCATGAATCCTTGTATCAAAGTCTGTTTCTGGGGAACGGGATGTGAGATAGTTGTTCTGTGATGTTAGGCATCTTTTTTTCTCTTCTATTCCCTCAACTGAAAACTATAAGCAATAAGTGTCTTCACTTCATGGGGTTCCAGTGAAAGTTAAGCAAGACAATGTGTGTAGCCAGCGCCTGACGTGTATTTAGGGTATGATCAATGTTACCCAGAAGGAGCTCGCAGATAAAGAAAAACCTGTTTTGTTCATCTGCATCTCAGCCCCTTCTTCTTTTCCTTTAAAGCACATACTGCAACTTGTACTTTTTTTAAACATCTGCTTGATTGGGTTTACTTCATGCCTCTCACTGAATGGTAAATTCCTGGATGACAGAGACTGTACCTCAGATGACTGACTGTCCCAATTTGCCTGAGACTGACCTGATTTTATACTGAAAATTCTGTGTCCCATTCACCTTCTTAAGTCCTGGGTAAATCAAGATGGTTGTCACGCTACAGATTTCTTATTTATAATTGCATCTTACCATCTAAGCACAGCAACAGCATATAGTAGATGAAAATACTTGATAAAGTTTTGATAAATGAATACATGTGACTTTTTTTCGAACATTTATTTTAAGTTCTGGGGTACATGTGCAGGATGTGCACATTTGTTACATAGGTAAACATGTGCCATGGTGGTTTGTTGCACAGATCAACCCATCCATCACCTAGGTATTAAACCCAGCACCCATTAGCTATTCTTCCTGATGTACTCGTTCCCCCACTCCAACAGGCCTCTGTATGTGTTGTTTCCCCACCATGTGTCCATGTGTTCTCATCATTCAGCTCCCACTTATAAGTAGGAACACAAGTGTTTGATTTGCTGTTCCTGGGTTTGCTGAGGATAACAGCCTTAAGCTCCATCCATGTCCCTGAAAGGAATGTGATCTTGTTTCTCTTTATGGCTGCATAGTATTCCATGGTATATACGTACCACATTTTCTTTATCCAGTCTATCATTGATGGGCGTTTGAGTTGATTCTATGTCTTTGTTATTGTGAATAGTCTTGCAATGGACATATGTGTGCATGTATAATTATAATAGAATGATTTATATTCTTTTGAGTATATATCCAGTAATGAGATTGTTGGGGCAAATGGTATTTCTGCCTCCAGATCTTTGACGAATCACACACTGTCTTCCACAGTGGTTGAACTAATGTATACTCCCACCAACAGTGTAAAAACGTTCCTTTTCCTCTGCAGCCTCACCAGCATCTATTGTTTATTGACTTTTTAATATCCAACCATTCTGACTGGCATGAGATGGAATCTCATTGTGCTTTTGAATTGCATTTCTCTAATGATCAGTGATGTTCAGCTTTTTTTCACGTTTGTTGGCTGCATGAATGTCTTCTTTTGAAAAGTGTCTGTCCATGTCCTTTGTCCACTATTTAGTGAGGTTGTTTGTTTTCTTTCTTGCAAATTCATTTAAGTTCCTTGCAGACTCTGGATATTAGGCCTTCATCAGATGGATATATTGCAAAAATTTTCTTCTTATGACTAATCAGTTCTCCAAGCACAACTTATTAAACAGTGAATCATTTCCCCATTGCTTGTTTTTGTCAGGTTTGTTGAAGATCTGATGGTTGTAGGTGTGCAGTCTTATTTCTGAATTCTTTATACTGTTCTGTTGGTCCTTGTGTCTGTTTTTGTACCAGTACCATGCTGTAGAGTTTGAAGTTTGGTAGCGTGATGCCTCCAGCTCTGTTTTTTTGTTTTTTTTTTTTTTTGCTTAGGATTGTCTTGGCTATTTGGGCTCTTAAAAATTCCATATGAATTTTAAAATAGTTTCTTCTTATTCTATGAAGAATGTCAATGATAGTTTAATGGAAATAGCATTGAATCTATAAATTACATTGATTCTTCCTATCCATGATCATGGAATGTTTTTCCATTTGTTTGTCCTCTCTGATTTCTTTGAGCAGGGGTTTGTAGTTCTCATTGAACAAGTCCTTCACTTTCCTTGTTAGCTATATTCCTAGGTATTTTATTCTCCTTGTAGCAATTGTGAATGGGAGTTCATTCATGACTTGGCTCTCTGCTTGTTTGTTGCTGGTGTATAGGAATGTTTTTGATTTTTGTGCATTGATTTTGTATCTTGAGACTTTGCTGAAGTTGCTTATCAGCTTTGGAAGCTTTTGGGCTGAGATGATGGAATTTTCTAGATATAGGATTATGTCACCTGCAAACAAAGAAAATTTGACTTCCTCTCTTCCTATTTGAATACTGTTTATTTCTTTCTCTTGCTTGATTGCCCTGGCCAGAACTTCCAATACTACGTTGAACAGGAGTGATGAGACAGGGCATCCTCGTCTTGTGCCAGTTTTCAAAGGGAATGCATCCAGCTTTTGTCCATTCGGTATGATATTGGCTGTGGGTTTGTCATGTATGGTTCTTATTATTTTGATGTATGTTGCTTTAATACCTACTTTACTGAGAGGAGAGTTTTTAACATGAAGGGATATTGAATTTTATCAAAGGCCTTTTCTGCATCTGTTGAGATAAACTTGTAGATTTTGTCTTTAGTTCTGTTTATGTGATGAATCACATTATTGACGTGTGTATGTTGAAGCAATCTTGCAGCCTAAGGATGAAGCCAACATGATCTGGTGGATAAGCTTTTTGATGTGCTGCTGGATTTGGTTTACCGGTATTTTATTGAGGATTTTTACATCAATATTCATTAGAGATATTGGCCGGAAGTTTTCTTTTTTTGTTGTATCTCTGCCAGGTTTTGGTATCAGGATGATGCTGGTCTCATAGGATGAGTTAGAGAAGAGTCCCTCCTTTTCAATTTTTTGGAATAGTTTCAGTAGAAATGGTGCCAGCTCTTCTTTTTGCCTCCGGTAGAATTCAGCTGTAAATCCATCTGGCCCCAGGCTTTTATTGGTTGGTAGTCTATTTATTACCGCCTCAATTTCAGAACTTGTTATTGGTCTACTCAGGGATTTATTTTCTTCCTGATTCAGTCGTGAGAGGGTGTCTGTGTCCAGAAATTTATCAATTTATTCTACATTTTCTAGTTTGTGGATAGGAGGTGTTTATAGTATTCTTTGATGGTTGGTTGTATTTCTGTGGGGTCAATGGTGATATCCGCCTTATCATTTCTGGTTGTGTCTATTTGATTCTTCTCTTTTTTTCTTTATTAGTCTAGCTAGTGGTCTATCTATCTTTTTTTTTTTTTCCCCCAAAATAACAGCTCCTGGATTTGTTGATTTTTTTTTAAAGAATCTTTCATGTCTCTCTCTCTCTTTCACTTCAGCTCTGATCTTAGTTATTTCTTGTCTTCTGCTAGATTTCGAATTTGTTTGCTCTTAGTTCTCTAGTTTTTTAGTTATGATGTTACGTTGCTAATTTGAGATCTTTCTAGCTTTTTGATGTAGGCATTTAGTGCTATAAGCTTTCCTCTTAAAACTGCTTTAGGTGTGTCCCAGAGATTCTGGTACATTGTTGTTCTCAATAGTTTCAAAGAACTTCTTAATTTCTGCCTTAATTTCGTTATTTGCCCAGGAGTCATTCAGGAGCAGATTGTTCAATTTCCATGTAATTGTGTGGTTTTGAGTGAATTTCTTAGTCTTGAGTTATAATTTGGTTGCACTGTGGTCTAAGAGACTGTTTGTTATGATTTCAGTTCTTTTTTATTTGTTGAGCAGTGTTTTACTTCCAATTGCGTTATCAATTTTAGAGTAAGTGCCATACATGATATTTTATAACATGTTTTCTGATCTTTTTTTTTTCAGAGAAATGTTCACGGACCCTGAGGAAGGCAAAATAATGGTCTCCCCACAGATAGCCACATCCTAATCCTTTGTACCTGTGTCTGTGTTAGATTACAAGGCAAAGGGGATTAGGTTGCAGATGGAATTAAGGATTACCTTTCAAGAGGGAGATGATCACGGATTATCTGGGTGAATCCAATGTAGACACAAGGTTCACTATAAGTGGAGGAGAGAGACAGGAGGGTTCAGTGGAAGATATGACTACAGAAGACATCAAGAGAAGACCACAACCCTTGCCCCTCTCGCTGGCTTTGAAGATGAAACGAGAGAATCACAAGCAAAGCATCATGGGAAACTTCTAGAAGATGGAAACAGCAAGGAAAGGGATTCTCCTCTAGAGCCTCTAAAGGAGAAAGCATCCTTGCCCACATCTCAATGTTAGTTCAGTGAGACTAATTTTGGTCTTCTGACTTACAGAAATGTAAGACAAGAAATGTGTGTTTAAAGCCAAGAAGTTTGTGGTAAATTGTTACATCAGCAATAGAAAACTGATACAGACTCTTTCAAGATCCACTGAAAGTTACACAAAGTTCCTTCAAAGGAAAAATAAAATGCATTAAATTTGTGGAGATCCCAGACCATGACCTCCAGGTGAAGAGTCACAGCTCTGACATGGAGAGCCATATTCTGGATGGAAAACATGATGCGCTCCTTAAAAAACCGTACACGTTGTTGGGCTTCAGATGCTTGGCTGCTGGGCACATATGCAGGTTTATAAAGCAAGTATCTGGGCTGAATGCCACCGGCAACCCTCACAGTGTGTGAGACGCCACGGTCAAGCATCAGAGAGCACCGGCTTGGAGGGAGGGGATCAGCTTCTCTTTTTTTATAGTAGTGTATAAGTTCCAGTTTCCCTCTGTGCAAATATGGAGTGGGTCTTTTCGATTCAGAATTTCAAGTTTCAGCTGTCAGAAAAACACTGCAGTGGGCACTGTTGGACTAGCAAGATGAAAAAGGCGGGGTCTTTCATGGTGTGATGCTCAGGGTCAGCTCTGATGGTCACCAGAGGCCCTGTCCATTGTGGACATGGCGGAGGTGGATGCAGACCTGAGGGTCCCAGAAGTCTTGAATAGGGTCATAGGGTATTGCAGGTACAGACTGCGGTTGGAGCAAAGGCCCACAGTAGGAAAGAACCAAATGTCTAAATAATATCCTGTGACTTTGTACTGTAAGTAGTGAGACTGCTATCTAAAAGAAAACAAAGGCAATACAATGTAAATAGAAATCCAAGTGGGTGTTATTCCTTCCTGTGGATGTACTTGCATTCACTTATCCTATGTGCAGTTTATTCATGAAATGTGAATCCCCTCACTGCTATCCAACCCAATGGCCCTCTTGTCACATTTTAGTTTTGATTGCAGGCACTTTTACCCATTTTTCTCATCTGCCTTCTCAAACAGTTGGCTTTGAGTGACTTTAAATTGTTTTAAGTAAATGAAGAGCCTCATCATTTTGAGTATCTTTTAGAAGCATCATAGACTTCAAATTTCACAAGCATAGGCTGTTTTTGATAACACTTACTCTGTTTGACTAGAGAATAGTCCCCTGAGGTTATTGCTTTGAAGGAATTAATATTCATCTTGGTGCAAAAGTTCTGCCTATTTATTTAAAAACAGAACAAATTATTGTACCTGTGAAATACAATAAATAAAATACGTAAAACTACTTTGTGAATTGCTTGATAGCATAGCAAATGCTAACTCTGTGGTTAGCATTTATGATTAAATGAAAGCAGTTACAAAAAAGTCTACTGTAATTTTTTGTAGTTAAATTTGCATACATATTCACAGAAGTCTAAATAAATATATTCCTATATGTATAATACCAAAATAGCAGTATTCCTGAGTGTTAGCCATAATTCCTGAGTAGTGGGATTATTTTTCATTTATCTGTGATTTCTCAGCTTCTTCAGTAAATATTTTTATACCTGTAAGACTTTTCCAGAAATCCCGACAAGACATTTGTAGTCCTGTTTAGTTTCTTCTTATACTTCCTACTGGGTAGATATTGATAGTTTTTAATGGTTTTGTTTCAGTTGATTTGGGGACAGCATTATTTCTAGGACTTCCCGGCCTGAAGTCTCCTGGTAGCTACTTATTTGTGCAACAGACACTGTGCATTATCTCCATGTGAAGACCTTTATAGAACTCAGCAGATAGGCCCCTGCTGTGCCAATCTCTTGTTCTCCAGGGTACAGACACGGCCAGGCATATCCTGGGAAACAGGGCAAGAGGAGTCTCAGGAGCAGCTCTGGCACAACTTAGAATGACAGAACACAGGTCAGGTGTACACTTTGCCTTATAAAAGCTGATACCCACAGCTCTTTCTGTACCCAAGACAAGGGTGCCTGTACAAGTGATCATGTATTAAGAATGTATTCCTAGGGAAAGTTGGTGAGGAAGGGGAAAAATCAGGCCAGGAAGGGAGGAAGCCAAGAGAGGTGTTATCTCAAAGTCGTGCAGAGGGGATCTTCAGCCTGACCCTGCAGGGACTCTGGTATATAAGGTACTTGTCCCACTGCGAGGCAAGGTGGCTATGCTTTCATACCCCACACTGCCAATCACTCTCTATGGCTTGCCCCAGGTCGGGCACTTCTGCTGTCTGCATGAGGAGGGCAAAGGCTTCTGGTGGCCAAGGGCAGAGCCCCAAAGGAGAGCCTTGATGCTATCATTCCTCTTTGGAAATGAACACACTGATGAAGTTTAATTCCATGCACCATGTACTCCAGACATCTCTGGCCTGTATGCTCACACATTGTCAGGCTCTGGGGGATTAAAATCAATGCAGACCTCTGAGTGTCTTTCTCCTTAACTTGATTGTAAACAACAATGCAGAGTAAACTAACAAATAGGAAAATGTTCAAATAAGACAGCGTGTTCATTTATTCTTGGGCAATAATTCTTCTCGTTATAGTGCAGTAGCATAGGCTTAGGAAAGAAACACCCGGAGCCTCCCCTCAACAGAAATATCCATCAGTTTGAATTATAACTTAGAATGGCTGATTAGACTGCTTCCTTGCAAGAATTCTGAGGCCAGGTGTGAATTCACAGGGGGAGATGGGCATGATTGATTAATGATGTCTGCTAGTTGTGACTTTAGAGAAGATGAGTGAGATTGACTACTGTTGTCTTCCAGGTGTGAATTTTTAGAGGAAGTTGGGGGCAAATTCAGAGGGGAGATGGGCATGATTGTTTAGTGATGTCTTCCAGCTGTGACTTTAGAGAAGGAGATGAGTGTGATTGATTAGTGATGTCTGCCAGATGTGAATTCATAGGGGCAGTTGGGGTGAATTCAGAGGGGAGATGGATGTGATTGATTAGTGATGTCTGCCAGCTGTGACTTTATAAGGAGATGTGCTAAATTAGTGTGATAGATTAGTGATGTCTGCCAGGTGTGTATTCTTAAGGGAAGTTGGGGTGAATTCAGAAGGGAGATGGGTGTGATTGGTCAGTGATGTGTGCCAGGGTCCTGGGAACAGACAATTGGGCCCATGGACCAGGTAGGTTCCATCCCTGCTTTCTTTTGTGGTTAAAGTTCATTAGGGTAAATTTACCACATAGTCCACACCTTAGCTGAACTTGGTCAGGAAGACATTTCCTTTTCCTTTTTTTAAAAAAGTCTCTCTTTCCCTCTTTCTCTCCCCCTCCCTCATTTTATCTCACTTTGGCGCTTATAGGTTTTTATTCTATAAACACTTAGCCGTCTTTGTGACACGGACTCATTCAGGACATGTTTACAGTACTTAATGACATCTCTCTGAGAAATAATGAGAATGCCTTTAAAGGTTGTCTTCCTCCCTGTGCGAGGAGAGGGACACACGCCAGGCCTGCGAGATGAGAGCCGAGGGTCTGGCGGGGGGGAAATTGACTTAATTTCTTTTCACCACAAGAAATGGAGTGTCTGGGTGATCTGACCTAAATGCATGGCCTAAAAACCAATTAATTCTGAATTGCGAATTTGTGAGCGCATTAAGCTGTGCATGGAATTTCCGATGAGCCAGACAACGCATACCTGCCTTATTTGCAAAATGTGGAGATTTTTTCCACATAAATTTGCCTAATGGTCCATTATTAAAGTGCAGCTTCAGTCATATTGTACCTCAGCTCGGGGGAAGACCTGTAGTGGCTCCCCGTGCCCTTCCTGTGGAACTCAAGTCCTTGGTCTGGCTTGCCTGGCCCTTAGTAGTGTGGCCCCGGCCTCTCCTCAGTGTGGGGGAGCTCCTCCTATGGGTCAGGGTCCTTTAGTGCTGTCATCAGAGGGGACCTTACTTCCTGCTGCAATGGCTCTGAAGGTAGGCTTACACTACAATCCCTACGCACAGGCGGTAAGGTACCGAGCCACTGTCATCACGGAGTTGGGGAGAAAGCGCGCAGCTCACCACCCCCAACCTGGCCTTGATGCTCCCACTGCCCTGCAGTTACTCATTCTGTTTTCTCTGCCTGTTAGATTAACACTCATTTCATTGTAATTGGTTTAATTCACCTAATGTTCATGGAGACTACTGTGCATGTGACACTGATTTGTTTGTGGGAAACAAAAATTAACCAGACATAGCAGCTGCTTAAATGACCAAATCATAAAAAGTTGGCAGGAAATGTGAATAACTATAGTAAAGGTTTAATTTGGTGACTTACTATAGAGCTATAATTAAAACACTAGGAGAACACATAGGAGGGAGCTTGGTGTGTGTTTCTGCATGTGTGTGGTGGTGTATGTAGTGGTGTGTATGGTGTGTGTGGTGGTGTGTATGGTATGTTTGTGGTAGTGCATATGTGTGTGCTGGTGTGTGTGTATGTGTGTGGTGGTGTGTGCGGGGTGTGTGGTGGTGTGTATGGTGTGTGTGTGGTGGTGTGTATGGTATGTGTGTGGTGGTGCATGTGTATGGTGTGTGGTGGTGTGTGTGTGTGTGGTGGTGTTTGCGGTGGTGTGTATGGTGTGTGTGATGGTGTGTATGGTATGTGTGGTGTGTGTGTGTATGTGTGTGGTGGTGTGTGCATATGTGTGTGATGGTGTGTATGGCATGTGTGGTGGTGTGTATGGTATGTGTGTGGTGGTGCGTGTGTATGGTGTGTGGTGGTGTGTGTGTGTGGTGGTGTTTGTGGTGGTGTGGATGTTGTGTGTGATGGTGTGTATGGTATGTGTGGTGTGTGTGTGTACGTGTGTGGTGGTGTGTGCATATGTGTGTGATTGTGTGTATGGCGTGTGTGGTGGTGTGTATGGTATGTGTGTGGTGATGCATATGTGTGTGGTGGTGTGTGTGTGTGTATGTGTGGTGGTGTGTGTGTCTGTGTGTGGTGGTGTGTATGGTGTGTATGTGGTGGTGTGTATGGTGTGTGTGTGGTGGTGTGTATGGTATGTGTGTGGTGGTGCGTGTGTATGTGTGTGGTGGTGTGTGTGTATGTGTGTGGTGGTGTGTGTGTGTGGTGGTGTTTGTGGTGGTGTGTATAGTGTGTGTGATGGTGTGTATGGTATGTGTGGTGTGTGTGTACATGTGTGGTGGTGTGTATGGTATGTGTGTGGTGGTGTGTATGTTTGTAGTGGTGTGTGTGTATGTGTGTGGTGGTGTGTATCGTATGTGTGTGGTGGTGTGTGTGTATGTCTGTAGTGGTCTGTGTGTAGTGGTGTGTGTGTATGTGTGTGGTGGTGTGGTGTGTGTGTATGTAGTGGTGTGTGTGTATGTGTGTTGTGTGGTGGTGTGTATTGTATGTGTGTGGTGGTGTGTGTGTATGTCTGTAGTGGTGTGTGTGTGTAGTAGTGTGTGTGGTGGTGTGGTGCTGTGTATGGTATGTGTGTGGTGGTGTGTGTGTATGTCTGTAGTGGTGTGTGTATGTGTGTAGTGGTGTGTGCATGTGTGTGGTGGTATGTGTATGTGTGTGGTGGTGTGGTGGTGTGTGTGTATGTCTGTAGTGGTGTGTATGTGTGTGGTGGTGTGGTGGTGTGTATGGTATGTGTGTGGTGGTATGTGTACGTGTGTAGTGGTGTGTGCATATCTGTTTAGTGGTGTGTGTATGTGTGGTGGTGTGTGTGTATGTCTGTAGTGGTGTGTGTGTATGTGTGTAGTGGTGTTTGTATGTGTGTGGTGGTGTGCATGTGTGTAGTGGTGTATGTGTATGTGTGTCGTGGTGTGGTGGTGTGTATGGTATATGTGTGGTGGTGTGTATGGTATGTTTGTAGTGGTGTGTGTATGTGTGTGGTGGTGTGTATATGTCCATTGTGGCATGTATGTGAGTAGTGGCATGTGTGTATGTGTGTGGTGTTGTGTGTGGTGGTGTGTGTATGTGTGTGTTGGTGTGCATGTAGGTGTGTGGTGGTGTGCGTGTGTGTAGTGGCGTGTGTGTATGTGTGTGGTGGTGTGTGTGTATGTGTGTGGTGGTAGGTGTGATGTGAGTCTGGGTATGGGTGCATGTGTTGTGCATGTTGTGTGTGTGGTGTGTGCATCGGTGAGAGGTTTGTGTGGGTGTGCCGTGGTGTGAGTGTGGTGTGGGGTGTGTGTAGTGGGTTGTATAGGTGCACAGGTGTGTGTTTTGGTGGTAATGGTGATTGTGTGTATATGGTGTGCGTGTGTTGTGCAGGTTGTGTGTGTAGTGTTAGTGGTGCGTGTATGTAGTGTGATGCATGTGTGCACAGGTGTGCTGTGGTGGAGATGTGTGTGTGTGGTGTGTATCTGGTGTGTGTGTTTGTCTGTGGCGTGGCGCGGGCTGGGTCCTAGCAGGCTTCCTGGGAGAGAAGGGTGGAGTCTGAGAAGTGGGTGGGGCATCTCTGAGGAGGCGGAGTGGAGAAAGGGTGAGGGTGGCTGCGCACACATATAAATACACCACCACACCCATGGTTGTGGGCTGAACTGTGCCCTACTCCACTTTTAAATGTTGAAGGCTTAACCCTGGTACCTCAGAATGTGACCTTATGTGGAAAGAGGACCTTATGTCGTTGCAGATGTGTTTAGTTAAGATGATGTCATACTGGAGTAGGGTAGGCCCACTCCAAGATGACAGCATGCAGGGAGAATGCCATGTGCAACTGTGGGCAGAGGCGGGGTTGATGGGTCTACAAGCCCAGGGAAGTCCGAGATTGCTAGCAAAACACCAGAAGCTGGGGGAAGCATGGAGTGGGTTCTCAGAAGGAACGCCCCCTGCGGCATCTACAACTCGGACTTCAGCCTCCGAAACTGTGCGACATAAAATTTCCATGCTTTAACCCACCCAGTTTGTGGAACTTGTTACACAGCCATGGCAAACAAATGCACCCAATGTCTAAAAGTCCTTTGATTTACGACTCACGGAGAGTTACCCTTTGAAAATTCCCAGAATAAAATGCAAATTTCAAGACTCACAGGAGTGAAGATCCAAACCTTTTGTATATTGTAAGCATCCACATTTCACTCTTTTTGTTAAAATAAGAAGAACCATTCCAGGTCCAACTGTCTTCTGTAGACCTTCTGTGTGGAATATTTTCCTGGAGTTGGAACAGCAGACTTGGGGATGGTGCTGTGGGTTTGTTTTGTTTATTGTTGAAATCCCAAGAAAGAATTTTCGTTTGCAGCTGGTAAGTTCGTCTGAAGTCCCTTTATCCTCACCTGACCCAAGTCACATTCACCAGGACCCCAGACTTAAGCTGGTTAAAAGTCAACTGTACTGTTACCTACTTTGTTGTTCCAGGAAAATGTGTTTTGTTTTGTTTTGTTTTTGGGTTGAGTTTCACTGACCCTTCTCTGACTCCTCCCTGCTCTATTTCCTTTTGGAGGGAAAATTATTTCAGAGATTTGCTGGATTTACTCATGAAGACTCCACCAATAAATTCCTAACTCAAAAGATTAAAGACATTTATGTACAACATACAGAAAGAAAAAGTCTTGCTTACATCAGAGTCCTGTTGTTTGTATAGCTTAATCAAACAGAGAATAATGTTTGACAGACAAGGACTAATACAGACATTTCTTGTTTTCTAAAGCAAGCCTCAATTACTCAAAAAATGTTCCCTGCTTTGTTGGCTTTAAATGTTTTGATCTCCGTCTGATTTATGGCAGTCCCATGTATAGAAATAGATCTCCCCTTAACCACCTGTAAGCAGGTGTAGCACAGTTGCTAGGACCTGGGATTCATTCATCAACTGCACCTACTTGGAACCAGAAACATTCAGCATCTTTTATCACTGTGACCCAGTCAGCAGGTCTACTTGATTATAAATATTCAATTCTATATGATAACCACAGACAAAAGAAAAAAGGAAATTTGGGGAAAGACGACCAGGATCTGAATTCAGAGAAACAAAAGGAATGAATATTTATGAAATATCTATTTTTGGATCAAAACTTAGGGAGGCATGTTTCTTTCTCTTTTTTGTTTTTGTTTCTGATGCTCGAAAAAATTAAGTGTGACTTTGAGCAAATTAGTAAATCTTTTTCTAAAAAACATCATCTGTAAAAGGTAAACATATTAAATAAAAATAGTTACATAATGCCAACTTATATTTATAAAGTGACTGATTTTCTTCTGTCATATTTTTCATGATTTACATTTTACAATATTCGTTCAAGTTCTTCAACTCCATTGATTAGAAGATACTTCGAATTTTGTTGAACAAATAAATAAATGTATGACTAATTTTTTTTTCAAAAGGTGTGTTGATGAAACATCATGGTAATTCTAGGAGATATAACAGAACACGTACCCAGACTTGGTGTCTTCTCATGAAAGATAAAGATGGCTTTTTATCATTTGTCTATTTTCCTTACAATCAGGGAACTATCTGTATTGTTTTTCATAAAATGTAAATGCTTTGTAAACATACAAACCTAAAATATAAAATATTTTTATAGGTAGGTATTATGCAGGCTTTGGTTGAGATTTAAAGCAGCACAGCACTATAAAGATGTTGTGTATTATCTGACGCAAAAGTGATTTCAGGATATTCTGTAGAAATCACAAGAGAAGGCAGGTGCCATCTTCTATTCAACAGAATATTTTTAGCAGTTTTCTGAATGAGTGTTGTAAGATTCACCAAAATCAGCAAGATTGCCTAAGGGAAGTAGCTTCTTGGCATTACCGAGTTGAGAAACTGAATGCCTCTTGGCGAAGTTGACCAGCTCCAACAGCCACCACTGACAATGCTGTGTTTTCAGGTTGTGATTATTAACGACCTGGAATTTCCAAGTTTAAGCATGTATTCTGAAGTTGGAGGCCTCTCAGGGCCTCTGCCCTTTGTCTGCATTAGACATAGAAAACTGTATCTAGGAAACTTTCTCTTACCTAGGAAGCAACAGCAACAGGTCTTGGAGATGATAGATGTGTTGCAATCTCTGGTCTTCCAATTTGAGAATCAGTAGGAGTGGTGGTTACATCCCCCCCAGTCTTCCTAGACGAGCAAACAAATGCAGGGCTCCTCCTTGCAGGGCCTGACAGTGAGATGGGTGAGGCATCTCACCAGCACATCCTCCAGCTCCAACTCACCCACCCTGGGGGAAATTGAAAGAGAGCATCCAAGCTGCAGATCCTGCCATGAATCAGTTCTGCACTATTCCTGCAGAGCAGGGCTGGGGGCTGTTTGACTTGCTTTCTGCTTGCTCCTTTGGACAGCTCTCATTTGCATGTGAGTATTAGAGAAATCTTGTATGAGGAGACAGATGTTCTCAGGGTGTCACATGTGCCCGCCTCATTCTGATGCGAGCACCTAATCTCAGAAGCCCCTTGCTTAAAAAGAGAGGAGGCTGCTTAGATGAATGTTTATTATAAAGACTAAGCTTTCACCCCACTCTGCAGACTTGACTGAGTCAGTGGACAAGATTTCAGTCAAGGAACTAAGCTCTGGGCTTTACTGATAGGCTGGTATGGAAAACCTTCCTGGACTCCTTAAATATATCCTTCAAGGTTTTGACATTTCTGTGATTGGAACTGACAAATAGATCTTGGTAGGCCAAAGGTTCCACCCTTCACTCTAAAGCTAAGTTGGATGAGTACTTGAATTTTGGAGTCCTCAAATTCTTTGGTCTTGAGCATTTTCACATTCTTAAAAATTACTGAAGTCCCCGGAGAGCTTTTATGTATGTGGGCAAAATCTATTGATATTTACCATATTAGAAATCAAAATTGAGCAAATATAAAAATATGCATTTATTAATTAATCTTGAAATAATAATCAACCAGTGAAATGCTAACATGAATAACATGTTTTTAAATAAAAATAACTATTTTTCAAAATAAAAACAATTCTGGAGAAGAGTGACATTTTTTACGTTTTTGCCGATCTCTTTAATGTCAGGCTTAAAAAGACAACCAGATTTTCATATCTGCTTCTGCGTTCATCTGTTTGTATTTTATTATTGTGGTTGAAGTATAGGAAGAAAACTATACCAATTGTTGTTGAAAAAGGAAGAAGTTTTTAAATAGTGTTTTCAAATCAATTGTGGATATTCTTTTTTGATGCCATACCAAACCCCAATAAGTGATAGTTTCTTTTTTTTTTTTTTTTTTGAGACAGAGTCTTACTCTGTTGCCCAGGCTGGAGTGCAATGGCACGATCTCAGATCCACCTCCCGGGTTCAAGCGATTCTCCTGCCTCAGCCTTCCAAGTAGCTGGGATTATAGGCATGCAACCCCACGGTCAGCTAATTTTTGTATTTTTTAGTAGAGATGGGGTTTCACCATTTGATCAGGCTGGTCTTGAACTCTTGGCCTCAAGTGATCCGCCCGCCTTGGCCTCTCAAAGTTCTGGGATTACTTACAGGCATGAGCCACTGCACCTAGCCAACTGATAGTCTCTTAGAGGTGAATTGCAATGGGACTTCCAGAAAACATGTCATATTTCTATGCTTATAAAATTTTCTTATTAAATAAAGGGGTTATTCTATTGTGATTATTTAAAAGAGAGTCATCTTTTCTGTATCAGAGTGCCTAACATGGGCCTCAGCAGGCATAGCACAGCCCTTCCAGAAAGAAGTCCCACCTGGCATTTCCAAAAGTCTCCCAGATCTAGATCTCTATCCCCTACACATTTCCCTAAATGTTTTTAAGGGGTGAGTGCCATGAAACCCAAAGATCCCCTCTACCAACAGCTTCGCTGGCTCTTTCCCTGTCAGAGGCAAAGGCCATTCCAACTTGAATTCTGCTAGGTGCGCTATTGACTAGAATGAGACGTGGAGTCAGACAGGAAAGAGCCCAAGCTTCATTGGCCTTGTTGCCTCATTTACCCAATAATTTATACAACGTCAGGGCAAAGTGTTCTAGAACCCAACTTAGTAACTGCACCTTTGGCCTGATACCTCCCAATTCTGAAAGAACATATCAATGCTAGGCAGGCACAGAGGGAAGAATCAACTCCCCATCATGGAAAATAAAATGTTCAGCTGGGCAATAATGGAGCATATGAGTAATGCCCAGAAGACACTACAGGTAAATATAATTATACAGTGAACACAGTGGCTTTAATAAGAGCTTTCTTTGTGCGAGACAGCTGTCCTCTGAGCACCTGCCTAGGACTCTTTTTTACAACAGTCTCCAGCTTTTGCCCCGACCCTGCTTCACATAATGGAGAAACGTACCATATTCCCATTCCCTTTATTTACAGTTCCTCTCCTTCTTGTCTTTGGACTATTGTTTCCTAACCTTCGTGGCTATGTGTAGATGCGTGCATCCCCTGGGGCTTTGCCCTCAACTACCAGCCCCACTACTGAGGTTTGTGTGAAGCAGCATGAAGAAGCTAAAGGAAAAGATACTCATAAGCAGCCCAGCCATCCTGACCCCCAGCACTGGTGCCCCATTTCATGCATCTATGTGCCAGAGAAAACAAGTGAAGCGCGGAAACATCAGGGCCCTGTTGGCTTGATTTCACCTCTGCATTTGCATGAGAAGCTCAGGGAGTCACTGCTCATTGAGGGGTTTGGCCAATGACTTTTCCAGTTTTCTCTCCACCTAGAATCTCAGCCCCTTTCACCTTTAGCCAAGCCCTCAAAGCACTTTTTCCAATGGTCCTGAGCCATATGGCTTTCAGGGAATCTTTCTTTTTCCAAAGATCCCAGAAGCCATGCTTCAACTTTCACTGTGGAGTATTTTTTCTTGTTCCAGTTTGTTTCTGGGAAACACACTGTCTGTTCAGGTGACTTCAGTTCCGGTGTGCTTGCCTGCGTTGCTCAGCCCATGGACCTCCTGCTGGAGTTGCCTTCTGAAAATGACTAATGAACCTCTCAGTGGCTTATCAGCTATTTGCTACCCTGAACTATTGCAGATATGCAAGAGACATTTACCTTAAAATGCAAAGAAGACAAGTCCGTTTACTTTGGGTTCAGGCCAAGAAATTAATCTGAGTTTGGAGGTAAAATTCCTTTAAGTTCAAACCAATGAAGATCTATTTTAGGTACTTTTGATCTTTGAATTATAGAGACTTAGTGCCTCTTTTGCCTGGATGCGTTAAACATAGAGGTCACTTTGCCAGTTCAAGTTCCTGGGGGAAAGGAAATAATTTCATCATGAACAGGGCCAAATGCTGAAGCAGAGACTTGACTTTCAAAGATTGGAGTTCACAGTCCGTTGTGTGCTTGGGTCCATGTGTCCACTGTGGTTTGAGAAATGACTTTTATTGGTAGTTAATATCCCTTCTCCAACAGATATTTCCGGGAAAAATATCTAACATTGAGCAATGGAAGCTGGCCTCAATCTGAAAGGTTGTTTTTGCTGTGCTTTTCTGAGAAGAGCCACGTTGTCAATAGAACTGTCCCCAGAGAGCACTAATCAATCAGTGTGACCTCCAAAGGGGGCCCAGTCCTGATCAGAGGTGAGGCCAGGGCAGATTGGGTCTGGAGAGATGCTTCTGTAGAAAGCTGTGCGGGGACCACAGGGTGGCTTCATATCTCACTCCCTGCATTTGATTGTTACCGAGAGACACGTCGCTTATTAATGAACAACACTGGTCACCTTCTATGTGGTAAAAGAGCCTGCAGAAAAGACTCCTGATCCAAACACTGGTGTTGGTGAAAGGAGATCAAAGAAAGTGTGCAGGAAGAGGTGACTTCTAAGCTGAGTCCTGAAGATTGATTGTCAGCACCTTAGGCAGCACTTCGCATTTAGTGTCCCTGAAAGGAAACTCTGAAACAAGGACAAGAAGTTTATTTTGGAGGTAGTCCCAGGATGCACCAGGCAGGGTGGGGAAGTGACACAGGAAAGGGAAGAGGGGGCAGCCATGAAGGGTTTGTCATCATCGGGTTACCACGGTGGACAACTGGGCTCAGTCCTACTGGGGACCTCTCGGAGAGTCCCCGGTAGGCATGGCATGCCTCCAAGACATCCACCAGAGGAGAGGGAGGTGGGGTGTTTATCCATCAGCTTCCATCAGTGGCTAATGGAGATTATTCTCAGTCCTGCCTCATGGGTAGCCCTGAGCTCTGAAGACGCGAGTCTTAAAGGTGCTTAGAATTGGACAATGGCACACAAGCACACACAGGAATGGCCAACTTGCTGGCCCAGGACACTCACAGACTCTCTTGCAGGGAGTCAGGGGACAAGTACCACAGCCATTCAGCTTGGACACTGAGTCAGGAGGGCAACAGCAGAGAGTGGAACGAAACCTGCCTTGCAGAGCTGGGCACTGTTCTGCTGTCTCCTGGGAGGTGGTTTCTCCATTCCAAGTTTGCTTAGGCCCCTGGGGAAGAATCTGTGACTGAGTTCAGGTGAGAGCTCAGGTCCAGTCTTTCTTTAGCATCTCCCTTTCAGTACATTTGCATCTGTCTCCATATATGTGTGTGTGTGTGTGTGTGTGTGTGTGTGTGTCTGTGCATGTGTGTGCATATATGTTTATCTATCAAATCTATGGAAAAATTGATAGGATTTCTAGAAACCACAGGGACTTGGCTTAAGAAAAGCAGCTTCTTTTGGTCTGGAGTGCAACAGTACCCTGACTTCAGATTGGGTCCACCCAATTTGGCATCCCTGACCACCAAATGCTCCTGCTTGCCAGATTCGCATGGGCAGAACTCCATGTGCAGGTCAGCAAAAGGTCCTCCTGTCTGCCCTCAACTCTGCCAAACCAAGTCCACAGCAGGGTCTTTGCACTTGCTCTTCCTTTCTCTGCAGCATCCTGCCCAGGGGTCTTCGATAATGGCATCTGCTTTTAGGTCTCAGTTCCAGAGCCTGCTCCTTGGGGTGGCCTCCTCTGAGCTGCTGACCTAAGAGAACCTTTGACTCCCAGCCTTCCTCCCCTTCCTGGGTTTTATTTTCTCTATAGCATGCATTACTCTCTAACATCATGTATTCATGTATCTCCTTCATTTAGCAGGACCCTTGCCTTGTTCATTGCATTGCCAGCACCTGAGATACATTGCTGAATGAATGAATGGACACAGGATTAAGTGAATAAGTAGATGAATGAATAATAAATAAATAAATAAAGTGTTGAGCACAATATCTGCCACAGAGAGAACTCAGTAAAATGGAGCATTTTATTACTTTGGATTAAAAGGAGAAAGAAGAGCCCATTGTAACATCTACCACAAAAACCTCTCACCTGATTTTGGATTTCTCTTTCCGTTGATAACTGTATTTCCTCATTTAATTTTCTTCCTGAACTTGCTGCATAAAGATCTTCCTCTGTGTTGCTATTTTCTTCTCCCTCCCCTCACCTTTGTTCCTGAGCACTCAGGGATCCCTCCCTACAGTAAGCTGTCAAGACAAGAAACACTCTGGCAGTGATGATTGATGCCCGGTGAACGACTCTCAATGATTATTTTGTGCCTGTGTTTATTTAGCAGGTTTAAGTTTCATTTAATCCTGAGGAAAGGTCCTGGATGTGGATGGGAGATCCATAAACCTGAAAAGGGCCTGCAGGCTTGGTTTGCTTTTGATAAGCACTGAGATGTTGGATTCTTATTGCAACGAGTGGGCCCACCCACCGGGCCCTGCTCCTTTCTCTTCCGGGATCTGGTAAAACTCATTTCCCTCAGTTCACCTCTCACTGGCATGAGTGAGTTCCTCCCAGCAAATGGCCTCTGGCTGCTTGCAGACCGCCAAACCTAGCAGGTGCACTGTGAACTTCACAGCCCGCTTCCCATGGGGGACATCTCACAGGGGCCATGTGGTCCCTGCCCTAAGCAGGCAGAGGAGGAAGTTGGTACCTGACACCCATAGTTAGATAACAAAATACCTTCAACTCCAGGTGACAGTATAGACAGCACTGTGGGGAGTAGTGGAGACTGTGTCCTGTGGACAGAGCACCCCAAGCTCATTGAGGTGGACCCAGGCCTGGGACTCCGGAGTTGAATTGGTATGGGCTGTGTGGAGAGATTTCACAGGAGGTGCCCGATATATGTGCCAAGTATCTTGATTGCTAAATGCTGATGACTCACTCAAGTTTTAAACACCCTATGCAGGCTGAAAAACCTGCAGCTTGTGCACGCGGGAAGCCTGTCCTGGAACCTCTGCAAGCACTCTGGCTTTATTTTTATTTTTTTATTTTTTTAGGGTTTTTTCTTCTCCATTAAGAAAAAAATTGTTCTTGCAAAAATCTTTTCTTGTAGAAAATACAAATGGATGAAAATAGAATCAAAAATCTCCCATAAATCTGCCACTGAGAGGAAACCTGCTGTAAACATGTCAGAGAATGCGGCTTCACTCTCATTTCAAAGCATAGCTTTCCATCCTTTCTTGTGAATTCTCGTTTGACTCCTGTAGAGAATGTCTACTGGGGGCTAAAGACAGCCATCAGTATGGTGGATTTGCAGAAGAAATTGCTCTAAGCTGTGTGTTAAAGGTGGATGGAAAACTGGAGGAGGGCATGGAAGGACAGGCCGACTTCAAAGGTAAAGAGAAAGTGGCATGGGAAGGAGTCCTGCTGGGGGAGAGCAGAAGGGTGGGGTGGATTGCACGCACATTAACAGAGACCACTTCATCCCCTGCCCTGCCGCTCTCATGCATAATGTGGTCATGCACTCCACTGGGCTTCCATCGGCCCTGGCAGTGCAGAAGTGGGAGTTTTCAAATCCAGAGTCCCTTGTATAACAAGACCCAGGTGTCCAACTCCACTTGGTAGGACCAGAAAGCATCCACGGTGTCTTTAAACACTATCAAATATCAAATTGTTTTTTAAAACAACTCCCCTCCACTGCTGAATTTGTATATTGGCTCACTCAGCTTGGGAGTGGTATAGAATGAGGCATATTTTATCTATGAATTCTTGGTATCTGAGGTGGGTCTGAAGGCAAGAAGAGTTTTCAAGTACTGTGATTGCCTCTGTCCTCTGCCCACATAAGAGAAAAATCATCATGTATTCCACAACTGCCTTACCGGATGAGATGGAAATTCTGCCAGTTCTGGTCTAACAAACTCGATGGTGTATGCAAGTTTAGAGCTAGAAGCTATTGGATTGCTTGTTGTAATAGGATAAGATGGATTTCCAGGATGATATACAAGAGGAGAAGAAATGAACTAATAAGATAGCAGAAAGCCGGCTGCATGAGGTACCCAGCCATGGGAATCAGTGATACCAGATGAAGAACAGCTCACATAACCTTTTAAATTGCCCGGTGTTGGGCACAGTGTGACTCCTCGGCATGAAGCCCAACTAGTTACTGAAGTCTAATTCATTATCAAGTGCTTTGTGTCAGTGGGTTACAAAATATGCGCACAGACAAAGGAGACATGCCAAGATATTGGGATGAAATTTGGAAACAAATAGAAGTTGGAGCCTGGAGACATAGTTTCCTTTGAGAACATAAGCCCTTTAGTAATCAATGAAAATGTCAGCAGGATTTTGAATTTCCCTGGGCTATGAGATGAAGATTTACATTTGTCCCTCGGTATCCATGGGGCATTGGTTGTAGGACCCACCTTGGACACAAAAATTCATGGATGCTCAAGCCTCTGATAGAAAATGACATAGTATTTGCTTATAACCTATGTCTATCCTCCTATATGCTTTAAATTATTTCTAGATTATTTATAATATCTAATACAATGTAAATGCTATTTAAATAGTTGTATTGTTTAGGCAATAATGACAAGAAAGAAGTCTGTACATATTCAGTAGAGCTGCAACCATTAACTTCTATGGGGGATGGTGAATACTTTTGATTGGAGGTTGGTTGAATCCATGGATGTAAAACCCCTAAATATGGAGGACCAATTATAATGTGATTTGAGCTGTGTTCAAGAGACTGTAAGACACTTGACATTAGATTTTGTTGTGATTTCTTCAGTTCAGCTGGTAGGCAACAGAGCATACGGTGTACATTCCACAATGAGATAACCAATTAAAAGTGAGATACATTCCTTGATAGTGAAGCCAATATCCCTATTGCATCCAGACTGGTGTTATTTGTGCAGGTAAAGCAGAAGTGGGGAGACATTCGAATGCACACAAAGTCAGGTGGAAGTCAGCCTTGATTATGTCAAGCTGGCAATTTCGGATTACCTTGTGCTTCGCAGAGGAGTAGTACTATTTGCCTCCTTCCAAAGTTCAAATTGAGAATACCTGAGTTTGTGCGTGAGTAAGTGATGGAAATTTGTGTCTGGAGGGGGTCTTCTGCAAGGTGGTTATCTCCCGTGATTTTTTGTTAAGTACTCTATGTAAGTTTCAAGAAGAGCATGTACCATAACATAGGTAAATGTGTTTACTTTATACATACAAGTATATTATTATATCATGAATATTATGAAACACACGAATGTTATTTTTTTCCATAGTGAGTTAAAAATATTTATAAATTTAGGATTTGGTATTTTCTTCCCACATCCCAGTGGGTCTGTTTGTCACTCCCTAGGGTGCAAGCATGGCTTGGAATACTTCAAGGGTCTGTCTTTGGAACAGGCACGTAACTTGTCAGAGGAAATGTTTTGGCTGGGTCAGAAGGATGCAGGGAGGGTAGAAGGAAAAGTGAGGGCCAGTGAGTTGGGGTATTTCTCTTTGGTACCATCCACAAATTGTGATTAAATCTTCCAGCAAGGTCTCTTGAGGTATGCATACCTATTTGCTGAATATAGAGGTGAGCATTTCCTCTTTAGAAGCAAGTCCTCCAGTTCTGGTGTTTGCCACGCAGTGAAGCTAGTTGTACAGATGGCTGAGTCTTTCTCTGGTGGGTAGGAGGCCAGTACACTGTCTGGCACTCCTCTATCATCTCTGCCATGAAAAGATGACAGGGATGCTTCCCAGTCACCTAGCTCCAGGGACATTAAGTTGCATGGAAAAGAAAGGTCCTCAAACAGCCAGGCTATACTGTTTTAATTTCGCTTTTAAGAGGTGAAGAGCAATATAGCATGTGTTATTTGTTGAAAAGTTAGTGTAAAATACGGCACAACACTTTTGCCAAAGCTTGCTTTTTGTTTTTTTTAAATTCCTAAGACCCATGAAATCACAACTAATACTTGAAATAATGACATCAGAATATCAAAAATGAGCTACACTCACCATACTTCCTATGCATGATCAAGTATCATTACTAACTGTGTCGTGTGACGTGGTTGATTTGCTGAGGAGCCCACATCATCCAGGCCCTGGGATTTACCTTACCATGGCTCCTTCCCTCTACCTGCATGTCTATCCTGCCCATCCCAGGAGAACCTCAGAGGTGACCTAAGGCTGGCAGTGCAGGTCAGGGCAACCCTGCTTGCTTCAGGCTGTGGGCTCAGCAAGTAGCTCTGTATATTGTATGTGGGGGGTTTGTGTCATCCTGAGAAACAGTGAGACTGCCAAAGTATTGGCCTGCCTGCAGATTAAGCAAATTAAAAAAAAAAGAAAGACATAACATTGATATCTGCTAATCTGGTTTTTTTCTTTATTATTTATTTGTTTGTTTGTTTTTTAAGACAGAGTTTCATGCTGTTGCCCAGGCTGGAGTGCAGTGGTGAGATCACTGCAGCCTTGAGCTTGTGGGCTCAAGGGATCCTCTTGCCTCAGCCTCCTGAATAGCTGGGATCACAAGCGTGCACCACCACATCTGGCTAATTTTTTTACTTTTATCTTTGTAGAGACAGGGTCTCGCTCCATTGCGCAGGCTGGTCTCAAACTCCTGTCGTCAAGCAATCCTCCTGTCTCAGCCTACCAAAGTGCCAGGATTACAGGCGAGAGCCACTGTGCCTGGCCTTTTGTTTTCTTTAAAACAGCTAAGTGGGGTGGACTCATGAGGATTAGGAGCAGTATACCTTCCTCTCTACTCCACCCAAAGGTTGTGATAAAATGACAACTCCTTTGGAGTTTAGTCATCATTAAAAGCAATAACTTATTAGGCTCTTAATAGCCAGGACTAATGGAGATGCAGGAAATGTGCGGAAAAACCTCATTGGTCATCTTACAAGAAGCTTGTAGATAGAAAACAACACATACCTGTGCCTGACCTCTAGAAACACCCAGGAGACTTAGGTTAGGTGCTTTATATTGTAATGTGGCCCACTGTTACTGTGGATGTCCTAAGATGGGACATGAGGCACGAAGGGTCACGCAGGTACACAGTGCTCTGCACATGCTCCTACTTCATTCAGAGCCACACTGAGAGGATGGGAAGCCCAGCTCGAATCCACAGATGAGAAACTCTCATTCAGAGCAGTTCTGTGACTTACCTGCGGGATTGCTTGGGCGTGGTGATGCGGCATGGCTCAAGTAGGACGCAACATCTCTGCAGCAGAACCACAATGACAAGTCACAGACTGCAAACAGGGGATGCCAAGAGGGGTTTGTTTTTCTTTGTGTGTGTGTTTGTTTTTATTTTTGTTTTTTGAGACAGGATGTGGCTCTGTCCCCGAGGCTGGACTACAGTGGCACAATCTTGGCTCACTGCAACCCCCACCTCCCAGGCTCAAGCCATCCTCCCACCTAAGCCTCGCCAGTAGCTGGGACTAAAGGCACCTGCTCCCATGCCAGCTAATTTTTGTATTTGTTGTAGAAACGAGATCTTGTCATGTGGCCCAGGCTGATCTCGAACAACTTCTGGGCTCAAGTGATCTGCCATCCTTTGCCTCCAAAGTGCTAGGATTACAGGTGTGAACCACTGGGCCTGGCCTTTTTTTTCTCTGTGTTTTGATAGACCCAAAACTTGAATTAAATTTCATAGAGTGGGTTGGTATAAAGATGAGGATGTGGAGGCAGACACCACCTGACAAAGGCCATGTAAGGGAGTGAGGGGACCAGGAAAAACAGAACAAAACGCAGAAATGACTGAGCCAGAATGGGTGCTCAAGTGGAAACAGAATTCCCTGGCTGATTCCTGGAATAATAGGGATCCATATCCATGTCTATATTTTCTCTCTATATATTTCCAAAAAGCATTTATGGAGGCTAAACATAAAGCATAATAAATAAAAGGTTTAAATAAGAGTTTGAGAATCATGCAGAGAAAGGACATCATGGATCATACTTATCAAAAGCCCAGGCTAAAATTCCCCATAGTTTTCAGACTTCTGGCAGCCAATGCACAAAGGAAAACTCTGCATTCTACAACTATACGATTTTCACGTCGTAAGAAAGAGTCATGACAAGTTTTAAGAGCTTACCAGATCCATCTGGTCTGATTATGAAGAAATATTTTATTGTGCACATTGTTACACTTCCTACAGTGAAAATATCACAGTGGATCAAGTCCTAAGCAGGATCGTTTTACAGAGTGTGTTGATCTCAGGGAGTCTCTGCTGGTAACATCCTGAATGTTGGTGGAAGGGAGGAGGACGAGGAGGGGACCGTTTGTCAGTATGACAAATTCCTCTTCAAGGGAGGGCTCCCTGTCCAGCTGCAAGGATTCAGATGAGCCCACAGCCTCTAGACACATCTCAGCTTGTGAGCTCTCCCAGGGCAGCCCCTGGCCAGTGCCAGAGCAGGGCAGTGGTACAAGATCCTAGCAACTTCCGCTCGGTGAGGAGTTCTTCCAAGGGGTTGCCTTTTCTCTGAGCTCCCATTGGGGTAGACACAGACTTTGCCAGGTCTGCACTGTGGTCCAATGGCCCTTCCAACTTTTTCCTTCCTCCCTTTTCCTTTAACACTGTTATGCCCCTATAAACTCTGCACTCCCAATTTTATCTCAATGTCTGTTTCTCAGAGAAACCAATGCCAAGAGTGACTTATTAGAAATAATGTTCCTAATATTATTTATGAGGAATGGATTGAAAGTAGTCCTTTCCATGGCCCTAAACCAGTTTTAGAGACTTGCCTCTCTATTTATAACCTGCAGTAAATGCCAGCAGTTCAGTCTGGTTAGAGGGAGACCCTTCTATGTTAGAGACTCCCTAATGAGACTCAATAAAACTTCTGGGAAAAAAGGCTGGAGTACTTTTAACCTTGTTTCTTGCCTCGATCGAGCATTTTCCTTTTAACTCCTTCCAAACACAGGTAACACACCAGGTAGCCTGTTCTCTTTCCTAAATACCAATCTTTTTTTACTTGGCAATTTAGCATTCGCTTCACTCACATAAGCTCATTGACAGTTGCTGCAACCTGATAAGGTAGAAAATAGTCTCTGGTAGGTTGCAAGGAGATTCACAGGGCCCAAGCGACTTGTCCAAGTTCTTGCTCAGAGACATCTGAAGATGTGAATTTGAAGTTAGTTCTTTCAATACTACGTTCTGAACCCCAAAGTCCTTGTCCAGATAAGGATTTGCTCCGAATACTGTCATCTCAGGCTGGGGCTGACAAGGTCTCTATGCAGCCTCTAGTTATAATGCAATGGCTTTCTCCTGAAAACACATGTTAGTCCACAAGGAAGGTAATTTTCAAAGAAGGCATTGGGTCCCTAGTGATGGCATTGGCTCCTACCTTCCTCCTGGAGACTGCGGTTGGATGCTCCTTTGACATGCCTCATCCCAGGGCATGCTCTATTCACCATGGAATTAACAGCCTCCAAAGAGCCACGGTGTCTTTGCCAGATGTCCTTCAGAGTAGAGACTGTATAAGAGCCAAAGCAATCTGCTTTCAAACTTAAAATACATATACAGACTCACACACAACCCTAAGGCAGAAATGTACCAGGATCCTATTCCAGAAAGTCTCTGGGTGGGAATAGGCTGAGACTCACTTGGCCTTTTCACCAGCACAATAAGGGCCTCGCAGGAGCCGCAGTCAGAGTCCTGAAAGAGAGGGATGCCTCTTAAGCTGACAGGCCACCAGGAGGGCATCGCTTTTAATTTAACGTGACAATGTAGTAATTACAAGCCTTCTCTAACTCACTTGCCTGAAGGAACAAAGGAGGATTCTCCCTGGAAGAATGTCAAGGAGTCAGATGGATACGCCCCCTGTTCCCTGACCTTTTCCAAGCGTACCCCACCTCCCCATGCCCTGTCCTAAGCAAAAGGAATAGAGATGTGGATTCATTTCTTCATGCACAAAGACCAGGAATAAAGTGGCTAAAATTAAATGATTTTCTTTCTCCCCTGAGAAGAACGTCACAACCCTCTCTCTATCCCTCAAACTAAGGAAAAATACAGTGTGGTCTTTAGGAGTTCAATTCAAGTGAAAGGAAGCAGCCATGCAAATACACATTCACACACATGCAGAGAAGGCCTATCTGTTACACCATCTCTTTCTTCCTTTACAACAAATTCTCAACCAAAAAACAAGAGTCTTGTGTCAATCACATTACATTACTAGAAATCCACCCCTATAAACATGTCTTGGGCCACACATTTTTCTCAGGGTATCTGACTGGGCTTTCATGAAGGATTTGTTGAACTGCACAGTGTGTGCGAATGATTGCCCCAAAGTTCCAAATATTTATGGCCAGGGCTAGCCGCAGGCGACAACATCTGACGCTGCACTTGGCAGTCTGGCCCCCATTATTCTTGACAATGGGTGGATGGAAGGGAGAACAGTTGAACTGTTTACTACTTCAAGACAGTTTAAAAGGTAATGAGTGTACAAACATCACGGGGAAAAAGAGCCCTCTGTAAGGTGGCTTAGAGTCAGGATAGAAAATTCAAACAATATTAGCCTCAAAAAGTCAACATTAGACACCCTTCTACTAAGGACCTACAAACAAACAGAGTTACTCTGTACACACATTCGCACACGCAACTCCACACCGCCGTGGCTTTCACCTTCTCAAAGCCCCGGGTTCTTACGCGCATTTGCACAGGACTTGGAAGTTTCTGGAACGGAGGGGTATTGCCTCCTGAGAGCTTTCAGCATTAGGACTCATGCACCTGGCTTGTCTAAGGCAGGTGAGGGCAGGGAGAAACCCAAATTCAGGCCAAGACTGGGATGTGTTTAGCCCTAAGACCAAGCCACATTCCTGTGTGTGGACCAGGAGAGGCTGTTGTGTTTTCCATGACATCACAGTTCATCGAGACAAAGTGTTGCACAACAAATACCTCTTGTGCGCAGACATCCACATCCTACAGAATTAAAGGACAGAAGTAACTCTTCTGAAAAGTCAATCATTAATAATGGAAAGGAATCCACCGTCTTGTCCTCTTCTTCACACAGACCTAGAGAAGGCAGGTACTTGCTGTCCGTTCAAGCGTTGAATATGACAGAGAAAATAAATTATTTCTACTCTTTCTGTTTTGTGAGAGAGTTAGTCCCCTGTAATTTAAAGATTGCCCTATTTCTATTCAGCCAAATCTGTGCTTCTTATTCAAGGGGGTCACTTGGTTACTTGTAAATCTATCCGGAAACAGGAGATTGATTTTGGAGGATACTTGGTTTTTCCACTCCAACATCAGGAGTAATCTACACACTGGTATGTCTTGTGTTTGCATGGCTTTCTTGGTGTTCCACTGCAACATCAGGAGTAATCTACACACTGGTGTGTCTTGTGTTTGCATGGCTTTCTAATTCTTTCTCTAATTCTATTTCTAATTCTCAAATAAAACCTGACAAGGGCTACAGACAAGGAAAATTGCCAAAAAGATGTGCATGGGAAAAATTGTGCCTCCCCCCCTCTATTTCCTGAATTTACCCCACATACCTTATAAAATCTAAAACAGTGTTACCTGCACTTAAGGGTTTTCACACTTTTGAAAAACGAAGTTGCTCTTTGTCATAACATATCAAGAAGTAAAACAAAAAACAGAAAGGATATTCTTAAAAAATACATTTTCCAAATTAAATTGACCACAGGTTTTTTTAGCCTGTTTTTTAAATGAAATTATGCAAAGAGGGAAAATTTAATATTGCAATCAATAGAGTCCCACCCTTTTATAATGCCAGGTCTTAGCGCCCATTGATTTTTTAGCTAGCTGCATAAACTTAGTTATGCACATAAGAATTTCATGCTACAAAGAAGAGAAAATGACTTTTTCTTCTTGCAGTGAACAGTAAGAGCAGTAATTGTAATCTCACAAAATAGAAGTTTTATTCTTAGCCTTTAGAAACTATAGAAGGGGAAGGCAGGTACATCTTCAGATGATTTTCACTGATACATATGTATATGTGTGTGTGTGTGTGTGTGTGTGTGTATAAAACAAAGACAATTTGTAAAATTTGGAGAAAAAATACAGTGTCTTAGTTTTTGCCATGACAATATGGTATGATCAATTTTGCTGCAAGAAGGTGTTTCAAAGATTATTTTTATTATGACACATATTCCCCCAGAAAATTCTCTGTAGCAAAAGGCATCTCTAAAAAAGAAATCCTCCTAATTGTGGTTGGCTTAACGCCTCCCCAGAGTAGGTCAATAGCACACCCAGCGCAGGTGGCCCACTGACCGCTCCCCGCCCAGCATCTGATAAAGCTAGTCTCTTCCCTGGATCAAGGTATTAAGGTTCGGGTTATTTGTATTGATTTTATGTGCCACTATGCTGCTCTAGCCATGCTCATATCTGTGGTTCACAAATTCCTCTTTAAAATGTCACCACCATTTCATTTCCTCTGCATCAATACTGCAGCCAGAAGGGCTGCTTGTTAACCTCCGGGGTTGTAGTCTTGTCAGATGCACCAGGACACTGCATATTCCCAAAGTTTTCACAGACATCAACAATGCAGGGGTGGGTAGGGATGAGACTCTTCACAGAAAAAAAAAAAAAAAAAAAAAAGAAGAAGAAGAAAGAATAAGAAAAAAAAAAAAAAGAAAACCAGAAAACTTTTAAATATTTTTCTTTTGATGTTCAGAAGGATTTTCCCTCTTGCCCAGGAAACCCTTGGAAATGGATCGGCCCTCTAGCGGTTAACAAGGGAGCTGAGGAATAATGGGAGGTTCATTAGGTAGCATTTGACATCATTGGAAAGCACAGCCACACCCACAAACAGGTGTGTGCACAAGAATTTCTGAACACAGCTATTACCAGCTACATCCACACCCTCAATTCTACTTGAAATGAATCTTAAAGAAATTTTGAAATCGCTGATAATTTGAGATCAATACATAGTTTCCCTGAAAGTTCTAAGGTAAGTCTTTCTCAGTGAAATAGGTAAACTAAGCCATCTAATAATTGTAAAGCTACTTTTCCTCCTCAGCATAGAGTAAAACTAGCCTTAACTGAAATCCAGATGGAAATCTACACACAGGCACGGTCATGACTCTATTTATCAGTCTACGGTGATCCTTTAACAAACATGCAGTGGGGTAAAAATAAAATACATGTTTTCCCTTATTTCTCTGTAAGCGCTTACTTAAGGTTTTATTATGTTTGGCCATGGGACATTCAGTAAACTTACTGATGATATCAAAGAATGATTTTACAAACAGTAAAAGTTACACTATTGACACCTCCAAATTCTGGAGTATTTACATTGTGTTAGGTGCACACTTGCTCAGGGAGATTAACAAACATTACTAGAAAGGCTGTGGCCAAATCCACCCTAGTTGTTTATAAAACCTTTACAACTCATCAGCTTCCACTAACACACTGGCACTGTTCAATTACCATCAGTGTTAGAGAGCCTTAGCAAAACATCTAGTGCCCATGTAAATAGACAAATCTGAAAACTAGCTGGTCTGTTGGCTTACATACTGTAGGTAATGTTTTCTTTTGCTCAAATTTGTTCTGGAAACTAATCACGCTCTGATAAAGCCATCTGCAAATATGAGAAAGATTGACACCCACATGTCAAAGTTTACACAGCCTGACCAAGTGTACATATAGTGCAGATGATGTGAGGGCTCTGCTGTGCAGAGCTTCTCTGGGGCCATATTGGAATGGAGCTCTGCTTGAGAATGCAGGTACCACTGTCCACATTAGAGCAAAACTTGCAAGTTTCCTTGCCAAGCTAAAACTCTTCCAAAAGGATGGGTGCTTTTCTCAATGTTCATCATGGAGTTTTAATTTCATTCACCCAGCATTATCAGTCTAGGGTGATGGAACGATTATCGCTTAGCGAATTCCAAACACAATGGCTTTTCTACAAGTCACTAAAGCTTTAATTTGTCTAGAAAATGATAGCAACTTATTGTTCACATGCTAGAAAGGATAGCATAAAATATCAGTAGGAGTAATGATATGAAATGGCATTTGTCTAGAAAGTCACAAGTTAACTTTTTACTGTGCATGACCTAATCTGCAGGAAAGATTTTATACATAGATTTGTCCACCCATGCTCAAAGAAAACCCAGAATAAAAACCTGAATATAAAGCAGATGGATTACCAAACATGACTGAACACAGCGAGGAATTCCTCTTCATTTTACTTTGGCAATAAACCTTTCTGATTTAGAGGTACCTGGAACAATCCTCTTTTTCCTGGTGGTTGTCCATGTTTCCCAGAAATATACCCAATGGATCTATTGCCTGATCCTGATCCCCCGCCTTTGGTAACACAGTGAAAACCAACATCAACAACTAAGTGGAAGGGTTTGTTTGTTGTGAACTTATTTTGACTCCTGATGCTCATTCCTTTCTAAGAGATCAGAAGTTATACGATTGAAATTTTATTCTTGAATTTTCCTAGGATCAACTACAAATTTTCTTAGCATTTCCAGAATGCAGCATAATAATTCTTTGAAGAATATGGCAACGTTTGCTTCTCCCTAGCCTTCTGACAATTCTCATGATTGGTTTTTCCTTTTACTTACCAAGTAAAGCCCTATGATTTCAACTGCCAGATCTTTCCATTTCCATTTAAAGTTGGATAATTTCTTAGCCTTCACCAATTCTGGATTTTTTGAATCTCTCTTTTAAATTTCCAATTTAAAAGTCACTCTTCTTGATAGATTATTAAACCTATATCCAGTAATGGGTTCGGCCCTTCTTTGTTTGTCTTTATCTAAATGTAGCAAAATAAACCCTTCTGGTGGTTCTTAGATTTTTGTTTCTTGAAAGCATCTAACTAACACCTAGTCATTGGTTTCTTTGAAACTCTTTGGTGGTGACATAGTTCTGTGTCTGTCTCTGTCCGTCTTTTGCATATTTTAAACATCACAAAAGAAATCTCATTGTCCAGACACAATCGTTTAGATGCATTTATCTTTACAAACATATATATTCCAACGTTTTTCAAAATGAAGTCTTATAATCAACAACTCATAGGTCTTACATAATTGCAAATTTTCTTGAATAGGATATATACCTATCAGCTGCCCTTGTTATTTTAAATACTTATTCTATTTACCAAAAATGGACCGAACCAACCTGCCAACATGTTTTTAAGGACACATGATTATATTATATCTGTGTATATCTCTTTCACGCTTCCCCAACCATTTGAGCTGCCTTTGATCATAAATATCATTTATAGAATCCCATAACTCTTTTGTATAGTGGTTAGCTACACTGATATGTATTGATATGAAATGTGTAATAATTTTACAACGATTCTTGTCAAACAGAAGCCTTTTCTACCTTAGCTCATAAAACTTAATTTCCAATTTCCTCCTCCCAAAGAAGAAATGATCTTTGCCCCCAAGTGGATAATTGGATCATGGAGGCAGGTGACAGCTTAACAGTTACTAGGTAATATTACCTTAGAGGAGGTCGTTAAGGGCAGGATAATAACTCTGGCTTCTGAGGGGATGGGTGCAAGGGGAGCAGCAAGAACTTCTATCTGTTGAACATTTGTGCTGTGCAGACATTGGTCTAGTGGCCTTGTTATTAGCACTTAGCTCATCCATTCTCCTCTTGCCTCCTAATTTCTTCTCAGGCCACTCATTCCCTTGCTTCTTGCCCTTTAATTGTTTCCAATAGTTCTTAGCACAAAGACCAAGCTCCTTTGAAGCGTGGTATGGTTTCGTTCATGCCAACATCGTCAGCCTCAGTTTTTTGTCTTCATCTCTTTGTTTTCTCTGTCTTGCTGCCACTAACTTTCTTTCTTTTGGCCACAGCTGTTTAGTTCACCTGGGTATCCCAAGCCCAGTCTGTTTCTGGCACAGAGTAGGTGCCAAATAAATATTTCTTGGTTGAAGGAACAAATAAGTGAATGCATTTAATCTGTTCAACCATCCTAGGATAAGGAAATAGAGGGTTTTACGGATTCAGCCGCATGCCTGAGTCCCAGCTCATAACAAGGAGAGGTTAACAAGGTCTTAGCCATGCTATTTAAATTGCTCTCAGAGCCTGCATCAGATCCATGTTAAAACCCTTTTGTAGATGAAGAAGCACACACGGATGAACTGGCTGCCCCAATGCAAGGGAGAGATAGTGGGGAATATGCCCGCTAACTGCATCCTGAAGCAATTTTCTTTCCCCTCAGATGTGTTTACCACCTATGGTGTTCCTTTAGAGGTTTTATTTATCTGTGGATTTTCTTTGAAAGAAGGCAGCCAGAGGAGGTTTCTTAGAAGCCAAGGTGAGAATTAGTAAGATGCATTGATATGGCACCTTTTATAACATTGAAAAATGATCATTAGACTCACTCTCAAGGATGAGGGATTTGCATTTGGCTTGCGTTGTGCAAACAGGGCTTTTGTTGACTTATCAACAAGACTTCGCTTGGGGTTTTGGATTGGATTCCAGAAGCTGGCACCTATGCTCTAAAAAATCTAAACAGAAGGAGAAAATAAATCACCAACTGGCACTTTAAAGACAAAGATTTACACCAGATTTAATAAACTTCCTGTCTTGCTGAGCATGAGGAAAATGTCGCGTTTACCCCAATGCTCTCTGCTCCCGGCAGCGTGTGTGCTGAGTTGGAAGGGCTGCAGAAGTGGGTCACACTCATCCAACTGGAACTCAAAAGACTGATAGAGAGCAAGCACTGGACAATGGCCTGGTGTCCGTGATGTTTCCCTGCCTGTAGTTACTAACCCTGCTCAGGGCCGAGCTGGAGAGAAATGTGAATCAAGTCACATTGTCTTGCGTGGGTTCCCTAAAAGCAGACCCAAGTCAAGGATTCAAGCACAAGCTGTTTATTTTGGGAGCGATTCCAGGAAACAGTGGTCAGGGATTGGGGAAGTGAGAGAGGAAGGCAGTCTGGGAAGGTTATGCCACGAGGCCAGTTTCCACCATGGGTGCAAGCAGAGCTTAAACTTGCTGGGGACCTCTAGGAGCCAGCATCAAGCATGTGCCTAAGATTTATCTCAACCAAGGGGCGAAGGAGCTCATGTGCTTATCTGCTAATTATCTCAGGGACTGCTCAAAGGCTGCTCCCAGAAGCGTTAATTCCCCAGGACATTCAGTCTGTAGCACCTGTGGACAGTACAGATGTCAGCACCAGACAAAGTGCTCGAGCAAAGGGATGCAGTTTGGAAGTGAGGGACACTCACTGAACTGTTACAGATCTTGGAGCAACAGTGACTCTGACTCAAAACAAATCAAACATCCACCACAGTTAAATCAAATCCTTATTTCTTTGTGACTTCTCCTTTTATTATTTATGGTGGTTCGCACACATTGTCTGGGAGGTGTAAACATCTTACCATATCTCCCATCATACATAGTTAAACTTTCTTGGACTCAATCATCATATTTATCCAAAAATTATTGACTTTCACCACTAGTATTGCAAGCAGTCCTAAAATTACAACTACAGCTCTGTATGGTGACAAGGAGCGTGCACTTTCCCACTGTCTCCAAATTAACAAGTGAGAAACTCCTGGATCAAAACTGACATAAACAATTGACATGACATTGGGTTTTGGAGTGTAATATGGACCCGATTTACTTTCAGCTGGGAAATAAATCTTTTTGCCAAACTAAATATATACTCACTCATGTACTGAAGAAGAAATGAGAAACAGGGCACATGGTTAAATAGCTTAGTAGTTACAAAATTGTTGTTTGTAAAACGACTGACTGGATGATCTGTAGATCTGGTGGCATCATGGAGACTTAGCCGTCATTTGGGATATTCACCGCCTTGTGTGCAATGCAGTCCCCCTAAGTCTTGTTGCTTCCACTAAAGTAGCCTCACCCTCCCTTTCATTTATGGCTGACCAGATCTTATGAGGCTTACAGTCATTCATTCCCCTCCTTTACCCTTTAGGCTGCCTTTTTCTTTTTTTTCTTTTTTTTTTTTTTTTTGATGGAGTCTTGCTCTGTCACCCAGGCTGGAGTGCAGTGGCATAATCTTGGCTCACTGCAAGCTCCGCCTCCCAGGTTCATGCCATTCTCCTGCCTCAGCCTCCTGAGTAGCTGGGACTACAGGTGCCCGCCACCACGCCAGGCTAATTTTTGTATTTTTAGTAGAGACGGGTTTCACCGTGTGAGCCAGGATGGTCTCGATCTCCTGACCTTGTGATCCGCCCGCCTTGGCCTCCCAAAGTGCTGGGATTACAGGCGTGAGCCACTGTGCCCAGCCTAGGCTCCCTTTAAAGCCAGATTCACTGCTTTATCTTGACACCAAAGCCTTTTTTGGTTTTCTAAACCGGTGTCAGCTTTACTTAAACTACCAAGGAGGATGATCTTTGCATTTTTCTCCTTGGAAGAACATTAAGTTCGAAATTAAGGTGTTTGGTGCTAGTCACAGGAGGTCCATCTGCTAGTTTTGTTTGCTTTTAACTTCAGTTCCCTCCTCTTTGAAGTTGGAGTGAGATGTGATTGTTCCAAAAGTGCATTATTCTGGATGATTTGTTTTTAACATGTGTTCTTATTAACTTGCCTTTCCTAACAGCCTTCATTATTGTAACAAGAAGGTGGCTTTGACTATATTGGAGGGCTCTGTTCACCTATTGTCTCCATTTGGAAAATGATTCTGCTTTCTATTCTCCCTTTGTTTCTGGAGATAGATTCAGTCATGAGCATCGGTCAACTTGCAGTGATACCTTTGTAAGAGATTTGTTTCTGTTTCTCTATTGATGAATCAATTGATTAGTGAGTCAGTCTTACATTTTAGAAGGCAAAATGTATAAAAACTATGACCCTCTCTCTGAGTTAGCCATGCTTATTAAAGACATGGCTATTCACTTTATGTTGGCAAAAGTGTGCTTCACTAGATGTGTCAGGTATTACAGAAAAAAAAAATGTACTGCTCACAGGAAATCCTGGGTTAAAGCAAGTAAAACAGGTTTGGGAAATGCTATAACCTCTAACTCCAAATAGTGAATCACAAGAACTGCAGCCTATTTAAGGAGCTGCAGAGTCCTACAGAAAAAAAAAAAAAAAGGCAATCCATGTGAAGACAACATGGAAAAACATTAGTCTATAAATCATCTCATACCCAGGAGGCACAGAGGCAGAAAAGTAAGTTCAAGAAACGATACAACACCTTTTAAACACGTCCTCAGGTCGGAAGGAAAGCCACCACACTCGAGGGTTTTGGCATCTGGCCGACCCTCTCTCTCTGGGGCTGTGAGAAAGAATTCACTCTGGGTTACGTGGTATGTCGCTAAGCATTGTAACATCCAATTTTTTGTGTAGACAGAATACAAATTAGAGTGGAAACAGACAATCATAGAATAAATTTTCTTCGCGTACGAAGAGGGAAAGGATACTCATTGGTGCAGGATAGTGAAAGTAAAATTCCTCCAGCTAAGATGTGAGGGAGAGGAGGGGTCTTACAAGGCTCACCATCTTCATGTCCATCTGTGCTGTTACACAAGTCACAACATGTGATGGTCAGAACGCTGGGATTTTCAGCCCTGGCTGGTATTTCCTTATCTTGCTATTAAAACACCGCAAAGTTGAAGAACAAAGGTCAATATTTAGGCATATTATGAAATCACTTCAGTTCTTCTTGATTGGAAGTTTATTTATTTGGATTTGTTAAATTAATAATTTCTAAAGTTGGTACTCAACATTGTGTAAGCATGACTTTTGGAAATATTACTAAGTAACATGTCACGAACAGCTAATAGAGGGAAATTGCAGTTAAGTGGAGTCTCATTCATCCACTTATTAGAATAAAAGGAAATTAAGTAGTTTCCCAAGCAGAAAGTTTTAGATAAGAACTGTAGAGAACAAAATAGATCTGTCTATTAAAATATTCTTTTAGTAATATATTAATACTGAAAATTAGACACAGATCCTGAAAATAAATATAAGGTTGTATTCAACTTATTAATATTGGTTGCATTCATGTGTACTCACAAATCTCCAATACATATTCTTTGTAATGTTAGTATTTTAGTTTATTAACAAATGACTGAGTTTAATCTGACTGAGACTCACCTAAGTGTTTTCAAGCCAGCATTGAGAATTGGCTCTCAGTAAAGGGATCTCCTCTATCTTCCAATTCAGCAGCTCACCTAACCCTATGCTCATCATCCTACATGCCCCCAACAGTTCCTTACAATTTGCCCTTATTTTCATAATCACTATTTGTGAACAAAATAATAAAGCAATTGGCCTACCCTACTCACTCTCCCATCCTCCACCTCACACCCAATAAATCAAATTTCTTTTTTCTTGTTTCTCAAATAGCAAGTTGGAAATATTATAGCAAGTTAATGAAAATATGACCAGAAAATTATCCAGTAGTTCTAATGTTGCTATTGTTGTGACCACTGTTGTTGTTTTAATCTGCTAATTCCACTCACTTTATGTGCGACTCTCCACAGATCACATACAAGACAAGAGAAGGGACTGGGCCCAATACTTGAGGACCTACAGCCTTGTCGAGAGAAAGACATTTGTTCTCCACCCTCCTTAATATATTTTTGTTTTTTGTTGTTGTTGTTGGATGATACCCTTTTCACATCTTTACTCAGGTCAAAAATTTGGGAGCCCTCGTGACAGGCAACCACTTTCCTCTCTGGCCGCACCACCAAGTCAACATTGTGTTCTAAGTGTGCCTTTATTCCCATCTCTGGAAGCTGTTCTCCCTTCTCCGCCATTCTCTCTGCCTTGGTTCTGAGCCTCGCTATTTCTGCTTGGACTGTGGCAGGAGCCTCTACCCTTACATCCAAGCACACCCTAGGATCACCTTTCTCCAATCCGTCCTTCAAAAATGCCTATTTGGTTATTTTCCTCCCCTGCCAATGTCTTCAGTGGTCCTACCAGTGAGCAGTCATGGCCAGACCCCTCCAAGGAACTCTGCTCCCCCTCCATCCTTTTCCCTTATTCTGGTTAATCTTGCCACCATCCACCCAGGGTCTCTGGACAAACCTGTGAGAGCCACCTTTGATTCCTCCTTTTCCTTCACCCTATTCACCCAGTCTATCAGCAAAACCTGAGGCTCTACCTCCAAAACACTTTCAGAGCCCATTCGCCCTCTTCAACTCCTAACTGGGCTCCATGTTTCCATTATTCTTCCACCCACAATCCTTGCTCCATGCAGTCCCAGAATAAACTTAAGACCTCGATATGCCTCTCTTCCATTTCAGAGTTCTCAGGGATTCTCACTGCGTTTTGTATCAAATACAATCTTTTTAAAATGTCCATCTTGGTCCTTACCTGACATTGTCCTGTTCCACTTTTGGAACTTCACGTCTACCTTTCAAAATGTTGCATTAGGCAGATTCTGACATAATATAATACAAAGTACACTGCATGTTCTCAATGCTCTGGTAACACTGGCCTCTTATGCCTCCAGAATGGCAGATTTTCCTGTCTTGGATCTTTGCCCAGCTCTTCAATCTTAAAAAAGTTCTGCCCATCCAACCCTACCTCCACCTCATCCCCACCTCCCAAAACTTACATAGCTAGCAACGCCTTAGCCACCACCTTTCCTCTCTGGGAAACCTTCTCTGTACAGTTCATCTGACTCCCACCCTAATTTATTAAAAGATGCTATTTATTTATTTATAGAAATGTCATTAGCTGAAATTAAGTTATTCTTACGTTTGTTTATTTATGTATTGACTATTTCCTACTCAGTAATGCAAGTTTCTTAAGGACAGGGAATCGACTTTGTTCTCAGCTATGCTTAGAATTAGGGCTGGTATAAGCTTGGGGCACAAAAATATTTGCCAAAATATGAATGAATGATTATTATCAAACTATGCAAATTTACCAATATGGCAGGAGAAAAACAGTATCTTAGTATTTTGATTTGCTCTGTGATTATTATTGAAACTGAGCCTTTTTCATACTCTTATTGACAATTATTTTCCATTTGTCTGTTAAGATCCTATTTACATCCTTTGCTTACTTTTTAATTTAATCGTTTTTCTTTCTCTTACTAATTTGCAGTTACTTATGTCTTAGATTGTTTGTCCTACATGTTTAAAACATTTTGTCCTAGTATGTCATTTGTTTTAACTTTATTTAGGGGTGGATATGTGTCATTATAAAACTTCAAATGTTGATGTGATAAAATATATCCATTTCCTTTCTTAAAAATACATAAAACACAAAAGCAACAAAGACCTCACATTCCTCAAAACATAAACTCCCACTTGAACACATTAGTCTGTATTAGGATTCATAAAAGTGTCACAACTGGATATTAGGTAAGTTCTGGCATAATATAATATGAAATACACAGCAAAGTTATGAAGCATTCTTGCAAAAATTTTTTAAAAAGCATAAAGAGATGTATATTTAATGAGGTCATTGCATCCAATCTCCAGCCTTTTGGATGTATCAGGGATGTAGGAACAGGTAAAATGACACCATGGGGCACAGGCAGGTAAACCCAGACTGTAACAGTCTATGGGCCCAGTGACTTCAACAGGACAATCGCAGAAAGGGAAGAGTGGGGGAGAAGGGGACAATTTCAGGTGAAAAGAGACTTAAAAGATAAAACAAATATAGACAATTAGTAACCTCTTAAAAATCTTCATTCAAACAAACTGTAAAATGGCATATTTGAACAATTAGAGAAAACGGAAAATCGTCAGATAGCAGATAATATCTAGCAATTTTAAAATTTTATTTAGAGTTATACGGCATTGTGAGGACATCATTTTTTAGATACATATTAAATATTAAGGAATGAGAATAGTTTTCTTTAAAGTATCATATTTTGATGTCAAAATCCAAAAAAAGTGTTAAAATTTCTCACCTATAATTTTAGAATGAGAAATTTCTTATTATTCTCGATAGTTTTGTTTTACATTATTTGAACCTAAAAAGTTCCATGAGTAATACATCTTCTTGATACAGTGTCCCTTTTATCAATATGAACTATTATTTGCTTTTAAAAGGCTTTTTGTTTAAATGCTAGTTATTTATCTGGCATCAGTAAAACTGCTTTTTTTGTTAGTGTATGTTTCACACTTTTTTTTCTATTTATTTTCAACATTTCTCTTTATTTTGTCTCATCTGTTGTGTGTGTGTGTGTGTTATGTGTGTGTCTATGTAACAAGATGTGGCCAGATTTTTTTTTCTTTTTTAAAAAATCCTATCTAAGCATCTTTTGACTTCCAATAGATCAATTTTATCCCTTCATATTAGGTGTGAATACTGATTTATTTGGACATATTCATGCCATCTCATTTTTCAGTTTTCTTTTCACAGTGCTCACTGGAAACATGCAGGTTTTTATTGGATTTATCAAGTTCTCTTATGTTTTATATATTTTTTGCAGTGTTGTGGAAATTATACATATAATTTCTATTATTTAGTGATTATCCTTTTTTTCTCTTGCCTCTTTAGTGAGTACTCTTATGATAATTTATATTGTGTTTTAACACACTATAATGTTACTTTTATCAATGTCTGGAATGAGTTTTCTCTCCCCAGTAAGACTTCAGCAGGCCAGGCACGGTGACTCAGTCCTGTAATCCCAGCACTCAGAGGCCAAGGTGGGAGATCACTTGAGCCCAAGAGTTTGAGACTAGCCTGGGCAACAGAGTGAGACCCTATCTTTACAAAAAAATTAAAAATTAGCTGGTTATGGCGGTGGTGCACACCTATAGTCCTGGCTATGCAGGAGGCTGAGGTGGGAGGATGGCTTGAATCCAGGAGGTTGAGGCTGCAGTGAGCTATGATTGTGCAAAAACAAAACAAAACAAACAAACAAGAAAACCTCAGCAGAACTTAATTTTCCTCCCTTCTTCCCATGCCTACTACTTGTTGAGGTCATCTAGAGCTGCTGAGCAGTACAGTAGGCTACTGAATATCTCAAATATGCCTAGTCTGAATGTGGAGGTGCTCTAAGTGTAAAATACATGCTAAATTGCAAAGTTTAAATATTGATTATATCTTGAAATAATACTAAATTTATTTTAAATAAATTTAATATTTAAATTTATTTTATATTTTTATAAAATATATTTTAATAAATACATTTTATAATATATTTTAGTTTAAATAAAATATATTAAATTTATTTTACCTTTTCATTCCCCTTTTTTATTTTTATTTTGTTTATTTATTTATTTTTTTGTGATGGGGTGTCACTCTGTAGCCCAAACTGAAGTGCAGTGGCGAGATCTTGGCTCACTGCAACCTCCATCCCTGGAGCTCAAGCGATTCTCATGTCTCAGCCTCCCAAGTAGCTGGGACTACAGGCATGTGCCACTAGACCCAGCTAATTTTTTTGCATTTTAATAGAGACGGGGTTTCACCATGCTGCCCAGGCTAGTCTCGAACTCCTGAGTTCAGACTATCCACCCACCTTGGCCTCCCAAAGTGCTGGGATTACAGGCATGAGCCACCGCACCCCGCCTCATTTCCCTTTTTTAAAGTTGTTATTGAAAATTTGAAATTACAGATTTGGCCCACGGTATATTTCTATGGGTCAGAGCTGCTGTAGGATTTTAGTTCTGCCTTGGTATTAGTTCTTTTGGAAACACTAACCAGACCTTCCTCCTTTTACCATTTCTTGTGTCCCATTTTGTTTCCTCTCTTTATCTCTGCTTTATTGGTTCACTGTTTAGCCTTCGAATTATACTGCCCAATAGGTAGAAAATTCTGGAACACTGATGCAATTACTGCCTCATCTTTAGTTTCTTGCTTTCTCTGTAGGCAGTCTGTTTTTCTTTCTAGAAGATTTTAGGAATTACTCTTGACTCCTAGCGTCCTTCAGTGTCCCTCAAAGTTGAGGGTTCCTCCATTTTCATCCCTACTGTTTTACTCTCATAAAACTTCGAAACTTCGTGTCTTTTTTGTTAAACTCTGGAAAAACTTCTTGCACTATCTTTTTGTCCGTCTTTTGCCGTCCACAAGATCTATTTTTTTCCATTCTTTCCTTTGTGTCTCCTTCTTAAAGGAATTTGCATCTTTTGCATCCATTGCCGCATTTAAACTTTCTTTTATGCCTTCTCTAAGTTCATCTTTCCTCCGACTCGTGCTCTCAGCTCGCTCATTCCTGCGTTTATTCCATCTGTTCTATTCAGCCCGTCTGCCGTATAGAAGAGCTGGACTCTCATTTTAAAGTCTCCGTTTGGTTCTTTTCCATAACAGCCCATTCTTGTGTCACAGAAGTAATCTCTTCACTTGTCCTACTGAAGATGTTAATTTTACCCTCATAAATGAGCCAGCTTTCAGTTACAGATTCTGTCCGCAGAGTTTGGTGTCTTTCCCCCTTCCTCCCTCCCTCCCTCCCTGCCTCCCTCCCTCCCTTCCTCCCTTCCTCCTTTCCTCCCTTCCTCCCTTCCTTCTCTCTTTCTCTCTTTGATGGAGTCTCTCTCTGTCTCCCAGGCTGGAGTGCTGTGGCGAGATCTCAGCTCACTGCAACCTCCGCCTCCCGGGTTCACGCCATTCTCCTGCCTCAGCTGCCTGAGTAACTGGGACTACAGGTGCCTGCCACCACGCCCAGCTAATTTTTTTCTATTTTTTTTTTTTTAGTAGAGACGGGGTTTCACCGTGTTAGCCAGGATAGTCTCGATCTCCTGATCTCGTGATCCACCCGCCTCAGCCTCCTAAAGTGCTGGGATTACAGGCATGAGCCACCATGCCTGGCCCAGAATTTGGTGTCTTTCTAGTGACAAATGAGACCAAAGCCACCATCCTTCCCAAAATGAATAAACTGTGGCAAGTCATGTTCCACAACACAGACACTCAGATCACCAAACTCCAGCTTGTTCAGGAGCAGGTGCTCAAGATAAGACCACGGACAAATATTTGTCACCCCTCTGTCAGTTCTTCAGAGCTTGGGACCCTAAAAGGGATCTTGGTCTCTGTCTTGCAACAAAGCCCCCTGCCTTTGCTTTGGGTAGCACTCCCCACTTTCATTTGACTTTATCTTTACTAGGATTCCTCAAAACTTCAGATACACTGAGGTTTTCACTCTTATTTTCTAACACTATTATACGTTAAAAAAAAAAAAACCCCACTGTCTATTCTGTCATTTTTAGGTTGAAGGGCAGGAATTGGATGCCGTCCTCCACCTTCTCCACGTTGCCAACTCCTGTTCATCCTTCAAAACCCATCACAGGACAGACTCTTGCCAAAAACCTTTCTGAGTTTCTCTAGGTGGATTCAACTTCTCATCTCTGTGCTACCTGAATATAACATACATATTTTTAATCGCTATTTTTAATTTCTTTATTGTTTTAGTTCATCCTATCCTATTTTAACACATTCATTTGCACAGATATTTTTTCTTTACTAGAATGTATATTTATTGAATAAGCATATAACGACCTAATCATTTCATTTTCTTTATGTGGGCTTATTATCTAGCTCAGATTGGGGGATAAGCTGGAGTATTTGCATTATGCCCCATAAATATGTACACTTATTATGTGTCAATCATAAATTTAAAAAACTCCAGAGTATCTGACACTTTTGGTTCCTTTCACCCACTGTGGCACAGGGGAGCAGCAAGTGTCTGCCTTGTGGCATGAGGGGCCCCATCCTGGAGACCGCTTCATAGTCTGACGTCATGGGAACTGGTCACTCTATTTTGAGTGTGCAATCCAACCTATATCTTCTCTCTACTATTTCCTTCCTTTCATATTATTTGAAATGAAGGGCATGGATGTTTCATTCTCTTTTAAGAAAAGAAACCATATTCTTCCTCTTATGTAATAATGAGCTTCCTTTTAAAGGTAAAAATATCTGCTGAAAATTTCAATAGCATATTCCACCACCACCACCGTAACACTGACTCTCTCTCTTTGTCTGTCTTCTCTGCTTCTCTTCAAATTGTGGAAATATTAAATGAGAAAGCATCCAAAAAGAAAGCATTCTGAGTACTATCCTGATTTGTCCTTATCTGCAATATATATGCAAGCCAGACCAAGTTGATAAACACAGACAGCCCACCTGACTTCAGAAAACAAACAAATAAATATACAGGCAGACGTTGATTTCCCTGTGGAAATTTTACAGGGGAGTTAAGTTATGGAGTGTACACAGACCTGAAATTGTCATGCAAACTGGGTTGGCAGGGATTTCAGTGTCTATACGTGGGTTGAGTAAACCAGTTCAAATAAGGAAACCCTGGGACTAGATGTTTGAAAAAAGCAGCTGGAAACTTAGAGTTGAGATGTTCTCCCTTTATCTGTACATATGCATCCACTATTTCTGGCTGCTTAAGCCACTGTGAAAATGATTGCTAATGGTATCTGGATCTGGTTGAGGAGAGAATATTACATATCACATCCAGGCTCTCCTGAGATCAGAATTCAAGTCCAATTGTTCATTTGGGAGGTGGCTCCAGGAAGCACTGGGAGGTGTATGAGGAAGGGAAACGGCCAGTACAGGGAGTGTTAACCATGAAAATAATTACTGTGGGTCCGGGAACCTCATTCCACCCAGGGCCTGTGGGGGCAGCATGGACCACATACTTTGAAGCTATCCCACTTGAGGAGTGAGGGAGTGGGGGCATTTATCCACCAACTCCTGTCTGACATCCACCAACTCCTGTCTGAGCAGCAAAGGGCTGCTCCAAGTGGGTGTTAAATCCCAGAAACTCTGGTCTGCATTGTCTAACAGACTGAGTGGGCCCCAGGACCCAAGGAAAGACTTCAGGCTTCACAGGGTCTGTCTGTGAATTCAGACCAGCATAAAAAACTGTGGGAAATTGCAGTAACAGCACATTTTTTTTTCCATTCAGACTAATTTTTATCATTTTGAGAAAATTATAAAAAAATTATAGATAATTCATGTTTATTAATTTGTTATCTGGAAATTTTTATGCCCAACCTCTAAAAAACTTTCACCTGTTTCAGCTGTTTGATTTAAATCATCCATCCACTAATTCAATAAACTTTATGACTGTTGAGAAAGTTCTCATTTTAAAATAAACTTCTCCAGGCAGAGAGAAAGACCAGGATGTGTGATCTTGGAGAAGCTTGAGGAACTGAGAAAGGAAAGGAAGGAAAGTAGCAGGAATTACATGGGACCGGAAGTCAGAGGCTTTGCCTTTTGTTTCTGCCTTGCTTCTGCCTGGGTTGCTGTTGGTAAATGCCTCCCTGTCCCTTGGCTCAGCCCCCTTATCCATAGACTGAAGAGCCTGTGCTAGATATTTTGACACTTTCTTAGTTTTCTTCCAGCTTCGACCTCCTGTAAATTCTATACTAAAAGGCATTGGAAAAGAGGGGGTTACTTAGGTTAGATTAAGGCAGAGTGGAGCAGGACTTATTGATTGTATCAATCATAGTAGCCAAGGATGGCCTCTGAGTAACCTTCCTTATTTTTAAAGCTCCCTCTCCATGTGCTTGTTGGGGAGGTTATCGTTGTTCTTCCGTATTCAATGCTCCGTTCACATGGGAATATTGTTTGCTTACCAGTGGGCTATACCCTTGGGGTCTAGTACATCGTGAGTATGCAGAAAATGCTTGAGAGCTTTTTTTTTTTTTTTAGTTTTAGAGATACGAAAAGTGTTCTATTTAACCTTTAATCTCTTCTTCAACTGTGCTCTGTCTTATTGACCCTCCTGTTTTCTTAATAACAGTTTGGGTAGATTCACTTTCTGGTCAATTTTTAATTTTAATTTTTAATTGTAGAAAAAATATATAACATAGGAATTATCGTCTTAACGTATTTATCAGAATTTTTTTTCTTTTTAAGGCTAAATACTATTTCACTGTAAATATATACCACATTTTGTTTACTCTTCATCTATTGATGGACATTTAGGTTACAAATGTTTGTGTTTTCAATGAATGAAAAAAATGATTGAAAATCAAATCTTACCCATTGATGGTTGGCTTTTAACCCGTCTGTTAGGATATGTCAAACAAGTATTGTTCTATGTATATAAAACCCTCTTTTAAAAACTTTGTTTATTTTGAAAATTTAGGAGGGAGAATTTCTTCTCCAGTGAAAAGTCGAAAAAGAAACCAACCTTTATTGAGTGTTTACTCTGTGCCACACAGTCTTGTAAACATGTCATATTTTGCAAGTGACTAAAGAACACTCCATAGAAGTGAGATTATTATAGTCTGAGAAGGTTCAGGGGGAGGGGAGAATAGGGAAATGTTGGTTAAAGGATGCAAAATTACCACTAAATAGGAGGAGTGGATTCCAGTGTTATGTAGCACTGTAGGCTGAATGTGATTAATAGTAATTTATTATATGTTTTTTAAAAGAGAAGATTTTGGGTATTCCTAACACAAAGAAATAAAAAATATTTGAGTGACATATGTACTAATTACTTTGATTTGGTCATTACACATTGCATACATGTATTTAAATATACCTGTGTATCCTTTAAGTATGTATGATTATTACATGCCAACTAAAAATAAAAGAGGGGAAAAAAAGAGAAGAATACTCTTTCATAATTTGATCAGTGACACTATGAGTGATACTGAGGGGTTGTCAGGTGCCAGGCATTGTGTAGTTGCTGAAACTATGACCCAAGCAGAGATGTCCCATCCAACGCTTTACATCACTAACAACTTTGCATGTTGATTTTTGACTTATTTTTATTCTGACATTCTTGACTCCCAGGACAGGTGAGTTGTATATTTGTTATGACATTTTTCTAGCAGGTAGCCAAAAGATATCATGGTCTCGTGAAATCAGTATATTACAAAAGTTCTGACAATGGATGTAAAATAACTTTACCTTTTAACTTAAAGAAATAGCACAACAATCTTGTTAATCTAATAACATCTAAAATAACCCTTACTTCTAAATAGATTCTGTAAGTAATAAACTCGTAAGGACTTTTAAGTGTAAAATTTAAAAAAGAAACCTTATCAGTAATGCTATAGTGGCAATATTTAATGCTCTGATTGATGCTCATATTGTCTACTGTTTTTTAAGGTACCAGAATGAAATTGCTGGGTCTCCAGTTTAAAGTGACAATTACTTTTATTAAAACACAAATCATTATGTAATAACCATTAACTGTTAATCATAAATAATCCATAAAGTTTTACCTAAATGTGCTATAAACATTTTATATGTTGTTATGGAAAATTAATCCAGTAGAAAATAATTGACACCAACATTTAAATGTAGAATTTAAGTGAAATATAAATGCAGAAATTATTTCAAAATGTGAAAAAATTCTAAGATAAAATGTTAAGCTGTCATAAAGTTTAGCCCAATCCGTAAATGATAATGTAAAAATATTTTAGTTCAAAATAGAAAATGAAAACTATCAGAGGGGAAAAACAAAGAAAGCTAATTGTTCAATCAAGTATTGGAGAAAACAAAAATGTCAGAAAAAAAGGAACAGGCACCAGAGTTGCTGTCCGGGCAAATTCCAGCTGAGGCCCTTTACTTACAGAGCAGGGTACGCATTTGCTGTCTATTCCCATGTCAGTAAAGTGGATGGATTTCTAAAAAAATTAGAAGAAAGAGACCCAAAGAATTCATTCATTCATTCAAATATACTTTCCGTCTTATCAGGCAGTGGCCTAGTGATCCAAATATTCAACAAAGGGAGACTCAGCCCTTATTGGAACTAGTCTTCCTCAGGGAGACTTGCTGGCTTTCCAAAGACAGAGCAGGAAGGACACTGCCAAGAATTCAGTGTATGTGACGCGCTCTAAGAAGTAGGGAAAAATCACGACCATTTAAGTTCTTTATCATCCTCAAAACTCAGTATTTCTTTTGCTTATTTTGCAAATAATAGGGGAAGAAAAATAAGTAAAAATATGAATGGGTCAAAGATTGGCACAAGCTAGCTCCAGTCCCGGAGATGGGAAGGTCCTTGAGGGTCATTCTGAGTTGACCAAGATGTCCAGGCTTCAGGTCATTCACAGCCACCAGTCGTTGGATATGGGAAGCTATGACCTGAGGCCAGGGGCTCCAGGCAGCTGAGACTTCCCTGAAGGGCCCACCAGCAGCCAGAGCGACGTGTCCTACCTTGAAAGGGGATGAGAGAGCGCATCACAGCTTCCCCCATAGGCTGCCACCACACCCCAAGCTGATCTGATTGAGCCTAAAACAGAGCCAGAGTGGGAGAGGACAGGTAGGATCTTTATGTAAAGAGGCTTGATTTTCATTAGTGGTAGCAGAGACTAGAGAGGAAAGACAAATGAAGCCATTGAGAGTCGTTGGAAATCCATGAAAGTTTCTGAATTTAGATAGCAACTCAAGTCTTTCCTCAGAAGTGAGAATTATAATTTGATTTTTCATTTAGCAACAAGTTTTCTTTTTCTTTTTAGGCAATTAGTTAAGATTGGATTATTTGATTTTGAATATATGAATAGTAGCAATTGTATATAAATTTGTACAATTTGTATCTAAATGAATACATATGCTTCTATTGTGGGAGAGAAAAGTAAATTGATTTAACGTTAGGATGTGGGTAGTGGGGGAAATGTACTGTATATATCTTAGCAAACTCATCTTTACTTCTTAACAGCAATCCCAGACTTTTTCTGGTTAACCAGTTACATAGATCTTAGGACTTTTGGAAAGAAACTTTTTGCCTTTTTTATTTTATTTCACTAACTTCAGATTTGTTGCATGGGGGATGGGAAGACACATCATCAAGGCTGCGGTGTGGCCAGAGATGCCTCAGTTCTCTAAGTGGAGGCTGCCAAGTGAGGAAAACCAGTTTACTTCTGCTTAATCCCAGTTTACTTCTGCTTAATCCTCATGGCCTCCTGAAAAGTTTGATGTGGTGAAGGTTAGCTGCAAAGTTCTAGTAAAAACAAGTCTCAGAGCAGACTCTCTCCTGTAGACTCTCATTACCATTTTTTCCCCCTGTAATTAGTGAGCAGCCACAAGACAATTCCTGCTGCCTCTGCTGTGGGCTCTCCCTGAGGTCACAGCTCACTGCCTTTTTAGGTGCTCATTCCTCTGTGCTGCAGGGTGCAGCCCTCAAGGCAGGCGTGACAGTGTTCCAGGAGGATTCTGTCATCCCAAGAACCTGCCCAGGCACCCAGAAATCCCCGTGTAAATGCCTGACACCAGCTTAATTTGGGAACCACCCCTAAGAGCGTGGAAATGGGCTTTGCTAGGCTAATAGACCCTGCAGGGAGGTCGACCATCTCTACATTTTCTCGTATCTTGAGTCCCACTGACGTCATCAACAGAATCCCACCTCTGACTCCCAGTGTGCTGTTTGGCAAAGCTTCTGGCATTGGCGGAGGTGCAGATAGCAGGAGCACTTTCAGCAGCTTCGGCTGGCCTGCCTGTGGCTGTTTAGATTCTGGCTTAGCACCCCTGGAGTGTGATGATCAGGGCCACAAAAGCACTGGGGTAGGACTTAAGCTCCGAACTCCCTGCTTGTGATCATGCTGCCCAGACTAAAGTACAGTCGGTTTCCCTCATTCACTGTAGTTATGTTCTATGAAGTTGCTGTGAACACTGTATTAACAACCCACTGCTCCTAAAGGAAATATAGAGTTAAGTTCCTGCAAGCCTCTGGTCACATTTCCTCAATGGATCCATACATAGCCCTGCATTATGAGTGTTTCCACTTACTTAAATGAGAAGACACTTTATTTCCTATATAGGATAGATTCATTTACCATGACGTCATAGCAAACAGCAGTTTGGAGAAAGCTTGTCTAACACATCTTGTTTTCTCTGTAAGGTGCATCCCAGCTTTCCCAGGCTTAGGGACAATAGCCAGCACTTCAGCACCATGTTTGAGGGCCATATTCAATAGCAAAATTACCATTAAAAAGCACAAAAGTGTAACAAAAATCATGTCACTGAATGGACTACAAAAGGACACTCATATATAGTCCGAGAGCTAAAAGAAGGCAGAATGGGAGCTTGTTCCATGGATGACTCAAATTTTTGCCACACTATGCATGTCTGTGAATGGGTGCAAAGGGGCATGAATGATGATGTGGGGTTACAAACAAACTTTCGAGAATAGGCCAAAAATATGGAATTTATAATGAAAATTCATAATGAAAATAGACTTTACCAAAATAATTACAGACTTTAGAGCAGTGGGGAAGAGGGCTCAGAAACAGCTGTCAAAATACATGGTAACAGGTATGATTACCCTCTTGAACAATAAGAAAAATTTATTAAGAACCTAACTTAGATAACCTCACAGCACATGGTGGTTTGAAAATACGACGGCTAGGTGACAGCAGTGATCACTAGGTATTTTCTGAGCTAAGCAACAACTGTTGAATTTCTTTTTTTTTTTTCTGTTAACAGTACATATTCATTAAGAAATAAAGATTTACAGAATAAAGGCCAACATAGCATAGACAGTGGATATTTCCCTGATCCCCACCCCAGAGGTGACCATAACTGATTGGAGAATTTGCTTTCAGAATGTTTTCCACAGATAGCCCTATGTGATGATTATTTTATAAAATGGGGATGTTTCTCTATGGTTCTTTATTAACTTAAAATATCATGGAGAATTTTCTATTTTAGGCTAAGTGCATGAATCTTGGTACTTTTAGCAGATATCTAGCATATAAAATAGTTTATCTCAACAATCATCTTTGGAAGGGAAGGGCGTTTGTGGTGTTTCAAGAAAGTTTGAAACACTGCTCTGTCATATAAAACTGTAATGACTTGTTGAATAGATCTTTGCAAAATTGCGTGTTTTTCAATAGAAGGAACACACAGAAGTAGAATTACCAAGTGAAAAGGGTATGGCCATTTGACTAGTTTCAAAAAAAAAAAAAGGTTTTATCCACTTTGCTGTATTCAAATTCTGCTAGCTGCTAAATACTCTCTAGCTTGAGTGTATTTCAAGTTTGAGGAATATTTTCAGAAACTTCACGCACCCATCCCAGTGGTCAGAGGGCAATGTGTCCCTGTTAGGGTTGCATCCAAAGTCCTGAGGACAGCCCCCTGGGTTGTTAGAGGACAGACCACCTGGCATATACTTGACCTCTCTGTGCCTCAATTGCCTACGGTGGAAATGATAACATCCACTTCCAAGATCGTTGGGAGGATTAACATGAACGTGGAAGATTGGAAGTGCTTAGTCCATAGCCCACAGGAAGCATAAGAGATTAAAGTGTCATTCTTTCACTGTTATCTCAAGTAACTAATAAGAATGGGCTTTTACAGAAAAAAAAAATTCTTCTGTTTGTAACTTGGTTTCATCTGCTAGACCATTAAGAGTTGGTAGGAGGAGCTCAGTCTTGCTAGCAGCTTTGCAGGCTGGCCCCAGTGACAACTGTGCAGGAACAGGAATATACCTTTGATTCTTGTTCTCTCTGAGTTACTCTCTGCCCTCTTCTCGAAAGCCCTGCCTTCCTCCCTAGCACTCTTCACCCTGTATCCTGATCAATTTCTTCTTAAATACTCCTTCGAGCCTTATTTCAATGCAATGCAGGAGTGGGGATGTATAGATGCCATCTAGATTCAAAGCATGAAGTTATAATAGGGTTATTGGGGTGGTGAAGATACCATGTGGTGGTCCTACTCAAAGCCCCCTCGATTGCTAGACTCAACTTTCCTCTATGCATCTGAACCCAAGGAGGGTGACTATTAGGATTTGGTCAGCTTCAGGGCCCAGATAGGCTGTCGTCAGCAGTCTTTCCACAAATTACACTGATTTCTGCTTTCTCTTAATAAATTCTGCTGCTTCATAACAAAGACTAGAACCTGGTTTCGGAGTAAATGTTTGAAATATGTGTTTTCTAAAGACAACGTGTAGGCTTAAATGCATCTTCTTCCCATTCCTTCCCCTCACTTGTGCAGCAGCTAAGCCAGCTCCGTCTCCCTTTGTTTGGTATTCAAAGCACAAGAATAGTGGCCATGAATATCAGCTAAAAAAGACTGAAGGGATTTTAGGTGGAATATCTTAACCCCAGGAGTGTGGCCCACGCCAGGGTGGTCACAATGTTTGTTTAGTAGGTTGGGCTGGGGATTGAAAACCAGGGACTAAAATGCTGTAACAGCCTGGATTTGAGGGGCTGAAAATATTTTACATTGGGTACAAGCACCAGGAAACTACTTATTTTGCTTGAATATCTTATTGTTCATTTGGTCAAGTGGGGTTAGGAATCAGGATATACTGGGGAGATAATTTTTTTTTTTTTTTTTTTTTTGAGACAGAGTCTCGCTCTGCCGCTGGGGCTGGAGTGCAGTGGCCGGATCTCAGCTCACTGCAAGCTCCGCCTCTCGGGTTTACGCCATTCTCCTGCCTCAGCCTCCCGAGTAGCTGGGACTACAGGCGCCCACCACCTCGCCTGGCTAGTTTTTTGTATTTTTAGTAGAGACGGGGTTTCACTGTGTTAGCCAGGATGGTCTCGATCTCCTGACCTCGTGATCCGCCCGTCTCAGCCTCCCAAAGTGCTGGGATTACAGGCTTGAGCCACCGTGCCCGGCCGGGGAGATCATTTTTATGCATAGATTTGAAATTACCTCCAACAGCTCATAATACCAGCTGCATGATACCACATCCTGCACCCTACTCCTGCCAGAGGAATAGACAGCTCCCTTAGCACACCTGCCTTTCTTTCCTGGTTTTATTTTATTCACCAAGATAAGTAGGCAAGCAGGCAGGTAGATAGATAGATAGATAAATCAGATGGATAAATAAACACATAGATCAATGGATTGACAGATAAAATAGAAACATATCAGAAGATTTTTTTTAAATTTTTATTTATAAGAATAAGACACCCTGAGTTATTTCTGTAAAGTTCAGAATGGGAAGAGAGTTTCTCATTCTTACATAAGAGACGGGAGCTGAGAAACTTCTGTGCAGTAAAATGACTGTTGGTACTAACAGTTATGGATAATTTTTAAAGCATAGTAAGCTAACAAAAAGTTATAAGAAACTGTTTGGAGGGATTTAAAATTTCGGGATTTTAGATACAAGAGAAGTATAGCCCCCACCCCGAATGTGCTATGGGTGCCTCTCCATCAGGGCTTTCCAAGAGAAGCAGGCCAACCAAAGCTCCCTTCAAGCCAGCATCTGCCTCCAAAATCCGCCTGGAGTTTCAGGCAGCCTCTGCCACCAAAAGGAGCCAGGGTGGCGTGCACAGCTCTCATAAAAAGGTGCCAATCTGGGGCTTGGCCCGGACTAAATCCGACTGAGATAGAAAGCGGTGACCCTGTAATTGGACGACTTCCCCTGTGTCCAGACCACCATAGAGACTGCTGGGCAGCGCAAGCTTCCCGGATCGCAGTTCACCAGGGGTCACCTTCATGCTGTGAGAACAAAGTCCGACTGAGCCCAGGGCCCCAGCTGCGTGGTTCTGCTGTGTAAACACGGCGCAGACAACAGGACGACCAAATGTTAGGGTCCCCGTGTGATCCATTGTTGGATTATAGACATGGCCATAGACTCCGTTTCCAACCGCCCCTACATCTCTGTCTTCCCTCCTCTCTTGTCTTTCTGTCTCCTCTTCTACCTCATTTGTTGGCTTCTAAACATCCTCTAACGGGACAAATCTTTGGCTGTTTTGCCCTTTCTGTTTTCCAAGCCAGGGTTCCCACTGCACCCCAAACAAGCCCAATACTTTTAACAGGCATGGCCTCAGCAGAGGTGGCCTCACAGAGGCCTGCATGGTCACATGATGAATATTTTCTCGTTTGTCCCCATGAAAAAAACTTGCTTAAAATCAGGTGCAGGTGGAGGAGGTTAGGAAAAGGTCTGCCTCTCCTCTTCCTTTTAATCAACCAACTCATCTTTAACTGCCGCCACTCCCCTCCTCTCTGCGAGGGACCGGTTAATAGAAACTCAAAATGCAGGTTCATACCCCTGCTCTTAGGTGTTCAAGGATGCACTCTGGGAAGCGCCACTGCATCCATCACTGTCGGTGGCTACTTGAGAAACGCCATGATGGACTGGCTGGGCAAAGCCCCTCCCCACTGCCCGCAGGCTGCAATTCAATTAGTCATGGTCAGAGGGAGGCATTATTATTCATACACCGCCGATGGTTCCCAAAGTAAACAGAGCTGGGATGAGGTCTCTGATCCTCCCAGTGCCTTTAGCTGGGACACAAAAGAAAAAAAACTCCAGAGACACTGGGGTGGGACATTTGATCTGAATTCTGATCTCCTTTGCAAGCTTCCCCATCAAATCTTGTTGATTTCTTTCTTCGCTTCTTTCTCTCTTTTTTCACAGTCTTTACAGATAAGTGCCTTGTGTGTGCATACGCAAACTCAGCAGGGCCGTTTTTTTCCTTTATTGCCAACAATGCCAGAAAGTCTCTTCCCACCCAGGACACCCCCCACCACTTTACAATAGGGACATGGATCCCTTAACTGGAGTGAATGATCCTGTTAGAATATAACAGACCAATAACTTCCTAATTCATAATAAATAATCCCTGCAAAAATCAAGGATGACATTTGTATTTTGTAAAGTGCTAACCAAATTACCCGTGGCCTAGCCAGACCCCGTCTGTTTATCAGTTTTGCTGAGTACAAGTGAACCCAAGATAAATGCCAGTTTTCCTCGGATAAATTTTACAGCCAAGCAGAAACTGCCAAAGCACACAGGAGAGGTAAAAGCAGAGCTGTGTTCTCATTGACAGAAAAGTCAATTTTGCAGGATGGACTTAGGCAAGAGCCTGTGACCCCCGCCCCAACTCAAGTTTGTATGTTTATAGTAGGGCTGTTTTCTCTGGGAGGGAATGAGCCAATTCAGGGAGCTGAAAGTTCAATGGAGCAGGCTGGCTGGGGCGTCCCAGCTGCAGGGGGAAGAAACGGCCCTGCCTGCTCACTCTGTTTTGCAGGAGCGTCATGCACCCTGGCCCAGACAGGGTGATAAACTTGGGGTGTCTGGATAACCCACATGCTTGTTTTCACTTTCGCTGCATCTGACCCTCTGATGATCACTGCACTGGGATGCTTGACCAGGCCATGCATTTAGACGCAGCACCTCAGCACCTCATTCTGCTCCCGAGAGCCTCAGAGCATCCAGCTGGTATGACGGAAATCCCCTGTGCAGAGTCACCTGGAGCCTTTGAGAAACATGAATTCCCAGGCCTGACCCCAGACCACTGAACCAGAATCTCTAGGAGCCAGGGCCTTGTCATTTGTGATTCACAACAAATCACTATGGGAGGCGTCCAGACCTCTCTTTAAAGAAAGACTTTAAGGAATAAATCTGAGCTGCTAGGAGTTTCACTGGCAGTTTTCACTATCAGCCCCTTCAGAAATTGGTCAGCTGTGGAGAGCCACCTGGAGCCCATGCTCAGGCCCCTTTGGGCAGGTCATCCAGTGGCTGATGAATGGATGTGCACATAGGCTCCATAGCTTGTCCCCACTCAGGACTACTCTGAAGGAACAATCCATTTCAGAATGCCCAATAGTATCCACTGTGGCTCCCTTCCACAGGTATTAGTCCCAGAGCCTCTCCTGAATAAATATCCTTCAAGTTAAACTCCATCTCAGAGGGAGAACCTTATTGCCAGGTTTGGAGAATGATGCTCTAGAAAACACTGTCCTTTTCCAACACTCAACCCATCCATAAATTCTCTCCATAATATCACAAAGAGCTGGGGACCTAGCTTCAGCCTGGCAAGCCAGAGGAAAGAATCCATCAACTCCTGACCCAGTCCCTCTGGACAACACTGGGAGGAATAAGTTGGGCCCCTGAATTCTCTTGCTTTCCATAGAAAGTTGAAGAGCCCTGGAGTTCTACTGCTTGCTCCACTATTAGAGATGAGTTGAATGATTCAAATTACTTGGCCTCAGTTTTTCCTCTGTAGAAATACAGAAATGGTAAGGGATTTTGGAGACAGAATGAAAAAGCAATTACCTCTTAGACTTTTTCCTGTTCTACCGCCTATAACCCATGGAAAGAAGAAAGGGAGGGAGGACCAGAAGGAAGCAATGTACTGAACACCTGCTCCTCTCATCAAGAGGTGGCATCAACTTCCCTCCCATGGATCAGGGCTGGGTTTAGTGACTCACTTCCAATGAGTAGGATGGGGCAGAAGTGGCGCTGCATGACTTCCAAGGCTAGATTATAAAAGGCAATACAGTTTCCACCTAGTGCTCTCTCTTAGGATACACACTTGAAAAGATTTGAGCCCCCAGGTAAGAGACCATATGGGGAGACCACATAGAGACAGGGAGGCCCAAGGAGGCCGGCTGTTTGAGTCTTCTTGTGAGCTAACATCAGCCCCAGTCACTGTCCAACTGTTACTACATGAGAGACCCTGAGTGAGAACTGCCTGGCTAAACTTAGTCAACTTGCAGAATCATGATCAATAATAATAATAAATGGTTTGTGTGGTTTTGCAGTAAACTTGGGTGGTTATTCCATAGCAATAGATGAGCTGGAGCGAATGAGAGATCTTAAAGCAAAGATCCATCTTGATTCATAACTTTGAGAATAACTTGACACATACACACACCTACATATGTGTGTATATATATACACACACACATACACACACACACACACGCATATATATATATATATATAAATTTAGAAGAAGGTAAACCTGCTTCTAACACTACCCAAACAAAACAAACTCAATTTATAGTCATGAGATTTTTCTCACAGGCCTCAGTGAGGACAGGCCAAGCACTGATGAAGCAGAAACTGGGCCTTTGTCCACACACCAATGACTGGCCTATCTCATCTGTCTGAAGATATTTAAGAGCTGTAATAACCAAGCAGATGTCACATCTACATGCTCAGCATATTCACTCATCTCCACAGGGATGCCAGTGATGCTCATTGGAGCCTGTTTTCTCTGTTTGACATCGTTGTTCTAGGCCAGGCACAGTGGCTCACACCTGTAATCCCGGCACTTTGGGAGGCTGAGACCAGTGGATCACCTGAGGTCTGGAGTTTGAGACCAGTCTGGCCAACATGACAAAACCCTGTCTCTACTAAAAATACAACAAATTAGCTGGGATGGTGGCAGGCGCCTGTAATCCCAACTGCTCAGGAAGCTGAGGCAGGAGAATTGCTTGAACTCAGGAGGCGGGTGTTGCAGTGAGCCAAGATCACATCATTGCACTCCAGCCTGGGCAACAAGAGTGAAACTCCATCTCAAAAACAACAACAACACCACCAAAAGACATAGTTTTTCTAATTTAGGTTGCATTTGAAATGTTAATTTTCAGCATGGGCAGAGGCTGCTTCCTGTAAGCACTGAAAAATATTTACTAACACACTGCTCTTGTTAAGCTACTGTATAAAAAGCACCATAGACTGGGAGGCCTAAACAATAGACATTTATTTCTCACAGTTCTAGGGGCTGGGAAGTCCAAGAACAAGGTGCTGACCCTTTACTTCCTGGTGAGGGTCCTTACCTTAGCTTGCAGGCAGCCACCTTTTTGCTGTGTCCCCACAAGGTGAAGAGAGATGGAGCTCCAGTATCTATTCCTCTTCTAATAAGACCATTAATCTCATCATGGGACCCCTCCTCATGACTTCATCTAAACCTAATGACCTCCCAAAGGCCCTGCCTCCTAATACCATTACTTTAGGGGTTAAGGGTTCAACATATGAATTTGGGGGAGCACAAATGTGCCATCCATAATACACACCAAAAGCATAATTATTAAAAGTTTATTAGAATGGCCCTGAAGGTTTATTTTTAAATAATTCACATTTGAGGTATTGTGTTTAAAATAACAGAATTCTGCTTAAGCCTTTAGAATGATAGCCACCCATAATCATTAAAGATTTTGAAAGTCTCACTGCTTGAAAAGGGGTGACTTTTCAATTGTCTTGACAATAGCTCTCCACGCTGCTATCTCCAGACACTGTAATTGTAAAAGGCTTGCCATCATCCTTGCTGCTGAGTTTATTGTCACCCCAATAGACACTTGATTTTTTTTGGTGATGCTGCTCCTAGTCACGAAATGGTAAGAAATCCAAAATTAAGGGCTTGGGAAACATGAGTTTTAGTTCTTTCCTTATGGTACCACCAAGGAAAGGGGTGAGAGGAAGATCAGAGAATAAAACTTTTAAAGCCAATTAGGGATGTTTTAGTCATTTAGTTCACAACAGAGAGGGAAACTGCAACATGTGTGGATTGTGTGACCAGAGCTGCTACAGGCCTAATCCTTCCCAAGGCAGAGCTGGAACAATGGCGTCCTGACTCCCAGTCCAGGGCTTTTTCTATTTTGTGAGTCTCACTAAAGCCGCAGTCAGAAATGAATGCATTCTCTGTGTCCTTTATGACAGGTCAGGCTAAGGACAAAACTCCGAAATTCTGGGAATAAAGGGAATGCGTTAGATCTTTTCTTATTATTATCTGCCTTATGCTATCTCCCCATTTTCCACCTCAGTAACTCACACGTTCCCCAGTCCACTCTTTCATCCCTGGTGATAGACATTGGAAGGTGTGCAAGTGAAGTTGGGTTGCCCTGTTGTGGAAGGAGGGCTCTAGAGGAAACTTACAGAGCCATTGTGAGTATCTCAAGCTCTGTCAGTGATTAACTCCTGACTGAGCATTCTAGACTCTCAGTCAGCTTAAATACGTTTCCTAAATTCTTCAAACAGCTTGACGTTCCTAAATCACGAAGGTGACTTTCCATTTACTTCCAGAGTCCTAGTTTTGTTTTTGTTTTTGCTTTGCTTTTTACTTAGCATTATTTATTTACTTTAGAAGTAGAAAAATATATTCTAGAATTTGTCTCTCTTGTTGCTGCAGCAAGGTTACTCTGTCCCTCATTAGATTTATGGACAAATTTGTAATGTCAACAAAATGTGAACATCCTTTAACATCATTAGAGTGAGTTAGTAAAACAATCTAGTTGCTTTGTGCTTCTAATTTGCCTTAGTTGAAAACAGTTTGTGGTCTTCAGAAAAGTAACTGGCATTTGATCTATAAAAGCAGAAAAGTTTTTTCTTTAGTTTATTAGAAAACTAGGCCAATTTTTTCTGTAAAATGTAATTTGGGGATGAATATGGGAGTACTTGTAAGTGGAAATATCTGTGTCTGTGTGTGTGTTCATGTGCATGTGTATACACATATGTAGATCAAAGTATTTTTATTTATTGAAGAAGACATTTAAGAAAATATATATGTGTGTATGTGAAATATAAATATATATATACCTTGATTTTTCCAATTATTCTGGAATTTACTTGCAAGTAAACTTCAGATCTATTAAATGTTAGCACTCTCCATTCCTAATGCTCAACCGTCAGCCTAGCATTTTTTATAGTGATACACTGATATCAGCTTGCCATAACCCTGGTAGTGGTCCAGACTTACATTTTCACTTAAAGTGTCTTTTACCCCTGCTCTGAAAGCCAGTGTTCTGTTTGACTGGCTCGTCATCATTTTTCTAGTTATTTCTCACCAAAAAGTGAACGTATGGTCTTTGGCTAGTGTCAGCTACCCAGAGTGCAGGAGAGAGAACGCTGTAAAGGGGAAGGCATGCAGAAATAGGAAATGGTAGACTGGAGAGACAATGGGTTCAAGGCTGAAATATAACAAAGAAACCCAGTGCCAGCATGCGATGGCTGTTTGACGCTGGGCAAGCTTTCCAATGGTTTTAAGACTCAATTTACCTGTATGACTCATCTGTATCTGAAATAAAACCTATCTCCAAGGCTACTGTGATATTTAATTTAATATTTTGTGTGAAATAGTTAGCTTAGCATGTAGAGGAAGCTAAGCATTCCATTGGTGTGTACATATGCAGCACCTCCTGAGCCTCTTTCACATACGTATGCCTGCATGCCTGCCTGTGGGTAGCGTGGGTGTAAGTGTGCGTGCACGTATAACTTCATGTATCGTAAGTACACAGATAGATGCATGTATGTGTGTACCTGAGTATATATGTCTTCGTGTGTGTGTGTGATGAATGTGTGCATGTCTGGTTATATGTAGCGATCGCTGCAGCTGAAAAGAATGTGAGCTTGAGGAGAACCTTAGAGATTGAACAGAACAGAACTGTCATCGCTTCTTAATTTATCCCTGTTTGGCCCTGTCATCAGGAGATTCATAACTTAATTCATAGAGATGTTAAAAATGCTCAAAGGATAATGCAATAAGATTACTTGGTCTTTTTTTTTTTTTTTTTTTTTTTAACAGTGCATGTAAGAGTCGTTGAGGAGTTGGTGCTTTTTAAAGAAAGAGATGTGGAAATGCATTTATTTATTTATTCAATCAGGATATTTGGGTTGCCCATCATACGCCAGGCACCAGGAAAAGAGTTGAATCAGTAAAATAGGTTAAATATCTGGTCCCACCTCAGAAAGCACACCTTTCCTGGGGAAACAGAGAGGTGTAGATAAACATCTACCCCATCCTGTAATATGACCTATTATAGCAGCAAAATGTGCAGCAGTAGCAGAAAAGAGAGAGTGATTAGTTTAGCCTGCTATGGTCAGTGAGGGCTTCTGAAGACATGGTATTTAGGCTGAGACATCAGGGATAAGAGGGCTCTGTCCAAGTGGAGGAAAGTCAAGACAGAAGGGAGAAGAAATGCAAAGACATGGGGGCTTGAGAAAGTCAGGCAGTGTTGAGAAATGGCAATGGTTTGGTGCCACTGGTGAGTATGGAAGAGGTGATCAGAGGCCCAGCCACGAAGGGTTTCCTCAGGCCCGTGGTAAAGGGTTGTTGCTTTCTTCCTGGAAGAGATCAAAAAAGAGCCAGTGAATGTACCAAGACTGAGTAGACTAAGATGAGATCAGCTGCACATTTTGGAAGGATGAGTAGTGGTGGTGTGAGGATGAAGTGGAGTAGGAAGTGAGGAGTGGAATCACTCCACAGTGCGGAGAAGGACTGGACCATGACCAAGAAAAGAGAGGAAGGAAGAACCCACCTGAGATGCATTCGAGACATAATTGTTAGTAATTGTTGACAAGAAAGAGAAATCATCAGAGCCACTCACGTTTCTGACTTGTACAATTTGCCAATGGTGGTGCAACAAGCAAAAAGAATAGCACATGGACAAGACAGTGTGGACACTGGACAATGACGCGAAACTCATGAATTTAGTTCAAAATATTTGACTTAGAAACACTTTATACATTCTGGTAGAAACCCCTAAATTTCCTGATATTATCTCTATGAATTGGGTAAGCATTAGAACAATGTAAGAATCATTTGAAATCCTGGGACTGAATTTAACCAATCGTAAACCTGTGGCGTAAAAACAGACTTTCTGAAACTCAAATTCACTTAAAAATGACATTTGTGTATGTGTGCGCACATACACAGATATATTTGTATATATTCGGTCCCTTGCTTTCCCTGACTAACCTTCAAATTTAGCAGTTCTCCCTTCCTATGTTGAACTATGTGTATTTGTATGTGCACCTATGTATGTGCTTGTCTGTGTATGTGTGTCTGTGTGTGTGTGTGCTTGTATGTAGGGTTTATAATTTAAGGCTCAAGGACTATGGGACACAAGCTTTTCCGAAACTCTGAAAGTACAGCCCTATTTTATGAATAGGAACAGATTCATATTGTGTCTGAGGAGGAAGATCACATCTTTCTTAAAGGAACCATTAAAAAAAAAATTTCAGAAACACTGTCTGGAATCATTTTGTTCATTTCACCCTTCAACGTATGGGAGAAATTGGAATCCCACTGGGGAGTGGAGATACTTGTTCAAGGACAAAAAACAATTATATTAACCAGAAAAATCTCATTCATTAATCCCAAAAGACTATTGATCCAGATGGGACCTTTTCTTTCATGGAGTATGTTGAACTGTAACAAACTCAACTATGACTGATTATTGCTTTTGACAGATTCTACATTTCTTCTCATGGCAAATTGGTGGAAAGAATTCCATAATAAAGCTCAAGCAGATTTTTATTTCAGTAGTTATCTCAACACATTTCTAGAGATAGACTCTTCTTGTACAGTATTTATATTTTAATTTTTCAGTGTTTGAAGCATGTTAGAATCTTTAAACATAATCATCTAGAATTTGAGTGACAAAATAAATGACCTTGTACTACGTGAATTTGGATAACTGAAAAAAATTGTGTTTGGCCTCTGTTTCAGTCTCTCAGGGCCCTGGCAGGCACACTCAAGTTGGCATAGGGTCTGGGAAGTGCTGGGAGTGATGGTGCAGTCTCCCAGGGACAGTCGCAGTGGGGAGCTGTTAGGGAACCTGAGCCTGATGGGCCAGGGAAGGAAGGAGCCACCAGAACCCAGAGCAAGTAGCACCCACTGATAGGTGCTGCGGACTTCAGTAGACACCATGGTGGCTCATCAGGGAGACAGCAGGAAAGAGCACCTCCCCAGCTTCAGTCTCTCACACTGTCACATCTTCTGCTTGTGATTTCCATTGGCTGAGCCCAACTGGAAGCCAAAAAGGAAGCCAATGATGCAGTTTAAAAGGCCTGAGTAGGTGGAGAAAGGTGGGTGCTGCATTCAGAGGAAGGTGATCCAGAGTCACTCAGCAAAACGTCATTAATTTTGTCAATCAAATTCTAAATCATTAGATTTAAAGATTCTAACATATCTCAAGTTACTAAAGAAGAAAAATGTAAATACCATACAAACAGATTTTCCTGTACAAGGAAGGTAGCCGGCATAGATTCTTTTTTTTCTCAAGAGGGCTAACTACATATACTTGAGTGTAAATAGAATGTGAAAATATGAGCCTGGTGGATTTTTTACCTACTGTTTTGTAAGCTATGTTCACATTCAGCCACATTCCATCATGGCTCTTCTGACCAGGAACTGAGAGATTTGTTGTGAGCAACTGCAAATGGCAAAGTTGAAAAAAGCAGGAGTTGACAGGGAGAGCCTTCAGACCATGCTGTGGGGCTGAGACTAGCAGGACAAGAAGGGGAGAAGGGAGGATTAAAAGGGAGGACTCTTAGAGCACAGCATTGCTCCGAGAAAGCCCCCCGAGACCAACCAGGAGCTCTGCCACAAAGACCGCCCATAGAGCAGTCCCATGTTGGGAGGAGATGGCCTTGCCTTGTACCAGTATTTTGCTCATTGTTCGAGAGCCACCCAAGAAGAGTACCATGGCTCAAAAGCAGTGCCAGACCTAGGGGAAGTTCCTCCTCGCCACTGGGTAACCAATCTTTTCTTGGAGATCTGAGGTTGCGTCTCCATGTCTTCCACAGATACCATGACTTTCACCCCAGAAGGAGCACACCATGAGACAGAGGAAATCCTGGGCAGGCATGAAAGGGAAACTGTCTCGTGTCTCCAGAGAAAGGCCCCTGTGGAGGAAAAAGAGTAAGGCAAGTGGAAGCAGGGGTTCAGGGACCTGTGACCTGACCTCCTTCGTCAGGATGGAAATCTTGAGCAAGGTGAGGTGTTGAGAAAACCAGAAACTAGAAACGCTGGTTGGAGAGCACTCAGAGGGTGGCCGTGAGTTTACAAGGGATGCTGCAGTTGATTGACAATGGTATGATGGCCTGATTAGGCTGAAATAAGGCCTCCATCAGCCTCTAGAACTACCTTGGCTGTTGGATGGAGTGGAAGGGCTGCAGGAGGGCCTGCCTGCACATAGCAAACACGAGAGGCAGCTGTGGGTGCTGGCTGCTGGGCCTGGTGGGCCACACCAACTATGGTCGGGTTAAACACCCTGTAGCCAAGGTTAATATCTGAGCCTCAGACCAAATTGGCGGTTAAAGCCAGTACTCAGGACATTCTGTTGGTCTAGAGAGGGAGAACCACTCAGCTGGCTTAATGAGAGAACAGACATAGATCTGGGACTTTGTCAGCAGATGCAAGTCTGGAGCCACCTCACAGCAGAGAGGAGCAGGAACCCAGAGTATGGAAGCCCCTTTCTCTCCTGCACAGCGCCTGCAGCACAAGGCACTCACAGCACCATCGTGGGCAGCAGTAGATGGATTAGAAACCACACGGCCCTGATAGGAGTTGAACCTTGCTTCAACTGACTCTTGATCTGACACGAGATTGTGCTAATTGGAAGATACCGAGATACTATTAAAAAAGAAGATGAAATTCTCTTGTTTCAACCCCTATTACTATTGACTGTCAACTTCCCAAAAGACCTCAGAAAAACCTGTTAATGGAACAAAACCAAATTTATTAGATTTACTGTAGTATAAGAGAATACCACCTTGGTAGAGTCTTGACAGTGTCTCAGATTGACAAAGTCAGAGTCTGCACTGGGGGACTTCTAAGGTAGCTTCTGCAAGGTGGGGAGTGGCTTGGGACTGGGCAGGGTTTCTACCCTAACAGTTCTCAATTGGTAAGCCCCACAAGGCCAAGGGTCTTGAAGCAACCCTTGATAAGAAATATACTGGATTTGATAAGCTAGCTATTTTAGTGGATTTACTGCCTTATTTTTGACAAGCAAGTCTTCCTGAAGCAAGCAGGTACGTGATTTTTGCTTAGTTCCAACATTGTTTAATACAGGAACAAAAAAATGACTGACCCCAGTGTTGTTTTAAGACACTGACTGGAAGCTATGCTGACTTCAGTTCTCAAGGGGTGAAGAATTGTGAGAGGAATGGTATAAATTTGTTTTAAAAAGTGGCATTTTGGGGGGTCTTTCTTAGCACATATTTTTAACATGTTTCCTTTTAGCACAGTTTTAAATTTCAGAAAACCTTCAAAGGTAGTACAGAGAGTTCCCATATATCCCCCACATCCATTTTCCCCTATCATTAAAATCGTAATGTGGTACACTTATCACAATTAATGAACCAGGATTAATACATTATTACTAACTGAAGTTCATACTTCATTCAGATTTTCTTAGTTTTCACCTTATGTCATTTTCCTGTCCCAGGATCCCACCCAGCTACCACGGATGTTTAGTTCTCAAGTCTCCCTAGGTTCCTCATGGCTGTGACAGTTTCTGACTTTTTCCTTTTTCTGATGACGTTGACAGTCTGAGGAGTGCTGATGGAGGAGCATTTTGCAGAATGTCCCTCACTTGGCATTTGTCTAATGTTTTACTCATAATTATCCTGGACTGATGGTTTTTGAAAGGAAGACCACAGAGAAAAAGAGCCATTCTTAGCACATCATATCAAAGGCACATTCTACAGGTTGAGTCTCCCTTATCTGAAATGCTGAAGACCAGAAGTATTTCAAATTTTTAATTTGTTCAGATTTTGAAATATTTGCATATACATAATGAGATATCCTGGGGATGAGACTGAAGTCTTAACAGGAAATTTATTTTTGTCTCATATACACCATATACCCATAGCTTAAAGGTAATTTTATAAAATTTTTAAATAATTTTGGGCATGAAACAAAATTTTGAATGTGTTTTGACTTCAATCTGTCACGAGATCAAGTGTAGAATTTTCTGCTTGTGGCACCATGTTGGCACTCAAAATGTTTCAGATGTTGGAGCGTTTGGATTAGAGAATGTTCAACTTGTATCAGCATGACTCATGATTGTTGACATTGACCTTGATCACCTGGCTGAGGTGGTGTTTGTCTGGTTTCTCCGCCGTAAGTTTCCTTTTCCCCTCTTTTCATACTGTGCTCTTTGGAAGAAAGTCACTACATGCAGTCTAGTCTTCAGGAGCAGGGAGTTATGCTTTACCTCCTGGAGGGCAGAATTTCTGCATAAATGATTTGGGAATTTCTGCAGAGACCTTTGTCTCCTATCCCATTTATTCATTTATTTTATTATTTTTATATCAATATGAAATCATGAATATTTATTTTATACTCTGGGTTATAGTCCCATATTGTTTTATTTATTTTGTTGGTCTAATTGTTCCAGCTTTGGCCATCAGGAGATCTTTCCGTTGTTTCCTTTGTCCCTTTGACATTTCTCCACCATTGTGTGCTTTTTTTTTCCCCCCCAGTCACTTCCTTGCTTCCTGGAACTGCAAGCTGTGCCATGTTCATTGTATATATTTTGTGACGCAACCGTGTCTCCAAAGAACCCTGGTTCCTTTTATCGGAGAATGGTAGAGAAATGAAGATCTGGGTGCTAGGTTTACTCATTGCTACTGGGGTGTCATTTTTTCTAGTGGCATTTCTCTTTTTTCCATGTGTGTACTACATTTGTGACCCCTTCATTTGTGAATCTACTTTTATTCTTTCAATAACAAGGTCACTTGAGAAGCCATAGAAGTCAGCCAGAGTGACCTGAAAACTTGGTCTCTCGCAGTAAAGATATCTCACTGTACAAAAACGGTTTAAACTGCAGAAGAGTCTTCCATGCACTGCAGCTCCAAAAAGTTAAACATGATCTCTCAGATGGTTTAGAGCTTTGTCCCCACCCAAATCTCATGTCTAATTGTAATCACCCGGGGGGGCCTGGTAGGAGGTGATTTGATCATGGGTGCAGTTTCTCATGGTTTAACACCATCCCCCTTGGAGCTGTAGTCACGATAGTGAGTTCTCAGGAGATCTGGGGATGTTTTGGTTTGTTTGTTTGTTTGTTTGAGACGGAGTTTTGCTCTTGTTGCCCAGGTTGGAGTGCAGGCGTGCTATCTCAGCCCACTGCAACCTCTGCTTCCCAGGTTCAAGCAATTCTCCTGCCTCAGTCTCCCAAGTAGCTGAGATTGTAGGTGCCTGCCACCATGCCTAGCTAATTTTTTGTATTTTAAGTATATAGGGATTTCACCATATTGACCAGACTGGTCTCGAACCCCTGACCTCAGGTGATCCACCCACCTCAGCCTTCCAAAGTTCTGGGATTACAGGCATGCGCCACTGCGCCCAGCTGATCTGGTTGTTCAAAAACGTGTAGCACCTCCCCTCTCTCTGTCTTCCTCCTGCTCCACCCAGGTGAAGTGCTGGCTTCCCCTTTGCCTTCCACCATGATTATGAGTTTCCTGAGGCCTCCCAAAATGCCAGCATCATTCTTCTGGTATAGCCTGTGGAACCATGAGCCAATTAAACCTCTTTTCTTTACAAAGTACCCAGTCTCAGGTATTTCTGTATAGCAGTGCAAGAACGGACTGCTACAGTCTCCATTTGTTACATACCGAAAACAACAGAGAAGTTTTCATTTTTTCAAAGCAAATTCAAAGTTTTGAACAAGGCAAATTATAAGTCTGGCAGGCAAAGCCCCCATCTTGGTGTGACTGATGACTGCTCACAGTGCTGTGATGAATGGGTCCCTAAACCAAACACATCAATACCTACTGGGCGTGGGAAGGACAACGTTTGTTACCTTTAGCGAGGTTAAACCCTTTTCTCTCAGACATCGTGTTAAAACAGGCTCCATAGTTACAGTTTGATCCCAAGACAAAGAAAGAAAGGTCAATGATTAAAGGCAATTCTTTACCATCACATTAAGATGTGACAAATTTGTCTCTTCTTCACTGACAATATTTTGCTGCTTCTGCAAAACCAAGATTAAAGAGAGAGAGAGAAAAAAAAAAACCAGAAAAGTAAAAGAAAGACTAAGATTTTTAAAATTTTCCATTTCAGTTTCCTGGTTGTTTCTGTTTGTTCATTTAGCTATTTTCCCTAATTGTTTTGAATACAGTAAAATCTCATACCATAAAAACTTTTTTAAAAAAATAAATAAAATAATTTTGGTATGGAGAGTTGGCATTTGATTCTAGTGAAGATTTGAGCTTCAGTAAAGGAAGTAAGGCTTAATGAGACAATTTCTAAAAAGAAAACCTTCATGTAATTGAAATGTTAAAATATTTTATAATTCTATCGCCTAGCATATATTCACCCTGGGCAGCTTATGGGTCTTTGGGTGTCCATCTTTCCCAAGAAGCTTTCAGAGCAAGATGCCCCCGGTCTTTCTCATACACATTGTCATGGGAACTGTTTCATGAACCATAGCTGAGTGTGGCAGGACTGAGCGATACATCCAATGACACAACTGAATCCTGGCACTGATCCAGGGGACAGCATTGTCTGTGAGCTGCTCGATGAGTTGGCCTGGTATGAAAACCTGGGTAGGTTGTGGTATACCATACTGGATCGTGATTGATCAGCCAGTCAACTCCTCTCTCTCTGGAAAGGAGATGGACCCCCCAGAGTGATTTTAGGATCACCAGAGTTCCAATAATCACCTGAATTGTGATAAAAAATGTTTCTGGTCTCCATAAGCCCTGGCTTTTGGCTGCTGAGATAGCTTTTTGTGCTTTTTAACATCCTGGAAAGCACTTTTAATAAAAATTATCTCCTGTGGTTATCTGAGCACATCTTGGCTCCTTGAAACTTAAGAATCTAACATAATGGTAACACATTAAATGACCAAGAGTATATACAGTAGGTTTCTTGAGGGCAGTTATCAAGTCTTATCTTTATATCCTAAGTGGGCACATTTAGCAAGTACAGACACTCTCAGACTTATAATGGGGTTACTTTCCCATAAACCCATCATAAGTTGAAAATGCATTTAATATACCTAATCTCGTGAGCATCATAGCTTAGCCTGGCCTGCCTTAAATTTGTTCATAACACATCAGCCCACAGTTGGGCAAAATCATCTGGCAGCACAGTATACTGTAGAGTCCCAGTTCTTACCCTTGTGATCGTGGCTGACTGGGAGCTGTGGCTCACTGCCACTGTCCAGCTTCAGGAGAGAGTATTGTATGGTATATTACTAGCCTGGGAAAAGATCAGAATTCACTGATATTCTGATCGGTTCAGAATTCACTGAACTATGGTTTCTACTGAATGTGCATTGCTTTCTCACCATTAAGTAAAAAATTTTAAGTCAAGCCATGGTAAGTCAAGAATCATCTGTACTCAATAGTGAATATGATTAGTGAATGAATGAGTGAGCTAACAAGAGCCAGAGAGAGTAAATGAATTACCCGAGGCTACTGAGAAAAGAGGTCAACATAATGTCTTGTCCGTGTGTTAAACAGTACTGAAACTAGTCATTCTTTCCTGTCTGTATGTTTTTTTTTTGTTTTTTTTTTGTTTGTTTTTCTTTTTCTTTTTTTTTTTTTTTTTGAGACGGAGTCTCACTCTGTGCCCCAGGCTAGAGTGCAGTGGCGCAATTTCGGCTCACTGAAAGCTCCGCCTCCCAGGTTCACGCCATTCTCCTGCCTCAGCCTCCTGAGTAGCTGGACTACAGGCGCCCGCCACCACGCCCGACTAATTTTTTGTATTTTTAGTAGAGACGGGGTTTCACCGTGTTAGCCAGGATGGTCTCGATTTCCTGACCTTGTGATCCGCCCGCCTCGGCCTCCCAAAGTGCTGGGATTACAGGCGTGAGCCACCGCGCCCAGCTCCTGTCTGTATGTTAAATAATACTAAGACCAAGCAAAAGTAGCTGAGTTGCATGTTCCAGGGATACCTGTTTCTGAAAATTAGACCATAAATGAGCTAAACAATTCATGTATTAAGGCAAACCATTTCCTCAGAAAGACTGACTTCTTAGCCTGGCCTTGCTGTGCCCAGCTAATTGAAAGCTGTAATAACATAAACTCCGTGCAGTTCAAACCAGCTGCCTACATGGAAGAGAACATCTTAAAAATCACTCAGCCTAAGTCCTAGGGCGCTATTGACACCCTACCCTAATTTTCATTTCCAGCCACTATTAAGACCCATCAAGGTGGTGTTCTATCTTACTATGGTGTGACTTACAGTTTTGTGTGATAGAAAGATTTTTCTGGTGGTCTTCAGGGGAATTGATGGTCAATACAACACAATCAGTTTTCAGTTCCCTTTTTCTTCTTTTTAAAACATGATTTCACATTTCTCTGAATGTGCAAAAATCTACTAAGCACAGGGAAGTACGGGTGTCATTGCTTTCCTACAAGGTCTTGGAGCATGAAACAAGCCATTTTCTTTTTTGTTATTTGCCTAAGGAATAAAATTATTGGACTAGAAGTTATTTCAAAAATCTTTCCAATTCTAAAATTTGGGTTTCAGTAAATCTAGGGAAGTGCTCACTAAATTCAATTTTGAATAAACATCATAATTGTTCTCTACCGTGTTGAATACAGAAGAAATCCAACATTGTCTTGATTCTGAGATAGAAAGTGGTTTATGGCACATGGCAAACTGTGTTAAGGCCCTCTGGCCCCTTGAACACTGAATTTAATTTCTCAAATATACACAAAAATGCACAGCTTCAGACTTGCAGTAAAGTGTCTGTTGTGAGAGTTGTTTTAACCCAAATGGCTCTAAAACATGGCTGTCAATTCCAGACGTTTCCAACTGGATGAGACAACAGCCACCACATGTCACACAATGCACCACACGCAATGTAAACATACCATTCACGTTCACACTCAGATATTTATGGCATTTTCCGTGGTTGCCATGTCAACCCATGGAGCAACCAGGCCATTAAATCATGCTGTCAGCAGGCCAAGACAGTAACACTACAAAAAAATTCCAGTTGCTGACATGAAACATTACATTTATCATTTCAAGACCTGTTTTTTTCCAGCTGCCTCTTGCTTTATGCTCTTCACTGCTTTCGAGCTGGTCTTTTAGGGTACAAGGAGAATACAAATGAGCTGTTTAAAATGCAATGAAAATCCCAGTCAACTCTTGAGTATTTTTACTTTCATAGAACTTATTTTTTTAGGGTGATAATCTTGAGGTCACATGTCAAGAGAAGGGACGGGCTGAGAACTGACATATTATTGATATAACTGGCCAGTTTTTAACTTTCCAGCCTGGATTCAGTCTTTTATTTCCCTCCTCTGCATGAACTTGTTCTCAGCAAATGTCTACATTTCAAGCACATTCACTCTAATTTCTTCTGAACTCTGATGTCTTCTGAAACTCTGATTTCTCCTTAGGAGTTCTCATTAAAAACATTTTCAGGGTCATATAGAAAGAAGGCATGCAGAAAGACTCATCAACAGATAGAGAGGTCGGCTCTACAATCAGTAACAGAGACAAAGAACAGACTTTTTAGGGCAGTCCTGATTTTTCATGATTATATTAATTTCAGAAAAGGTGAATCATTGAATGTATAACTGGATGTAATTTAAATGTTCTACCACTAGAAGGCTTTTCATATAAATTCACAATCAGAAGAAGTTTTTCCTGTCATACTATGCATTAAGAATTTTAGAAAATAAGGACATTGTGACATTTTGGTATATGTGATGATGCAATTGTCATACCATGACGACTGTACATGAATAGAAGGACGATGCAAAGCCAGCCTGCCTTGCCTCGCGCTGTCTCTCCTCTCCGGCAGCTGTGCTTCCTCCTCTTCCCTTTGGCCACGTCTGAGCACATTAAGCTTGCAGGATTGTGATGGGAATTAAAGGCATTTCAGCTACTCATGTGCACAGCGCTCTTCTCCTCTTTCTACCTGGAGAACAACACTAAGAAGGTACAATCAGTGAGAGCTTTCAGAGGAGAACAAGCCTGGATGAGAATCTTCTCAAACTGGGCATCAGAACAGCTTTCTCCTCCTCACCCATCTGCACACAGCCCTCGAAAGGCATGCCATCCCACAGACATTTTTCTTGAAAAAAGAGATGGAATGTAATCAGGGAATGTGAAAATAAAAGAAGAAATGATGGGTTAGAGAACATCCAGGCTATTCTCGTGGAGCAGATGCCTGGGGGCAGAGGTGAGAGAGGCTGGGAACAAACCCCAGGTCCTCAGACACCTGCTAGCTCACGGGCAAGTGGAAGAGGCAGAGCCTTACAGAGCTGACTTTGAGACAGGCAAACTGGGGACCAGAGCTGGGACTGGATAATATGAACTGGGTCTTCAAAGATGGGTTAGCAATTTCTGACACTTGTATATGGGGGATAAGAAACTTCTAGACTGAAGAAACCCTTGAACATATATGCCCAGGGCTAGAGAAATAATGATGCAGTCCCAGAAAGAAAAAGTAGATCCTGTGCTTTCAAAGCAGATTAGGCAAGATATAGGAAAGGGCCAAGCCAGGGAGGGCGACGAGTGCCTGGGTGAGGAGACTGCAGCAAGAGAAGTTACAGTGGAAAGGGATGTGGTCAGATCCATGTTCTTGGGTGATGTTTGTAAACGAATCTGATGAGAAAGGAGATGAAGTCATGAAATCATTGGACGTTCATTAGAATAATTGGATTTAGGAGACAGCAAAGATAATAATAATGATAAAAGAGAATTTAAAATTATCATTCAAAGTCTGAATGTATTGGGGTGTGGCGAAAACTCCTCTCCCAGAAATTTGAGTGTAAAAACAATACCTTTAGAATGAATAAATAATAGTATAGTCACACAAAGTAATAGTATACCGCAGTGAGAAAAGAGTGAGCTATAAACACAAAAATATGGTTGAATCTCGCAAAGATAAAAGTGGAGAAAAAGAAGCCAGTCACAGAACAGTCAATATGATGTGACTGCAATTATTTAGAGTCCCAAAACGAATCATGCTGCTGGTTAGATGGTTGGGATCTTGGGGAGGGTAAAGTCATTGACTGGAAGGGAAATAGCCCGTGGTTTCCAAGGGGCTGGTAGTGTTCCGTCTCTTGATTTGGGTGCTGGTTGCAGGATGTGCTTGGGTTGTGAAAAATCACCGGGTGGTACATTTATATGTTCACTTTTCTTTTCTGCCTGTTAAACTTTGATAAAAGTTTTTACAAAAATGCTTTGGGGATCTTAGTTTAAGGAGGCGGATTGACTGACAGATGATCTTTAAATGTCCAGCCCTTGAATCTAAATACAAATCGGGGTAAACAAGGCCATGTTTCTTGGATTCCAGGAAATTAGGAACTATGATTCAGCAAGTTAGAGCATTGCATCATGTAGTGAAACCCCACATCTCTCGGTCGTAGTCCTCCCACCTCTCAGCCAGACTTGGACGCTAGCTTAGCAGCCACAGGCCTGGAAACAGTCCGCACAACCAACTCATTGTCTCATTCATTTCAAGGATGTAGAAAAATAAAAAGTGATAAGGGCAAGGGTGGGAGGCTATCTCTTAGCAGCTTCAGAATAAAACCAGTAGAGCTCAGTTCCTGCCAAGAACTCAAGAGAAATCCATCATTCCTCTTGCCTGGCCTGTGGTCAGCGCCACTGTGGTGATAAGCAGAGAAGCCTGTAATGATTAACTGGGCATGTACGTACAATGGTCACCCACACACACAGACTTCTTATCATCCAGGAGCCCGGCACTTTAACACTGAATCATACCCATGTTCGGAGAAGGAAGTTTGCAGCCACTAACACACTTCAAAATTTGGATTCAGCTTTAATTCCTGTAGTTCACTATAACCCTTCCCAACTGCTTCCTACCTAGATGAAAAAGAAGTAATTGAATTAAAAAAAAAAAGTCCCAAGTTGTTCTGTGGGTGGATTACTAAGAAGCATTTCTTAATAAGAAGTTTCCATAAATGCATTTAATAGATTGTTTGCAGATTATTAACCCCTTGAAAAGGAAGAAGGAACAAAGAATGAACGTAGTGTTAGAATAAGGCAAGTACTCAGAAAAATAATGCCATCTATATTCAGAAAAATCTCCTTATATTATTCACATTACTTCAATAGTACATATAAAATTCCTGTAAAGTTGTGGCTTATAAGCAATTCTTTCAACTTCCCATCAGAGCTAGTTTAAGCAGCAACATAGTTTTTAAAAATATTTTTTGGAAACTCTGATATAGAATGCATTACATTTATTATATAGAACTCAGTACTATTCAGAGCTGTTTTCCTGATATGAACATACTTGAGATCTCTTCCCCTTCCTCCCTGCTTTACATTTCTGTCATTCATTCCTTCAGCAAATGTCGCTGAGCACCTTCTGTGTGCCAGGCCCTGTTTAGATTATTGGGGACATGGAGGGCAGTAAGTTAGGCCTCATCCAAGCCCACTGGACCTGACATTCTTGTTGCTGTGGCCTGGTGCAGTCTCATTCCCTCTGGTGCTGACTTTTGTAAATTCCTCCCAACTTTCCCCACCTCTAGTCTGTCAGCTTCCATCCCTTCCACAACTCTGGTTATTAGAGTGCTATCCTTACAGATCAAATCTGTTCATTTCACACCATCCTTCTTGCTTCCTTTCTGTCCTCCATTCCACAACAAAACAATACAAACATGCAAATTATTCCCCACCAAACAAAAGCAAAAGGAAACAAAATCTTTAATGGGATAAAAGGAAAGTTCATAGGATAAGAAAGGCATTCAGGGTCCTTTGAAATCTCATTCTAGATTTTTTCCCCAAGGTGATGCATGTCTTTCTTGGTGTCCTCTGTAGGCCTTTTGATGCCTCTCTATGTCAACAGTTTCCCTATTTTGCCTTCATTTAAGTGTGTCTTTTGCCAAGAACGTTCTCTCCCTCCATTTCTGTCTATACAAAGTTCCCCATGTTTTACAAGTCAAATTCAAATGCTTCCTCCTTCGTGAGACCTGTAGATAATGGTATCCTGCTGGCACCTCTTCCCAAATTCATGTTGATGTTGGTAGTTTGAATTCATCTGTGATGAGAATATTCACACCATGGAAACTGGCAAAAGCTGCAAATCAGAGCTGGATTTGTTGTTTTGTTGATTGTCTAGACTTAAGAAAGTGGTGGAGAAAATGTTGATATAGCAGGTTAAACTTAAAAATGGGCTGTGTTTATAGCCATTGTATTATGAAAACACATAAAGTACACTTCAGGAAATAATTTTTGAGTATTTGAAAACTGTTCTCCAATTCAACAAAGAAGCCGTTCATTCCACTGATGAACAAATGAAGTCCCAACATATGTCCTCATTGTTTCACTTTCATTTTACTACTTAACATCAACAAACACATCAACTAACATTCATGTTGGAGTTGCATTTGCTCGTCATTGAGGTGAGCTGCTTCTTTGCGGAATCTGAGAATGATCAAGAATTGATTTGTAGCCTGGGCATGATGGCTCATGCCTGTAATCCCAGTACTTTGGGAGGCCAAGGCGGGCAGATCACTTGAGGTCAGGAATTTGAGACCAGCCTGGCCAACACAGTAAAACCCCATCTCTACTAAAAATACAAAAATCAGCCGGGTGTGGTGGTGCCCACCTGTAGTCTCAGCTACTGGGGAGGCTGAGGTGGGAGGATGACTTGAGGTTGCAGGGAGGTGGAGATGGAAGTTGCAGTGAGCTGAGATTGCAGCACTGCACTCCAGCCTGGGCAACAGAGTGAGACTCCATCTCAAAAAAAAAAAAAAAAAAGAGTTGATTTGTAGTTGGCTATAAGTGCAAAAGTTCAGCAAAATCAACAAAAGAATTCTGTTAAAATCAATTAGCTATATGGAATTTATAATTAATATTTAAAAAAATATTTAATTGACAAAATACATATTCAAGGTATACTATGAGATGATATGATATATATATATATATACACACACATTGCATAATGATTACCACAGTCAAATTAACTAGCAGGTCCACTACTACTCCAGTTGCTATTTGTGTGTGTGTGTGTGTATGTGTGTGTGTTAATCCTTAAAATCTGTTCTCATAGAATTCCAAGTTATCAATACATTCCCCTATTATGCATTAGATCTATAGAACTTCTTCATCTTATGACTGAAACCTTGTGTCTTTTGACCAGTGTCTCCCTATTTCTCTCACCTCCCAGCCTTTGATCACCACTATTCTACTGTCTGCTTCTATGAATCAGACTTTTTAGATGCCATGTATTAGTGAGATTATGCAGTATTTACCTTTCTGTGTCTGGCTTATTTCACTTGGCATAACGTCCTCCAGGTTCATCCATTTTGTCACAAATGACAAGATTTCTGTCTTTTTAAGGGCTAAATAGTATTCCATTATATTCTACATTTTGTTTATTCATTGATCTCTTGTCAGTGGACACTTAGATTGTTTCCACGTCTTGCTTATTGCGAATGATGCTGGAATGAACATGAGGGTGAAGATAATTCTTCAAGATTCTGGTTTTGTTTCCCTTGGATATATTACCAGAAGAGGAATTGCTGGATCATATGATAATTCTAGTTTTAAATTTTTGAGGAATCTCTATACAGTTTTTCATACTGCAGCACAAGTCTACATTCCAAGCAACCACAAAGGTTCTCTTTTCTTTACATTCTCGCCAACACTTGTTATTTCTTGTCTTTTTGATAATAGCCATCCTAAGAGGTGTGAAGTGATAACTCATTATGGTTTCGATTGTCACTTCCCTGGTGATTAATGATGTTGTACACCTTTTCATGTACTTGGCCATTTATATGTCTTCTTCGGAAAGATACCTACTCATTTTTAATTGAGTTATTTGTTTTTTTGCTATTGAGTTGTGTAAGTTCCCTATATATTTTGGATATTAATCCCTTATCAGATTTATGGTTTGCAAATATTTCCTTCCATTTCATAGGCGGCCTTTTTGTTTTGTTGATTGTTTCCTTTGCTGTGTAGAAGCTTTTTAGTCTGTGTCATCCTGCTTGCTTATTTTTGCTTTCGTAGCTTGTGCTTTTGGTGTCATACCAAAAAAAAAAAAAAAAAAAAAAAAAAAAAAAAAAAAAAAAAAAAAAAAAACCATTGCCAAGACCAATTTCAAGGAGCTTTTCTCCCATATTTTCTCCTAGATATCTGTAATAAACACACACACACACACACGCACACACACTTTTTGCCAGAGAGCCATTTGTTAGACATTTACCAGGATATAGTAGTCCCTCCTTGTTCATGATTCTACCATTTCCATTACCTGTGGTCAACCACAGTCTAAAAATATTAAATGGAAGATTCTAGAAATAAACACTTCATAAATGCGAACTTGTGTGCCATTCTGAGCAGCATGATGAAATTCCTCACTGTCCCACTTGGTCTTGTGCGAGACATAAATCATCCCCTTGTCCAGCTGTAGACACCACCATCCATCAGTCACTTAGTGGTCGACTTGGTTATGGTATGTAGGATTTGGTGCTATCTACAGTAGCAGGCAACCAGTGAGGTCTTGGAATGTATTCCTCAAGCATAAGAGGGCACTACCGTACCACTGTCAAGCTGTAGGCAAGTATCCTCTGGGATTGCTTAACACAGGAGGTAGAGGGAGGACTGCCCAGCTTACCTGCTCACTTGCCCCTCATGTGGCTCCTCGGAGGCCCCTGCGCTACCATGTACATGTGATGCCCCAGCAGCTGCTTCTTGCTCCAGTCTCCTCCTGCGGTTATTGTGGCTGAGCCTTCCCTCAGACCTTGTTCCTCCATCCCTGTAATCCTAGATGTGTTCTTATTCTAGGCAAGTCCTCACATATTTGTCCTGTGTTGGTTAAGCTCTCTAAGCCTTAGTTTCTCCATCTGTAAAGTGGGAACAATATTAGTATCTACCTCAGAGCATTGTTGTAAGTAAAAAGAGGGTAATGAATGAGAAACTCTTGGCCCACCACCCTGGCACACAGTAGGAATAATACTAATAAGCATCTCAATGGCAAATGTGGCAAATATCTGCTGAGTGCTTGTGAGACTTCCTTTGGAATCTCTATTCATTTACTTTTCATGGCAATCCAGTGAGATGGATTCCATGTCACTCCCATTTTACAGATGAAGAAACTGAGGCACACACAGATTAAGAAATGTGTCCAGAGCCCCACAGTTGGGGATGTTCGGTAAGCTACTATTGAAGAGTTAGATAACATCAAAACATGGTTTTCAGATATACTCCTCTTTTCTCTTTTTTTTTCTCCACCCATTTTTCTTTATTGTTACATACTGTCTTATTTCCCCCTCTTGCTGCATTTCTGATTCCTCACTTCAGCTTTAGCCACTTGAAAGGAAAGGGAGAAAACATCAAAGAAGATTCTTTATTTTTCTGTGAGTGCTTTGCTTTCTTTGGTGCTTCCTTTGGAGTTTTATGGACTTTTAAAAAAATTATTTTGATGTAACTTCAAACTTGTAGAAGAGTTGCAATATCTGTGCAAAGAAGTAGCATATACACTTCATTCAGATGACACATTTATTTCGATTTTCTGTCATGTGCTTTATCCTTCTTTCTCTTTGTCTTCTCTCCACCTATTGTTTGCCAAACATCAAATTGATGCTGTCCGCTGTCCACTCTCCTGGCTTTATAGACCATTGTACCAACAACTTGTTTCTCCAATTCCTTTCCTCTATATTCTCACGTATGGTCAAAGTTATAGTTGCCTTTTCTAAGTACGATTTTCTTCCTGTCTGTTCACAGCAGAGTCCTTTCAGCCACAAGTCTTAATAGTTTGCATGAGTGTTAATCTGCTTCTCACAGAGTCACCATGAAACACACCTTAGACAGGTATGCACTATGCTGTCCAAAACCCTTGGGTCCAAATGTGTTTCAGAATCCAGCAACTTAAAGATTTTTAAAGATAAGATGAACAGTATTCCATGTGTTTAATAATATACCCAGTGGGGTCTAGGGGAGCAACCCTATAATCAAACACAAATATTTCTGCAGCAAATGCATGCAGAATAAACAGAGATTTTACATATTCTCAGTTCAGTTCACATCATGTTAAAATTTCAGTATTCAGAGTTTCTTGCTTTTTGGAATTGCACACAAAGGGTGCTGTACTTTTTTATATGGTAGGGGATAGGTTCAGATAAATACTTTAGTGACTGATCAACTATATAGCATCTAAATTGCCTAAAATTTAGTAAGTAGATCAATTTTGTTTTAATTCACATATTACAATTATTATAATTTCAATAGAACATAAAAAACAGGATATTGACAGCTAAATATCCCTACATACACCAGAGTAGGATTAAAGTTTTAAAGATAAAAAGCAAAGACTAATGCTTTGTTTTACAACAAAAAGGTCTTCTTTGAAGTCATAGGGAAACAAGGTCTCAGCCGTAGCAAATGGCATGGCCTTCCAAGAGAGCAGGACACATTGTAACTATGGGGACTCCAGACTGTTAATAACATTCTATATTAAAGAACAGATGGTCTGTAATCCCAGCACTTTGGAAGGCCAAGGCTGGCAGATCACCTGAGCTCAGGAGTTCGAGACCAGCCTTGCCAACATGATGAAACCCCGTCTCTACTAAAATACAAAAATTAGCCAGGTGTGATGATGGGCACCTGTAATCCCAGGTACTCAGGAGGCTGAGGCAGGAGAATCTCCTGAACCCAGGAGGCAGAGGTTGCAGTGAGCTAAGATCGTGTCACTGCACTCCAGCCTGGGTAACAGAGGGAGACTGTCTCAAAAAAAAAAAAAAAAAAAGAATAGACAGGTCTATGTACCAGATCACAGTCCTTACAACACATTAGTTCACATAAGTGCAAATAATATAGTCTATTTTATAGTGGCACAGCTTGTTATCACATAAAATTGCCAGCCTCCTCATTGTATTGTATACTTCTTATGCTGACTAAATAGACAGAATGAATATTCCCTGATGTAGCAACCTCTATTGAGACTTCTTTTCTCTGAAACTTTTTAAAAATACAAACTTTCTACCAAATTCCACCTACCATGAGATTGGACACTACCTCAAACTTTTCCCAAATGACTTCATGAGTAATATTCATTTGGTACCTGTAGTAGAATTTATGTATTCTAAGCTAAGAGCTGATACTAAACAAATATTTGAGATTGGTTTCAATAAATCTAAGGAAAAAAATAGCAAATTTCAGTTGGGATGCGACTTAAAAATATCCTAAATATAAAAAAGTTTTTGTGATTAATTTGCTGTTACGTATAATATATTCTCAATATTCACTTACTGACGTTGATTCACTTTATGCCATTTTAAGCATTGGGAAACAAATTTAAACCAATTGCCACAGTCATAAGTGAAATCAGAGTCCCAGTGATGTTATGTTTTACAGACTTCAGTGTAAGTAATGAATTGCCCAATACATCATGGATGATTTTAAGATATCGCATTTTCGAGTGAGAGACCAGAAATCACATTTGCCAAAAGAACACATTTTTTCCCAAGAATGCAGCAAGGCTCCCCATCCCCAAGAGCAAACATCTTTTTTTTTTTTTTTTTGATGTTGCCCTTAAAATATGAAGCTGAAGCTCAGAGTTAAGCACATCCTAGAACTGGGAACTCTCACCAGCACCAGGTCCAGGGAAGTAGGCAACTTTGCCCCTGGCTTATTTTTTTAAGGAGACTGTGCCTGTACTCTCTGAGCAAAGTGGCAATATCTGCAGCTGCCTGCCCGCCACCAGACAACCAGTCCGATGTGAATTATTTAACAGAAAGTATTGCAACCTCCACTCACAATAGAGGAGGCTTCAAGATTTGTGGGTGACACTCTGACAGGCTGCACGATCAAAGCCAGGATTTTAGAGGAGAGGTGCAGTTGAGCAGTGCCTGCTGGCCAAGGAGCCGTCGTGACCTAGGGGCAGAGGAAGAATGCCAATCCATGCCGCGAGGGCGGCACATTCCAAGGACTAAACCAGAAGAAGTAAGGCCAAGTGCTGGCAAGAGGGAGCCACAAACCAGAATGATTACGTTTTGAAAGCACTGCTTCCCGGCTCAGACATAAAATTATATTTAAATGTCCTGCCTCTGTGCAATCAAAAGAAGCTAACTGAAAGAAACACGCACTTCAAGGCTGTAAATCTGAAACTTCCTAATCCCCGAAAGTCCACACTAGACTTCTTGCCTCCATGGAAACAACAAAGCATTCAGCCAACTGATTGGCCTCCAATGAATTTTAGATAAGACAGCTTGGAAGGGAATGGATGTGATTTTAATGCAGAAGAAAGCGCTGGAAGGGAGGTCCACTTGGTTCATATTTGAATAAAGCAAACAAGGCAGACGAAAGGCTGACAGCTGTAAATGACATTGTCAGTACAAAAATTATCAGCCAGTTTACAATCTGTTTGCTTATGTTGAACAAACAGACTGTGTGTGGCATCCTTCGGCCTGGTGAATGGCAGAAATACTTGCGGGCTTCAGAAAAGCTATCTGCTCTCCTGCAGCCCGGCCACAATTAGATCGCCATTTGACAGCCACACTGAAAAGGAAACTGTGTCCTCTGCCTTCCCCCACACTCCCTTGCCTCTTTGCTTTCCCTTTTCCTTTCTTTCTGTTTCTTGGTCTTCTTCTTCATAAGACAAGCACTGAAGTTGGGTAGAGACACTCGTCCTGTTGTATCAATGGCGTGAATTATGTTAGTTCTGTTGCTGGATCAAGTCGTTTACTGATGTGTCTGACATTCCAAGTGGGAGATCTTCAGTAACCTAGCAAGGCTCAGCGCCAACAGTCTTCATTTTTTATTCCTTACAGGAAGCAGAATCCGGGAGCTCCTGAAAGAATGCCACTTTTTTCTTCTTTGTGCAGCCTGTCTCGCAGACCGTTTGCTTTGAACTTGCTAGCATTGCATTTGGTGCCGAAACAAAACACAACGCAAGCAGGGCTGTGGAGCTCTATTCCCCCTGAGCAAGGCCCCGAAAGCCCAAGTTTCAGGAGGGAATAAAACCTAGTGGGCGCTACCGCTCCCTGGGAGCTATGCTGAGGGTGTAACCCAGCCCCCAACGTGAAAGGAGTGAGTTGTGTGGTCCCATTGCTTAATCCCCTCTGTGTTCTGCAAACTCATAACACAGAAATAGCTCCTTTTGTTCAAAAAGAATGGAAAGCAAACACAGGTACTAATTTTATCCCTCACGTTCTCAGAGGCTCCCTCTTGTTTAACTGCATCAGAGAGATTTAAGCTGCTGGGAGTGGCTTTTTTCACCAGGCCCAAGGCTATTTGGGCACTGGGAGCTTTTTACCTAAGATTCCAGTTCACCTTGGAGTAAGCGAGTGACACACCTCCTTGCCCTAGGCGACAAGTCACCTCTGTAGAGTGCACACACTGGAAAACAGAATAATTTCATAGGAAGACAACTGTCTACAAAACCTAGAGTTTTGATTTTCATCTTCTATCTTGTGTGTTGTCATTATTGATTGTGTCTTCTTGCTAGAGTTAGCCAAGAAGTTATTCATTTGAGGAGAGGATCAAGTCTTTCTGTTATGCCTTCCTTTCTTTTCTCCTTCTTTAATATAAAGAATCTATTTAGAGGTACTTGGTTTATTTGACCAGAAAAAAAAATGATGATAGGTGAGTAGGGTGTGTTTGTCACAGATAAAGGGCACATCACAGGCACACACAAAGCCGGAAGACTGTGGTAATTACTGGTAAGCAGCGAAGCATCAAAACACCTCTTGTATGAAAGTTCATCCAATTACCACTAACCTAGAGAGAAGAGTTATGTTGCACTGTGCTTTTCATTTTAATCTAAATGGCTGTTTCTTTTTCTCTGATATGGCGATCGGTCATAAAGAGTTGACCATCATTAAAACTGTTTGATTTGGAAGTCTGTAGTGTTTGGCTAAGAGGGTAAATGCAAATTTGATGAAAGAATAAGGATAAATTTACATATCAGCCTCAGCTCACATGGAGAGAGTAAACATTCTGTTTATCTCAAGTGTCACTTTATGATTTCAGTAGAATATAAAACTGACCTTGGCCCAGTCATTGCAAAAGGCCTAAATGAAATATACAGTTGTCTAAATACGATTTACTCAAGTAGAACTTGTCAGCAAACCTTGTGGAACTCAGCAAACAGGACTGGAGAGCACAGCGAAAGAATTTTGTTCTGATAAACTCCAAAATGAAATTCTGGAGCAAGGATTAGGTGAATAAGAAAGGTTAAGAAAAAAAATCCTACCTCATGAATTTTATGGTAATCATGGTGAATTAAAACATCCTGTTTAGCTGCAGTTTTAGGCTTTAGTTAACTAAAAATTAGAAAATGAAAACAAACAGAAAATTTTAAAAGCCAATGTTGACACTGTAATGTATAGTATTCTTTTACCAAACCTTTGTTTTATCATTTGGGGACAAGAGTAAGATCATGATTGGTTTGGTTTCTAGAAACTCTAATTGATTCCAGGAACTTTAACACTCCATAGGTAGTTTACGCTGCAGGAGGATAATTCCTTTTGGCTGTTTAAATCAACCACGTTTGCATTTTCCACAACATTTTAAATTAGTTTTTTCTTGGGCTAAGTCAACATTCATCACTGTGGTGAAGGAACATCAGACTTTGTTCATAATGGAGGCTTTTGAGTGTGCAGAAAAATATTCCAAGACAATTGCAGGCATCTGAACTGATGTTTCACCCCCACTTTCTTGTACCCAAAAGTTCAATGTGGAAAATGAAGGCATAAAATGAGATTCTTTTATGGAGAAAAGTTGATGGCATTAATAGAGTAAGGGGGTGGGGCTTATATACATACTTTTAATTTGAAGTATTCTAGAAATTTTGCCCACTGTAGAGCAAATAATAGCAATAATATTCTGAATGAAATAAAAGAAAGGTGAAGAAAATTTGGCAGAAATGAATGGTTTTAACTACAAAAGTAAAAAATATTCTTGTAGGACTTATTTATGCATTTACCTTTACAGCCCACAGAGTATTTTTAAAATAAATAATTATCTGTTTATATCCACATAGAATAATACAAAGCTTTAAAGAAGACCCCATAAGAACTTCATATCTGAGTACCATTTGCAACTGATTTACAAATAATGCCAGCATCCTTAGCGACTTCTTCAGGCAAGGTTATACTGAGAGTTTTTGCGGCTAAGTAGGTGAGCGTGCTAACATAAATGAGGAGAAAGTACCTCATTATTACCAAAACTGTAGCCAGGCTTTCCATGTGGGGTTTGAAAAGAGATTGACATGTTGCCCTCACTGCAAGGAGAGTAAAAACAAGTTTGTGTGGAGTGGGAGGGGAGGTTGTATATATCTGAGGAAGTCAGGCTGTTGAGATGCTTTTCCTCAGTGTCCCATGTTCACATACAGGTGAACTTGGAGTACTGCACACAGCATTGCTTCCAGCCTGAAGTGACTGTAAAACGCCAGCGAACAGAAGCTCAAGGCTGAGTAAAGGATCCTGCACACTCAACAGGCTCATCCTTCTCTGCACCCGAGATGTTTAGAGCCCCAGTTACAGAGCTTTCAGAAGGCGGAGTTCGCCCACAGCACACTGTTGATGCCTATCTAAGGAAGGAAGTTAACTATCTAAGGAATCTAAGGAAGTTAACTGAGAAGGGAAGGAATAATCTCCATAGAAAAGGGATTTGAGTACACAGAAGAGGATATGGGCCTGGCAGTGGGCACACTGTGAACTATGCACCATCATTGGCCTAAAACGCACCTCTGTGTGCATCGTTTACTCACGTTTAAAAATCACCCTCTACTTGTTCTCCTGTGACCCTCATTGGTCTATATCCAGACAGCACTGAAAGTGATAGCCAGAAAAAGTAGAAACAACCCACATGTTCATCCACTGACGAATGGATCAAAACATGTGGCGTGTCCATCCATACAAGGGGATATTGCCCAGCCGTCAAAAGGAGCAAAGAACTGATGCATACCACACCGTGGCTCATTCTCAATAGCATGTTCAGTGAAAGAAACCAGTCACAGAAGCCCATGTACTGTACGGTTCTATTTATATGAACTGCTTGGAGGAGGCACTTAGTGGTTGCCAGGGGCTTGGGATGGGGGTAGAGGGCAGGAATGGGTAGTGCTTCCCCCCTCAATGGGATTTCTTTGCAGGGTGATTAAAGCTTTCTAAAATTGGTATAGTGATGGTTGCACAAGTCTGTGAATACACTAAAACCACTGAGCTGTACATTTTAAACAGGTAAATGTTATGGTATATGAATTAAATCTCAATGAAGCTGTTAAAGAAAAAAAAAAAAAAAAGGAAGCAAAACCTGACATCTAGAGTGTTATGGAGCCAAAGACGAGCTTTCAAAAAGAACCGCGTAGGCCCCTGAGGAACCATGGAAAGCAACATGAATGTGAACTCCAAGCAGGCCATGGGCCATCTCTGACCGTTTCCACCCAGGTGAAGGGAGCTGGTGTCAGAATCATATCCTAACTTAAAACTGGTAAATATTTGTTGGTTATCTATGCTGTGCCAGGCATCGTGGCCCACAAGGGAGAGAACAAAACTCTTTGTGGAGCTCACAGTCGAGGAGAGAGGCAAATATATGCAGTTAGCCAGACCACAAGTGGCAAAACTGTGCATGTCGTTGACAGTGGGTTTGGAAGTGCAAGGGGTATCCACATACCTCTGGGAATCCCTGATGCAGAGCAGAGAAATCAGACAGCAAGATTTCTAAGTTTGGATTTTATTCTGTAGGTCGTGAGGAGTCTCCAAAGTTTCTTTAGAAGAAAAGTTATAAGATATTTAACAGAATCCAATGTTAGGATCTGTGCTGGATCCCAGCACAAACGCACGAACGCAGGCCTGAGGAGCTGTGATTCAGCAAAGCTTCAGGTCCAGGGAAAGCACCTGGAAGCTTCTCCCTTTGCAAACTTGTTGTAGGTTTAAGAGATTGTGTGGTTTTCCAAACACCTAACAAGATTCCGGATTGCATGAATACTATTAAGCCTCAGATGCAAGTTGGAGTAAGTTTAGCATTCTGAGACCTGAAGATCACATCTGAAGGGCAGCATTCAAGCCCAGATACCTCATTTCAAAAGGACCACATATAGAGGAATATGGGCAGGACTTGGAAAGAGTCACCAATTACATAACATACAGAAAGGTGGAAGAAAATGTGAAAAACCCACCTAGCCAGGGCAGGTGTCCAGCCTTACCAAGCCCCTACTATGGACTGGGTACTGTGTATCACTACCAGCATTACTTCATTTAATCCTCAGAACCCTAAAAGGGAGAAAATGAGTAATGATATTATCCCTATTTTACAGATTAAAAAACAAAGCAGTAGAGCAATTGAGGAATTTGTCTGAGGTCATTTAGTAAGTAGTGAAATTATTCCAACACAGATGTGTTGATCATCCAAGGTTGTACTTTTAATCACCGTGTTATTCTGCTTTCTTGTTCCAAATATTCTCAAAACATTTAAAACTTGCCAATAAATAAAAGCTTTAAGAGGGCAGCAAGTTCATTTTCTGAACTCTGGAAAGAAGAGATAAACTTTCAGAAAGAGTTCCCAGTCATTGAAGATGTTGGTTCAGGAGCCAAAGGCCATTTGTCAGAAATGTGGATGATCTAAAGTATTAGGATTAAATGGCATTTATGTGTTCTCTCAGCCTGGTTATTCTGATGTGGGATCCTACGAACATAACCAGAACCCCCACATTTGGCCATGAAGGTTGGATATTGCATGACTCCAGGGGAGGGATGCTTCATGTTCAGAGATATTATGGATTTCCATATAGATCATGACTGTTTTCCTGAAGATTTTAGTCAAAGAATGCGAAGGGAGAGCTGCTCTCTATTTCTTATATGCTCCAAGTTTCTATCTGGGCTTTTAAAGATGCCAACCATATCTGACATAGAAAGATAATTTTAAAGGAGAGGGATGGATAGGCATGAGGCCAGGGACAGGAATATGAGTTAGGGGGTTATGGTGATGACTTCAGCAATAGGTAAGGAATGAGAATAGAGAATTGATGAGGATCAGGAAGCTATTTTACATTTGTATTAGTCCAGGAGAGAGATGAGCTGGAGACACAAATTTAGGAGTCACAAATATGAGAAGATAGTTGAAGATGAAGGGAACTGGTAAGTCTACATGAGAAAGACCAAGGAACAAGAAAAGACAAGCACTGAAAACTTGATCACTGTGCAAATCTAAGTCACTGGTCAGGAAACAGAGCATTTTCTGCAGGAAGCAGGTGATTGGCAGAGAGTGTTTCAGAGGGCGGGATGATGGAGAAGTTGACAGACCTCACAACTTGGATTGCTGTCAACCTTTACCAGATCACTTTCAGTGGATTGTTGATGGAGAATGGTACAGAAGTCCAACTGACAAATTATGGAACAATGGCTACTTAGAAAGTAGAAATAGTGAGTGCAGAAGGATGGTGTTGGAGGAGAAACCCAGGGAGCTGTAATTTGAGGGGAAAGGAGGTTTTGGGAAGTTTTTTTCATGGAAGCATTGGGAAGACCTGTTGACACAATAAGTAATCCTTTGTCAACAGGAGCCATATCTTACGTATCACCGTAATATCTAAGGTAAATTTGGTGCTGAATGATCATGTCCCGTAATTCCTAGCCTGGCACATAATGTAAAAAGACATTTATTTGTGGCAGGAAATCTAAATATTTTGGTGTTGAATCGCTTGGGAGATGGCTCTTCTCTTGCAGTATTGAGAACCTACACTTGGTGTTTTAACAAGGTGTGAGAACACTAAAAAGGAGGAAGCAAAGCTTATAAGCAACTCATAAGGCACGATTCCAGGGTCCAGCCTAGTTTCGGTGAGTCCCACTTCTACATTTCTCTCAAATGCACCACGTGACAGAGAAACTTGGGAGAGTCTTGATTTGGAGGGCCCAGTGTGACTGGTAGACTCAGTGGCCAAGAGACTCTGAAGCCACTGCCTACACTTTAAATTTTTCCTTCTGCTGTTTCTGAGCCAGCCAGGAAGCTGTGGCCGAAACCCTGGTCATGCATCAAAGCTCTTAAACTGGCTTGGGGCAATTGGTTGAAAAAAGAAAAGGGGAAAAAAAAAGCAGCTGGAACCATTTTGCCATCCCATTGTATCATTATTATTAAACTCTTAGGAGAAGGGATTTTGCAAAATAAAAAGCATGACATATCATAACCTATGGGGAAAGGCATGACAATACAGCCTGACATGTTGAAAGAGCATGGCATGTTTTTAAAAGTATGATATGGTACAGCTTGACACCTTATAACTTCCTTATTACTTTTCTGATTTCTTACATGTTTATTACAGTGAACAATAGTGAAATGATGGATGATTTCCATCATCTTCATTATAATATTCAACACTTAAAGGTAATATTTGTTTTTCTCCTTATGTCTGTTCTGTATTTTCTTTACATATACACATAAGCTATCATTATTTATATAATTAAGTTCAGCACTCAATGTGTTGGCTAAATGAACGACAGCATCTACTTTTTCATAATTTTTCCCTTAGAAATACACTGCCAATTATTTCCACAGTTCAATGTGTTTGTCTACTACTTCATTTGTGTCATCCTCATATTATTCCAATCCTGTGCACATATTTCATGATTGGTTTGGACATTTTTGCTACTGGATACTTAGATTGCCCTATCCTTTTTTTTTCAGTTACATATGATGCTGTAGAGAATATCATCTCCTCAAACCCTTGGTATTATCCCTAGGAAAATCTGATATCCTAACATATATCCTGCTTCGTATGAATACATTTTAAGGCTTTTTTATTTATTGCCAAATTGTGGATTAGAATGGTTAGTCCAACTTATATTTCCATGAGTTGGCATGAATGTTCATTTTTTTACATTTTTATTATGAGCTGGGCATAGTCACGAAAAATAAAAATATTGACCAGTTTTATAAGATAAATATGGAATATTGTGTGTATATATATATATCACATGATAAATGTGTTGGAATTATTGAAATTTTCATTTGATCACAAATAAGGTTTCAAAATTATTTCATATATTTACTATCCATTTTATCATCTATTATTTCTAGCTCTTCTTCAGTGAGTTGCCTGTTTATATCTTTTGCCAGGTTTTCTATTGATCTATTGATGTATTTATGTTTTTTATTATTTATAAAATATCCTTATATAGTAAAGATATTAGTCTTGTCTCTGTCATGTATATTGTGATGTGCGTGCGTGCATGTATTTTGAAATGTGATATTTTGTGTAATCATATATAATGCTTGCTTACTTGGTGGGATCTTTCTTTGCTCTTACGCTTACACAAGACTCTCTACAATAAAATTATTCCTCCATTTCTCTGATTTTGTTCTAATTCTATCACATGAAAATCTTTATCTTTAAACTTTTAAAAAATCAAAATTGATCTGGAAGTATGTGAGTGCATGTGTGATACTATATGAGGCTCTAATTTTGATTTTTCCTTAAAGATATAAGGAATTGGCTCATTAGCATTTATTTTCTCCTTTTCCTATTGTCTTGAAAGCTACTTTTATCAAGTACCAAACTTTTATACATACTGAGCTTTCTGGATTTCTATTCTGTCCCATTAACGTATTTTTATATTGATATCATGCTGTTGTAATGATATATCAACTTTGCCCAGCAGTAATGTTTAAAGAAGAATGACAAGACAATAGTAGTAAATTTAATGTAACTTATCAGTAAGGTCTGAGAAGTGAGCATCAAGTTCTAATTTTGGCATTTTCACCAGTTTGCAGGGTGATATTGACTGAGTTGACTGAGTCACCTAAAATTTTAAATATATTCCTTTATTTATTTATTTGTTTATTTATTTGGCAAGTCTTCCTTTTTTTTTTTTTAATTATACTTTAAGTTCTAGGGTACATGTGCACAACGTGCAGGTTTGTTACATATGTATACATGTGCCATGTTGGTGTGCTGCATATATCAACTCGTCGGCACCCATCAACTCGTCATTTACATCACGTATAACTCCCAATGCCATCCCTCCCCCTCCCCCCTCCCCATAATAGGCCCTGGTGTGTGATGTTCCCCTTCCAGAGTCCAAGAGATCTCATTGTTCAATTCCCACCTATGAGTGAGAACATGCGGTGTTTGGTTTTCTGTTCTTGCGATAGTTTGCTGAGAATTATGGTTTCCAGCTGCATCCATGTCCCTACAAAGGACACAAACTCATCCTTTTTTATGGCTGCATAGTATTCCATGGTGTACATGTGCCACATTTTCTTAATCCAGTCTGTCACTGATGGACATTTGGATTGATTCCAAGTCTTTGTTATTGTGAATGGTGCCGCAAAAATTTAGATCCTGCCTGCCTAAAATTGGGATTGTAACACTTCTGTGGCCAATGTCATTCCACTGTTGCAGAATCAAATGAGTTAACTTATATCAAATCACTTAAAATTTCAACTCTAATGTTGTTGTTTATGAAATCTTTTTTCTTTGTGTGGCACACTAAATGAAATCTCAGATTTTGTAACGTATCTTTTAAAAATGAGTAGCCCTGGATTGAAATAGAGGAAGAGTTATAGGTTTCATTTTTGACCCTAATTCACAATTTAGAAGAATCACCATTAGAACTTGCCATGTAACCATAGGACCTGCTTAAAGAAAGAAATGATTCAGAAAGCAATTTGAAGTATATTTTGGGATTTTCTGGTCTCAAGAGGAAAAGCCTGTTTCAAGACAAACCCTCCTCCTGAAGGCATACATTGCGTCTGGCGTCATCCTAAAGGAGACTCAGCTACTACCGGTGTAGGTGATTCACTACCTGGTGAGCTATTTAAGGGGAAAAGGCTGTGTTCCAATAATATTTTATGGGCAGTAGTCGCAATAAAAAATATCTAAATGAATACTTCCTCTGTGTTCACATTTGGATAAAATCCCTCAACCATAGAATAGCAAGTTGGGCAGGAAGGAAAAAGGCTCCCAAGGGCAGAATGCACCAGGTGCGGGACCAGGAGCACTGGATTGGGACTCAGGAGCTGGGAGATGTGATCTTACCCTGCCTCTAACTTTCTGTGTGCATTGGCTGCATCTGGGCTTCAGTGTCCATGTTTGAAAGCAAGGGTGCTGGCTGAATTCTACATTCTCTTCCAATCCAAGCTTCCTATGATTTAGAAACCATCAGCATTTGATTCACTGGTGTCACATGGGAGCAATGCCCACTGGCACCTGCTCACCCAAGGTTTGAGAATTACATCACATGAAAAGAAAAGCAGGTGGAGTGGATGACGTTTATTAAACTCTGGAAGCAGAGTGTGAGCTCTCTGAGGGCAGAGACCATGCTGTGTTATTTTTCCTCCCAGTATCTGGCACGGTTCCTGATGCACCCAGTGAATGTTGGTTGAAAGAATGAACAGATGGAATTGAATCAATGGGAAAACAACACAGGTGGTCTGCAATCAGGGTAGGAACCTGAAAAAGATGTTTACCCTTTCTGATAAGGATCAGAATCTTGTTTCTTGCTCTCCCATTCTCAGCCTCAGTTTCATGTCTTCCATCCCTGCCCCTTCCCCCTCAACCTTCACCCAGGGATGAAAAGAGATAGGGCTCCTCCCACAGGCAGACCTCCAACTTGGCCATATTTGTCCACACAAACAACCATCCCTCCTTGTTTGTTCTTCCAGCAGGGTATGAGCCTGGGAGGCAACACTTCAAGGCCAATGCCTCCTCTCCAGGGGCAGCATCCCAGCATTGATGTGCAGCCTCTTCCCACCCACAACACCAGGGAGTTATTTCCCCAGTACCAGGACGGGGTTCCTACTGTGAGAGCTGGAGGCATTGTCCGCCACCTCGGCTTGGTGGAAAATGTTCCGTTTAGACAGGTGGTTGAGCTTTCCACCAACTGGCAGAAGTTTTCTTCTTCTTTTGCTACGAGCTCCATCCTCCTTGCAGTTGGGCTCTGGCCAGAAATGGGGGGTGGGGTGGCAAAGGGATGGGGCAGAGCAGGAGACAAGCCCATTCGCTAGAGTTACCTTTTGATGGAATGGTATTATTCTGCCTTCATTTGCCAAGAAATGGAAGCGAGATTAGGGACAGGTGCACTGATCAAACATTCCCAAGACCAGCCCAGACCTCCAGAGGTGAACCTGGGAGCCCTGGAGCCAGGAAAGTTCAGAGCTGGTAAGAAACGTGGGAAAATGACTATGCCGGCTTCTAGCAATACAACCAGTCACCTGTCCTGACTGCCTCGTGGGTGCTGTGCTAGAGGTTTGTCCTTTAAGCCTTGTCCTTAAGCGTTGGGCATCCACGGATTCACAACATGCAGGCAAGACAAGCAGCGGTCAGACTCACCATATCATCCTACTGCATGAGCTTTGCAAAGAATAGCAGCCTAAAATGGCAGATGTCTTGGAAGCCAACACAAAAGAAGTAATTGTAAAACTAAATTATTTACTTCAAGCTAGAACTGCACGAATTGCAGTTTTCGGGGAGGAAAGGTGCATTTATTTTCCATCCCAATAATGAAGTTATTTATCATAGTCTCTTCACATCTGATAGAAATGTGTCCCAAGGTGGTCAAACATCACTAAATTTGAAAATACCACTCTAGCAAATAATGTTCCCCAATATTGGTTTTAATGGAGTACTATATAACTCAAAATGTAAGGTGATTCCCATCTCTTCCTTAATAATTCTGATAGGGAGATGGAAGTCAATGAAAATAAAACATTTTCAACGATCACTTCTTTAAGAGACCACTGTTTCCTGTGTCTAGCCACATGAGGTCAGCACTCCACTTCTGGGGAGTTTATAAATGAGCCAGGCAGGTGAGGACACTTGGTGAATGGCTGGCTTGATTCAGTAGTTTGGGGGTTTGCTTCTGTACACCAGCCTCTTACTTTGTTCTATTCAAATTTGTCCCTCTGCAAAACGAACAATTAATGCATGGCCACTTGTAAATGTTAAATCTGCAAATACCAGGGCCTCCCATATAGGACGTTTCCAGAAATTGCAGGCTGCTTGCCATGTTACCCCCAGTTCTCTTGGGGAGGTGGGAAGATCAGGATGAGCACTTTGCTTTTAGGGAAGTAAAGGCACAGGAAGCTCAGGTAATGAGTTTGATAGAATCAATGCAGAAACCCTATCACATATCCCTGGGAGGGTAAAAAGTGGGGAGGACTCCTCATGAACATTTTCAGCCATAAATACATTCTAATGCAAACATATTTCAAAATGTGAGCGAGAGTGTGCAGCCATTCGAATGAGGTTTTATTCACCAAGCAGAAGGCTGCATTGTCATACGTAGAACTCAGTGGCAGGAGAAGATAAAACCTCTTCCATAAAAATGGGATCATGTAGGTTATGGCTCCTGGAGCATTTATTAAAAAGGAAATAATTCCTACTTCTCATTCATTGAAAAACTGGAGCATTCTCAAGAAAAAAATGTTAACTATAAAATATAATGATATGATTTATTTTATACCTAGACTGTACGTGCGATTTTATAGAATTGACATGCCAAATGCATCTAACAGGTTTATATCTAACAGTCTAACAGGTTTAATGTTTCATGTTAGTGTTTTTCTTCCTTAATAAGTCAAGCACTTTTTTATTCACAAATCCTTTCTGAAATTTCACATTCTAAATGAAACTAGGGGAAAAACCATACTTTTAAATTTCCTGAAATGGGTAACATTCTTTTCATTTTACTTTTGTATTTTTGTGCAGGTGATCTCATCTTACACCTGGATGTTTGAAATGAATGAGTTCTTATGTAAAATATAGGCAGAATTTCTCTATAGTTTAATAAGTCAACGTTCATAACTAGATATTGTCATGCAATGAACTAACATGTTCTTTATGAGCAGATCTTCAGAAAATTGATTATCATAATTCTCTTTATATCTCTTTAAAATCAGAGAACATTATTTTCTGTTCTCTTCTCTTTATACAAGTACTGAGACTATAGCTCAGTTAACATTTTGATATATAAATACACATGTATTTTTACAGATTTTAAGTTCATGTTGTATGTAGATTTTGATTTTGTTTTCTCCTTTGTTCCCTCATACTATACGGTGAGCATTTCCCCATGGCACTAAATACTCTTGAAAAACATGTTATTTAATATTTTATGACCATAAATAGTTTAGGGTACCACATATGTGATCTCTTAATATGTTTTATGATATACAACAATGTCTATTTAATTTATTGGAAAAAAGGTAAATTCCACGAAATCAGCCAATTTAGTAGAAAGAATAACATATATTTAGTATGGTGTTGAATTAACAACCACACAATTTGATCAACAGTTTGGCCTGTCAGCTGCGGTTGTAATAGATCTTTGCAGCAGATCTGGTGGCCATCAGGGTCCTGTCTCTTCTAGGAGTCAATTCACTGTTACATTTCATTTTAAACAGAGTTCACATGCAGAGAGGCAGAGAATGGGGTATGGACAGAGTGCGATGAAGAGCAAGAGGGTTATGCTTTGGATAACACTGACACCTAGGCTTCTCATGAGCTCCTGATATCTGGGTTTCCTGATAACTGGATTTCTCATGAGCTTCATGCAGGGTATTCAGTTTCAGTCAATGAGAAGAACGAAGACCCGACAAGAAAAGCAAATAGCTCATCAGGGAGAGGTGGAAAAAGGTAAATATTTTTAAAAGCTAATATTTTTTATAGTTCTTAACTAGTCATATCTTCCTAACTGAAGTTAGTCCCAGCCTCGTCACTCTTACCCGGTGCATTGCTACTAACAATCAAAGTTGTATTCCTCTCTTTCACATTTCTTATCCCTTGGGTTGGCCAACGGGTCGCTCCAGTCTTTAAAACACCTCTTACCGAAATGATATTTTGCATATATTAGAATACAGAAATGTGGAGTTTCATATGAGGGTTTAAGCATCATTTAATTGGTAGGACTATAATAAAAGGCCCAGAGAATCCTTGTTGTTTCTTACTCTAATACTATGCAGGATCTTGGAGCTTTAATGATATCAAGCATCATAGAAGATTACTATGGGTATTTAGGGGGAGAATAAAGGGTGATTAGAAATCTGGGTTTATATTTAAACTTCAGTGAAGAAGTTTTATCCATTCCAAACTCCCACTTTATTTCATCTGCATTCTGAACGTTTTCCTTGAGTCTCATTGGAACCAGCTCATGGTTTGTTCTTGGTCACACTTGGCCTCTAGCATCCACTTTTAGGTAGAAAGTTATAAAATGTCCCCTCCTTTAGAAGATGTGGAGCTGCATTTTCTTTCAATGACTAAGTAGCCTGTTAGTGCCTACATAGTGAGAACTAAAAGGGAGTTAGTTTCATATGATGGCATAGCAACATAAAGGAGGTTAGGAAAACACCTATCAAAAATGAATGAAGTAAAAAGTTTGCCTGGCTTCCTCTGACCTGAAAACACACCATTGCCTTGGGAGCAACTCCCATGGCAAAACATTATCGGTGAGTCAAGCTGCACGTTTCCCTTTTTCTTCCCTTAATCTCAGATTGGGCAGCTCAGGTGTGTGCCAAGAATCCAGTCCAGCAAACCACCCCCTCCAGCTTGTCAGAGTGGCCATTGTTACTCAACGGAAGCTCATGATTCAGCAGGTACTCAGCGTGTGGTCTCTTAGGAAACGGCTGCAGAGCACCTGAACGATTCACTGCTGACTGACCACAGCTCCAGTCAGCAAATGCCTCCCACAAATGAGCAGTCAACTTTCTCCAAGAGTAGCAGGGTGGACACGTGTTCCAGGGCCAATAAATGGAATGACATCCTCAATTAGGTTGGTCCCCTATCCCACCCCAAGCAGTCTTAGGCATTTATTCGGGAACACAGGTTGGCGTATGGACATTGTCTTCAAACTAAATTACAGGACAAAAGTGTCGGCCATTGCCATAATGAAAAATGTCTGGCTTTCTGCCCCTGGTTATTTCTTCATAACCACTCCAGCATAAAGGACTAACTCAAGAGCAAGACCCTCCCAACATCCATGCATGTATCCACCTGTCCATTAGCTAACAACCAGTTACGTTATCTAGTCTCACCTGAAAACCTTGTACCAAATGCTGAGGATACCAACATGGCTAAGATCTAATCCTGAAGCACTCAAGAACTCATCAAGAACTCAGTCAAATGGGTGATCAGCTTTTTAATCTGTGAAGTGTCCTATAGCAGTAAATGTCATATAGAGGAAGTATGAATAAAATACTGTAGAGGAAGGACTGGGTGTGAGGAAAGAAATAAACCTTCACAGGGGGAGAGGTGTGTGGGGTTGAGTGTTTCTTTGTCTCATTTTTAAAAATATTTTTATTGTGTATATTTAAGGTACACAACATGATGTTATGGGATATATAGAGGTAGTAAAATAGTTACTGTAGTGAAGCAAATGAACATATCCATCATCTTAGATAGTTGCCCTCTTTTTGTGTGTGGCAAGAGCAGCTAAAATCTACCAATTTGGGAAAAATCCTGAGGACAGTACAATATCATCAGTGTGGTCCCCTTGTTGTTACTTAGCTCTAGACTTGTTCATTCTGTATAGCTGCTGCTTTGTTCCTTGGACCTACATCTCTTTATTCCCACCTCATCCCTGGCCCAGATAACCACTGTTTTATTTTCTATCTCTGTATATTTGAGTTTTTTTTTTTTTTAGCTTCCATGTATAATTGACAGAATGCAATTTTTTGTGTGTGTCTGGCTTATTTCATTTAGCATAAAGTCCTCCAGTTTCATCCATGTTGTGGCAAATGGCAGGATCTCTTTCTTTTTTAAGATCAAATAATATTCCTGGCCAGGTGCAGTGGCTCATGCCTGTAATGCCAGCACTTTGGGAGGCCAAGGTGGGGGGATCATGAGGTCCAGAGATCAAGACCATCCTGGCCACACCACAGTTTCCTCATTTATTTGTCTGTCAAGGAACACGTAGGTTGTTTCCATATCTTTACTATTGTGAATAGTGCTGAAGTAAACATAGAAGTGCAAATGTCTTTAAAGGTGGTGATTTCATTTCCTTCAGGCATGTAACCAGAAGATAGATATGTAGGCCATAGGGTAGATCTATTTTTAATGTCTTTAGGGACCTCCATACTGTTTTTAAGAATGGCTGCACCAATTTACATTCTGACCAACAGTGTACAAGGGTTCCCTTTCCCCACACTGTTGCCAACACTTAGTATCTCTTACATTGTTTGATAACAGCCATCCAAACAGGTGTAAGGTAATATTGGACTTGGATCTTGAAGGGTGAATAGGAGTGTGTCTGGCAGAGGAGGAGGTCAGGTGCATCTCTGGCTTAGAGACCCGCATGATCTTTTTAAAAATTTTTTGAGACAGGGTCTCCCTCTGTCACCTAGGCTGGAATGCAGTGGCACAAACACGGCTTGCTGCAGTCTCAACTTTCTGGGCTTAAGCCATCCTCCTACCTCAGCCTCCCAAGTAGCTGTAATGTAACCAACATTCAAATGTCACTCTTCTATGTGGATCGGTTCAAATATGTACCTGAGACATGTCACCACTGCTGGCTAATTAAAATAAATTTTGTAGAGACAGGGTCTTGCCATGTTGCTCAGTCTGTTTTCAAACTCCTGGGCTCAAGCAATCCTCCCGCCTTGGCCTGCCAAAGTGCTGGGATTACAGGCATGAGCCCGGCTTCAACTGATCTTTTGTTGCTGCTCTTTGGGACTCCTGCTCCACAGTGAATTGGGGCGTAATTCCTAGTCAGTAGGTTCCATCCCCAAGCAACTTAAAAGGGTACAGACACATTTAGTTACAGACATGGTTTTGTTATACAATAACTTTCTCAACCTCTTCAACAGTGGTTCCACTTTTCCATGCTGATGTTTTTGGGTGAAAATTGTCCTTCTCCAGTCACTTACACTCTGAAACCTCAGTGACCTCCTAAGTTTCTGCTCCAACTCGCTTCACTGAATAATGGGAATTACTCCAAACATCGCCATAGTGGTGCATCTTTTCTCTTTTGTGACTTTCCTAACTGACCTAGCTGTGAGTGACAGCTCCCATCCTCTTCCTCATCATTTACTGCAGTGCTGCAACCTAGAGTCAACTCTCCTTTGTGATACACCTTACCAACCCTGCTTTCTCTGCATAACTTCTTTCTGCTACTCTGCTCCAACTATCCCCACCTCCCTTTGGGCAAGTCCTGCCTAGCTGAGGCTTCCCGGTGATCCATCTTGACTTACAATTAAATTGGCATTTCAAGATCTAGCTATTTTTTTAATGTTGGGAAATGGGGATTGCAGTCTGAAGCCAACACAAGGAAGAGAAAGGAATTGTTTTCCACATCTGTGTCAGTTTCATAGAAGTAATTCTACTCCCGTTCTCATGACTCATCTCTGAATACCCTTTCAAAGGCATCACATATACTTTCGGGGAGTAGCACAGACCCACAAAACCTGTGTGTGTGACTCTTTCTTTCCCTCTTTCACTTCTTTCTTTCATCTGTGAGCTACTCATTTGCATACTTTCCAGAAGCTGCCCAAGAGGGAGAAGCAATCGATTAACTCTGGCTTGCATCAAGGATTGGTGCTACCAGAGGTTTGAGTTCAAACCTTTTCTACTTTCTGGAAGCTGGAGTCATTGATCAATCATTATATCTGATTATCTGGGAAAATTGAGACTTGACTGCACATATTATTAAGTTTTGAGTTGGTCTGAGACAGAAGTTATTGTTGCAAATGGTTTTGTATTGTGGTTACAATAGAGTGTGCACAATTTCCAGTTCTCTCTTGAATAAAAGCCACTTGATCACAGACGCTCTCCCTCCTCCTCTCTGTCTCTCCTGCAAGGCTTGAGGGGCTTCTTGCCATCCCAAGTAGTCACCCTTTACACCCTGATATTGCCAGTGTCTTTCTCTTTGAGTCATCCACAATTCAAATCCAAGCCAAATGTTGAGACTGAAAAAAATTTTAAACAGTAAGTTCAAACTTACTATTTGACTAGAAGTGAAAACATAGCAAGTAACACTGGTTTATGGGCCGCTCATTGTATAGCTGTGTCCTCCTCCAGAGAAAGTCTTCCTTTGTTCTTCTGGTCAGGATCCTCATCTCCAGCAACTCATGCTCCCCCTCTTGCAGGGTCTTTCTGTCCTGGCACCTAGAAAGTACCCAAAGTCACTGCAGATGCATTTCTATTGCGGTCTTACTTCCCATTCCAGGATGCAGGAGGTCTCTGGAAACCCAAGCATGGCTCCTTAGAGGTGTAAATCTTAAAAACATTTCTTTTCTCTTATAACTGTGACCTGCTTGTGTTTTAATCCAAAATCTGCCTTTCTGTTGAGCAAACTGGTGTCATTTAACCTCAATAGGAGCTAACAGCAGATGGAGAGAGGTTGGTAACAAACATTCAAATGTCACTCTTCTATGTGGATCGGTTCAGATGTATACCTGAGACATTTTAGCCTGATCATACAAAGTGAATATAGATCAGGGAAACAGTATTATTGATAAAAATCTACGACTTTGCTATTTTATGTTAATTCACAAATTCAAATGTTAATGACATTCTCTCAGGGAGTTAAACAGAAAACATTTAAATAACTACCAATCTCAAATTATTTTCAAAGGAAGGAATATCTGTGCAGATGGAAGAAAGCCAACATTGATTTGAGATTTTATTTTGGTTGGTTCATGTAGAAGCTGGGTGTGAAAATGTCCAAGTATTTTTCAGCAGACTGGGAAACCCAATCTGACCATATATTTTCCTGGCCAGATAATTTTGTGATGAAAAAACAGGATGCATGATTTGATACAATGCCTGATAACAGGACAGAATACTTGAAATATCGATTATTGCGAAAAACACAGGAGTCTTGATGTGGGCCCATGAAGAAGGCGATTCCAGATACTGTGAACATGGGTGGCTGAGGCCTTCGAAAAGGAGCCCTTACCTCTGCATTCGCTTTATGACCGAGTTTCTTCTGAAACAGTGGAGAAGAAAATGCAGTGAGGATCTAGGTGATTCCTAAAGGATGCACTGTGGATGAAGTTCTGCTTAACTGTTGCAGATGTTACCTTTGCCTTATTGTAGCAGGTTTGACCAGAGACACAAAAAGTAGAAGGCGATAGAATAGATCATCCATCATTCACATCTCTGGGAAGATAAATTTCAAAATTAAAAAGATTACATTCCTCTTTGGTGTCCATGAGATATCTTTCACTTTTTGAATTTTATTTTAATACAAACTGATACCTTGGTGAAATTACCAAAAACCTAGATAAAGTCCTAATTCTTTTTTGGTCACATGGAGAAAAAAAAATTCTTAGACTTGACATATATAATTAGGAAAAAGACCCTCTAAAAGCTAAATGCAATGTTTATTTTTAAATGTCCTAAGGTTAAGACCTTGCTAGCAAGTTTTTATTGCTGAGCGACAACCGTAAGTGAGAAATGGCATTTATAATGGAAATGCAGATGCACCGCCTTAATTATCAGATTGCCACCAGGCACCAGCATAATGAAGGAATTTTCTTATTTTTGCACAATGAATACTAATTGAGGTAGCAGAAGGGAGTGTCTGGGTGGCCACACTGCAGTAAACTGGTGCCATCTAAAGGAGAGGAGAGCAAAGCCACCCAAGTGGCACTCGCAAAGGAAACAGGATAGGTACGCTCTTCTAGTACCTGGACAGCTGGATTTCTGCACTTGGATTTTTAACACAAAACACAAAATTGAATTCTACCATGTTACTAACACAACTGGTTATCAGGTGGAGTTAGGAATGGGACAGATGTTGCCAGGTGTTCTGAAACCCATCTCTCTACAGCGAACTTCTCATCTGTCAGTCTGTAGAGAAGTGATTAGGTACCATTAATTAGGCATGCCAGATGAGAGGGAGAAGAGGAAAAAGAAGAGGGCAGAGAAAAAGGCTGGAGGGGTTGGGGGCACAGAGAGGAAAAAGGGAGGGAGAAAAGAGGATTGGAAAGGTTATTTTGTGCAGGATATTTTGCTTTCACACATGCAATATGAAATTTCACCTTTAGTTTTCACAAACTGTTGCATTTGTCCATATATACAAGGAAAGTGAAACCGACAAATGCAATAAATGACCCTCAGATGGGACTGCTGGCAAGCCACAACGCTATTCTAGCTGCTTCTAGGACCATGGTGTTTCTGCAAGCACGGGGTCATGAATGGAATAATGTGGTGGCTATTCTTAGAAAAGGAAGTGCTTCATTCTTGAGGCTTCACTGGAACAGAGAGTGGAGAATGCCCCTGAAGGGCAGAACCAGACTCCCTCCAGGAGCTCTGGAGTATATGAGAAAGGGTTGGAAGGCCTTGGTTTCTGGGCAGGAGTAGGGAGGTTGCCCAGGGGCCCATGTCTCAGATGAGAAAAACATCTCAGATGTCTTTTGTTTATTTCATAGAATCAACCTCTCTGGGCTGGAAGAGACCCTGACATGGTTATCACTGCCCAGGGAGCCAACAAGCTGAAGCTGCTAATGTGAGATCAAGCTGGTTAGCTTCTGGTCAGGCTGGGGCTCCAGGCCCAGGCCCTGAAAACACGGTGTTATTTTCAAACTGAATAGCCTGCATTGTGGAAGAGTAGAAGGTACTGCAGGTGGGGGCAGCTAATCCTTAAGTAATCTGTCTCCTTTCCCCAGGCAAAGACAGAACTCCCTATGCTCAGCCTGCACTCCTTTGGTGACTCTATGGGCCAGTCCTGTGCTGTCTGTTGGTGCCTCTCAGTGCCAGGAGGATCCCTGGCTGCCTGGACCTGGAACCCAGAAAGTTCTTGGTAAATGTTTTTGGAATGAATGAATGAATGTGGTGTCTCCCTCTCATTACTAACTGGAGTTTAGTTTTTCCATAGAAAGTCTTTCACATGGGAGTTAGACTTGGCCACTCACTCATTCACCCCTCGTATCTGGGTGGGGGGTGGGCAACAAAGTTTCTGTAACCCACTGGGGCATAACAAGGGAGGGGATGTGGGCCACATACCCCAGAAACCAAGGACACTGCCTACCTGGGAAAGGAGGGTCCAGGTAGACCTCACATCCAGGAAGTGGAAAAGGGAGAGAGAGCACCTGAGGGGTGGGTTGGGGTGGGGAGAGAGCAGAGCTGTCTCTCGCTGGACAGAGTCGAATGAGACCTGAGTTATCCAGCCTGGAAGCGCGTTCTCAGCCTGGTCTCAAGATCTGACATGATGACCTGAACAATTTTAGAGACCAGCTGCTGCCAGACAGCAGACACTCCAATTGATTCTGCATCCAGAAAATAACTCGGTGATCTGAAAAATCGGTGGATTAATAAAGAAAGAGGTAGCGATATTTTAAAAGATTTTAGGTTTCAGCAGATGGCTTGGAATGAATCAGCACGGTGATGAGGTTGGCATTTTGGGGAGGGTGGGGGTTGTGGGAAGGGGGCAGGTGACCTGAGCCAGGCCCTTAAGTAACATGGTCTAGTTGGGGGGTTGCTAAGTGACAGGGGGAAGGTGCTTGAGAGAGACCCCTCTCTTAAGGAGAGGACCCCCCAACCCCTCCTCACCCAAGCGGACCCTTGGGGTGAGATGAGGGCCGAGAGCAATTTACTCGAATATTATCTTCATGGTCTGTCATCCTCCCCTTTCCCTATCCACCCCTCCAAATAAGTCCAGTGGGTGGTTTCTATTCACTGAAGCATCCAGATAGTCGTGGTATGCAGTTGGCACTCAAATCCCACTGAATGAATGAATGAATCCATGAACAGGGTCAGGTTAGGCTGCCCTGCACAGATTCTAATCTTGTGATCCCTTTTGGTTTCTAAGCAACAAAACACTCTAGGGACGTACCCGTGTATGCAGCCCAAACATGCTTGCTCAGACTTCTCTAGAAATATTAGTTTTGCATATTACTACCAGAAAATGAAACGGCAAGTTATATATATGTCAAAAAGGGAAGCACATATTGTATTTATGTGAATATTACCCTATGTAAGTTCAGGCACCCCTGGGAGACTTAACATTAAGTATTCCCATTAAACAGACTTGGAGAAACAAAACACACACACGCTCCTTCACGCTCACAGTTCTGGTTAAAATTGTTGCTTCACCCCACTTTCATGCCTTTAAAATGTGATTTTCTGATGCATCAAAAATTCATGGGAGGACAGGAGGATGAGAAAGCCCTGCTGAGATTTTAACTTTAACTTTGACAAACTATCTCAGTAAGATGAGGTCCTTTTCATAAACCAGGGCAAACTTGGCCCTTGCCGTTCTGTTTCATGGCAATATACAGGAAACAAATGCCACTTGGTGACCAAAAGGTATTAATAGATCTCAAAATATATGGACTTGCACTGTTGCTACACCCTGGAGATCTGGTTAACAGCATTGAATGGGTGTGGGATTTGAGGCTAAATACATTTCCAGAGTAGCTGAGATTTCCAAATGTGGCAAACCACAAAAACATTCCTTATGTGAAGGGCATTTTTCTACAACCGGAACAGGGGCAACTGAATAATTTTAGTCATTTTTGCCAATGCAATGCACCCGTCATAAAAGCTCAGGTGACGGAATGCACAGTTATTTTGCGATGATGGTCTGCAATGCTGCCTTGCGTGTTCCCCAACTGACTCAGTTGTACCACCTAGACACAGACAGCCTGCATGGAGCTGGGGTTCTCACCACAATTCACTAAAATAATGGGCGACAGGCATGAGTGACTGGGGCAGGACTTCTTGCCTTTCACACGGGTCAGCCTCTCTGACCAGTGAGCCCAGCTGCACTGTCTCCTACTCGCTTGGTAAAAGGAAGAAAGAGGATATAATATTTCAGCTTCTTACAGATCTAAGACGGAAGTGATTCAAGTCACAAGAAAGTACAAACACGTTGCTTAACCGAGTGAGTATATTCTAAGAAATGTATTGTTAGGCTATTTTTGCTGTTGTGTGAACATCTTGGAGTGTACTTGCACAAACCTAGATGGTAGAGCCTGCTACACCTCCAGGCTGTGTGGCATTAGCCTATTGCTCCTGGACCACACACTGGGGCAGCACGTTGCTGTACCAAATTCTGTAGGCAGTTGTAACACAATGGTAAGTGTTTGTGTATCTAAACATAGCTAATATAGGAAAGGTACCCTAAAAATACAATACTATAATCCTATGGGACCACTATGTGATATGCAGTCTATCTTGATTAAACTGTTGTCAAGTGGCGCATGACCTGTAATCTCTTTTAACAGTGTATATTGACATGTTATAGACTCCTAACAAGGCTTGAACATTTCTTCAAGGGGCAACACCTGTTTGGAGTCTTTCACTTTAAATTACAGGCAACTACAGTGAGATTTCTAGCTTTACCACTTTTTTTTTTTTTAAGAGGAGGTTCTGGCATTAAAAGTTTATTTCTATCCATGTTATTCAAATATAGCGCACTAACTTTATATTATACAAATAAGTCAGAGAGGAAGAAGGGAAGAGAGCAATTAAAGAGTTATGAATACATGTTTTATTGCAGAAAAGGCCTGAGACTCCTGGGATTTGAAGGCACACACAGGATAAATAGGCCCCACCCTGTGCTCTTTGAGAGGTTAACAATATTTAATCCAGAACTTTTTGGAATACATACAGGTGTTCTTTGAAAAAGAGTTCAGCAGTCAAGTGAATTTGAGAGACGGTGGTTTAATTGAAGTTAAACATTACTTTACTGCAGGGCTTTTCAGAGCCTTTAATCTGCTAAATGCTTGTGACATTCCAAGTGGGGCTGTGAGTGAGGACTGCCTTCGAAACTTTCACACAGGACACTGCAAGGTATGGGCCCTAGGAAGGGGTGAGGAGACAAAAGGACGAAGAAGCCAGCTTGGGGCCTGCTTATGGGACTGTATTTTCCCCAGACATTGAACTATAGAATGCTTTTTGATGGAAATAGTAACAACATAACGCAGAACGCACAGGCACAAGTGAAAAATGAAAAGCAGCTTTTCTCCTAAAGAGAAAGGGAAATTTCCCATGTCCTGAGGGATGGGGGAGGAGGAACCAATGTTTTGAGCCCTTTATAAACATCACATTAGCTCCTTTACAACTACTATGAGCTTCGAACATCAGGCATTTTAAGACAGAAAGGGGTCCAGCACTTGACTTTCTAGGAGAGTGATCCAAGAATGTCAGGTCACCTGCAACGCATGCACAGGTACCCAGAGAGAGAGAGAGAGAGAGAGACAGAGAGAGAGAGAGACAGAGAGAGAGAGAGATAGAGAGAAAGACAGAGAGAGAGAGACAGAGAGAGATAGAGACAGAGAGAGAGACAGAGAGAGACAGAGAGAGACCCCTTTGCCGAAGGCCTTGATGTCCCTGGGAAGTGGCATGAGAAGGAGTCATTACAGGGTCCACAAACCCATACACGCTTTGAGCATCATCCATGGCCCGCATACATGGTCTGTCTTGCAGTGATTTGCACCACTCTATCTCAAACAGATAAATGCTACTGTGATTGATAAAATACAATTAATGTAAGCATCTTGCTGAGTTCTCAGTAACAGTCTGTCTTTAAATAGTTTCTCTATAGAGGGATAAGAGTAGAGCTAATATTATGTGTAGGTCCTCAAACTTAAAATTTTTAAATGAGCAATTTAAACATGGTTCAAAAAATAGAAAATATCAAAAGATAAAGAATAAAATTATCTATTATTTATATCTGTAAAATTATCTCCCTTCTCGTCCCATATACCAAGACTCTGATTGGGTAATCCTTGTTCTTAGTTTCATATGTAATCATCCAAGTTTTTTCAGCACACACAAGCACATTCAAAAGTAGACTTTTACTTTCCCATTTCTTACAAAATAGGTAGCATATTTTATATGCTATCCTACATTTTTTGAAAGATCAGATATGACTGCACTACTATATCTCCTCTCTGTTGAAAGAGATTTCTTCACCCTCACACAGCTCATAAACACTGTCAAAAGCTACTTGAACATTGACCCACTCATAGAGCAGTTGGTCTTATGTCCCATACCTCACTTTTCCTCCCCACCTTCATGGATGCCCTTAGAACGCTCTGGTGACATATGGGACTGAACCTTTATCATTGCTTTGTGACTGTTACACGCATCTGCCTGCAAGGAGAGGCTATCTCCTGTAGAACAGGATATCTTACCATCTCGAATTCCAGACCCTAGAGGAGAGCTCCCCTCTTAATGTCCAATGTCTCCAGGGTAGAGGGTCACCCTAGGGGGCCACTGGACGTGCGTATTTCTAAATAACCTGGGAGATTCCAATGATACTCCAAGAAGGAAGATGCTTAGGTGGGTCTCACGGCCGTCATGGATACTGTCATCTGCAGGAAGGGTGTGATGAGCAGCCCGTCTCCAATATGGGTACAGTTTGGTTATATTCCCTTTTAGTAAAAGAAGAAAAACAATCTTCACTTCTAATTCTACTTGGTTTGTAAATTTGGACCTATCTTAGGAAAGAAATCACGTAGGAATGGAAAAGAAAGAAATCAATATAATAGAGGGACAGAGGATTTTTCTATCAAAGGAAAAAATAATCTCAGTTTCTAGACAAGAACGAGTGAACATGGCAGAAAAAAAAAGTAATTCATCTGAGCTGGGTGAAGTTAGAAAGAAAATTCAAATTTGAATGAAGTTGAACTCATGATCATATTGCTTGGCTGAGTGCCTGCAAAGTGCCCCTTTTACTTCCACTTCCTCCTCACATTGTTCACCAGCCTTGTAACTTGGTATGATGCAAAGGCTGGCAAAAAGAGAAATCAATGAAGTTCAACATCATGGAGAAATTGCAGAGGTGTGGGAGAAGCTGATGTCTTTTGCCGAAATACTTGAGAAAATCTGAGTGTGTGTCAGGAGCTGTGAGAACCATGGAACTGTACCTGACCCCATATACAAAGCAGAAGAAACAGTTCGTGATTCTATCCTGAAATTATTTTTAGTGGATTAAGAGTAGATAGATTAATTTCAAGAATGGTGTCAATTCTCCACAGCTGCCTATATTTACATCCTCTGAAATGTGACTTTGCAAGTCTTCCTAAATCTATTTCCTTCCCTGTGAATAAGGGCTGCCCCTGTGACTCACTATATCCTATAGAATGCTGCAGAAATGTTGGAGTTTGGGGGACAAGACAAGCTTAGGCTTAAGAGGCATTGCATGCTGTTACTCATTTGGAGCCCAGCCAGGGCCATGGGCAGTTGCCTGGACTAGCCTGCTGGAGGATGAGAGGCTCTGGGGAGCAGAGTTGAATCGGTCCAGTGGCCCTCCCAGGTAATGTTTACAACTGCAAAGGAATAGTCAGTGAGACAGGAAGAAACCCACAAAATGTGCTGCTAGAGAAGGCAAGAGTGGGGATGTTTCAAGGAGATTGTGTCTGGCTGTGTTGGATGCCATTGATAATCAAAAATGATGAAGACAGAAAAAAAAGTCCTTTGGATTTAATATCATGGGGAGTCTTGGTGACCTTAATAAGATCTGTTTTCTTCTTATTGGTATGGTGAGGACAGGAGCCTGCTCAGAGCTATGCCAAGTAGATTAGGACTGTGAGCATAGATAATTCTTTTGAAGACATTGTTGATACACTTTTTGATGAAACAAACTAAGGTGTAATGACGTGGTGTTAAGAATCATTCAGCAGAGAGGGAGAGAGACAATGTTGAAACGAGGAAGAACTACATAATCAAGGGACAGAACACTTGAAAGAAAAGGGTTTGGGAGCCTGGTAGACAGATGCCCAAACTCACATGTGTTCTCTAACTGTCTAAGGTTTACATGCCAAGTGCTTTGTGGCCTGTAGACGAATGTGCAACAATCATTATTTTTGCTTTTTTTAAAATCAACTCTTTTTCCCGCGACTATGCTTATTTTTGATAATAATTAGTAGAACTAACCATATGGAAACTAACTTTATGGCAGCCAATCTGGCAGACACCATCTTAACCATATGATCATAAGTAACTGGACAAACCCACATTATATGCCTCTTGATATGATGCACTGAGTAGGGTAGAACTTCACTTCTGCAATTTTCCTGGTGAAAATGAATCAATTACCTCTCATTATGAGGAAATATCAGACAAACCCCAAATGAGGGCTATTCTATAAAACAAGTGGCCTACCTTCTTAAAAAGTGTCAAGGTCATAAAAAAATACAGATTAAGGAATTATTCCAGATTTAAAAGAGACTAAAGAACCATGATAATCAAATACAACATATGAGATTGGATTGTTTCCTGAACTATATATATTTTTTAATATAAAGGATAATTTTGGGATAATTTACAACACATCAGTAAGATCTCTAAGTAGTAATACACTAATGTTAATTTCTGATTTTAATTATACTATAGTTCTGTAAAAGAATGTCCTAGATCACAGAAAATGCATACTAAAGTATTTGGGGATGATGAGGCATTATGTTTCTATCTTACTCTAAAATGGCTCGGAAAAAAATATAAATCTAATAGAGTTCTAAGATAGTTCCAAAGCTTTCTACACCCTGGTACACATGCCTTGATAATTGCTTCTCCATGTGTTTGAGCAGATATATGCATATGATGGGAGACCACTCCCATGATTTGATTACTCATCAGTTGACTCTGAGTTAATCCAAAGGGAAGTGATCCTGGGTGCACCTTGCCTAAGCAGGTGAGCCCATTAGATGAAGGTGAAGCACCAGAAATACTCCATGCTGCCGGGGAGCAAGCCGACATGTGGAAGCATGGGAAGAGCCACTTGGCAGGAAATGCCAGGAAGCCTCTAGGAGTTAAGCCTGATCCCTGGCTCATATCTGGTGAGAAAATGGGGAACTTCATGAGTCCTACAACCACAAGGAACTAAATTCGACCAATAACAAGTGAGCTTGGAAGAGGACCCTGAGCCTCAGGTGAGAGAATAGCTCCAGCTAACAACTTGAAGTCAGCCTGGTGAGACTCTGAATAGAGATCTCTGCTAACCTGTACCTGTGCTCTTGACCCATAGAAATTGCGAGGTAATAAAAGTATATTATTTTAAGATGCTAAATTTGTGGTAATTTGTTACATAGCAAAATAAAACTACTATGATATCTAAAGCAAATATGTCAAAATATAAACAACTAGTGAATCTTGGTGAGCAACTTAGAGAAGTTCTTCGTACATTTTTGCAACTTTTCTGTAAATCTGAAATGATTTAAAAATAAAATGTTATCTAGGGTGATATATATATATATATCATTTACTATATGCCAGATGATGGTTAAAGTATTTTTAAATGTATCAATACATAAATTTTCATTAAAAGACAAATGACCCTTCTTCTTCATGACTTGTTTTACAGATAAGGAAACTGAGGCACGGGGAATTCAGATGACATGGCTGAGGTCCCACAGCTAGTAAAAGGCAGAGCTGGACTTGAATCTGGATTCCGGGTTCACACTCCTAAAGACTCTGCCATACTCTCAGTGACCCTGAAGTAATAGCAAACCAACTGACCCAGGGGACAGGGTGAATGTGGTTGAGCATGATCCCGCAGGGCCCTGAAATTCATGGGGAATCATTTTTGTTTTGTCCTCTGTCGTGTTTTGTCCTCTGTCGTTTTTTGTTTTGTTTGTTTGTTTTTTTTTTTTGAGATGGGGTCTTGCTCTGTTACCCAGGCTGGAGTGTAGTGGTGTGATCTTGGCAACCTCTGCCCCCCAGGTTCAAGTGATTCTCAGGCCTCAGCCTCTCGAGCAGCTTGGATTACAGGTGCCTGCCACCACGCCTGTCTAATTTTTGTATTTTTAATAGAGACGGGGTTTCATCATGTTGGCCAGGCTGGTCTTGAACTCCTGATTTCAAGCGATCCACCCACCTTGGCTAGCAAAGTGTTGGGATTACAGGCATGAGCCACTGCGCCCGGCCTCCCTCTTTCTTTTATTTACCATACACGCATTTATAGTCATGCTGTGAATACCACAGCAGGACGACTCACAGCATTGGAATTTAAACAATAGTATATTTGTCTTATGCTGATGATTTTATATATTATCAAAGGTATTCATATACCATAACTTGCCTTATCAATCCCCAAATCTGAAACCTCCATAATATATCAAGCTAACAAAGTTAAGTAGAGGAAAAATATGACTAGAAGGGAGAACAAATTGAGTGTGCAAAATGGAACCAAGAATAAAAACAGAAAAATAAAAGCATAAAGATCAATGTACTTAAAAAGTCAGTCAATAATGCACTTTCAACCTTGTCACATATTTATTTCATACATTTATCATATTTCAGACTTTGGAATAAGATGAAGTCACCCAAACTCCATTGTGAAATCTAGTCTCCTCACAATCCGTCTGACCTCAGAGAGGCAAACAGTGAGTAATTCAAAATATTTTTGAATGAAAGTGTCAGTTTAAGATCCTCAGCATAAAACATACCTACAAAGCCTATTTGCAAAGTAAATTTACTCTGGATTCTTGATACCTATGAAAGTTTTTTCTATTATATTTATTTAAAATTACAACAGTTTACATTAGAAACAAGCTCAAACAATTAAGGTAAAAGATAAATAACTGCATACAGTTTAATTTTACAAAATGCAAACATACATCTTTCATTGTTCCATTATCTGAGTATTAAGCGCCACATAATTGCACAAGGCATTTTCAAATGTCTTAAAGGCTCTGAAATTACAGAGTTGACTTTTGTGAAATAGTCTTTATTTTCCTCCATTATTATACAAATAATTGACCACACAGATTAAATTTAAATCGGAATTGGATATGTCCCCTACAGAGTTCATTTCTCTTGTGCAGCTAAAGGTTGGCAGCTTATGATGGCTCATGGAGCTTACTCAGGCCCTTGTGGGATACAGAATGGGGCTTGCATCTTCATAATTTAGGATGTCTCCGAGAGACCCTAGAGTCCCCTGGGATCGCATCACATCTAGTTTTGCCCAAGACCATCACCTTTCTAGCTAACCCAGGCTAATTCTAATGGTGCCTCTTTTCACTCTCAGAAATGTCTGCTTGGGAGATGGTACGGATGAGGAAATGGAAGCCTCCAGATGTAGGTTCTCTGGACCAGACCGTCGCAGCAGAGACCTGTGTTTCCTCCTGGGGATTCGGAAACCCCACTCCCCCCGCTTCAGAGGTGCTGCCGCTCTCCATTGTGGGGCAGAGGTGGAGAAGCAAAGAAAGTGTGCCTTTCATCCTCGCCATAGAATGAAAAACGATTCATCACCACAATTACTCACCAAACCTGAGAGGAGGACAGAAGAAAACATGTTTACATTACTTTTTCTTTCATTAAAAAGCGACACGTGATTTTTCAATCAGTCAGAAAACACAGATGCAGAAAAAGGTAAACAATTCAAAGAAAACCGCTCTTCTAGAAATACTTAACAGTTACTAATTGTAAAGACACATAGGAGTTGCAGGAAGTGACTCTAATTATTGGTGTAAGAGAATATTTTCATGGCTTGTTCCGCTTTGAGAAACCTGTTCCGGTGACTCAGAATTATTTCTGAAACAGTATCCCCTTCCCCCACCCTCCTCTCAATTTCTTCTAATTATAACTCTCTTGAGATATTTGCCTCTGATAGTCACAGGGAAAGAATGGGAGAGGGAAAGGAGAAGAGAAAAGGAATACAGTTCAATTGCCAATATGCCAAAAGTGGAAAGACGGACCTGGGTCTCCTCTGGTGCAGTGTCAGGACTGCATAGTATACAGTGGCCAGGCCTGCATAGCACACAGTGGCCAGGCCCGTGCCAGAGGCCTGTTGTCAGACACCATGGTGGGAGCATGGGAACCTTCTAAATGGACAGCCCTGCTCAACTCCTTGGGCCTAATGTGGGCTGGGAAAATAGATCTGATTTCACCCTTGTTCCTGCAGTACTCAACACAATGCCAAGCCTGTACTGGGCGCTCAATGTATTTTTCTTGGATGAGTTAATAAGGCTGATTTTCACAAATTTGTTGTTGTTAGGCTCATTCTAGTCCAAGTTACAATTACAGAGAGAAGTGTTTCAAGGCAGTTTCAAAATTATTTACTTCTTGCAAATGTGTATGAATGTCTAATTAGTCTGCCAGACAATGGAGATACCAGGGTGGATAGGAAAGGGCCACTACTTCTAAGGATCCCGGAGTCACCTAAATAATCAAATACTAGAGAGAGTGTTGTGGAGTTGACCAATTTAGTGAAACAGACTTAGGTTCAAATCCCAGCTCTGTGTTCACTAGTTTTGTGATCTTAAGCAAGTTATTTATTATTATTATATTTAATATGCCTTCAGCAGGGCTAACGATAATGTTAATTCATATGTTGTTTGAGGATTAAATGTGATAACTGATGTAAAGCCCTTGGAAGGCTGCCCGGCACACGGCAAACCTTGGATGAAGGCGACTGCTACTGTGATTTAACAGCTGCGCAATCTTGGGCAGGTGATACTTGCTGCATCTGTTTACATAGGTGGAAAATGAGGATGGTAGTACAATGATTCATCATGATTTTTCAACTGCAAGATTTTTGTTGTTTGCATGAGACTACAAGGTATGGGTCTCCATCATAGCCCCCATTTTAATCATGGGGACACCAAGGCTTTAAGCTGGGTTATCCACTCAGACAGAATCCAAAGCAAGAGTTGGGGCAGAAGCCCTAGGGGTGGAACCAGAACACCTGGGCCCACATCTGTAGTGGGCAAGTTGGTCCTGGTGCCTGGCCAGAGGCCTTTGGACCTCTTTTACCAGCTCTGTGTCCCTGTTTCCTGACGGCTGCAAACTCTGCTGATGAGGGTTCATTTGCTATCTTCAGAGATTGCCCATGGGTACTGGAACATCCTTGAAAACACAGACAGTGACCCTTCACCCCCTTGACCAAAAACTCTGCCTTATAACTTACTGTTAAGAGCTCCCTATGGAATCAGGCAGAGGCTGGGATTTCACTTGAAATCATACCCTCATTTCACTTCCTTCCTTTCCCTGTCCTGCTCCCAGATCCCTTGCCAGTGTCTCCTGGGAGTGCCTCCTCCCACGTGAACCCTGGGCAGGACAGGGTGTGCTGCTGAGAGAGCCTAAACTAAAACTCCACCTGGATGATGCCATTTACATAAAAGATCTCAAACTAATTCATGTCGCTTGGTCGTTCATCAATAATTCCAAATCCCAGGTGCCTTTCCTGGGAAGTAGGACTGAGCTGAAAGGCCAGGGTCCCCAAGACCAGCCTGTTTTTAGTTCTCTTCCAAAAGCCGTGAGCATTTTCTCTATGTCAAACTACACACCTACAGAGGCTTCACTTGCCTTGCTTATTTCTTAAAGGCACAGCACTGCTCAGAGCCTGTCCCAGAGCTCCTGGATGATGAATATGTGCTGAACAAATATGTGATTTCCGTGTTTCACTGTTACAACCTCATTCCATCCTCAGAATAAACTTGAGAAGTAGGCATTCTGATCTCCAGTTTGCTGATGAAGAAATTGAGAGGTAGAGTGATTAAGTTCTTCCCCCAAGATCATTCCACCAAAAAAGATGAGAGCTGGGATGTAAGACATGTCTGATTAGAAATTTGTTTTATTAGACTTCATTATGTTCTCCCCATGTGCTTCCTAACCTGGGCACTGTTAAACATACAGATTCCTGGGCCCTTGAAACATACACATTCCTGGGCCCCATTTCAGACCTCAGACAATGGAGTCTAGAAATGCCAAGTGCTTTTTCTGGCCACCAACATTTAAGAATTAGGGGACTAGCCAAGCATGATGGTACACACCTGTAATCCCAGTTACTTGGGAGGCTGAGGCAGGAGAATTACTTGAGTCCAGGAGTTCAAGGCCAGCCTGGGCAACATAGCAAGACCCTGTCTCAATAAAACAATACACACAATTAAGGAAAAAAATCATGGCATCTAGAATGATATTTGAACTGCTGCTTGTTGGGATGAAACTATATAAATTTTAAATATAGATATACATATACTTTATATATAAATGTAAATATATATAATATAAATACATATATTTTTGTGTGTGTGTGTATATATGTGTGTGTGTGTGTGTGTGTGTGTATATATATATATGCCTTACTTCTGTAAACTTCCACCCAACACGCCATGGGAACAGTAGGATGTGCCCAGACATGGTGTGCTGAGCTGATAGGCTCCATGACAAGGCGAGGACACCCAAGAATGAGCCTTTAGAGACCAGCTGTTAAACACAATGCTGAAGATTCCTAGAGTAACACACACACTCCTGGGAGGGTCATGGATAAGAATGTTGAGTTAATCTTAATTTCCTTTAGACACCAGCGAGAATCAGGGCTGAAAGTAATACACTGTCTCTAAAAATAAAGAAAATTGTATTTTTTACATACCTGCTTTTGTGGCCTGAGTTTGTTCAAAACGTGTGTGTGTGTGTGTGTGTGTGTGTGTGTGTGTGTGTGTGTGTTCTTAGCTTGGATTGCCCCGAAAGCAGGCCTGTGACAAAGATGTGAGTGCACATAATTCACCTGGGAGATGATCTCAGAACACCAGGAGGGGAGAAGGAAAGAGACAGAAGGGGAGGAAAACAATACAAGCTGCAGAATCAACCATAGAAATAGGAATGCACTGAAAGTGAATCAAACAGAGTCCAGGTTCTCAGGAGGTGTGCACTCACAAGCAAATTAAAACAACAGGAAATGTGCACTTCAAATAAAGGATCTTGAAACAACCAGGATTCTTTGTGGCCAAGAGAAATGCAACCAAATACCCCACTAGCCCTTTCTTCTCAGCCAGGCGTTGGAAGCTGTTTGCGAAGGTTCAGGTTTAGGTCACATTATTGACTTTTGAGCTCTTGACTCGGATGTCAAACCCTGGGTAAGAATTTCTAGCTTCTTACATACTTAGCAAAAATGGCATTTGGGAGTCAGAGGGTCCAAACCAACTGTTTCTCCTTTCCTCATTCAACAGGAATTGTGTTGGACCCGATGGACAGTGGTGTTTTCTCGGGGCATCACCACTGGGTCATCTGAGGCAGAAAACAACAGGAGCTTCTGGCCATATGGAGTTGCCCAGCTGGGGAGGGATGCAGATACCATAATGAGAGGCAATGTGATTGTCTCCTGTTCACACCCCATGTTTCTCTCCCACCTGGGCTTTAGAATCAAGTGGGCAATTTCTTGTTGTCCAAAGAGTAGGTTCTAGAAAACATGACAAATGTATATAGATGGCTGCCTCTGTCACTAAGAAATTGCTCATAACAAAGGAAGATTTTTTGCATTTCGAAAAAGACCAGTTTCCCTCCTCCCGGTAAGGGTGGAGTGTCTGCACCTCAGTCCCTGCATGTGCTGCTATCTTCCCATTAGAAAAAGGATGTTAGGCAAACTAGAGTGGAATACAAATGTAGATTTTTAAAAAATGTTTATTTTTAAATGAGCAATTCAGCCCCATCTCTGTTTTTTTTTTTTTTTTTCTTGTTGATGAGAATGGAGATTTGGAGACATTGACATTCTCCAATATCAAAGAAAGTTGCCACAAGTAAAGGAGATTACTGGGGCAGGAATGAAAACATAGTCACATAACAAAGGTGTGCATTAAAAAGCAACTTCAGGTTAGATCTCATTTAATCAGAAAAAAAATTAAAGAGAAAACCTCGTGGAAAGTATAAATTTGCTTGTACCCGGTGAATCTGGATTCCTCACTCCTCTGTCCATTCAACCTCCTGGACCACACACAGGGCCAAAGGCAGGAATGGAGTTAGTATTTTTCCCTTTTCCTGATTTATGACTTGCATATATTCACTTCTTTTCAGCTTTTCATTCCAAAGCAGCAATCCTTGATATTTTCATAAGAAAGCTGCTTTATTTTCTCAAGCCTTGAAATCATGGAGGGCTGTCGAGAGAGTTGGAACAGAGCAAGGAGCCCCAGAGAAAAGCAAAGAAAGGGGATTCTCCTGCCAGCCACATGCACTGGAAGAGGTACAGGCCGTGCCACTGTAACAGGAGACCCCACATCCAGTGGCTGGCACAAGAGGGAAGTTCACTTCTCCCTCAGGTAGACAATTTTCCATTCTAGCTTCTGTCTTTCGGTGCAAAGTGGCTGCTTTAGCTTCTTTATCCCTCAGCCAGTGAGAAGGAAGAAGAGGGCTCCTCTCCTTTCGAACCTAGAAGGCTGTTCACATCCTTTCTGCTCACATCACAGTGGGCAGAATTGAGTTACATGCCCACAAGAACTGAAAGGGATCCTGGAGCTGTATCTGTGCCTCTGACTAAAGAAGGAGCAAATGTATTCTGACAAACAAACTAGCAACTCCTGCTATTTGAAGTCTTTCCCTTTGCCGGTAGTTTCAGCAAACTCTGGGTGGGAGGGCACGTCGAAGAGGCATCACCTCCGGGTAACTCTGATTTCTTGGCATTCACCACCCAGGGCCATTTCATTATGAGGTCAGTCCTGGCTTAGTAACAAAGAGAGTTGTAATGGGTAGTGGTGCTGGCCTTCAGCCTGGGATTGGAGAGGAGTGACAGCCACTGTGTGTATTAGATGCCCCCTGTGTAGGGGTTAAAGATGTGTATTTGAGCATCTTGCTTTCATAGGGAATGCGATAAATGTGGTCACTTTCTATATATTAATGTACCTTCACTTTGGAATATTTATGTTTCTTTCCTTGGTATCAACTTCCAAAGAACACAAAAGTCCTTAAAGAATAGAGCCTATAGCTCTGAGAAATATGTAGTGTCCATCTCAGGTAAGATACTCATTTGCAAGTCGGTAGAAATTCAAAGCACTCTCTAAAAACATCATTCATTACTTACAATAAAAAGAAAACAAAGTGGCCAAACTTTCATCCACAGCCACAGAACGCAGTACAATCACAAAGATCTGCAGGTGTTTGGCTGCCATCCTAAATGGCTCTGCCTCTCGTTCTATGGCAGTTTTTGGAGATTTTCCCACAAGCGACAAGGAGCAAGGGAAGGTGGCCTCCATTCAGCTTTCCAGCAGCTGCTGTGTAGTACTTCTTTCCACCAGCACCAGTTTTGTTCCCTTACATTCTTCCTTGTCAAAAAGAGACCACAGCACAGCATTCGGAAACCTTTGTGTCTTCCTGTTTTTACATTTAGGAACAGTTGCATCCCTTGCTGGCTATTGTACAGATGCTACAAGCTACTACTGAGGGACAAAGAAAAAGACAAAGCACTGTACACAGAAAACTGAAGAAATCCAGGTGTTACTCTATCCAGGTGAACTTCTTCGCTCATCCTAACTGTAGCAAAGATTGGCTGAAGCTGCAGAGCTTCACCCTGTCTTAGGCAGGCCCGGAGTATTCATCTCTTTGAGAGAAAGGACAGACCTGAAAAATCATCTGAAGGTTGACTGCACAAAGCACTTTGTTTATAAAGTCATTCCTTCCCTGGCTTTCTGTTGTTTACTCTTGAACAACTTTAATTTTCAAAGATTTTATCCTCCTTTATAAGAGCGATTCATACTCCTTGCAGAAGAATAGGAAACCACATAAAGGTAGAACAATGAAAAAGACAGTCACTCATACTTTTATCTGAAGTCACTCCAAGCTCTTGTGTACATAATTTTTTCCATTCTATTAGAGTAAAATATATCAGAGCAAATGTGTGCCTTTTTTCATTTAACATTTTTGCATAATCACTGTCTATGCTATTACAATTCCTTTGTAAGCATCACTCAAATTTTGCCTGAACGTCTCTAGTTGATGTCATTTCTTACCCTCCACTAACACACTTTTCCCGTTCTGATTAGCATGGTCTCTACTCTGTCTAGAACCATCCACGTTATTTTGGAATGCCCTAGCCTTCTGCACCACCTCCTTTATTCTTGGAGCCGGCTCAGGTCCACCCATGCAGTAGAGTCGGGGGCACTTTTATTCCAGGTGCAGTTCTGCCACCAATTAACCTGTGACAAGCTACTCAACCCTTCCATCATTCATTGTGTCACTGCAACAGCAAATGTTTTCTGATTCTCAATGCCAAGCATCACTCCAGCATAAACGAATACTGAGGAATCAAAACTTTCTTCTGATCTCTGTGGCCCTGTACCAGGCAGCCCACTTTAGCCCCTTGCTGTAGAAATCACTGGTCAACTTCAGTGTCGAAGAGGAATGGTGGGGACCAGGAAGGGAAACTCCACGAAACCTGGAGGGAAGGACCTTTTGTGTGACAGTGTGGCCACATGCAGGGTGTGAGCTGCAGCCATCACTCCTCCCTGTGCATCTGGGAAGCACAAAAAAGGAGTCAGATGGGTCAAAAGGAGGTGGCCAGCTGCCTTGTGGTGGTAAGAGGAAGTGGGCGATTGAGAAAACTCTGGAGACCAATGCTGTGCACTTCTCTTGGGGAAGTTGTTTCTTTCTTTTTCAGAAATGGAGAGGAAATATTTTGCCAGAGCAATCTAAGGTGTCATTCAGAAGTGGGTGCCATTTAGAAGACATCATTCAGAAGGGGGAAACTCTGGTAGCACAAAAATGACAGATGTCCGCAGGGACTTCCTTCTCTCTCAGTCTACGATTCTGTCCTTGGCTAAAGAAAATCTGAGTCTCATAACCCTGTGAAAATTGCACATTTTCTCTGTCTTGCAGCTTTGCCTGCCATCCTGACTCCTTGCCTTCACCTGCCCTCAGGAGCCTCTATCTGTAGACACTCTTTGTCCACGCCATTCCCTGCAGATCACATCACTTAAGAGAATTCTGTGGATACAGTTGATTGTATTTGTTCACTTTTTTACTGTCCCCTTCCCTACAAGAGGGTTATATGCCCCAGCCCCATTCCACAGGATGAGTAGGGCTTCCTCGGATGTGGCAGACACATCGCTGCCCCTTGGCCTTTGGACATGGCCTTGTCACATACCTGCCTAGTGGGATGGGGAGAGAAGACCTGATGTATGCTGCATTCAGGCAGAAGTTTCAGAAAGAATCCTGAGATGCCACCAGTTCTCTTGCATCTGCCTCTTGTCAAGAGAATGATGTTCCCTCCGTGGGAGGGGCTCCTTCAGCCTGAGTCTGGAAACAGAGGACACATGGAGCAGAGGCATAGCACATTAGCAAGAAATGCATGTTTGTTTCTGGAAGCCACTGAAATTTAGAGTTTCTGTTACTGCAGCAAAATCAGTTAATACAGTGCACAATGCAAGCATCTGGACTTCAGAAAGGCTTTTCTCCCATAGAAGAAAAATCCTTAAGGACAGGTGACAGCCACACCCATCTTTCCCCATTCTCCTAGTGCCTATGGCAGTGCTGAGCATGCAGTTTGTATTAATCAATGCTGGCTGTCCCAGGAACTATATCTCCCTCATTCCACCTCCACCCCCATGTCTAGGTTATAAGAAACAAAACAAAATATAAAGGTAAAACACAACTTGGTAAAGACACAGGAACTAAGATGAGAAGGTAACATTAAGGACTATATGGAAACAAGTAACATATATTATTTTAAAGTCACATCTACTCAATATATTTATTGTGTGGAATAAAATAACAGGTCACAGCAGAAGTCACAATAATCATCATAACTCAATACACAGTCTCTCTGTCTTAAAAAGAACTGTCATGGGGTGAGATAAATGCCTCACCCACAATGGGAAGGCACAAGTGAGGAGGGCAGAGGTCGAAAGTTGTTTGCCTTGGTCACCATGCTTTTGGGAGCCATACACACTGGCCTAAAACAAAACGTGAAAGGTCAGTTTTGTCTGCTTTTCTGGGCCCCTGCTTGCACCTGCCTGTATGACCCTCTATATACAAAGGAAGGGGCAAGAGGCCTTTGGAAAAACCAATACCAAGCAGGCTGTTTCCTGCTGTAAAATGAAGCCAAGGGTGGACTTTTTGTTGAATTCATACCAAAGAAGGGGTATTCTTCATAGGTTTGGCTCCAAAACATGAATTGTTTTTGGTAAAGTTCCCAGCAAACACATTTCCAGGGAGCCTAAACCCTAGAGAGCATTTTATTTGCAACAAAATGTTGAATGGAGACAGGAGTCCTAGATTGTTTGTCTCCCCATGCAGGGAGTCTGAGCAGCCCCGCTAGTAGACCCTGAAAACACAAGGAAAACTCAGAAAACTAAAACCAGCATGGAATTCCACGCACTTCAAATTAGATTTGTGTGTGTGTGTGTCTGTGTGTGCACGCGTGCACGCCTCTGTGTGTTAGAACTAGCTCCATTGTAAAGGCAACATCAAGGGGCCAAGATCACTTTCAGTGGAACTAGCAGCTGTGACCATTGCTTCATTTGCAAACTGAGGATGAAAATAAAGATCCCATTACACAAGATCAAACAAGACAACTCAGAAAAGTGCGTGTAAGCGTGTTCTGCACATGGCTATCTCCAAGGAAATACAACTTCCTTCACTCTCTGGAGATCAGACAAATAACATATGTGCAAGGATGGGTATGGAAATGTGGTCACAAGGAAACATGGGCATGTATAGTATGAGGTCATTACATTGATTTTATGAATCGCTTGAGGAACTAGTTTATTTCACAGTAATACACGTATACATCTAATACATTGCCTATTTTTGTATCACTGGAGCTTACACACATGAGATCACTTGTGATTAGAATGACATTCTAATCACAACCCCAAGGGATAGGTACAGAAGGAGACCCCCAATAGGGGCACTGAAGGGAGGCAGGAGGCAAAGGGAAAAAGAAGAGCAAGTTGGTAAAAGTAAATAATATATATTAATTTAAACCTCCATTTCCATATGTATCTACAATTTACATCTTTAATATGTTTGTTATATAGAAAAAATAACAGGAAGGTGGTACATTCAAAACTCTCTACAATTTCCACACCTTCTAGCTAAGCATCATTAGACTAATTCTTTCACCTTAAAATTATTCTCTAAAAGACAAAAATCACAGGAGCCTGGAAACTTACTTAAAATTTGCAAAGGCGTAAAAATTAGTTGGCCGTGACAGAATATCTGATTCTTTAAAAAATATTTTTAAAAACTTTAGATCGGGAGTACCTGTGCTTGTTTGTTACGTGGGTATTGCATGTGTGATGGTGCGGGCTGGGTTTCTAGTGTACCCATCACCCAAATATTGGACATTGTACCCAATAGGTAATTTTTCAACCCTCATCCTGATTGTTTTAACATCACACTCCTGACGTGAGAATATAAAACAAAATGTAAGTTTGGAAAGCCCCTTTTTTTTTTTTTTTTTTTTTAATAAGGAAAGGATAATGACAAACCTCCTTGGCTCTTAACCCAAAAGACGCCAGTGCAATAGCCCATGGTGGGCAAGAGAATGAGTTTGGTCAAAGGATGAGGAAGGAAGGGCAGGAGGTGGAAACTTGCTCCAGGAAGACTCGTAAGTCACCAGTGTTCCATCATCACGTAAAGAAAGCAGTAGACCACCAAGCTCATGAATGACAAGAGGAGAATGAAAAGAAGACTTGGAAGAGGAGGAATCCACGTGGCTTTTTTCTAAGATCCTTTTCTTAGAAGGAAACATGGCCCTTACCAAAATAGCATTTAGTTTGATAGCCTTGGGTCAGGGTGATATTTGGAAGATACTAACTATGTGGAAATCCATTTCCTACTCTTTGTTTGCACGAAGGAATTAGTTAATTACTCACCACATATGTAGGACTCCAGAAAATGGTAGTGCTGCATATTATAAATTACGTTCATGTAAGTCAGAGATTGCAAACTGGGGCTTAAGGGCCATATCCAATCCACAGATAGGTGTCCTTTAGTTTGCTCAGTATTTGTAAATTAAATTAAATTAAATTAAATTCCTGAATTTTAAAATAAGACTATTTCACATAATTATATAGTGAATTACACACATTTAGTTGAAAAATGAGCAGGGATTGAATCTCACCTCTTCAAGGCTCCCCGCTTCACATCAGGTGCCTACATTACAGGTCTCCACCCATCATCTCCACTCACCTAAGGTCTCTTGAGTTTGCAAGCCCCGGTTTATAGTCTGCCTCCACAAGTATTAATTCTGCAAACATACGACAGAATACCTACTGGGCTACATGCTCTCAAGAAACCCACTCTACATGAGAAAACAAAATCCTCAGAGTTTGCAGGATTCAATGGAGTGGGAGGATGAAGTGGCAGTTCTCGGCCCGCAGCATGCTCACCTTACCACGCTGGGCTCAAAGAGTTCACAACACAATCAGAAGCTGAATTAAACAAAGTGAAAGGAGGTGCGTACAAAGAGAGAGAATTCTGTTTCACTTGTGAGTCACACGTAAGATGTACTGGTTTAATTTTTCTTTAATCACCTTGTCCTCGGGAAGGGAGGTTGAATTTGTGAATACTAGGCATTTCACTCATGGCAAGTTTTTTCTCTTTTTAAAATTGTTGTAAAAGATACAGAACTAAAACATAACATTTTAACTATTTTTAAGTGTACAACTCTGTGGTATTAAGCACATTCACATTTTTGTGCAATGATCAACATTATCTATCACCAGAATTTTTTTATCTTCTTGGACTAAAATTCTGTGCCTGTTAAACCCACTCCCTGTTCCCTCTATTCACAGCCCCTGGCAACCACCATTCTACTGTCCATCTTCATATTTGACTACCTTAGGTACTTTGTAGAGTAGTACCATGCAATATTTGTCCTTTTGTGTCTGGCTGATTTCACATAGTATAATGTTTTCAAGGTTCATCCACGTTGTGGCATGTGCCAGAATTTTATTCCTTTTTAAGGCTGAATAATATTCCATTGTATGTGTATACCATATTTTCTTTATAAATTCATCTGTCAATAAACATTTGGGTTGCTTCCATCTTTTGTCTATTGTTAATAATTCTGCTATTAACATTGGTGTACAAATATCTGTTCAAGTCCCTGCTTTCAATTCATTTGAGTGTGTAAGAGAAGTGGAATTTCTGAATTGCATAGTACTTCTATGTTTAATTTTTTCAGGAACTGTACCACTGTTTTCCACAGTGATAGCACCATTTTACATTTCCATTAGCAGTGTTCAGTGGTTCTAATTTATTCACATTTTTCCTGACGCTTATTATTTTCTCCCTCCTTCTGTGTGTGTGTGCGTGTGTGTGTGTGTTTTATGCTATCCATGCTAATGAATGTGAAGTCCAATGTCATGAAAAATTTTCCTTACACTTTCTTCTAAAAGTTTTGTAGCTTTGGGTCTTATATATGGTTTTCAATCCATTTTAAGTGAAGTTTTGTATATAATAAGGGTCCAATTTTATTCTTTTGCACAAAGATATCCAGTTTTTCCAATACCACCTTTTGAAAAGACTATTTTTTCCTATTGAATAGTCTTGATACCATATTGAAAGATCACATATACAAGGATTTATTTCTAAGGTCTCTACTCTATTTCATTAGTCTACATGTTTGTCTTTATGTCAATGTAGCACTGTTTTCATTACTGTAGTTTTGTACTAAGCTTGAAATCAGGAAATGAAATCTCGTAATTTTGATTTGCATTTTCCTAATGATAAGCAATGTTTAACATCTTTTCATTTGCTTGTTGGTCATCCGTGTATCTTCTTTGGAAATGTCTACTCAAGTTCTTTGCCAATTTTAAAATTTGGTTGTTTTGCTGATATTTTTGAGTTGTAGGAATTCTTTATATATTCTGGATATTCATTTTTTATCAGGTATAAAACTGTCAAGCATTTTGCATTATTTTATAATTGCCTTTTCACTCTGTTGATAGTGTCTTTTCACATGCAAGTTTCTAATTTTAAGTCAATCCAATCTATCTATTTTTAATTTTGTTACTGATGCTTTTGGTGTTATATCTAAGTAACCACTGCCAAATCCAATGTCATGAAAAATTTCTCCTACATTTTTTGTTAAAAGTTTTATAGTTTTGGGTCTTACTTACCAAACACCATTTAGGTTTTTCACCCATCTTAAGTGAAGTTTTGTATATGGTAAGGGTCCAAGTTAATTTTTTTGCACATAGATATCCAGTTTTTTCAATACCACCTTTTGAAAAGACTATTTTTTTCTAGTACGTAGCCTTGACACCCTTGTTGAAAGACCATATATGCAAATGTTTACTTTTGAGGTCTTTATTCTATTCCATTAGTCTGTATGTCTTGTCTTTTTGTCAACACAGCCTGTTTAAATTACCGTAGCTTTGTATTAATCAGGAAGTGTGAGCCCTCTTCTGCTTTTTCAAAATTGTTTTCGCTATTTGGGATTCCTTGAGATTCCATATGGGTTTTAGGATGAATTTTTTTACCTGTGCAAAAAACAGTGTTGGAAATTTGAAAGACATGACATTATTTAAATTGCTTTAAATAATATTGACATTTAAACAATATTACATCTTCTAATCCATGAATATGGGATGTCTTCCATTTATTTGTGTCTTCTTTAATTTCTTAATTTCCAGGAACATTTTGTAGTTTCGGTGTACAAGTCTTTCACCTTCTTAGTTTTGTTTATTTCTAAGTATTTTATCCATTTTGATGCTATTGTAGATGGAATTGTTTTCTTAATTTTGCGGTCATATTATTCATTATTAGTATATAGAAACATAATTTATTTTTGCATGTTGATTTTGGGCACACCAAATTTGCTAAGTTTGGTTATTAGTTATACCAGGTATTTACTTATTTATTTATGGAATCTTTAGGGTTTTCTAAATATAAGATCAAGTCATCTGTGAACAGAGATAATTTTAGTTGTTCCTTTCTGTTTTGAATGACTTTAATTTCTTTTTCTTGCCTAATTACTCTGGCTATAACTTTCAATATATGTTGAATAGAAGTAGCAAAAATGGATATATTTGTCTTGTTCTTGATCTTAGAGGAAAAACTTCCAACCTTTCACCACTGAGTATGATGCCAATTGTGGGTTTTACATATAGGGCCTTTATTATGTTAAGGTAGTTTCATTTCATCCCTAGTTTGTTAAGTGCTTTTTATCATGAATCGGTGTTGAATTTTATAAAATAACTTTTCTGCATTGAGATGATTATGCATTTTTTTCTTCCATTCCATCAAAGTGGTGTATTACTTGACTGATTTCCATGTGTTGTAAGATTCCTTCATTCCAGGAATACATCCCACTTGGTCATAGTGTATGATCCTCTTGATAAGCTGCTGAATTTAGTTTGGTAATATTTTATTGAGAAATTTTGCATCAATTTTTTTTAGTGGAGATGGTGTTTTCACCATATTGGCCAGGCTGGTCTCGAACTCCTGACCTCATGGTCTGCCTGCCTCGGCCTCCCAAAGTGCTGGGATTATAGGCATGAGCCTGTACCTGTACAACCTGTACGGTCTTGCACCAGTGTTTATAAGGGTTATTGGCTTGTGGTTTTCTTTTCTTTTCTTTGGTGTCCTTGTCTAGATTTGGTGCCAGGTAATACTGGTCTCATAGAATGGGATAGGGAGTGTTCTCTGAGGACTGGTGTTAAATCTTTAAATGTTTGATAACATTTACCAGATAGAAGTAATCTTGTCCAGGACTTTTCTTTTGTGGGAAGTTTTTGATTACTGATCCAATCCTCTTACAAGTTAAAGGTTTATGTAGGTTTTCTATGTCTTCATGATACAGTCTTAATAGGTTGTTGTTTCTAGAAATTTGTCTATTATGACATGGTTATTAAATTTGTTAGTATACAATTTCTCTTACTACTTTCTTAAAATTCTTTTTATTTCTCCAAAATAATTAGTAATGTGCCCATTTTCATTTCTGATTTTAGTTATTTGAGTCTTTTCTCCTTTTTTCTTAATCTAGCTAAAGGTTTGTCAATTTTGTTGATATTTTTAATGTCTTTGTTTTATTAATTTTTTCTATCATTTTTCTCTTCTATATTTTATCTCTGTTCTACTCTTTATTATTTTCTTCCTTCTTATGGCTATGTTTAATTGGTTCTTTTGTTATAGTTAGGTAGGGTGTAAAGTTAGGTTGTTGATTTGAGATCTTTTTCTTTTTTAATATAAGTGTTTACAGTTACAAATTTGCTATTGTGTTTCCAATTTCATTTTTATTAGAAAAGATAGTTTCTAATTTCCCTTGTGATGTCTTCTTTGAACCATTGGTTATTTAAGAGTGTATTGTTTAATTTCCATATATTTGTGAGTTTTCCAGTTTTCCTCCTGTTATTGATTTCTAATTTTATATCATTGGCATCTGAAAAGATACTTTGTATAATTTTAGTCTTTTAAAATTTGTTAAGACTTGTTTTGTGACCTAACGAATAGTCTATCGTGAATATTTGATGTGCATTGGAGAAAAAAATTGTATACTGCTGTTGTTGGGTGGGCTGCTTTATATGTGTCTATTAGATCCAATTAATCTATTGTGTTGCTTATGTCCTCTGTTTCTTTATTAATCTCCTATTTGTTTTTTCTCTCAATTACTTATAATAGGGTATTAAAGTCTTCTACTATTATTGTAGAGGTTTCTGTTTATACATTGAATTGTGTTTGCTTTAGATATGTCAGAGCACTGCTGTTTGGTAGAAATATGTTTACAATGGCTATATCTTTTTGAAGAATTGGCCCTTTTATTACTATATGACCTCTTTATTTGCCTCATTACAGTTTTTGACATGATGTTTATTTTATCTAATATTAGTATAAGTCAAGCTTGTTAGTTTTTGGTTATTATTTGCATGAAATATCTTATTTCATCTTTTCACTTTCAACCAGTGTGTCCTATCTAAAGGTGAGTTTCTTGTAAGCATCATATAATTGAATCCCTTTTTAAAACATCCATTCTGCCTATCTATTACTAATTACTTTATATGCCTACAAATATAATATATATGCCAAATTACAAAAAATAAGTACATACCTATTAATACTTTATATGCCTACATGTACTTATTTTTTGTAATTTTATTTTTTTCTATACGTCTTCTCTCTCATTTCCTCTATTACTTCCTTCTTTTGTATTTAGTTTTATTTTGTGTGTGTGTGTGTGTGCACGTATGGTGGCATGTTGTTTCCTTTAAATTTCAACTTTCATTTTAGTTACAGGGGGTACATGTACAGGGTTTATACATGGGTATAATGCACCCAGATAGTGAACATAGTACCCAATAGGTATTTTTTCAAACTATACCTCTCTTCCTCCCTCTCCCATCTAGTAGTCTGCAGTGCCTATTGTTCCCATGTTTATCTCCATGTGTGCTCAATATTTAGCTGCCATTTATAAGTGATAATATGCAGTATTTATTTTTCTTTTCCTGCATTAATTCACTTAGAATTATGATCTCAAGGCATCCATGTTGCAGAAAAGGGCACGATTTCATTCCTTTTTATGACTGTTTAGTTTTCAGTGATATATATGTACCATCTTTTCCTTATTCAGTCTATTGTCAGTAGGCATGTAGATTGATTCCATGTCTCCACTTTTGTGACTAGTGCTGTGATGGACATATGTGTGCATGTGTCTTTATGATAGAACAATTTATAGAATTGTTCTATAAATGGAAGCATTTATAGAATGGGATTGCTGGGTCGAATGGAAGCTATTTAAGTTATTCGAGAAATCTCCAAACTGTTTTCTACAGTGGCTGAACTAATTTATATTTCCACCAACATTAGGTAATTGATCCCTTTTCTCCACAGCCTCATCAACATCTGTTGTTTTTGGACATTTTAATAACAGCCATTCTGACTAGTGTGGGATGGTATCTCATTGTGGTTTTGACTTGAATTTGTCTAATGATTAGTGAAGATGAGCAGATTTTCATATGTTTGTTTGTTGCTTGTATGTCTTCTTTTGAGAAGTGTGTGTTCATAGTCTTTGCTCTTTTTTCTTTTCTTTTTTTTTTTTTTTATGGAGTCTTGCTCTTGTTGCTCAGGCTGGAGTGCAACGGCATGATCTTGGCTCACTGCAAACTCCACCTCCCGGGTTCAAGTGATTCTCCTGTCTCAGCCTTCCAAGTAGCCGCGATTACAGGCACCTGCCATCACACCCAGCAAATTTTGTATTTTTAGTAGAGACAGAGTTTCGCCATGTTGGCCAGACTGGTCTCCAACTCCTGACCTCGTGATCCGCCCAAATTGGCAAAATCGGCTTCCCAAAGTGCTGGGATTATAGGCGTGAGCCACCATGCCCAGACATCTATGCTCATATTTTACTGGGGTTGTGTTTTGCTTGTTGATTTAAGTTCCTTACAGATACTGGATATTAGACCTTTGTCAGATATTAGTTTGTAAATACTTCTCCCATTCTGTAGGTTATCTGTTTAGTCTGTTGATAGTTTCCTTTTCTGTGCAGAAGCTCTCTAGTTTAATTATGTCTCACTTGTCAATTTTTGTTTTTGTTACAACTGCTTTTGGTGACATAGTCAAGAATTCTTTGCCAAGGCCAATGTTGACAAAGGTATTTCCTAGGTTTTCTTATAGAATTTTTATAGCTTGAGTTCTTATATTTAAATATTTAATTCAACTCAGATTGATTATTGTATATGGCAAAAGGTAAGCGTCCAATTTTATTCTTCTGCATGTGGCTAGCCAGCTGTCTCAGCACCATTTGTTAATTAGGATGTCCTTTCCCCATTGCTTGTTTTTGTTGGCTCTGTTGAAGATCAGATGCTTGTAGATGTGCAGCTTTTTTTTTTTTTTTCTGAGTTTTCTGTTCTATTCCATTGGTCTATGTGTCACAGTTTTGTTTGTTTGTTTGTTTGTACGAGTAGCATGCTGTTTTATTGTAGCCTTACAGTATAGTTTGAAGTTGGGTAGCATGATGCCCCTTTGTTCCTTTTGTTTAGGATTGCTTTAGCTGTTTGGGCTCTTTTTCAGCTCCATATGAATTTTAGAATAGTCTTTTTGGAAAAATGATGTTGGTTGTTTGATAGGGAATAGCACTGAATCTATAAATTGCTTTGGGAAGCATGGTAATTTTAATGATATTGATTCTTCCAATCCATGAGCATGCATTTTTTTTTCATTTATTTGTGTCATCTCTGATTTCTTTCAGCGATGTTTTGTAGTTCTCTTTGTAGAGGTCTTTCATCTCTTTGGTTAGCTGTATGCTTAGGTATTTTATTTTCTTTCTGGCTATTGTACATGGGTTTGTGTTTTTGATTTCACGTTCAGCCTGCACATTATTGGTGTATAGAAATGTTACCGATTTTTGTATACTGATTTTGTATCCTGAAACCTTACTAAAATCATTCATTAGTTCTGGTAGCCTTTTGGTGGAGATTTTAGGGTTCTCTAAGTATAGAATTATATTATTGGCAAAGAGAGATAATTTGATTTCCTCTTTTCCTATTTGGATGCCTTTTATATTTTTATTTTGTCTGATCGTTCTGGCTAAGACTTCCAGTACTATGTTGAATAGAAGTGGTGAGACTGGGCATCTTGCCTTGTTCCAGTTCTCAAGGGGGATGCTTCCAGCTTTTGTCCATTCAGTATGATGTTGGCTGTGGGTTGTCATAGATGGCTCTTATTATTTTGAGGTATGTGTGTTCAATGCCTAGTCTGTTGAGGGTTTTTATCATGAAGTGATGTTGGATTTTACCAAAACCTTTTTCTGCGTCTATTAAGGTGATCATATGAATTTTGTTTTAAATTCTGTTTATGTGGCGAATCACACGTATTGATTTACATAGATTGAATCAGCCTTGAATCTAAGGAATAAAGCCTACTTAATTGTGGTGTATTTATTAGGTTGGCGCAAAAGTATTTGTGGTTTTTTGGCAAAAACTGCAATTACTTTTGCACCAACCTAAGACTATTTGACATGCTGCTGGATTCAATGTGTTAGGATTTTCTTAAGGATTTTTGTGTCTCTGTTCATCAGGAATATTGGCCTTAAGTTTTCTTTTTTTGTTGTGCCTCTGCCAGATTATGGTATCAGGCTGATGCTGGCTTCATAGAATGAGTTAGGGAGGAGTCTCTCCTCCTTGATTTTTGGGAATAGTTTCAGTAGGATTGGTACCAGTTCTCCTTTATATGTGTGGTAGAATTTGGCCGTGAATACATCTGGTCCAGGGCTTCCATTTTGGTTGGTAGGTTTTTATTATTGGTTCAATTTCATAGTTTGATATTGGTCTATTTGGGGTTTCAATCTCTTCCTGATTCAATCTTGGGAGATTGTCTGTTTCCAGGAATTTATCTATTTCTTCTAGATGTTCTAATTTGTGTGCATAGAGTTATTCAAGCATTATCTGAGGATCTTTTATATTTCTCTGGGATCAATTGTAAAGTCATTTTCATCATTTCTGAAAGTAGTTGATTGGGTTTTCTCTCTTTTTTTCTTTGTTATTCTTGTTACTGGTCTATCAATCTTGTTTATTTTTTTGAAAAACCAACTCTTTGTTTCAGTAATCTTTTGTATTATCTTAATTTTTGCATCTTAATTTGTTCAATTCTTCTCTAATTTTAATTATTTCTTTTCTTTTGCTAGCTTGGTGGTTGGATTTTTTTTCCAGTTCCTTTAGGTGCAAAGTTAGATGTTAATTTGAGATATTTCTAACTTCTTGATGAAGGTGTTTAGGACTATTAACTTACCTTTAATATTGTATAAGCTGCTTCCCACAGACTTTGGTAAGTTGTGTTTCTATTTTTATTAATTTCAACATTAATTTTGATTTCTGCCTTAATTTAATGTTCACCCAGGAGTTACTCAGGAGCAATATACAGAAATACAAAAGATCCTCAAGCTGTTTAATTTCCAGGTATTATGTAGTTTTGAGAGATCTTCTTTATATTGATTTCTGTTTTTATTTCAATGTCATCCAAGAGCGTGTTTGGTATGATTTCATTTTTTAAAAATTTACTGAGACTTGCTTTTTGACAAAACGTATATTTGATTTTCAAATATGTTCCATGTATAGATGAGAAAATTGTATATTCTGTGATTGTCAGGTGTCCTGTAGATGTCTATTATGTCCAGTTGTTCAAATGTCAAGTTTAAATCCAGTTTGTTTGTTATTTTTCTGTGGTGGCATGTTTTGATTTTCTCTTCATTTCTTTTCATCTATATTTTATAGATATTTTCCTTGTAGTCATAACGTGGATTACACGTAGCATCTTAAAGTTATAATAATCTGTGTTAAATTTATGCCTACTTAATTTTAATTGAATAAAAAATGCCTGTACCCTTTCACAGATCCATTAACAACGTTAATTTATGTTATGAATGTCACAAATTACATCTTTATATATTGGCTGCACATTAACATAGATTTATAATTATTCTGACTCATTTGTCTTCTAAATCTTGCAGGAAATAAAGCATGGGGTTATAAACAACATTACAACAATACTGGTTATTATATTTGTCCATGTATTTACTTTACTGGAGATATTTATCTTTTCATATGATTTTGTGTTACTACCTAGTGTTCTTTCATTTCAACTTGAAAGACTCTCTTTAGCATTTGTTGTGCAATGGGTCTAGTGGTAGCAAACTCCCTCAGCTTTTGTTGATCTGGGCTATTTTAATCCCCCTCTCATTTTTGCAGGACAGTTTTTCCAGGTATAGAATTCTTAGTTGACACTTTTCTTTCAGCTCTATAACTTCTGACATTAACTACCTAGATTTAGCACAAACTCCACAGTTTAAGGGCTCAGGCCCACAAGGCTGCCTGCCAATTACAAGGAGTGAGTTCTCAGGTTACTCACAACTTCTGTCTGACTGAGCTACAAATCAGAGGCTTCCACAACCCAATTCTCACATGCAAATCATTTGCTAGAATGGCTCACAGAACTCAGGGAAACACTTACTCTTACTGGTTTATTACATAATAAAGTAAAGGATCTGATAAAGGATACAGATGAATAACCAGATAAAAAGGTACATAAGGCAAGGTCCAAAGGGTCTCAAGTACAACAGCTTCTGTCGCTGTGGAGTTGGGGTATGTCACCCTCCTGGTACATTGATCCAGTCTTACAGGGATTTTTATGGAGGCTTCATCACATAAGTAGGATTATTAACTCAATCTTCAACTCCTCTCCACTCCATGGAGAATGGGAAATGAAGCTGAAACTTCAAAGCTTCTAAGTATGGTGTGCTCTGTCTGGTGACCAGCCCCCATCTGGAAGTCCACCAAGAGTCAACTCATTAGAACAAAATGTGCTCCTGTCATGCATACAGGAAGTTCTGAGGGATTTAGGAGCTCTGTGTCAGGAATAAGGGCTAAAGACCAAATAATAATACAAAAGATGCTTCTAGCACTCCTGTTGCCTGGGAAATTATAAGGGTTTTGGAGCTGTGTGTCAGGAACTGGGGAAAGAGACATATATATATATATATATATATATATATATACACACACACATATATATATCTTATTATTTCATGCTGGTTGTCACACATAACACAATACTGAGACTTTCTGTGTCTCAGCTGCCGAATGAAGTGAGTTAATATGTTCTTAGCACTTGGCAAGTTCTCAAGAAAATGAAGCTATTATTATTATTATATTATCAATAACAATATGTATATCTCACTAATGAGACTACTTCCTTCCACATATTCCTGTGTGGTGCTGGAATTCTCTACTATGTAGCTGAACACAGAGCTCCCTAGAATATGAGGTCTCATGTCTATTGGGAAGATAATTCGGCTCTAAGCCTTGCCAGATGCTTGTACCCCAGTCAAGCAATGCTAGATGTTTATTGAAAATCATTTATTTTATCAAGGAAACACTAATTGTGATATCCCTATGATTAATGACATATCTAACATGAAGCTCAAAATTTGGTCTTCAGACCTACGTCATCCATGTCACCTGGGACTTGTTAGAAATACAGAATTGCAGACCTCATCCCGGACATGCTGAGTCATAATTTACAAGATCTCCAGATGATTCATTTGCACATTCAATTTTGGAAAGCACAATTTTAATGCCAACTGAGGGAGCAAAGGCTTCCCTAGCTGGAGCATGAACTTTGAGCTGAAGCCTTCTGAAAGCTAACCAGCCATGCTGCAGTGTGCCTACAGATCTGGGCATGTGCATGTTCAGAAACCAACCCAAGATGAAGATTAAAACCACCTGCACTCATCTAGATAGCATAGGGTCACTGCCAATATATTTAAAAGTAAATGAGAAGTGATTTTAAAATTTCTCTTATATAACCTTCAGTAAAAAGATCAGCAGGGGCCTCCGATGAGTAATCATGAAGACCCTAGGTCAATCATCAAACACTCATGAAATGATGTTTGAAGCCCTTGTGAAGAAATCCAAAAAATGAGAGAAAAGAGGTTTAATGAGAAGCATAATTCTAGAATCTATCTCTGGTCCTGCTATCACCAGATCTGGGACTTTACGCAAGTCACTTAACCCCTTTGAACTTCCATTGTGAAATGGAAATTTAACCGGTTAAATAGAAATTTGACTTGTTAAACAGAAATTATAATAGCTGTCTTACCTACTTCACAGGGTTGTCTACTGATGGATATCATGAAGTAATGCCAGTTTCAAAAGTTGTAACTATATCCTGCAAATATACTACAAAGGACTTGCAGCTTCCTACAGCCACCAAAAGTGTCTAAGGAAAAACTGTAGCCCAGGACCTGAGCTGAAGGATGACTACACTATAACAACTAGGAATTCTTGTCACCTTGCTTTTTTAAGTCTTCACATACATTGCACATTTAATACCCCCAAAATTATGAAGAAAAATATTATTATTATTCTAATATAGACCTGGACATGAAGGCAGAAAATAAGTGTTATTCTAAAATGAGTATATTTGTCAATCATCCTTCTCCATTTTCTCTTCCAACCTGACTTAGACATTTATTTCATAGGCCATAGCTCTCCTTGTGGAAACAACCATCGAAAATGTGACTTCAGACATTTTCAAATCGTGAAATGTGTTTTGAGAAAATGGAATAGTCCTGAGAAGTATGACTCTTAGAGAAATTGCTGTTTGGTAAGAGGAATTTAACTCCCAGAGAACTGGCCCTCATTTTCTCTCTAGCCCTCCAAGGGAAAGAACTTCAGGTGGAAAAAGACTTCTCAAGTTACAAACAAATTTAGCTATCAAAGTAGATAATGGTGGAAATGAATGAGAATCATAGTTAACCAGGCAGACTTCACTGTTTTGCAGAGAAATTCACACAATCTCCTGAATTTGGTGGATTTGGAACACCCTCTATCCATATCTCAATTACGAATAAGGTTTAGGATCACAGTATTTTTATGCTAGGTGTTGTGTGTTAAATTCTCATGTAACAGGGAAGGGAGATTTGCCTCATGGAGATCGAGTGACTTGTCCAGTTTGCAAATTTAGATATGATAGTTGTGGGATCAGAAAGTAGGACCTCTGAAACCCCACATAAAGCTTTTTGTCTGATATGATTGGAACTTGTTCCTGCGAGTCATGTTTATTAGGTTATAAAAGTGTCACATTACGAGCTGGTTCATTCCAGGCCATGGGCCCAAGTTAAGCCTTACATAGCAGTTCTAGAGGTCACTCTCAGCTCAGTTGCTCTATTTTGAAAGGCTTCTTAAAATTCCATATAGTTATAAATTCTTCTGTGGATTTGATATCACCATGGAAAATATGTACAAATTGGCTCAGTTAAGACTGCGTAGAATTCAGGAAGTGAAGGTAGACAGAAAAAAAATGTGAGGAGCCATAAGACAAGTTAGTTTAACTTTTAACCATTTCTCATTAAAACTAAAGAGCTAGAACTTCATCAAGACGAACATCATCAAAAAAGCGGGGAGAAACAAACTTCCATATCAAATAAATTACTCTCCATTAATCAACTTATTTGTGACAATTTGTCTCCAATGAAATACTTGATGAATGACTTTCTTCTCTAGGTCTGTAAGTGGATGGCATTGGGACTGTGGTTCCTCCTCTTAGTAGGGACCAATCACAGATGGCTGGAATTTCGTGTTCTATTTTTCCATTCCCCTTGGGCTCCATCTGGCCCAGATGTCTCTTCTGAGAGTTGACGGTTAAAGACTAAGATCAGCCCCAATATGTGGCCACTATTTTACTAAATATTTTCCTACTCATAGAAATATTCATCGATGCTTCTTTAACATTGAAAAGAGAGATTTACATTTTTAAATGTTGCATTTTGAATTAGGTTATAGAAGAATAACACGATGACCAATTTTCCACTTGCCGTTGGTTATTTGACTACTAATTTGATTGTAGAATTGTTCTTATATTGTAGTCGTTGTTTAGGCTAAACTAAGCATTCAAGTGGGTTTTAAACTGCTGCTTTCAAATTGACTCATAGTCAAAATATACGGAAAATACGTGATACAGTTACTAATCAGATTCAGTAGTATTTTTTAAAATCCTTATATTCTATTTGAAAAATAGGATAATTGTAGATATAGAGTGAAAGGGTTTTTACTTCCTTTAGCTAAAGGAATAAAAAATTAAATCATATAGAAAAAGTATTATAAAAAAGAAAATGGCAAATATTTGCCTTTATGAATTTTTCTGTCATAGAATACACATCTAATAAAAACTGGGGACAATTCAGTGAAGAAATACAAATTTATAGCACTTTAGAGAAGAACTAAGAAATAGCTGGATTCTATGACATAATCATCTCATCACATGTTTGTGGAAAGCAAACAGTTAAATGGAAATCAAAAGCTCAAAGTTTAGATACCTTCTAATCTTGAATACCTAAAGTATATTTTAACTTCAGTTAATAATAGATTGTAGATTTTGAAGAACAAAGAACAACTTAGTTAAAACAAGAACTAGCCCTAAACTTCGGAATTGAAGCTTATTATTTTCCCCAACTTGGATACAGGACTTTCTATTTATCCTTGTGAGTGAGTGAGCAGGGCAATGTGTAGAGTCAACCACCTACTATAGATTTTGCTTGTAAAACTTCTGAGATTTATGGGCAGATAAGATCATATGCGCCCTCTTCTGAAGAAGGAGGACCTTGTGAAACGTTTTCAAACAGCTTCATACAGAAGAGCCCCCGATGCCAGTGAGCCACCTGGGCAACTCACGCTGGCCTCTGGGTGGCCTCTTCCTCTGTGTTCTGGCCAGACTCTAAGACCAAGCATTCGTCATTGAACAACACTTCTTTTCTGAGGACACAAGGAATAGAAATGATAAGATTTGCAACGTTCATCCACCCTTTCAGTCAACAGCCCAGCCATTTCACTGGCTATGCAAAGAGGCAGAAATATCGCTGAATGGTGAAAAACAGCTGCCCCATATTCAGCAATCAGTGTCTGCTGTTCGTGGCTCCGAACCATAGGATGGAGATGCAAAGGTGAGCAAGGCAGTCTTTATCCCTCCCCTCATGGAGTTTATAGAAAAATGTTCTCCCTGTGGCTGTTCAGTCTGTGAATAGTAACCACCGCCTCTTCTGGAAGCTAAATAATTTACTCCTTTTGACCTTCACATAGAAATCTCTTCCAGCAAATCCCTTAGAATTCCATAAAAGAAACTTTATGAGTGAAATTCATCCAATAAATTCTCAATGAGCCAGTCATGGAATCATGAAACCGCTTAGGTGCCCAGCTTCCTTCTTTGCAGAGGAAAAGAAGGTTTCCTTGTGCTTGTCCCTTCCTTGGGAAGCCCAGCTCCTAGCGAGTGGGCAATCTGTTGCCAGCCCAAGCCAACATTCCGGGTACAGCCTGATTTCCACTCCCTTGAAACATAAACCTCTCTGTTCAGCAGTAGCTTCTGGCTCCAGAGTCTTTTTATGTCTCCAAACTGCTGCCTCTGTTTGGATGAAATAGCATTTTAACACATCTGAATTTTCTGTTTGAGGTATATTTTCAGACATGGAATAAAGAAAACACTTCCCTGCTCAATATAGTTTTCTCAGAGTCATTTCTAAGATAGTAAGACAGATTTATTTTTCACGGCAAAAAAAAATTATCTCTTCCATAAATTTTTTGGGACTGGATTTCAAGGTCTTAATAGCTTTCTCGAGATCCTTTGTATTTAGAGAGTTTCTTGATGATGACATTTTAAATCTATCAGCTATAGCAGAGGTGGAAAAATGGTGGCCCCTGGTGTAACTAAGGTGTCACTGGAACACATCCACGTATTCAGTTATAGATTGTCTATTGCTAACTTTTCTGCTACGACAGCAGAGTTGAGCGGTTGGGACACAGACAGTATGACCCACAGAACCTAAAACATTTCCTCTTTGGCCCTTTACAGAAAACATCTGCCGACCCATGTTGTGTAGCCGAAAAGCCAACCTCCCATTCCCTGCGTATACCCTGTTCTCATTCTTACACTAGGTTTTCCACACTTGTTTACTGTTCTTTTCAGCTCTTTTTTCTTGTTCATTTTGGATCTTTGGTTCATGATATTCTAAACACAGAGCCTCCTGCCATTCCCAAAATGATTACTGATTCTACCCCATCTTCAAATTCAACTTCTTGATGACTGCAGTGATGGAAGTAGTGTGAGAAACCTACAGTTCCAACCCCATGCTCCACACTGGCTGTATTTTCTTGCCCAAAATAGGAATATATTTTTAGCATATCCATGTCTTAGAATGTCATTCCAGCTTAATACATTCTTTAATCATTATCTCACAAATTGAATTTTCCATCTTGCCATGTGCTAGATGCATTTCTCAGCGTTCTATGCTCCAATCAGTCTATCATCAGTGCCTCCATGGCACTCCAAAGTTGGATTATTAAGTCCACTCTATAGATGCCAGACCGAGGTGCAGAGAGGTTAGGTAATTTGCTCAAGTTTACAAAGCTTGTAAGTGGCAGAGCCAGAATTTAAAGTCAAGTCTCTGTTTCTCCCAGTTGCCTACAAAAGGTCTTCATTACATTGCATTGCCATAAAACACTAAAGAGTAAATTATTTTTACTATTCTAGTGGAAATACTTCTAAAATGTTCTACATACTTCTCTGCCATTTCAATTAGATCATACCAAACATAAGTTAACCTCTTCAGGACTAGTTAATATCATAATTACTATAAATTTTATAGTGGTAAAGAAGCATTTGAATCTACAAAGTGACTTATTGGCTACGTAAACTTAGGCAACTAACTTAGCCTCTCTGAGCCTCAGCTGCCTCATCTGCACAGTGAAGTTAGTCATATACTCACAAAAGACAACATAAAATGCTGTGAATGAACCAGGCACACAGGAAGGATGCACTAGGTGGTTATTATTATTAGATTATTGGATTATTGAGGATACTCTTTAACTTGGCTGCCTTAGACTTACTTCCTCAGTGCTTAGAAGTACTGCCAAGAACATCAAACAAATTTAAGTGATAAACTGATATTTGCACCCCCGTGGCCTATCTCTGGACTAGATTGGGTCTTGTTGGAGTTCAGTGCCTATGATCTGTATATTTTCTGCTGTAGCTGGTATCTCTAGTACCGAATATTGTTTCATGAGGATTTACTGTGGCTGTTGATAGAGACAGAAAGTCTTGTCTTTAGCCCTGGCTGTCACGTGGACAACAGGCATAGATAACAACAGTCAGTCTCAGTGTCTAGCCAGCCTCAGCTCTCCATGGGACTGCCTGGGAAATCAGCAGATAGTCATAATTTTAATAACACCCGAGTGCATCAGAAAAGTGTGAAGGGATCAGCATCTTAGCATACTGATGCAGTTTCATGTGGCCTCTCCAGCAGAGAGGTAGGTCCAGGGCCACTCTGTGGATACTCTTCCTTAAGGGAGTGATTCTGAACCCACCAGAGCTCTTTGGGCAGAAATTGGATATAGGGTCAGGCATGGGATTCGTTTCAGTGTTCCAAAAATCCTTTGCAGGGAAAGAAGCTTAATCTTTTCTCTGAGTGGCTCTGTAATGTGTATAATGTACCAGTGAGTGGAAATTAAGAGGAAGCATGTTCCTACTCGCCCCACGGAAGCACTGTTGAAAAACTTTTCCCAGAGGACAAACTCTTCTGATGTGACACCAGAATCTTCCAGTGGGGCCACTCACAGGGAACTCGTGCATTAACGAGGTTGAGGGAAGGTCCTTTTAACTCTGAAATCCTCTAATTTAAGACTTAGGAAAAGTTATCCTGTGAATTCTAACGGACCACAGATCAAGTCATGCCGCAAGCAGTAAGGACCATGCCTCAAGCAGTAAGGTTTTACAGGGTATATGAATTAGGAAGAGTTAACAGGCAAGACCCTTGGTTCCTCCATCCGGAAAGCAGACGACTGCACTAGCTCCTGCTCACTCCTGCCTTGGCCCCCACCTCACCCAGGCTGAGTGCTCTGCTTCTCAGTGAGGTTACTCTATTGTCTCTCATCCAATCCAGGACAATTTTAGAGTAAAACAGGGATTATTATGGTGGGATATAAATTGGAACTCAGGTATTTTTTCCTATAAGGCTCTCTAATGAGGTTTCTTTTTTCATAAAACTAATGTTCTTACATCTTCCTTTATTCCTAGAACAGTATTTCTTGTTTTTACATTTGTTTCTGTGGGTAAAAAAAGCATTTTGGGTTGTCTGTCCAAAGGGAAATGGGACAAGAAGCAAAAAACTGTTCAAACGGTAAATAAACTATTTAGGATTTGATGTGTATTCATGAGTCACGGGGGTAGGAAGAGGAACTTAACTGCACTAGGTCGGTAAACCACAAACCCTCTGAATCAATAGTATTTCGTTTGCTGTTCTAATAATGGCAAACACCAAGGTGTACCAGAGTGGGTGTGAGGGGTTTCTTTGCTTTTTTTTTTCTTACATGATGTTTGATCATAGTGTTAAGTTCATTCAAAGGAGGCAGGAAAATTTTCTGTGTCACTGTCAAGGCATGGGAGTGGGGCTCTGCCTGGGACTCTGGGAGAGAGACAGGATCTTGTCACATGAAGGACAGGGTGTCATCTCTCCTGCTGGACATAGCTGAGATCACAGACCCTCACAGAGTGGGTAGGGGTGTCCTTATATTTCATTTAATTATCAAAAAGACCCATTGGGCTGGCCGTACTTACTGTAAGAGAGGAGGAAGCAGTGCTTCAAATCAGTGAACTCCCACAGGATGTAGCTGGGGTCTGAACTTGTGCCTCCAGACACAAAAGATGTTGATCACAGTGGTCAAAAAATGACTTTCAAATTACAGGAAGCTGCTATCATCTTCCATGCCTTCATCTTGCAGATGAGAAAGCCTGGTTGAGAGACCAAGGGATTTTACAAGAAACATAATGCACCAAAGAGCAAAGGAGAGAATGAGAAGACGCTTTTGAGTTCTGGATTTATGCTCCTTCCGTTCCATAGTGCTCCCTCTAAAGCTTTCAGGGAGACACAGTGAGATAAGAGGTTACCAACATCATTTGCGTTTGCCTCCAGCATATACTAGTGTTCACGCATACTAGCACTGTGTAAGCATGTATGTGTGTGTGAGTATCCTTGTATGTGCAAGGGTGTTCTTGCATGAGAGTGTGTGTTGTGTGAATTTGTACATACACACAAGTCTATATGCATTTTTGGTGGTGAAAGGGAGAAAATAGTATTTATTGAGCCCCAAGCTTGTGCCTAGTATAAGTCAATAACTTCCCTTAAGTTATTGTACACATTTAGGTAGATATTATTATTACCTGCATTTTTCAGATGACAAAAACTTTGAGTTAAATAATACATATTACCAACTCACAATATAATACATTGTTTACAGGAATCATAAAGGATGTAATCTAAATTTTCCTAGACTTGAGAATGTGCTCTAAGAATCCTGCAATGATTCACATGAGAAATGGAGGTTAGCATCACATTGGAGTATAGAGATGCACTAGTTAATAAATTGCTGGTTACTCCAATGTCTGGTCACCATGGTCTGATAGCACAGACTTTGGAAGCAGTAGACCCTGGTTTGCCCTCGCGTTCAACTACACACCAGCAGTAAGGTCCCTGAATAAGGCTAAGAAGCAAGGGCTTCTATCCTTTTTAAGACATCTTGCCATTTTCAGAATAACTGTTTTTGGTAGCTGTTCTTGCATATACTCAAGGGTGCAAAGCACATTTCTTGGCTGGGATAAATAAAATATAATGTGACAATGCCACGCAATTTATTAAGTTACATCATATAAATTGCCAATATCCAATTATTTTTATCCTGCAAAAAGGATAATTTTATATGGCTTAACCTAATCCTTTATTAAACTGTAAGAAAGAGAGAAATAGCTATACGGAACTGGCAAACCACTCTGGAAAGTTAATCTAGGTAAGAAGAGGTGAGAGTTATGATCAGCTTTCCAAAGCAGTTCTTAACAATCTGCCACTTTCAAAGAAACTCCCCTACTCTGTATTTATGGTGAACTCAGCTTGTGCAAGAAACAAGGTCTGTAGGATGAGATTCAGAATTAGGGGATCAATATTTTATGCCAAATCCAAGCATCTGGTGGGTGGGAATTGATGAGGAAGGACAAGGGAGAGTCTAGGCAGCTGCAAATGTGGCCTTTGTGGATCTGACCTACTTGGACATTCAGGGTCCATCCCGGCCCCGCCTTCTGTAATGAATACTTTTAAAAACCCTCCTTGAATCTCTTGTTAGCCAACTCTTAAGGCTACTCTTTATCTTTTAGTATTAATGTCTAGACAGAGGTTCTCAAACTTTGGGGTCTCAGGAGCCCCTTACACTTTTAAAAATTATTGACAATGTAACGAGATTTGGTTTGTGTGGGCTTATCTACTGATAGTGTACTAGAAAATATAACTGAGATTTAAAAATACTTATGCATTATTCGGCCAGGTGCCTTGGCTCACGCCTGTAATCCCAGCACTTTGGGAGACCGAGGCCAGCGGATCTCTTGAGGTCAAACGTTCGAGTCCAGCCTGGCCAACATGGTGAAACCCTGTATCTACTAAAAATACTAAAATTAGCTGAGCATGGTGGGCGCTGTAATCCCAGCTACTCAGAAGGCTGACACTGGAGAAATGCTTAAACCCAGAAGGAGGTTGTGGTGAGCCGAGATCGAGCCACTGCACTTGAGCCTGGGCGACAGAGACTCCATCTCAAATAAATAAATAAATAAGTAAACAAACAAATCAAATAATAATAGTACTTATGTAACATAAGCGAACAGTTTATATACTATATTTTTCCAAAACAGAAGCTGGGCGGAAATAATGGCACTATTTCACCTGCTTGCCTTCTATTTAAAGACTGGCTTAACAAGACACCTGGAATCTCGTGTCTGCCGCTGCATTTGATCTCTTGGAACATCCCACGTGCCCTCGCCTCTGGAAAGACCCAGGGTACACTCGTGAATAAAGTAAGTCGTTTCTCAGGAGCACGGTATTAGGAAAATATTTTTGAATTTATGGACTTGTGAAAACAATCCTTAGGGCCTCGAGGGTCTCTGGACCATATTTTCAGAACCACCAGCCTAGGGTGATTTTTAAAAATTGTTAAGACTTTATTCTCAGATCAGTTTGGGACCCCTCAAGGCCCTGATTCTGCTGTGCAGCCACGGTTGTGAATTGCCCCTGTCTGTTGTCCTATTGTCTAAAACGCATCTGCGATCCTCCCTGACCGCCTTCAGTTCCCCCGCCTGGCTCCTGCCTTCAGAGCGAAGGCCGCCGCGCCCCTTCGTCGCGAGGCCCTCCTGGTGCCTGAGTCAGGTCCCATCCAGAACGTGGGCGTGCGGGGACGGCGGGAGACCAAGGCAAGAGCGACAGCTTTGGGGAAGAGGAATATGCTGCCATCACATCCTGGACCAGGTCAACTTCTGTCTGGACCACCGGCAGGAGAATGACCCCCTCCAGACCTGCCTACAGTAGCCGCTGAAGTCCAACCAGAAGAGGCGCCTGGAGTTCCAGCAACAGCTCCGTGAGGTCCTGGCCATGCCAACCCCTAGGTGCCGGGGGCCCCCAAACAGGCCCAACCATGTCCCCTGGGCCAGGCTCTGGCGTGGGCACTCACCCCTTGGCTTAAATACCTTTTCCAGGGCCAGTCTTCAGGGTACCCCGGTGGGTCTGCAGCCTGGGACAGCTATCCACACCGTCCCACGGTCCCCTTTGCCTGTCTGAGCTGGTCCCCACTGCCTGGCATCCTCTTTCGGGGCCAAAGGTGGGCCTGACTCCCACCCACGTGCCTGCCTGCCCAGCTTTCTGTGCAATTCCTACTCTCCCCAGGCCTTGAGCTTCCACATTAAATGGGTCTCCCACATACACACACACACACACACACACACACACACACACACACACACACAAATAAATCAATTGCATCGGATGCCCTATTAAAAGTTCAAACTCTGGCCAGACCCGGTGACTCACGCCTGTAATCCTAGCACTCTGGGAGGCTGAAGCGGGTGGATCATGAGGTCAGGAGTTCGAGACCAGCCTGACGAAGATGTTGAAACTCCGTCTCTACTAAAAAATACAAAAATTAGCCGGGCATGGTGGCACACACTTGTAGTCCCAGCTCCTCGGGAGGCTGAGGCAGGAGAATCACTTGAACTTGGGAGGCAGAGTTTGCAGGGAGCTGAGATCATGCCACTGCACTGTAGCCTGGGCGACAGAGCAAGACTCTGTCAAAAAAAAAAAAACAGAACAAAAAACAAAACAAAACAAAACCTGTCCAAACTCCTTAGCAGGGTATAAAGTCCTTGAAGACCTAAAAGCCTTCTTTCTGTCTTGTGGTCCCAGGTCCCCAGGGACAAGCGTGGTGTTATCCTGACAATATTCAACAGAATTTCTCAGGCTTTTTCCTCTGTGCAACACTGGGAGACTTGCAGCCCTCTCAAAAGTGTCCTTTTATTTCTACTTGAGTTCCCCAGGTGGGGCCCAGTAAGCCCTGCTAATAACTCTCCACCAAAAGATTGTGATTTTCAGGAGGGCAGAGAAAGTGTCTTTTTTACAGGACTATTGTCAGCACTTCCTTGCTCAGTAAACATTTGTTGAATGAATGAATGAATGAATGAATGCCACATGGTAGCTCAGTAAACATTTGTCAAACGAATGAATGAATGAATGCCACATGAACACAGCCACAAAGATGCCAAGTTCACCATCAAGCTACTCTGTTGTTCTACGTCTTGTTTTATGAATTGCAAACATGTGCTTCTCCCTTCTAATGACTCACTGAGTGGGGAGTGTGTGTGTGTGTGTGTGTGTGTGTGTGTGTGTGTGTATCTCATGGAACAGGCTTGTGAGCCTGCCAGTTTCACTCTAAGGAAGTTCACCAAATAGAGGAATTCTTGTCAGCTGGGCCCAGCCAGCCCTCCACATGTGCCCTGAGCCATTGAGGCAACTAGAGGTGCCCATGTCCGGTTGGAAGGTTGAATGCTGGTTGGGTGCTGTGTGCTGGTGGCCTAGGACAGGGTCAGATTAGGAATAGCAATCCCTTTAGGACTGCCCCTTCGTCTATACCCTTCAGCCTGCATAAATGTGCAGGCATGTGTGTGTGTGTGTGCATTCACGTGCACATGTATGTGAGAGTGTGTGCGTATGTGCATTTTGAATCACTTGAAAGTGAGCTAAAGATAGCATCCCCTCTGCCCCATATATATTTTGGTGTATATTTCCAACGAACAGGATATCCCTTTCTATAACCATAACAGTTACCCAAATCGGCACATTTAACTTGGATACAACACTTTCAAACCACAGACTGTATTTAAATGTTGCCAGTTTCCCCAGTGATATCCTTTAGAGCTATGCTCCGTCTCTTCAGTCTGCTTTAATTTTGGACAACTCCTCAGTACTTTTTGTCTGATTTGACCTTGGCATTTTTGAGGGGTGCAGGTCACTTTATGTTACAGCAGATATATCCATTTGGCTGTAGTCATGGGATTATCTAAATAATGAGAAGTCCTGGTCCCAGGTATAATGGGATAAGCACACGCCACTCTCTTGCTCACTGGATGTCGCTATAAAAGCTGAACTTAAGGCACAGGGCAGCTGTGAGGACTCTGAAAAGTGACTCTGATCACTGGACTGGAATTTAAAGTGCTGAAACTTGTGGTGAATTTTTTTTTTTTTTTTTGGTCTGTTGCTTTTATCCCTTGGCACTCAATACAGATGCAGTTGCAGAAGTACACACAGAACCAAGTAACTAAAATTCCATTTTTTTTTTTGCCAGAAGGCCTAAAAAGGGACTCCAGAGAACTAGAAAATCCTGGGAGCTCATGGAGAGGGAGGAGTTCAGGAGAGTGGCCCATATAGTTGATGTGGGTCTGAAGAAATACACACAGGAGATGCTAGGCGTGGAGCAAGAGAGACTGAGACCTAGACCAGCCATGGTGTGGCACATACCTGATCAATGTAAAAAACACTGCCAAGGCTTTTGTTTCTTTGAGTTCTTAAAAAATTAATTTATAGATTATTTTTAGAGCAGTTTCAGGTTTTTGGAAAATTGCGTAGATGCTATCAAGTTCCTATATGCTCCTGCACCCCCACTCCCCTTATTATTACCATCTTGCATTGGTGTGGTACATTTGTTGTAATTGATGAGCCAATATGGTTATGTTACTATTCATGAAAGTCCATAGTTAAGTCCAGAGTTCACATTAGGGTTCACTCTTGGGTACATCCTATGGGTTTTGACAAATGTGTAATGACGTGCATCCACCATAGGGTACCATACAGAATACTTTTCACTGCCCTAAAAATATCCTGTGCTGAGCTCGTGTGGTGGTGTCTGCCTGTGGTCCCAGCAATTCTGGAGGCTGCAATGGGAGGTCTCTTGAGTCCCATAGTTCAAAGCTGCAGTGAGCTATGATCATGCTTCAGCTTGGGTGGCAGAATAAGACCCCGCCTTAAAAAAATAAAAACTAAAAAATTTTCTCTCCTGTACCTATTCATCCCTCCCTCTACTCATCCCCAACAATCCCACCCCAGCTGAACCTCTGACAAACACTCATCTTTTTACTGTCTCCATAGATTTGCCTTTTCCAGAATGTCATATCGCTGAAATCATACAGTCATGCAGCCTTTTCAGATTGACTTCTTTCTTTATCAGTATGCATTTAAGGTTCCTCTATGTCTTTTTCTGTGGCTGGCTAGCTTTTTCTTTTTATTACTCAATAACATTCCATCTCCTAGATGTACTACAGTCTGTTTATCCACTCGCTGTTGAAGGACATCTTGGTTGTATCCAAATGTTGGCAATTATGAATAAAGCTGACATAAACACTCTCATGTAGTTTTTTGTAGAGACACAAGTTTTCAACTTATCTGGGCAAATATTAAAGAGCCCGCCTGCTGCTTCATAGGGTAACAATATGTTTACTTTTGTAAGAAACTGCCAATCTCCCTTCCAAGTCAGCTGAACTGTTTTGCACAGGCCTTGGACTTGGAGTTATGCAAGGGTAAGCTGGAGTCTCTAAGGGGGCATGATGGGGCTGGTTCTGTGAGTTTTGGAAAATGACAGACATGATTCAGCTGCAGCAATGGGGAGGAACTGCCACTGCTGGGTGGAAGCGGCCTTGCTGGGGAGATGCTGGCAGGAGGAGGAAATCCCGGCCTTGCTGGGGAGATGCTGGCAGGAGGGGAAAGAACGGTTGGGCCCCTCTCTCTCCAGACTTGCGGCCTCGCTCTAGTGTCCCCTTGCCAGGAGCATCTGGCCAAGCCCATTTGCAGTTTGCAGAGTCCCAGTGCTGGCATCTCAAGGCAGAATATAGAAAGGTGGGTTTGGAGCCAAGAGACAATCATTTAATAATGGCATTACTCCCAGCCCTCGCTGGGATAAGTCCCTATCTTATTAAAGCGATAATACATGGCAGTAGTGAAATTAACAGCACTAGACATGCCACTTTCTCTCTGGACATTGGCATTTCGGTAGGGCAATAATTTCTGTGATCTAAGATTGTCTCCCTGCTGGACTCAGAAAAGAGGCAACAAAAGTGGGTAAGTTTCTATTTAGTCCTGCCAATCTAGCCTTTCTTGATCCCGGAAGCAGCAGTCCTGCAAACCCTGGGCAGCTCAGCACAAACCACAGCCCATCTAACATTCTCTTTACATTGTTGCCTGCCTTTTGTAATGGAGGGCGGGGGAGAATCACGACTCTGCTCTAAAGTTTCAGGAGAGCTCCCCATACCTCATCCCTGCCCGAAATTCACAGGTACATGACGGCAGTTTACAAAAATGGGGGAAAAAAGCAACCATTTGGTTTGAGCTGAATTGAAAAATGAAACAAAACAAAAAAACCCTCAGAGTTTCCTTTGAAAATTATTATCCTTCTTATCTCTCCACAATCACTTTCAGTCAAGCTCACGTCCATCTTTAACCTTTAATCTTCTGAAGTGTTAAAGGATGGACTCTAGTGACCAAGTGTCAATTTGCTGGTCTAACACGCTCCCTGGTGGTCAAAACTATCCAAGGTCTTAATAGGTATTAGACAACTCCATGGCTTTAAATAAGCATGGAAAAAAGTATGAAGCCAGAATATGACACAACTAACTGAAAAAAAAAAAAAATACATGACACCATTTGTAGGGGGGAAAATGTGTCTCTGTTTAGCAAAAAAAGTCACACCACAGGCCCAGTCACTCCACTTAAAAAAATCAGATTATTCACATATTCTGGTAGTTTTTATTACAGCTTCAACTTCTAGACTCTGTTTTGTGATATTTTGCCATGTCATACAGTTTGGTTACCATACAAGAAGGAAAGCCATTGTGGATTCACTTCTGAATATTAAAGATAAAATAAAGGCTGCGTAGGGACCTGTACTTTGATATAAAACAAATGTTCTTTATTGTTCAATAAGCCTTACTTATTTCCTCCCCCCGCCAAGGATAATTGCGGAGGCTAAGAGTTCAAAGAACCAAAATTTAAGTCTCAACTTCAAACCCCAGACCCAGCTTTCACTGATGTGTGGAAATTGGAATATCATTATTCATCTCCCTTTCTTTTCTACACTGTCTAATAAAGACAGTGGCTACCTCATAAGGACATGGCTCCTTGAGAGCAGGAATCTTGTCTGTTTCTAGCTACTGGTCTGCCCCTAGTGCCTGATAACTGAAACCAGATGGCCTTGGTAAACAATACGGAGAGAAAGCAAAAATGACTTACCTGCAATGCTGAGAACAAGCAAAAATCGCATCCAGGAATTTCTCCTGAAATTAAGACTCTGAACCAATTACATTGTTGCCTTATCAAGACTAACACTAGCTCTTTTCACTGCCCTCATCTTGCTGTGCTACAAATCTATAGCTGGTCAGAAACTCTGCCCAAACCCAGTGGCTTCCCACCTTCCAAGATTGACCTTAAAAATTACTACCACCTTCTCACTAAAACCCAGTAAACATCCCTTCCTGACTTCCCCGTTCTGAGACCCCAGGCTCAGAGGCTGCCCCCGCCTCCCCACAAATGCAGCAGGTGAAACAAATTTAGCTTTGCTGGATCGATAGTCTTTTCTGGTGTTTCTGCATGTTCAAGAGTAGACATATCTAACTCACAGTAAGCCCAGGCAAACATTGGTTTCCTTGCCTTCCTAGACCTTGCCTGCAAATGAGCGCCCTTTACTGGACAGGCCACAAGATGATCCTCATGGTGGATCCTGTTGCTGTGACTTACCAGCTTCATGACCTTGGGAAATTTGCCAAACCTCTCCAACGTTTAGTTTCTTCTCTGTCAAGTGGGGATCAGTAATAGTCCCCATCTTACATATTTTCTATAAGGATTAGAAGAGCAAAGTCACATTCTCAGTTATGGTTGTTATTCTGCAAAATTAATTTTCTCCTTTGGAGTCTATCTAACCAGCCAGGCTGCAAAGAAAGTGCAGGCATTTCAGGGATCTTTGACTTTCGTAGTTATCCATGAAGTTTTACTCTGAAGAGACATCCAAAGACCCAAATTAAATTCTAGGTTAACTTATAGCCAACCTGGAGAAAAAGAGTTCCCCAAACCTCCACACTGTCCAGGCAGTGAGCAAACAGATAGGAATAGATTCAAATAGGTGGAAACACTCTGAAGCCCAAAGGAACAGGCAGTGATGGATCTGAATTTCCCCAGAAAATAAAACTTCCAGGGTCAATTTACATGACTGGGCCAATAGAAACCTTCATGGTAGCTTTAGTTTTGCAAAATGGAGGTTTGAGAAACCATTCCAGAATGTGGACCCATCCATGTCCAAGAGAATGCTAGAGCCTGTGGAGTAGCTGGGTTTGCACTTCCAAACAAGGTCATATGGGCCTAGGAGGTGTAGCCTTTTCTACAAAGAGCTTTGTGCATTGGAGTTCTGGTGCCTCTGTCCTTATTCCAGAAAGCACAGCTTATTCACAACTGTTCAGAAAGGCCTGGCCCCCAGAACTCTTGGCTTGAGGTTGTGACGTCTAAGTTTAATGCAAGCTCTAAGAATCAACTGCCAAGTTGAATGTTAGAGAATTCAATGGAAACTGGCAGAGCATCTGGAGACTTTACCTGAGGTTCAACAGTCTCAGCGGGACCAACATAATCCTGATATTCTGTCCTAGGAACTGCAAGGTCAAGCTCAGAAATATCTTTTGCTACTCAAACCCACCCAACAAGAGAGCGGTACCTGGCAGCCAGTTTCTGGGGGTTTCCCAGAAGGCTACTAAACAATTTAAAAAGTAAAAAATAAATAAATAAATAAATAAATAAATAAAGGAAGAAAAAATACAGGAAGGAAGGACAAAGGAGAAAGAGAGAGAGAAGAAAGAAGGAAAGGAAGGGAAACAGAAAAAAAGAAGGAAGGAAAGAAAGAATGAAGGGAGGGAGGGAGGGAGGCAGAGAAAGAGAGGGAGGGAGGGAGGAAGCTGGGGACTTGATGAAGAATATCTAGAGTTCCTGTTAGTAGTATTTGATTCTTACAGCAAGCTGGCAGTTGGTAGAAAGGACACTTTTGCAATAGAACCTCTGCTAAAGACAGATTTGTTGGTAGAGGTGAAAAGTCTCCCAAAAGCCCGTTTCCCACAGACCCATTCAGTTGAATCTGGCATAGAGAATTTCAGATTCCCCATGAAACCCAAAAGCAATTATCTTAGATTAGCAGGAGATCAGAAACAGCTTACCTCAAGTATTGTTTTCTAAACCCAGAGGACTGGAGAAATTATTATCTGGTAAGAATTCTAAAAACTCTGAAATTGGTAACATTTGTTCAGACTGGAAGGAGAAATATAAGACCCTGACAGGACAGACATACCTTTGATAGCAGAATACGGTTGGAATGGACTTTTCTGAGATCTGTTTTCATTTCTGGAAAGTGCACGAGGACCCCGGTGAGAGCTCCATCTTAGCTCTTGGGGAACTTCTCAGCACCAGGTGGACAAGAGAAAGATTTGTTCAGCCTCAGTATTGAAGAATTGATGTCTGGAAACAGCTCAGAGATGTCTGCTTACATCACATGGTCATGCTTCAGATATTTCAGAAAGACTGTGCTGTTGGAAGGAGAGCACACACAGTCTTTTTTATTTATTTATTTATTTATTTATTTATTTTTGAGACTGAGTCTCGCTGTATTTCCAGGTTGGAATGCAGTGGCAAAATCTCAGCTCACTGCAACCTCCATCTTCTGGGTTCAAGGGATTCTCCTGCCTCAGCCTCCAGAGTAGCTGGGATTACAGGTGCCCATCACCACACCTGGCTAATTTTTGTATTTTTAGTAGAGACAGGGTTTCCCTATGTTGGCCAGGCTGGTCTCCAACTCCTGACCTCAAGTAATTCGCCCACCTCAGCCTCCCAAAGTGCTGGGATTACATGCGTGAACCACCGTGCCCTGCCCAAATGGTGTTTTAAAGTAAACGAATTCAAGCCTCTGAAAGATAGCAAAGCGAAGGAACAGTAGGTATTGGGCAGATATGAAATTAGTCATTTAATTGTGATAAATTCCTTTAATTGAAATATCATCACGTATATATTTTAAGAGAGAAAATGAGATTTGCAAGTGAAAGTCTATTAAAAATGGTAAAGAGCTGTGAGGAATTAAGGTCATGAAGGTTTCTAAATGTTTTCCAGGCCACCGACGACATGAATAGTTTATTTATAACCATTGCCATGGTACTTCTGTTGAAATTAGGACCACTCAGAGTGCTCTCTTATTTCAGACCAGGCATCGCTTGGTTTGTATATTGGACTCCTGACAACCCTAGTGTGGTATGAAATGCCTGGTGACTGGTGCACTCTAACAATGTGCTTCTTCCAGAAGCAGCAACGTGGTGGTCCCCTGGCCCCCAGCTGATTCTCCAGAGCAGGCAGGGCTCTGACTTCAAGCCAGTCCTCTGAATTCCCCAAACTGAATGGAAATAACATTTTAAATTTAATTCCTAGACTGGCTTTTCTGGCTAGAAGAATCTCACCTAAAAATGTCTTTTATCTCAATAACAAAATATCAGATCACTTTTATTATTGTATTTACAGAAATTACAGATTTGGGCAGATATTTACCATATTTGGCTTAAGCTGGCGATTGAGATGCTGTGGGTTGAAGTGGGCTCTCACACAGATGTTGTTCTATGGAGCCCCCAAGTGGACACGCATAGGTATAACCGCTCTGCAGCGCACCTTCATCTTAAGAAAAAAGGTCCAGTCTGAGGGCGTCTCCGTAGCCATAAGAGAAACGTGCACTGTGCTGTGATGGAAAGGATTGCAATATTGGTGCCATTCTTAAAGGCCAGACCTCACGGAATCAGAGTTAACACTGACGGATGAAAGAAAAATGGGCCGAACCTAGGTGAAATTGACATTTTCAGCCACACATTCGTGTAGGATTGAATATGCTCTTCTGCGCCAATTCCTGGCACGGTCCGACATTCCCCACTGGCCGCGTTCTGACGGATCCCCTGCGTTCTCACCCTGACCAACCTGATTGCATCGTGGAGTAGATGATCTGTTCCTTGAGCAGACCTTTTCCTAGAACGTAGCAATCTCTCTAGAGTTGAAAGTAAGTTCTGCACCCGCTCACTTCATCCGGTGTACATTTGACCTTCTGAACAACGGCATAGAACAGCATTTGCTGTTTTGTAAGATTTTTGGAAGATAATTCAATACTCAAAATCAACCAGGTGTTGGCAAAATACAGAGAGTAAATATTTTAGACTTGTATGTCAAGAGGGAAAATTCCAGAGTATTACCTAGGTACTTATATAACCATTTCAAATGTAAGCATTCAAAAGCACCATTTGAGTTTCTAGGCCATCAGGAAAGAGGTGGCTGGCTTGATCTGGCCTGTGGGCCCTAGTTTTCTGATTTGTGACTTAGAATATGATTTATTATGCAGGTGAGTGTATAAAGTTTGTAACTAAATACTTTTGCAAATATGGCAGCTCTTTTGTTTTCAAAACAGTCCATCCTCACAGTGGGCAAAGATAGTGGTTGTCCTTTACCCCACAAACCAGAGTTTGGTCTCTTGGGCCACAGAAGGGGTTCTTGTATCAGCCTTGCCTATTTCCTGAGCACCTGCCGGGCCCTAACGAAGCCAGATGTCTATGTCCCATCTCTGAAAGATATGACCCTCCCATTGGTAAAGTGAAAGGACTCACTTGAGGAGATGATGAGCAAGCAGATGTTAGTCCAGACTGAGCAGAGGCTTGTAGCAGGCTGGACTATCCACCCAAGATGCCACGACCCAGAGGACAGGAATTATATCTGGCTGACTTTGGCCACAAATACTTGCACTCGTATATTCATTGCATTAATACTGACGGAGAATATACTTTGTGCTCGTGCTGTGCTAGGTGCTGGGGTAGAGAGGTGAGCAAGCAGAGAAAGTACTGGATACCACAGAGTCTACATTTACGCAGGGCAAAATCAACAACACACAAGTGGACTTGACTTCAAGATGATTTCAAATCGTGATGTGCACTGGAAGAAAGAAAATGGGGTGATGTGACAGTGTCACTGGAACGAGGGGGTGGTAAGGCCGGAACTTTAAAACAAGCAGGTTATGAGAAAGAGCAGGAACACCGAACAGCAGAGCAACTGCAAAGGCCCTGAGGTGAGTTAGGGGGATTTGCATCAGGAAGCCTTCTCAAGGGCAGGATGTGTGGTGGAGCTGGAGGCATGGGACGAGAAGGGACTGAGAAACGCTGCCTGGAGAGTGAAGTCTTCTAAATCCTAGGAAGTGGTATGAGCAAAGGCACTGGATTCTGGAGTAATAGTAATGTGGGAAACAATTAATAGACCAGACTGGCAGGCACCAGGGTTTGGAAATGTCGGAGTGTGCGGTAACAAGCAAGAACGGAGGACTGGCGCAGAGAACAGTGGGCCAGGAGGTGACAGAAAAGCAGCCAGGAGGCTGTCCAACAGTGAGTTCTGGCAGATTCACCCTTCAGGATAGGCTGAAAGGGAAGGAAAATGGAAGCTTTTTTTAAAACCATTTTGTGATCTCCAAATTTAATCAAAACTCTGGGTCCGGGAAGGCAAAGCATCAACAATTCCCTGAGACATTTTGGGCGCCTTGACATGAATGGATCCCCCCACTGCTCTGCACTGGGGAAGGCGACTCCTGTGACTGACTCTGCCACCCTGGGCCCCGAAGCTTGGTTTTGACTCTCTGGTTTTGACTCCAACATGTGGCTCAGAAAGCTCCAAGGACAAAGGGTCCACATTATATCCATAGGTATTTCCAGATCTGGTACAAGGAAAAGAGAGAGTAGAAAGAAGGACCGAGGGAGCTGCCCACGTGGGGCCGCCGGGTCAAGGCCCAGCATCTTAGGCTCCAGCCTTGGCTTTGGGACTTGCTATGCTGTGGAACCTCTAAGTAAGTGACTTAACCCCTCCGGGCCTTGGTTCCCTCTCCCACTAGGCTCTTCCCACCCTGATTCCTAGAATATAGAGCAAGGATTGGTGATGTGTATCCACTGAAATTACCTTGGGAGCTTGAAAAAAATACCAGTTCCTGGCCTCACCCTAGAAGAGCTGAACCAAAACCTCTGGGGGAGGGGCCCTGCATTTTCCACTGTAAAGCTGACGATGCTAATTCACAGACAGGGTTGAGGGCCACGAGGCAAAGGTGCCAGGGGTTAACCAGCATTCTGGGTGCCTGAGGGAGCATGAGTGTCTAGACCAAGTTGCAGAATACGCAGCGCTCATCTCCGCTCCCTCTGATGGCTGCAAAGGAGACCTCTTGAGGTGGGACTGGTAGTGCTATAAATTCATTTCATTATGATTTTTGTCATTAAAATGTAAATGGGTTTATGTATTTGTACCTTATATGATATTAAACAGAACCTGAAGGCCCTAAAGTATATCATTTCTTTGCCTAACCCCACTGCTTCCTGCAGCCCATGCCCCAGAGGCTTAGGCAGGGGAGCGGGTGAGACCGTTCAGCCACACCTGGCTCTGCACGGAGGATAGGGCCTCAGACCTGGCATTAGGGGCTCATCTGGTGCCCAGAGGATCAGTTCTAACTGGGATAAAGGTTAACTTTAATGTGTTGTCTCTGCATCTGAGAAAAACCCCTTATAGGGTTGTAGTTACAGTCTTAGAAAATTCTGTGTGCTACAAATCTGCTCAAGGAGGAAGGTCACAGTGGGAAGGTTCTCCAGAGTTCACGGAAGGCCAGGGATTCAGGCATTTTGAGGGACGAGTGGGAACAGTTTCTTCCTGCTCCAGCAGTACCGTCCCTTGCCTCCATGCCTTGCTCTCATTCCTGACTGCCTGTGCTTTGCTGGTTCTCTGTGTCTCACTCCTCCTCTTATGCGAGCTTAGGAGCCTGGTTTACCACCAAGGAAGGACCAAAAGGAGGAGGCTCAAGAAAAACCACTTTAGCTCCACCGAGGAGAGAGTGCTGGCTGGGCCTGAGGCCACACAGGGCAGTAGAAGATCCCTACCTATTCATCTTTGTTTCATGACATGTGACATCTTATTTGATTTGAGTTCCATCCCTGACTAGTTCAACCTTAGCCGGGGTGATTTTTCCTTCTAGGTTGCCTTCTGAAACACCTAGTGCAAATAGGAGTTAGCAGGGAAACAGAATTACTGCAAGCAAGGGGAATGGCTTCAGGCATGGGGACAAGTCAAAGTAGCCTGGGGCTGGTGGTTAGTATCCAGCCAGACTGCACAAACAAGCGGAGGACAACCACACCAAGCCCAGAGAGGCTGTCCACAACGCAGGACCCGAGCAGAACAGGAGACCCCATCTCAGCTTCCAGAATGTCAACAGCTGTTCCTTTAGGCAGGCACAGAGGAGGCTGTTACATGCTAGAACTAGTAGATAATCCAGATGAGCTTTTTTGGTTTTGTTCGGTTACATTTTGCGTTGATAAATAATAACTATATACATTTATGGGGTACAATATAATGTTTTAACACATGTATACATTTGGGGATGATGAAATCAGGCTAATTAACATAGCTATCATCCCAAATATTTTATCCTTTCTTTGTGGTGAGAATATTTAAAATCCTGGAAGATGGGATTTTGCTCCTGTCTAACTGAGATTTGTACTCTTTGACCAACATCTCCCCTTCTCCTGTCTACCCTCTCCCCCAGCCCCTGGTAAGCACCAGTCCACTCTCTATTTTTGTGAGTTTGACTTTTCAAGATTCCATATATACATGAAATTATATGATATTTCTTGTATATAACCCCAAAAGCAACAAAAGCAAAAATGGACAAATGGGATGGCATCAAACCGAAAAGCTTCTATGCAACAAAGGAAACAATCAGGAGAGTGAAGAGAAAACCCACAGATTGGAAGAAAATATTTGCAAATCATACATGAGGTAAGAGGCTAATGCCCCAAATATATAAGGAACTCATTCTACTCAATAACAAGAAAACAAATAACCTTATTTAAAAGTGGGCAAAGAACCTGAATAGACAATTCTCAAAAGAAGACATGCAAATGGCCAACAGATATGTGAAAACTGCTCAATACCTCTATTCATCAGAGAAATGCAAATTAAAACCACAGTGAGATGCCACCTCACAACTGTTAGGTTGGCTAATATCAAAAAGACGAAAGAGGCCAGATGTGGTGGCTCACGTCTATAATCCCAGCACTTTGGGAGGCCGAGGCAGGTGGATCACTCAAGGTCAGGAGTTCAAGACCAGACTGGCCAACATGGCGAAACCCTGTTTCTACTAAAAATAATTTTAAAAAAGTAGCGGGGCATGGTGGTGCACACCTGTAGCCTAGCTACTCAAGAGGCTGAGGCAGAAGAATCGCTTGACCCCGCAGAGGTTGCAGTGAGATAAGATTACGCCACTACACTCTAGCCTGAATGACAGAGCAAGACTCCATCTCAAAAAAAAAAAAAAAAAAGAGGAAAGATAACACATATTGGTGAGGATATGGAGAAAGTGGAATTCTTGCATGTTGCTGGTGGGATTGTAAATTAGTACAGCCATTACGGACACCAGTATGGAAGTTCCTCAAAAAGCTAAAACTGGAATTACTGTAAGACCCAGCAATTCCACTTCTGGGTTCTAGCCAAAGGAAATGAAATCAGTTTCTCCAAGAGATGTCTGCATTCCCATGTTATTGCACCACTATTCACAATAGCAAGATACAGAAACAGCCGAAGTTCCCACATCAGTGGAAGAATGAATTTAACAAAAGGGTGTCTATACACAATGGAATACTATTCAGCCTCAAAAAAGTGGAAATCCTGTCATTTGTGACAACATGGATAAACCTAGGGAACATTACACTAAGTGAAATAAGCCAAGCACAGAGACAAATACCACAGATTGGTTTTTGTCACCTAGAGTCAAACTACAATAAAGTGAGAAGAGAAGAGGTCTGAGAGTAAATGGTGTGATTCAGGTTAATCAGACCAACTGCTGCAGGGCTGTATTCATCTGTTCTCATATTGCTAATCAAGACATAACTGAGACTGGGTAATTTACAAAGGAAAGAGGTTTGATGGACTCAGAGTTTCACATGGCGGGAGAGGCTTCATAATCATGGTGAAGAGAAAAAGGAAGAGCAAAGGGATGGCTTACATGGTGAGAGACAAGAGAACTTGTGCCGGGGAGCTCCCACTTATAAAACCATCAGATCTTGTGAGACTTATTCACTATCATGAGAATAGTGTGGGGAAACCACCCTCATGATTCAATTATCTCAACCTGGTCCCACCCTTGACACGTGGGGATTATTACAATTCAAGGTGAGATTTGGGTGGGGACACAGCCAAACTTTATCAAGGGCTATGGCAAGGTTTAAGGAGATGAGAGATACAGTCCCTCTGGAGAGGGAATTGCATAATGACAATGCTCCACCCTTGACCATTTTCTGCTCTTAGATTTATACTTCCAGTGTTTGTGGGGTTTGGTCAGGTGCCCAGCACTATTCTGATTGTGGAGACTCAGGTAAATTCAGTTTTTGCCTTCTGGGGGCTCATGGTAAGTGCAATGGTCAGGCAAGCAAATTAAAATTAATCCACTTATTCAATTTTGCCGACTTTTCAAGGCTCAGTTTAAGTCAGCCTCACCCACAAAGTTGACTCTGATTCCCCAACCTATTTGTAAATTTCTTGAGCTCTTAGCTAAATGTGCCCTGAAATCACATGCAGTCTAGTTGGATCCCAGGCAGACCTCATAAACCCAAACTATTTGTAGCTTACAGATTTTAAAAATTGATTAGTTTACCCTCTTGATCCTCTGCCAAAAATAAAGTTTATTTGAGGTGGCTTATAAAACATTCCCACTATAATAAGGTAAAAATAAAGAGGAAGAAATCTGGGCAAAGAAAGAAAGATGGAAAGAGACTGGGGAGGGCAGTCCAAGGTGGAACCATGTGAGGTGAGACACTCCATGCCCTCGAATTATTAAATCCACTTAGATGAGCTGCTGGATCAATGTAGTCTTTCTAGTGCGTCCCTTAATCCCAAGAAACACCATCCAGAAAAGCAAGGAACTTGTTGGTCAGTCCACCTCAAACTTCATATATATATATTTTTTTTCTTTTTCTTTTTCTTTTTTGAGTCTTGCTCTGTTTCCCAGGCTGAAGTGCAGTGGTACGAATCTTGGCTCACTGCAACCTCTGCCTCCCAGGTTCAAGTGATTCTCCTGCCTCAGGCTCCCGAGTAGCTGGGACTACAGACACCCACCATGATGACTGGCTAATTTTTGTATTTTTAGTAGAGACTCGGTTTTGCCATATTGGCCAGGCTCCTCGAACTCCTGCCCTCAGGTGGTCCACCTGCCTCGGCCTCCCAAAGTGCTGGGATTACAGGCATGAGCCACCACACCCAGCCTTCATTGACAAAACTTCACTCCTTCACATCCACGCACACTGCTCCTGGTAATACTTAGAAGAGGTGTGGTAAATCATTATTAGTGTAAGTTTATAAGCAATGTGAGGATGGGGATCTTGCCTGTACTATTTTCACACAATGCTTCTACATCATGGATTCTAAAAAAAAAATTGTTTAATAAACTAATGATGGATAAGTGAGTGAATGTGTGTGTGAACAAAAGTCACTGATATGTAAGTGTCTGACAAGGAAGAGCTGAGTAAATGTATATTTTCATCTTTCTGCATATATCACAGTGTGGCAAACAACTAATCCCTCTACATGGATATTAGAAGCCAGGCTTGGCAGTGCAGGGTGCCATGGGAGCAGGTAACCAGGAGGCCTGGCCCACTGCAGGGATCGGGGAGACTGCATGGAGGGGAGGGATTTGCAGTAAACTGAAAGATGGAGAGAATTAACTGGGTGGAGAGTAGAGCGGGTGCTGTTGGTTTGCAAGAGCACTCCTTAGGAACGGTGATGAGGTTCTCTTCAGGAACCCTGCTCCTGCCATCTGGTTTCCCCATGAGAACCATATTTCTATGACCATCTTGGCCACTGAGTGATAATCTTAGGAATTCTAGGGTTAGAAGGGAACTGTTCTCAACTATATACCTCATTTTTCCCATTTAGAATCCTGCTATCACAGCTACGCACATCAAGAGACTTCCAGTTTCTTGGATGGAATGCTCTGAATTGGTTTATTTGCTTGTGGAAAGCTGGTATAGAGAACAACTTAATATTTCTGAACTAGACAAGATTCCATTTGTTCGTCTGTCCTTACATGTTGTGTAAATGTAGCACTAAATGGCCTGACTTTTAAAGTTTTGTGGAGCAGGGGGAAAGTATCACTGTGATAGTTAACACCACCTGTTTACTCAGGCATTATATTAACAAGCAGCTGTTAGCCTCCAATGAACATGAAGGTATCTGATTAACTTGGGCTTTGGCCAAACCTCCTAGGACAGATCTGGGAAATTCAGTTGTAGACAACTGGCTTTGAGAATAACTGATTACCTGTAGACCTATTTGGAATAATCTTTCTTGGTGTGATATCCTAAGGATCCAGACAAGACTTGGTAAATTTGGGGGCCATCAAAGTTACAAAATCAGTGAATCCAAATTTTGTGAGGCTTATAATCTGCCTAATGCTTCCATCCAGTTCCCCCTGTGGGTAGAGTCCATGAAGCGGAGACTACATTATCTATGTTCTCCTGGGCCCGAGTGCCAGTATGGATGTCGGTGACTGTGAGATTTATGTGTCTGTGAGCTGAATAAATGTGGGAAAAGGCAGGAGCAAGGTGTTGAACATGGGGGCCCCCATCACTATTACTTAGGAGTGGGTACTCTCACAAACGAACACTGTCCACTCCACAGCACCACTAAGGCCATACCCCACCAATTTCTGGTGTATCAAGGTTTCAGGGCTTGATGAAAGCTTTAGAATCCCCCCTTCCTTTTTTAATCAGGTGACTGATAGATTCTCTGGCTTCAAGAGAAATCCAGTTTCCAGTTGGTTAACTTGAGATAAAAAAGTGTGTTATTCTAACTTTACCCCAAGGCCCTGAACACACAAGTCCTTCTTTCTCCTTTCCGAATCATAAATGTGCTCCACACCCTCAATTCTCATATGAGAGATCCATGACTTTGCAGTCACCCCTAACATAATCTTGTACCAAATCCACAGCTCCTTTTGTTCTTGGCAAAACTAAGGCTCGCTCGAGTACGATGTAAGACATAACTGCTCCCTGCGTTCTTTTCATTTCACTTTGAAGATGTTGGCCTGATAGCAACTCCCACCCCAAGATGCAAACCGGAAATATAAGAAATAAGGCTACTTCATCCACACACCAAAACCAAAAAGGCAAAAGAAATTTCAAATTAAAACAGGAAAGGCAAAACTTTTTTTCATGGTTCTAAATGAGCATTTTGACACATTTTATGCTCATCTTTAATGCATTTTTTAAAAAACTATTCAAATGTTTAAAAGTTTGAACGATTATTATAGGCACAACAATAAATGAATACATTCCTAACAGGATGAAAATGTTCTGTCCTAGGGCAGCCTGGGAATGTAAGATTGTGTTTATTGTGCTTCATCCCAGCTGTGGAAGTCACTGCACTTGATAAATGGGATGCCAAGATAGAGGAGATGCTTAGGTATATTTTGAATTTGTTGTTTGAAAATATTACTCAAAGAAATTCTGTAAGGTGAAAACAAAAAATGTCATTATATTGAATGTCTTCATTCAAACTACATTTTGCAAAATTGCTATTTAAATTACATAGATTTGCATATTTTAATAACGATGATCAAAAAGTACCACACTGGGTTCACTTTGCTCATTTTTCTTTCAAGTATTTTTGTATAGTTTCTTTTCTTTTCATCTTTTTTAGAGTTTTCAACTCTTAACTGTATAGCAGTATTCCTGGACCTTAGAGAATAAAGTTCTTTGCCATACACTTTATTTTCACTGTTACTTTGAGGAGTTTGAAAATTGCTCTGAGTTTAAATACAAAAATCTAAGCTTTGCCATTGGTATTTTGTTTTCCCTTGGGGGAAAATGCAGTTGGCTTGGCTCAGTTCTGACAAGATAGTGAAAGTCATTCTAATTTTTATTTAAGAAAAAGCAATTTTCATAAATGGTGTACCACTAATGGATCATGATCATCTATAAGCCCCACAGCAAATTACTCTTAATCCAGTTTGCTGTGTTTCCTTACCTGAGGGAAATAATACCCACCCTTCCTCTGGGCTGGCATACTGCGCGCAGAGACTTCTTCAATATATATTAATCCCATCATTTATCTTTGTCAACTGAGAACAAAAATAATTTGTAGAAGAGTAAACAGAACCACATAGAAAAAGGGAGCTCGGCATTATTAAACAGCGGAAAGCAGGTGCTCACAAAGCCAAGCTTATTTTTATTGCAAAACTTGAGTAATTCTCCTTCTGCATCTGTGCATAGTAAATAAGAGCGAGGGAAAAATCTAATATTTTAGAGGAAACTGAAATCACTTCAGCAGAGGAATGAGGGCAGGCGCTGGCATTGTGGCTGGCTTTTAAAAATCAATCTGAAAATAGGAGATTAATGGCTTCCAAAGGGCAGGAAGGAAAATGGAAGCGGTGAGAGTCAAAGGAAATTTTCATTTGATTTGAAAAATGCAAAATAATAAAACAAACTTCTGATATTCATTTTTCAGGACCAGATCTGGGTCTTGGCTGCATCTTTTCTCTTACCTACAAACTTTCATGACTATTAGAACTGCCAGCACTAACACTTGTATTAATTAGTATTAAATTTAAAAGTACTAGTACTATTAATGTTACTAAGATTACTAACAATTACTAATTACTTTCTGTTAGAGTCACCATGTGCCATACACCTTTGAATACATTTTGATTGCCCCCACAATATTGTACAGGCAAGCAGGAGGAATTGAGAAGGTAAGTGAAGGTCAGAGAAGTTAAATGACCCCTTGCATGGTTAAAAATGACACTCAGGCTTTATGAGTACATGGTATGTGTCAGATACTGAGCTACCAAACCTTCTGAGGAGTTATACCACATATTCCCAATTTACAGATAAGGAAACAGAGGGTTGGAAAGGTTTAGAAACATACCCAATTTCCCAAAATAATTTAGCTGAGTCAGAATTCTAAAGCCAGGTCTCTCACAAACTTCTCACTATTCCAGCAGTTCACTGTGAATTTGGTAGTGATCTTCAAACTAAAATTCTTCGGGTTGCAAAATCCGTTTCTTTCAACCACTCTGTGGTGTCTTATTTAGGAAATTACAAAACCAAACAAACACTCCTGATTATTATTATTATTTTTTAAAAAGGTCAACTCAGCTCAGTGCTATGGCCAAGCATATCTTGGGAAACTAATATCTTACTCTCTCCCACCCAGCATCACTTCCATCCTTTACCCTCATATCTCTTAGTTTTTGTTTAAATTGTGGTTTGTGCCTAAGTTGGCAGTGGTCTCTCCTAGCGATAAATCCAAGCTGCTCTCTAAGAAGTTTCAACTAAGAGATGAAGAGTGTTGTCAAGAAATGAAGATCTTGTACTTAGCAACCTTCTGGTCATTGAGAATGAAAAAATAGGTCAATAATGCCTTTTGGCAGAAATAGAATATCTTAGTTGCAATGAAAATGAGCAGGGAGCACTACACAACTAGCTAAAAGTGGGACAAACGAAACTGAACTAGGAGAATAGAAAAATTTTTGTTTTTCAGTTATTCTCTACAGAGTTAGGTTGTATAACGGAGACAGGCACATTCCTATATTGGTAATATATTTATTCATTAATTTGTTTACTTAAAAACTGTTTATTGAGAATGAATAACTGCAAGAAACCAAGTGAAATAAAGCTAGATCTTCCTCTCAAGGGACTTAGAGTTCATTTTGTTCTATGTCTAATCAACACAAGCCATGCAACTCACCCATAAAATTAGGTGTGCACACACAACTGGTCTATATCTCTTGTCAATCAAGTTCAAGTGACAAATCAGTAAGTGACGATGACTGTGCAGCATGTTTGCTAACATCGGTGGTAAAGAGCAGGGGAAGGAGGCCTTCCTTGGGGTGTCAGGCTTTGTGAGCACTTGTTTGATACTATAATTGAAAGAAATTAAGCAAATACTACAACCAATCTCTGTGGGAAAAGTTTTTACATTTTTAATTTTCAAGATGAGCGATACAAATGATACAGCCCATCTGACCTTGAATATCTGCACCATCAGGTATCCTCCCTGAGCATATCCTGTTTATCCATCACATGTAATTCAGAATATCCCAGGAAGTCTCCAAATATGTGCTTTTAGCAGCATGCAATATTTGTAAAATGCAATCTTCATTCCTAAGAGAAGCCAGGGAAAGATGTAATCCCACATGAGTTTTACAATAGCTGATATGCCTTAATGGAAGTTTCCTCTGCTTGATGCCCTGGAGAGCTTTCTACTCAGGAGCAGGGCAGCACAGTCTGATTCAGAATGGAGTGGGATCTGGGCAATTACAATGAGCATTATGATTGATATTAGGAAACTTTGTAATGGGAGTACAGGTATGGAAGTTGATTTTCTTATACTTCCCTTGAAGGAGTATCTGTGGGAAAATGTTCACATTCCTCTAGGGGCCTGAGTACTCCAGTTTGAAAATCACTGATGTAGAATTCACAGCCTCATTTTTCCAGGGTTTGAACTTCAAAAAAACCAATGTCTCTTATTGCTATACTGAGGACTCAGGACAAGGAATATGGAAAGAGAGAAAAGAGAGGAGCAAAAGCTAAGATGGGAAAGGCCAAAGACAAATTTTGACTGCCATACCTATGCTTGCCCATTTGTGAATCTGATATTTGAAATAGTCACTTCTATGAATATTGTTGAGCTATGCAAAGGTATAATGATAACCAGCAGCACCACACCCCCTGGCACACACACTACATTATGAAGGCTCAGGGCAAGGATGCTTGATGGCAGGTGAGTTGTCCCTGACATATGGTCACCGTCTGCAGATCAAATCACATCTTGGAATTCTGCTACCAGGGCTGGCTAAACACATAGCCAAGGGCCTTTCCCAAAGCATTCTGATTATAAATGTCCATTGAATGACTCACCATTTCTCATCTTTGGGGCTTTGTGATAACCTCCACATCTGAACTATAATATTATTACAGAATTATTACCTTAAAAGAGCTTCCAGTTTTTGAACTCTTACTCTGTGCCTGGTTCTGCCAAGTTCTTCACAGAAATAATTCATGGGTCTTCAGAACAACACTTTGGGACAACTCTTGCTGTTTCCTTTACGCAGATGAGGAAACTGCTGCATAAAGACGTTAGTCAACTTATTCCAGATGACACAGTGAGTGGCTGTGAGCTCAAATCCAGATGTGTCTGATGGCATGTCTTGTGCAAAGTAGGCTGTAAGCCAATAAATATATTTGAATGATTTAATAATAAATTTTTAGAGACTCCACTCTTAGTTCTAATCCTCATTAGTCTTGACAATCAACTAGACAGGAATTGTGATTGTCACTGTAGGCTTGTTAGCAGATGCCACCCAGATCCTGTCAGAAATCCCATTTTTCATGCTTTCATTTAATTTTTTAGTTCCAAAGAATTCTTACCACCAACTGGGCTCCAGGCTCTGTTCTGGCATCGGGGCGAGAGCAGGGAGCAAAGCAGACACTGCCCTGCCCAGTGTTACGTGTATTTTAATGCGTTGTTATTAATAGTATAATATCATTAAAAATGAAGCTTATTGGAGAAAGATACATGGCTTTGTGTGATTCTAACTGGAGTTCAAAATACCATAATATATCTGGATTTGACTTTAGAGTTTCATTATGCAACTAAATAGGGAAAGAAAGATTTTATTTTAGGGAAGGAGAACTCTATGGACTGAGATTGCTTTTGGACAAATGCCATATGTTGCTTGATGCTGTAACAGCCCAGACGTAGGAACTTTTGGTATTTTATCTTAGTAGAACACCTCTATTTTCTCAAGATGGAAATTTAAAACATTTAAAACATATTGCAGTGAGCACAGGTTACTATGCTATACTAACATCTAAATATACTTACTTGCTTTAGCACACATCCATCCCTCTATTTATCCATCATCCATCTCATTTTTTGGATGCATTCAAAGTAAGTTGTAGACACTTCACTCTTCACTCCTAAACACTTCAGCAATCATATCATTAGCCAGAGCTCATTTATTTACAGTTTTCCTTTCTCTCCTCCTCTTTTGTTCTCCTCCTGCTCTCCCTCCTCCTTTTCCTCTGTCTCTTCATTCTTCTTTTTCTTCTTTGAGGTAAAATTCATGAAGAGTAAAAAGCACACATCCTCAGTAGACCACTTCATGAGCTGTGACAAAGTACACCCCTGAGAACACATTTGCTTGTTTAGACCCATCCCAATTCTGGGCCTAATAAAATTGTACAAATCCAGTGAGAGCGCCCTCACCAGAAACCAACCCTGCCTGCACATTGAGACTTCCAACCATCAGAACTGTGAGAAATAAATGTCTGTTGTTTAAGCTACCAAGCCTGTGTTATTTTGTTATGGCAACCTGAGTAGACTAATACCACCTGCCCCATCAATCTTTCCTTACATTTTTACTTTATGACTCAAAATGAAGTTCCAGGCTCATTTTGATTTTTCCTTCCCCAACCTCTTCTCTAAAGATCTCTGATTCCTTTTAAAGGAGAATGGTATTTAGTAACTGAGATCTATAAGCTAGTGTACTTATTACTACTTGGGATTCCTTTCCTCAAGGCCCTCTCAGTGGACAGAGCTGGGACAAAGCTCCACCACTTTCAAAAGAAGACCTCTTCACATACCAAAATCCTCCTGATTTTAGCTTCTTGCAGTAAAGTATGAGGTGCTAATTCCTCAAACAGTGGGCTCCTCTAATTTCTCATTTTTCAGACCATAAAGTGTTCAAACTTTATTTTCAGTATGTGTGGAAATCGTCTCTCAACACAAACACTGTGCACTCATCTACACACTTGATTTTGTCTGACACAATTACACAAATCCAGTTGGAGAGGCAGTAGGGAATATATTTATTGATTTTGTAGTTGAACATCCCCTCTACATTTAAAACCCAAATATCACACACTGGCAGAGGGCATGGCCAAGTGCTGACAGATTTAAATTTTGTTGAAATAGGTGGAAAAACAGAAGAATGGTGTGAGAACAGGAGAGCAGGAAACTCAGATCTTGGCATGGGGAAGAAAAAGAGTGCTCAAATGCTCCAGCTCTCCGCACTGGAGGACTTGACTTAGAGAGCAATGACTGGCAGTGTTTAGCTCCATCTGGAGGAAGAGCTTTAGCCTACAGAGAAGACCACCCAGGAGCCAGGAACTACTGGGGTCACCCATCTTCAGTTGGAACACACCTGATGTCCCCCAGTGCCTTCCAGCCGAGAGTAACAAGACCAATACTGGGGACATTTCCCGGGAATTGATAACCATGGAGGCAAAAGACTGTGACTTATCCTCTTTTGTTAAAAAGAAAGGAAGGATATTTGGCAGAATGTGCCCCTCTCCTCAAAGCCATTTTTATAAAAGCACACAGACACACACACATCTTTTCTTTCTGTAACACTTGATCGTGGTCACTGCTCTCACCAATATCATGCAAAAACACACAAATTGATTCTATAATATCTGAATCAAAGAAAATCTTGACTAAAAACAAGAAACCACTATGAATATTTCCTCTTTTTAACTGATACTTGTGATGGCCGGGAGCAGCGGCTCATGTCTGGAATCCCAGTACTTTGGGAGGCCAAGGCAGGAGGATAGCTTGAGCCCAGGAGTTCGAGACCAGTCTGGGAAACATGGTGATAACTCATCTCTACAAAAAATACAAAATTAGCTGGATGTGGTGGTGCATGCCTGTAATCCTAGTTACTGGGGGTGCCCAGATGGGAAGATCACTTGAGCCTGGGAGGTGGAGGCTGCAGTGAGCCCTGATCATGCCACCGCACTACAGCCTGGGCAACAGAGCAAAATTTTGTCTCAAAAATAAAAACAAAAATGAAAATAGATCCTTTTTTGTTGTTTGTTAACAATGTTCTAAAACCATTTGCTAGCTTAAATCAAGACAACTAGTACATTCCAGCCATTACTCCCCACCAGCTAAGATTATGCTTTAGAACTCCCAATCCCATGTCGTTTGCACACCTCTAATACCTGAACATAGTCCAAGTTCACATCAACACTTTTTTGTTGCTGTTGTTTTGTTTTGTTTTTTGTTTATTTGTTTTTGAGATGGAGTGTCGCTCCTGTCGCCCAGGCTGGAGTGCAATGGCTTGATTTTGGCTCACTGCAACCTTCACCTCCCAAGTTCAAGCAATTCTCCTACCTCAGCCTCCCTAGTGGCTGGGATTATAGGATTATAGGCACACACCACCACACCTGGTTAATCTTTTTCAATTTTTAGTAGAGACAAGGTTTTGCCATGTTGACCAGGCTGGTCTCAAACTCCTGACCTCAGGTGATCCACCTGCCTCGGCCTCCCAAAGTGCTGGGATGACAGGCATGAGCCACCATGTTTGGCCATCAACGCGTTTTTATAAAACCCATTTGGTGATGGTATTGGGGCTGCACACAACAGAACACTCCTATGTGGTTTTGCTTTTTCCTGTCATTGACAGATCAGCTAAAGTTGAGTCTAACATTTAGCTGTAATATTTTTCTTGATTACATAGGATTCTGTTATTTGTTTTTCTTTGGAATCCACTGTATAGAAAATAATATGCAGCTTCTTTCATCTGAGTCAATCCCCCATGTCTCCCGTTTCTTCAGACTCTAGTAGGCAGAAATGCAATCAGGTTTTATGTTCAGCACAGGCCTCTGTTACATGGTCAAGGCCCATGATGGGGTCTGGGGAGTGGAAGGAATTTAGGTTAACTCTGGCACAGAATGAAGGAGACTTCATCTCTGAAACTCTGATCTCTTAAGGTTGATTCTCCTGATGGAAACTCAGGATGGAGCTTTGCAGAGGTCTCTCCCAGGCCTGGGGTTCCCATGCTTGCATATGGCTTGGGGTGGGGGCATAAACTGAGCTCATATTTGGTTCATGTTCTGCAGGGTAAATTAACCACTTTTCTCTGACCCCAACAAATGGTCAGGCCTGGTGGACATCTTTCCCCTCTGCTATTTCTGAAGTCTTCAAATGTCTCCCCCAGCAATGCCTCCAGGGCATGCCCATGTTGACGGGGATAAGCTGAGTCAGTCAGGCAGGGGTCACTCACCCCATTTGGAGAAAACAGAATCACTCTCCCCAAAAGTTAGCAATGGGAATAGAGGGACTTCCCAGTGATTCTCAACTTCCACTGTATAATGCAATAATCTGAGAGCCTGGAAATATTGCAGATAGCTCCACCTTGAAATTCTACTTCAAATTGTCTGGTGTGGGCCTTTAGACTTTTTTGGAGAGGTATTGTTTAAATGTTTTACTTTCAAATTATGAAATATTCCAAACGCTTAGAAATACACAGATAATACATAATACCACATATCCATGAGTCTAGCACCTAGATTTAGCAATGTGGTACTTTGTTTTAGGAAAGGGAACAAGGGAAGAAAGAAGAAAAAAAGGAAGGAAGAGAGGGAGGGAGGAAAAGAGAAAGAGGAAAGAGCAGGCAGAAGAGTTAAAAACAGGAAAGGAAGGAACAAAAAAAAGGAAATGACATCTCTGTCTACCCTGGCTGGGCTTTGTGATCCATGGTTTATACTCTCGATTCCATTGAATTCTCATGCAAAATGGGAGCAGGTTGCTTCTTGGATAGCTCAGCACCATTCCTATGGTCACACAGCTCTCAGGTGGCTGCAGGATTTGGAGCTCAGGTGTTCTGACCCTAGAGGCCCCTCAGCCTCCCTGCCATTCATGCCATGCCTTGCAGGGAGGAGGAGGAGCCCCGGGAACAAGCAGGCAGATGTCTGCACTCGTCATGGTGACTGCCAGCTCAAACACTTCCTGTGGGCTCTAACTGTGGCCCCTGCCCCACCCAGGACCTGGAGCTACAGAAGGAAGCATGAATGGAACTGGGAGCCATCTTGGCTGAGCTTTCAGTGACTGTAACTTCAAACTGTGGTCAAGAGCTGCTTGGTGAGATGGGCTTTAGACGGCATTTCCTAAGGAGTCTCCGTAGACCTGCTGTAAAGTAGACTGGGATCACCTCTACACCGCTGGTACAATTGAGTGACCCCCACTGCCCTCCGGTGTCCTTAAACAGGACCACAGACAGGATTTTCATCTCTACCACTTTGGCTATGAAATCACCAAAGACCAAGGTTAGCCAGGAAGAAAAATAAATATAATAAAATGCTTGGCAAGGATCCACTGGAATCTGAAAATGAGTTACAATGAAGAACTGGGGGAAGGCTGCTTCCCCTAGGAAGACACAAGGATTAAAAATGACCTGCCAGAGAACACCCATGTGAATGGACATTCCAGAACATTCTCCTTCACATGCATAATGTGTGGGGATGCAGGTGCAGGCAGCCACAGACGAGGCCGTCCCTAGTTTGGTTCTGAAGGACTCACTGTGCTTGGCAGTGGGGGAAATGGCTCAGCATATTCATTCTCTCGCTCCCTGTCTGTTTCCCTTTCGGCCTCCCCCTCCTTTTTTTCTCTCTCCTGCCTTCTCCACTCACCCCAGAACACTAACCAAATATGAGCTTAGTTTATGCCCCCACCCCAAGCCCATATGCATTATCTTATTTCATTAAATGATAAGCTATTGAAAATGTTCCAAATAAATGATATTCCCAATTTGAACTACATTCAACACAGCAGTTTAGAGCTCAAAAACATGACTTTGATTGAAAACAGCAAGTTGCAAAACGACGTGTACAGTAACATCCCATTTATGGTGTCAATACTACCAGAGAAAGGGCTTCTGGGTGCTGATAACATTCGCTTCCATGACTTGGGTGATTGTGTCACAAGTTTGTTCTTTGTGGAGGTGCACAGAGCTGTACACTGAGGACACGGCCCTTTTCCATATCTACATTATACTTCAATAAAGTTACAGCAAATTATAATGAATGCATATGCAAAACTATGCTTGTAACATTTGTGGGCATTCAGTGTGGTTAAAAGCACAAGATCTTGGGGAAACTGAGATTCAGAGAGGTAGAGCAACCCCAGCCGAAGTCTGTATGCTCAGGAAGTGGTACACACGAGGTGCCAATCCAGGCCTGGAATATTTCAAAGATACAGCTCTTTCTGAAATACTATGGTGCCTCTACTAAGGGATCATCTTAGATCAAACCAAGGAGCAGTGAATGTCCATGAGACAATGGGTCTATTAACTCACCCCAGCTCTGTTCAGGACTAATATCTACAAAACAAAATAGAGGTGCTGTTATTTAGATGTGAGCTCTACTTTCATCATCAATAAAATATAGCTTATAGTACTTCCTCCACATACTATGCAAAGTCACTGTACAAATCTGATGAGATAATGTTGAGAGGAATGTGGTGAAACTGAGAATTATAGTTGGCATACATGATACAAATCCCTAATCACTGGCTGCATTTTGTTATCTGACTTTACTTCCTGAAGACACACAGATAGTTTCTCTCTCCCAGCTACTGGAACCTTCATCAGTAGAGGGTACCCTGTCTCCCTCTCTCCCTGCTTTCTACCATACAGGGGTTTAACACATTCTTAATCTTTAGACTATTATCTACTTTAATCCTCAGAACATCCTAGGAAGGGAGGCTAAAGACAGCAGGCGGGAGAATATCCATCTCCTCTTATAGATATGGGAGATATAGAAGCTGATCTTCCATATCTATAAGATAGATCTTATCTGCCAAGATCTAACTATAAGATAGATCTTACCAAGAATTGCCACCCTTAGCCAGACAGCCCTAGACGAGGACAGGGAGCAGAAATCACGATACTTGGGACTTCCCACTTGCACCTCTTTCCTTTTTGTGCCACCTACAAGCAAAGTGACCTCAATGCTCTGTATCCATATGTTGATTCAACTCTTGCAGATTTTCTCAAGGTGTATATTTCCAACGACCAAGGACATTTTCTTACACACCATCACATTATTACCAAAATAAGAAAATTTAGCATGGATGGAAGGCTATTGTTTAGTCCCAGGTCCATGTTCAAATATCACGACTTGTCCAAACAATGTCCTTTTTCCTATTTACCCCAGTCCAGGATCCAATCGCAGTTGGGTTAATGTCTCTTTAGACTTTTTTGTTTTGAAACATTTCCTCAGGTTCTCTTTGTGTTTCTTCACCTTGATGTTTTTGAAGAGTAGAGGCCAGTTATTTTCTAGGTTGTTATTCCTTAGATTTCTCCAGTGTCTTTCATTTTTGGCAGGAAAACCACAGAAGTGATGTTGGGCCCTTCTCAGTGCATCTTTCTAAGATCTTATTGATATCTGTTGATGGTGTTAACTTTGAGCTCAATTAGTTTTTGATTCATGTTGAACAAAATGACCTTGGGCAGCTCCCACATTTGGAAGGCTGATCCTAGACTACTTGAGGGCTTATTTTACTTTGGGGGTTGGGAATGATGTTGGATAATGTCCTTTGGCCTGTAATATGTACCTTTAAAATATTACCAGTAACTAAAAAATGAAAATGAAAATTATCAGGAAACTAGATGAACTTGGTATTTCTTAACAAATTAGTCTAATAAAGGATTCAGATTGAAGGCCATGAATAAAATAGTTTTTGTTTTATATAAAGTGAATGAATATTTAGTTTAAGCAGCAACTGTTAATCTATGAGAATCTTCCCTGACTCAATTTAGAATACAGTACATTTGCTAAAGGGAATTTCCATGTGTCGTTTTTTTTTTTGTTTGTTTGTTTTGGGTTTTTTTTGTTTTTTTTTTGTTTTTTTTTGTTTTTTTTTTTTTGCCTTTTTCTAGTAAACTGAAATGTGTGGAAAGACCATCAGGTGGCGCACTGGTTCCAGTGGTTTTATCAGCAAATTTCCCAGTGGGAAGGAAATTTGCTTGCTACTGGAAAACGCTGGTTGCTCAAAAAGCCAACTCAATTAGCTTTTTGGAATCTAAAAAGAAAAAATCGGTTTGAAGAAAACTTTCATTACATATATTTTGAGCCGAGGTTGGATTTGTTTTCATAAGAATGTTTCCCTTTTCCTCATTTTCTGGCTCCAAGTTTAGGAAACATATTTAGGTGCATGAGTAAAAAAAGAGGAAAAAGAAAATCCGGACTAACTACTATCCTTTACACCTTTAAGTCCTAAAAATCCTTAACTCTTTTAGAGATGTTTTGCCTCTACCATTTCCTGGAGGAAAAGAAATACACAAAGAAAAAAAAATCCTGACTTTTATTTCATGGTTGGCAACATGTGTCTCTGGTGTGTGTGTGTGTGTGTGTGTGTGTGTGTGTGTGTGTGTGTGGATATGAGTGTGTGTGCTAGAGAAAATATGGGGAGGAAGGGAAGAACAAAGAACAGTTTTATAAAATCCCTTCCCATTCTCACTGAAGTTTTTTATTTATTTATTTGTTTATTTTAATTTTATTTCTATTTTTATTTTTTCGAGACGGAGTCTGGCTGTGTCTCCCAGGCTGGAGTGCGGTGGCATGATCTCAGCTCACTGCAAGCTCCACCTCCCGGGTTCCCACCATTCTCCTGCCTCAGCCTCCCAAGTAGCTGGGACTACAGACGCCCGCCACCACGCCTGGCTAATTTTTTGTATTTTTAGTAGAGACGGAGTTTCACTGCGTTAACCAGGATGGTCTCGATCTCCTGACCTCCCGATTCGCCCGCCTTGGCCTCCCAAAGTGCTGGGATTACAGGCGTGAGCCACCGTGCCCGGCCTCTCACTGAGGTTTTATGTAATTTTAAAATTTTTAACCTCTAATAGTTTGAGTTGTAGGTAAGTGACATGGTTTGGCTGTGTCCCCACCCAAAGCTAACCTCGAATTGTAATAATAATCCATGTTTCAAGGGTGGGGCCAGGTGGAGATAATTGAATCATAGGGGCGGTTTCCCCATACTGTTCTCATGGTAATGAATAAGTTTCACGAGATCCAACAGTTTTGTAAAGGGGTGTTCTCCTGCAGGAGCTCCTTGCCTGCCACTATGTATGAGGTGACTTTGCTCCTCATTCACCTTCCACCACGATTGTGAAGCCTCCCCAGTCATGTAGAGCTGGGAGTCAATGAAATCTCATTCCTTTATAAATTACCAGTCTTGGGTATGTCTTTGTTAGCAGGGTGAGAACAGACTAATACAGCGTAGGAGGATCTCTAACCAAATTTTAACACATTAAGAGGCAGACAGCTTCTTTTTCACGTCTGATATGGACTGCAGGAAACTCACTTGCTGCAACCTTTATTTTTTCCCCTCTGTTTTTTGGCTTTTTGTAGACTGACATTTTAAAAATCAAGTATAAATCTATTCATGTGATTGCACTCTACTACAGAAGAGATTGACTTTTAAGCGCCATTTAATGCTTGGTCAAAGTTTTAAAGTACTAGTTTTAAACTCCTAAAGTTCATCTCCAAATTCCTCCAAATTCAAGAACAGACCAAACTGAATGGTTGCTGAGTGTTGCTTGTACCTCTGTTTTTTGTTGATGGTGTCATATGAGTCACCTAAATATATAAATGGGTCACAAAATTTCTGCAGTGTGTGTGTCACTGCACGTCTGGAATGGCATGGGGAAGAGACTGGAAGCAATGGAGTAGCCAGCAAGTAACCCCTCTGCCAAGAACATGTGGCCAGGCAGTTCCACATAGATCCACGGGATCAGTCAGCTCCACTTAATTTGCTTGTTCAGTCATTAGAGGGCAATATCTGGGGCTGTGTCTATTTTGGAATTCTTCCCTGGCTGATAGCTTACACTTACCAAGGACACTGGGTAGCTCCCAAATTAGGAGGAAAAAAAAGACTTCAGAAATCCTTTAAAAATTTTTCGTCAATCCTCACATAATTATAATTTGTGGTTATACTTCTTTAAATACAACAACAATTTTAACTTTTTTAAATTTTATGAATAACAACAAAATCCTCTTACATTTGAGAAATTATAGTACACATAACGTGCAAACCAAAGTATTGATTCAAACCCCAGGCACAAATGGACTTGCGGATCCCACCAATAACTCTTTGCTTTTCCAGGAATATTGAGGACAGGGGAAAAATAGTTTTCACTTGAGTTAAGTGAAGTCCACATGTATTATTTCAAGATATGCAAACCACAAAACTTATTGTTTGTGATGGGGTATAGACCTGTGCAAGCCTTTCTGTCGGCTTCCAAATTCCCTGTTCCACTGACACTGTGGTTCTAAAATTTGGGGACACATAAGAATGATCCAAGGAACCTGCTGAAAAAGCAAGCCTGGTAGAGTTGATTCAGGTCCAGGAAACTGCATTTTAACAAGCATTCGAAGAGACGTGGAGCATGCTTTAATAAGAACGCTTTGCATGCAACAGCCACTTTTCATGATTGATCGTACTTCACGTGCATGTCACTTTCAAGTTTACGATGTTTTCAAGTAGACCACAGGTTTTCAGACTGTGCCTGCTTTGTGCCTTAATGTGTCCAGCAACCCCTGAGAAGACCTGCCCTCAAATCTTCACGCACTATTAGATAAGAGTAAATGCCTTTGTGAGTTTCACATGGAATTCACCTTCTGTATCCACTGGCTCTGCAGGGTAGACTGCAGGACTTGAGCATCCTCAGACTTTAGTATCCATGGGGGTCTTGGAACCAGCCCCACAGAATGGACACCAAGGGACCCTTGTATAACCTGTATAACAGTCAGCCACCCTGAGGTCCAGTTCTGGCAAAGAACAGCAACCAAAGAAACACAATTCAATGAGAAGGCATTTAAAATCTTCATTTTCTCAAACAATGCCCTAAGGGAGTTTTATATATAAATATATATATTATTTAAAACCTATTTTTAATTCTTCTCACAACTGGCAGCGTTGCACCAGAGAGTCTTTTCTTGTCTGAATAATAAAAAAGTTTCTCTCTTGAATGCAGAGTAGATTCTCATCTGTTTTTCTCTGCTTCATTTGCTTTCTTGATATATCCTTTCATTTTTACTCTAGCAACTTTACTTTTCCCATTAAAATACTTAGTTCCATTGGCCAGCTGTGGTGGCTCACACCTGTAATCCCAACAGTTTGGGAGGCCAAGGCAGAAGGACCACTTGAGCCCAGAAGTTAGAGACCAGCCTGGACAACATGGCAAAATCCCCTCTCTACAAACAAAACAAAAATTAGCTGGATGTGGTGGCATGCACCTGTAGTCCCAGCTACTTGGGAGGCTTAGGAAAGATCACTTGAGCCCTGGAGGTCAAGGCAGCAGTGAGCTGTGATCATGCCACTGCACTCCTGTCTGGGTGACAGAGCAAGACCCTGTCTCAAAAAACAAACAAACAAAACAAAAAAAAACTTTAGTCCCATAGGCTTCTGCAATTTCCTCTCCTCTATTGTACTCTTAACTACATTCATTACCTTGATTCTTTTACCCAACAAATTCCAAGAGGCCCCGGAGGATACAGACTCCGTAGCAGATGAGGGAGGGGATGGAGCTATGGGTAACCATAGGGGAATCCACCATTCACAAATGTAATCTCATTTTCCAAATGAAGAGACTACATTTCATATAGATTAGATAAATTCTACTGCCAGAAAATAAAAATCCAACATTCTCTCCACCACAGACACAATATCATTTAAACATTAAAAACTTTATGGTATTATATAATGTATTGAAAAAATATATTTTGTATGATGTATCCTATGAAAATATTTTCAACAAAATCCAGAATAAATATTGAATTGAGTTTGATTTAAGGCAATCTTATTGTATATTAATGGTTTATTAAACAAATAGCTTCTTTTTAACAAGATAATATTATTTCCAGAATGTACTGTTATCTCACATTCCTTGACATTGGCTCCCTTTCGAATGCTAGCTTTGTCTTCATATGTTTCTCCATTTCTGTCCGAAGGTGACACTGACACTATGGAGGCTCCAGGTTTGTACAAGCAAGGTTTAAGCTTGCTGGCCATTCACTCACAGGCATTTGGCCCACTGTTACCTTTTTCTTCAATGCCTGAAAACAAACAAACAAACAAACAAATGAAAACCCTCCACTAGAATCTTCACTTGACAGATCAGGAATAAATGCTAATGCTCTCTAGGAACCTAAAGAGTCAATGTAATTCCATTCAAAATTATCACAGAACTTAAAAAGCATGAAGATCTACTTTAAAAATATCGATACACACATGCAGGAAAAATGACCAAATCAGAAAATAAGACAAATTATCTAAAGCTAAAGTAACCAAGATAATGTTGTATTAATGTAAGGATAGACTCCCCCTAAAAAAATCCCAGAACTGAATAGCGGCTCTAGAAACATACCCATGCGTATATAAGCAACCCTGACTTGAGGCAGAGCTTGTACTGCATATTAGTGGAGAGAAAGCACTTCAACCAATGATAAAAAGTGTCAGGCCTCTGAGCCCAAGTCAAGCCATTGCATCCCCTGTGACTTGCATTTATATGCCCAGATGGCCTGAAGTAACTGAAGAATCACAAAAGAATTGCAAATGCCCTGCCTCGCCTTAACCGATGACATTCCACCACAAAAGAAGTGAAAATGGCCAGTCCTTGCCTTAAGCGATGATGTTATCTTGTGAAATTCCTTTTCCTGGCTCATCCTGGCTCAAAATCTCCCCCACTGAGCACCTTGTAACCTCCACTCCTGCCTTCCAGAGAACAACCCCCCTTTGACTGTAGTTTTCCTTTACCTACCCAAATCCTATAAAATGGCCCCACCCTTATCTCCCTTCACTTACTCTCTTCTCAGACTCAGCCCACCTGCACCCAGGTGAAATAAACAGCCATGTTGCTCACACAAAGCCTGTTTGGTGGTCTCTTCACATGGACGCGCATGACATTTTGGTGCCGTGACTTGAATCAGGGGACCTCCCTTGGGAGATCAATTCCCTGTCCTCCTGCTCTTTGCTCCGTGAGAAAGATCCACCTATGACCTCTAGTCCTCAGACCAACCAGCCCAAGGAACATTTCACCAATTTTAAATCGGGTAAGTGGCCCCCTTTTTACTCTCTTCTCCAACCTCTCTCACGATCTCTCAACCTCTTTCTCCTTTCAATCTTGGCACCACCCTTCAATCTCTCCCTTCTCTGAATTTCAATTCCTTTCATTTTCTGGTAGAGACAAAGGAACATGTTTTATCCGCGGACCCTAAACGCTGGCGCCGGTCAGGGACTGGGGAAGGCAGCCTTCCCTTGGTTTTTAATCATTGCAGGGACGCCTCTCTGATTACTCACCCACGTTTCAGAGGTGTCTGACCACGCTGCAGGGACACTGGCCTTGGTCCTTTACCCTAAGCGGCAAGTCCTACTTTTCTGGGGGAGGGGCAAGCACCCCAACCCCTACCCTCCCTTTCTCTACCCCTTCTCTGCTTTTCTGGGGGAGGGGCAAGTACCCCGACCTCTTATTCTTGTGTCCTCTCTTATTTTTGAGCCCTGACCTCTTATTTTTGTGCCCCCTCTTATTTTTGTGCCCCGACCTCTTATTTTTGTGCCCCCTCTTATTTTGTGCCCCGATCTCTTATTTTTGTGCTCCAATACCTTAGTTCCGTGCCCCAACCCCTTTCCTGCTTTTCTGGAGGGCAAGAACCCCCGAACTCCTTCTCTCCGTATCTCTACTCTTTCTTTTCTCTGGACTTGCCTCCTTCACTATGGGCAACCTTCCACCCTCCATTCTTCCTTCTTCTCTGTAGCCTGTGTTCTCAAGAACTTAAAACCTCTTCAATTCACACCTGATCTAAAACCTAAATGCCTTATTTTCTTCTACAATGCGGCTTGACCCCAATACAAACTGATCAGTAGTTTCAAATAGCCAGAAAATGGCACTTTCAATTTTTCCATCCTACAAGATCTAAATAATTCTTGTCGTAAAATGGGCAAACGGTCTGAGGTGCCTGACGTCCAGGCATTCTTTTACACATCGGTCCCTCCCTAGTCTCTGTTCTCAATGCAATTCGTCCCAAATCTTCCTTCTTTCCCTTCTACCTGTCCCCTCAGTCCCAACCCCAAGCGTCACTGAGTCTTTCTAATCTTCCTTTTCTACAGACCCATCTGACCTCTTCCCTCCTCGCCAGGTCGAGCTAGGTCCCAATTTTTCCCCAGCCTCTGCTCCCCCACCCTATAATCCTTTTATCACCTCCCCTCCTCACACCCGGTCTGGCTTACAGTTTTGTTCCGCGACTAGTGCTCCCCAACCTGCCCAGCAATTTCCTCTTAAAAAAAGTGGCTAGAGCTAAAGGCATAGTCAGGGTTAATGTTCCTTTTTATTCAACCTCTCCCAAATCAGTTAGCATTTAGGCTCTTTTTTATCAAATATGAAAAACTTAGCCCAGTTCATGGCCTGTTTAGCAGCAACCCTGAGACGCTTTTCAGCCCTAGACCCTGAAGGTCAGAAGGCCATCTTATTCTTAATACGCATTTTGTTTTATTACCCAATCTGCTCCCGACATTAAAGAAACCCCCAAAATTAAATTCCGGCCCTCAAACCCCACAACAGGACTTAATGAACCTTGCCTTCAAGGTGAACAATAATAGAGTAGAGGCAGCCAAGTAGCAACTTATTTCTGAGTTGCAATTCCTTGCCTCCACTGTAAGACAAACCCCAAGCACATCTCCAGCACACAACTCCAAACGCCTGAACCGCAGCTGCCAGGGGTTCCTCCAGAACCTCCTTCCCCAGGAGCTTGCTACAAGTGCTGGAAATCTGGCCACTGGGCCAAGGAATGCCCACAGCCCAGGATTCCTCCTAAGCCGTGTCCCATCTGTGCAGGACCCCACTGGAAATCGGACTGTCCAACTCTCCTGACAGCCACTCCCAGAGCCCCTGGAGCTCTGGCCCAAGGCTCTCTGACTGACTCCTTTCCAGACCTTCTCGGCTTAGCAGTTGAAGATCGACACTGCCACATCTCCTTGGAAGCCTCCTGGACCATCACAGATGCTTTGGGTAACTCTTACACTGGAGGGTAAGTCCGTCCCCTTCTTAATCAATACAGAGGCTACCCACTCCACATTACCTTCTTTTCAAGGGCCTGTTTCCCTTGCCTCCATAAATGTTGTGGGTATTGACAGCCAGGCTTCTAAACCTCTTAAAATTCCCCAACTCTAGTGCCAACTTGGGCAACATTCTTTTATGCACTCCTTTTTAGTTATCCCCACCTGTCCAGTTCGCTTATTAGGCCAAGACATTTTAACCAAATTATCTGCTTCCCTGACTATTCCTGGACTACAGCCACATCTCATTGCCACCCCTCTCCCCAACCCAAAGCCTCCTTTGCGTCTTCCCCTTGTATCCTCCCACCTTAACCCACAAGTATAGGATACCTCTATTCCCTCCTTGGTGACTGATCATGCACCCCTTACCATCTCATTAAAACCCAATCACCCTTACCCCACTCAACGCCAATATCCCATCCCGCAGCACACTTTAAAAGGATTAAAGCCTGTTATCACTTGCCTGCTACAGCATCGCCTTTTAAAGCCTGTAAACCCCCCTTACAATTCCCCCATTTCACCTGTCCTAAAACCAGACAAGGCTTACAGGTTAGTTCAGCACCTTATCAACCAAATTGTCTTGCCTATCCACCCCGTGGTGCCAAACCTATATACTCTCCTATCCTCAATACCTCCCTCCACAACCCATTATTCTGTTCTGGATCTCGAACATACTTTCCTTACTATTCCTTTACACCCTTCATCCCAGCCTCTCTTTGCTTTCACTTGGACTGACCCTGACACCCATCAGGCTCAGCAAATTACCTAGGCTGTACTGCTGCAAGGCCTCACGGACAGCCCCCATTACTTCAGTCAAGCCCAAATTTCTTCCTCATCTGTTACCTATCTCCTCATAATTCTCGTACAAAAACACACTTACTCTCCCTGCTGATCGTGTCTGGCTAATCTCCCAAACCCCAATCCCTTCTACAAAACAACAACTCCTTTCCTTCCTAGGCATGGTTAGTGCGGACAGAGTTCTTACACAAGAGCCGGGACCGCGTCCTGTAATCCTTCTGTTCAAACAACTTGACCTTACTGTTTTAGCCTAGCCCTCGTGTCTGTGCGCAGCGGCTGCCACTGCTTTAATACTGATAGACGGCATGCGTTGGTTACCTATCTCCCCTTAACCCCAGCTTTGCTGGAGGGCACTTCCATGGGCAAGCACTGGCAGACTCCTTAAGGCACAAAAATCCAGCTCTGAACAGGCAAGGCACGGCTTGGTGGGCAATGAAGAGGATGTTGATAGAAATACTTTGAGCATGTGTGAGCCTATAGTGGACAAAGCAAGTTAGTGAGGGGACAGGAGCACACGGACTAGAACCCAAGGTGGAGACAAGGGGGCCAGATTTGCAAGAAGGAGGCTGGAAAGCTAGGAAGGGCTGTGTTTCCCAAATAGGGATTCTTGTGCCAAGAAGCAGCAAATAGTCTTTTAAGAACATGGAATGGACCACAGATAAGCCCAAGAAATCAGAATTTAATTCCCTAGCAGAGCTCTGGAAATGGCATGAGGTATCCCCAGAAGTCAGGCCACTTACTAATGCGTTGAGGGCCTCTGCATGAGCAGGCAGCCAGTGCTGGACCATGTCCCCAGAGGTGATGGGACTTAGGCCCAGTTCTGATGCCATGTGTTCGCTTTACTGTTTTCTCTTATTTTGCTGTGAGTATTCAAGAGCTCATCTGCTGTGCAGCCTTTCCCGTCCAGCCCCTCAGCCATTCCCTAGGAAGTGACATGGCATCTGAATGCTGGTTCCAAACACAGAAAGCTTTTTCAAAAGGCATTTAAAAATTCCATTGCTTATACCAGTTCTAGAGATTCTGCAATTAAATAAGAATTGACTGAACTACTTCAATTAATTGAAAAGGATAACTAGCTAAGAAATATAATTAATTCCCTAGCCCTTCTGAAATGCTGTTTACTGTCATCCACCTGTTACCAGAATGCCCTGAATAAGATATCCTTCCATCAGTTTAATGGTAGCCCACAGATCAAACATTTGCAGTTTGCTGAGGCAGAATCTTTACATTTCTCTGTGGGTGTTTCTTTCTGTGTGTGGGGTAAAGACATGGGTGGAACCTGACATTCCTTGTTTATGTTCTTGCCTTGTTTTTATATCTTTTCTGCTCTCAGTCCAGTGAGACAGGCCGAACTCTTTAAAGCAAGCCCCATTACACACGGTCTATTTTAAAGGGCCATCTCATAAAATAATGTGTGACAGGATCAGACACCTGCCTTTAGAAGCACTTCCTCCCTGTCATGTACGACATGATTTAGCATTGGTGCACAGGACTGTCCTGACAGCTTGAGCACCTTATGAGACCCACATACAGGTGCAAAACAGATCTTCCCGGGCCTGTGCGCTGATCTTTAAGCAGAGTACAATGAAGTGTCAACCAACTGTGGCCATTCTCAGTGAAGAAATCACTGGGGAGCAGGAAGGATGATCCAGTGTGGCCAAATTTTCAGGGCTGAGTGCAAAGTTTCCTCATTTATACAACAACGAATAAATATCTGTCTGGCAAAAGCAGGTGACTGTATACACAGGTGTCTACTTGGCTATTTCTTATTTTATGTATGCACATGAAGTGGTGCTCTGTGGAAACACAGATGTGCCTTTGGGCCCACTGGCCATGCTGACTGTGAAAAATGCAGGCCCCAAATCTTGACAGAAAAGAAGAAAGGGGAAGGTGGTCTCTTGAGATCCCAGTGGATTGCAGCCACAGGCCATTGATGAGCTCCTGAGAGGTCCAGATGCCTAGGCCTTGATCACATGGACCTGAGTGATTTTTCTGAAACTAGCCCCCGTGGAAAAGCTCAGAATTACAGCAGAACTATGGTGCACAATTTGCATAGTGTCCTCCCTTTAAATTTACTTGCCTGCTAGGACTGATGAGCTGAAATTTAGACCCAGAAGTTACAGACAGCATGGACTTTGAGATTACCCGGGTTCCATCCTGCTCCCCAGTCTGCTAACAGCACATCCTTGGGAAGACTATGTAACATATCTGAACCTTAGTTTCTGAATCTTTGAAATGAGTGTTACCCCAGCCAACCAATTGAATGCGCTAATTAAATGAGATGATATCTGCAAACACTTAGCAAGACCCTATCACATCATAATTAGTAATTATCTGACAAAAAGCAGTGCTAGTAGATTACATTCTTACTGAATGACAGTCTGACATTGTAGGAACTGACCAAGTGTTCTGTGTGGAGGTTTTCCAACCTCATCCAGAATTGGAGGGCATCTCTTTGCATGACATTGAAAAGGTCTGATTCTACCTTACACAATTTGGTAACAGAGGGGGAAAATAATGACTCCTGCCTGTCTGAAGGCAAGCCCTTTCTATAGTGCCCCTATCCAAGTGCTCATAGAGTCACAAAATGTAATAGTGGGGAGACGTTGTGAGGCTACCTAGACTAGATACCCTAAACTGGAGTAGTAGTCACTGCCACGGGGAGCCCAGTTTTTTGATGGTGTACATGGGCCTGGAGAGTTTTAAGATAGCCAAATACCTGACTTACACGTGACCTTCTAGCAAAAAGTTGATGCAATTGAGACCATATCTGCTGGTAAGATAGCATGCTGGGTTTCCGTGCCTACCTTCCCTTTTGCAGTTTCCCTCTTCCACTTCATTCATTCAGTCATTCACTCATTCAGTATTTACTGAGGGGCATCTTCTACGCACTAAACACCATTCCCAATGCTCAGGATACAACAGTGGAACAAGTAGATAAAAATTTCTATGTACATGAGCGGACAGACAATAAACAATGGAATCAACTGGATTTTCAGTATCAGCACATGCTAATGAGAAAAATAAGAAAAAGAGATTGGAAGAGTGAGGGTGGGAGCAGTTACAAATTTAGATAAAACATTCAGGAAAAATCTCACAGGGAAGGGGTCTTGGTAAAGGCTCAAATGATGCAGGTTTCAGGAGTAAGAACATCCCAGGAAGAGGGAAAAGACTGCGTGTTCTGGGAAGAGCGAGAGCCACCTAGAGGAGGTGAAGGACTTGCAGGGAAGCAGCATCCACTCTCATAGAGCTTCTTCTTCTTCTTTTTTTTTTTTTATGGTAAGATCTTGTCCAATGGCACAAATTCTGTACTCTACCCTTGATTGCCCTTTCCAGAAGGACTGGAATCAGGAGAGTGTCTGGCAACATCAACACTTCTTTGGGTCTGTGCTCATCGGCCTCTTTTGTCACCTTCTCCCAACACAAACCCAGGACACAAGTGGCCACGGACATCACTTGGAGGTCACTGGTGCCCTTGTAGCTGCTCACTCTCAAGAGTGTCCAATTCCTGAGGATGTGGAGAAAAGAACCGGGCCCACAAGATTCATTTGACAATGGGATACTTCCTGCCCGGGGACATGGACTAGGAAGAGAAGGTCCTTGTGGAGGTGAGGTGGCCTGCAAGTTCTGAGTGGACAGGGGACTGCAATGCATGCTAGACAAACAGGGGTCCTTGAGCACATGAGGAAGGCAGAGGATGGCCACAGGCAGTAGCCCACTGCTGGGAAACCACAGTGGAAAGTTGATGAACAACTTGCAGAAAAGGGAATCCCTCAAATTCCATTTGCTTCCTAGCAAACACTGACCAGGGGAGCAGACACCTCACAGGCCTGTTACAGGCAAGACTCTGGAATACATTACTCATTCTGCTTCACGTTTAAAAGGAATCCGTGATCACAAGATGCTAGCATGAGTTCACTGAGAAATAGCAATTTCACACTAAATCCTATTTCTTTTTATCAAGAAATACTGGATTAAACCATGTAGTAGGTATTATGTTTATAGGGAAATTTTTGGCTAAAGATCAGAAAAGATCTTGCTCTTCTTGCCATAAATAAGTCAATAGGCTCATTTATGAGGCAGTGAGTGAAAAAAAATCACAATTCTAATAAGAAAAGATAACAAAGACCTTTTTAATAAAACCTAAAGACAGCGTTAAGAATTACTCAGCCCTCCGGTAGAGAGATTTTCTGTTTGAAGAGTTTCAAAGGTGTAAACAGAACTAGGGATCCACCTCACCGTCTACTGTTACCTCTTTCTATATTAATAGTAGCACACAGAAAAAGTTTGTGTAAAACAATGGTTCTCAAAGTGTGGCCCCCAGATAAGGAGTAGCAGCCTCACTTGGGAGCTTGTTAAAAATGCAAATTCTCAGGCACCACCCAGGTGTCCTGAATCAGAAACTCTGGAACTGGAGCCTCAAAGACTCTGTGCTCATAAACTCTCCCAGGGATTCTGAGTTCAGCTCGTCCAGCAAGAGAACTCTACTATAGTAAAGCTCCAGGGACACCGTGTGATGCCTGTATAACTTACCATGGGCAGTGGCATGCCCGGTTCTGCCATACTCTGCTCTTGAACAATAGTTCAATAATTCTCCTTCATCCGCTGGTGCAGAAGGCATTTCCCCTACCCAATGGCCAGGAGGCTCTGGACTGCAGTGGCTTGCTAGACTAGTGTTAGTTATTTGACAGGGTGTGTCACAATGTCTGTTACAAAATGAAAGGAAATTAGGAAAAAATTCAATCACAATTGTTTGGGTCAGCAACTAGTTGAAAGATGGAACCTCTAATATTCTATTGATGGAGTAGTGTCAGTCTAAAAAAGGACTCCAACAGTGGTTCATGGTTCTGAACTCTCTCCTTTTGATTTACATGTATTAGTAGTAACTTAAATAAAAAGTCCAATGGTGGATCTCTCAGATTATCTAATGAGGCAATAGGTTATTGACGACATTGTCTAACAAATTTAGTGATCAAACAATGATAAACTGCTTCAAACAAATGGCAGGAATAAATTATATATTTTTTTTAACATTTGGGACTCAAACACCAATAACACTGCATAAAAGTGGTAAACCAAGAAGTGTCCCAGAAGCTAAATTTCTACAGAACTCCTGATGGTGCTGATTTACATAAGATCTTTAGGAGGAATCATAATAGGTGGCAACCACAATTTTGACTTCAATATTTGGTTACCATAAGAGAATAATTGGATCTTGAACGAAGAAGTTTGTTGGTCTGCTCCACTCTGTCCTGACAAATCACACTTGAAGAATTACACTCAGTGCTGGGCGCTGTATTTTAAGTGGTATAGAAATCAATGGGATCTCATTCAGAGGCACCGAGCCAAGGAATGGAAGATGCTCAAAGCCATGTCTTTGGAAGTAGTTGGCCTGGAGAAGAAAAGATTCAGGGGACCTGCCAATCATCTTGAAGTTATTGAATTCACCACTGTAGGACCAGATTTGTTTGGTGCATCCACAACAGGTAGAACCTGAACAAGAAAAACTGTGAAGACACAGGCTTCCATTCAACATATACAAGATTTTTCCTAGAAACATAAGGGTTTCCTCAGGTTGTAGGGAACTCTGTTGTTCAAGTGTTGAAGATTTGGAAGAGTATTTGAGGGATGAGATTGTGGAAATTCAAGCAGAGTAAAAATAAGTTGTCCTTAATGTCTATTTAATCCCCCACAAATGTCTACATATCAACAAGTGTCCTGGTAGCACGATGGAGAGGACATCAGAAAAATATCTAAACCTTGCCAAATGCTTACTGTGCCAGGCACTGTTCTAGGACTTTATATAATCACTCATTAATTATCATGATGATCCTATGAGGGATGTACTATTATTGTCTCTACAGATGAGGAAAGCAAAGCACAAAGATTATGAATATTTTACCTAACACTATACAGCTAGCACATGGTTGAACTGGAATTCAACCCAGGCAATCTGGCCCTGAGACCACACCACGCTATCCTGCTCTCCATCACAGGGATGAGCTCTGGCTGGTCCTCAAATGTACACAGGTCGAACGGGCCAAGTCCTGTCATGGGTAAGATATGCGCTATACATATACAGATATATAAACATGTAAGTATATGTAAGCATGAGACACTTCTTAAGCATGATGCACAACCCTTGCCCTAAACAAGAAAGTCTTGGTAGAAGTCATTATTAAGTCTGGAAATGCATGCTAAACAGAGGGCAGGCACCTGCTACTTTTGTCTCCTCAAGGGTTTTGCCTTTGCTTTTCCCCCTCCTGGAGCACTTTTGCTTGTGCTGCTCCGGAGACAGGCTCCTCACTAGGGAGGACTTTCCTGGTCATCTGTTCCTCAGTGATGTTATCCTGATCTATTATTTAATGCTTCTTATCATTATCTTGTATCATCTTATTTATTTACTTTTTATTTTCTACCTCTCCATTTAGACTATATCTGAATGTATGAAATCTAGACATTATTTCAATTAGTAACTGATTGAAAGACTGTAACCAAAGGGTACTGACTATCAGATGTGACTACACTGTTACTCGGTACCCTTTGTTTATATTCTTTCAACCAGTTACTACATATTTAACCGATGTTTATGTAAACATAAACATATTTAGTTGAGTATATGAATAAATCAATGAATCAACGAATGAGTGAGCTCTGAAAGTTCCATATAATTAAAGATATCTCCTTCACTACTGTCCAAAAAAAAAAGGGGGTAGAAAGAAAACAGAAAATAAGTGTTGGCAAGGATGTGGAGAAACTAGAACTCCTGTGTGCTGTTGGTAAGAAAGTAAAATGGTGCAGTTATAATGGAAAGCAGTACAATGGTTCCTCAAAATTTTATAAATAGAATTACTATATAATTCAGCAATTCAACTTCTGGGCTTATACCCAAAAGAAATGAAAGCAGTGACTCTTGAGATATTTGTACACTATGTTTAAAGTAGCGTAATTCGTAATGGCCAAGGAGTGGAAGCAACCCAAGTGTCCATGGACAGATGAGCGAACACACAATATGTGGTATTTATATACAGTGGAATCTTTTCAGCCTTGAAAAGGAAGGAAATTCTGACACATGTTACAATATGGATGAATCTTGCACACTTTATGCTGAGCTAAATAAGTTAGACACAAAAGGACAAATTCCGTATGATTACACTCCTATGAGGTACTTAAAGTAGATTCATTGAGACAGAAAGTAGAATGGTCGTTTTTAAGGCCTGAGGGAAGGGAAGAATGGGGAGTTGTTTAATGGGTACAAACTTTCAATTTTGCAAGATAAAGAGTTCTGGAGATGAATAGTGGTGATGTTTGCACAAGAATGTGAATTTACGTAATGCCACTGAACAGTAAACCTAAAAATGGCTAAGATGGTAAGTTTTGCCACCTTAAAACAATGTATATTGTACCACAATTAAAAAGTAATAATACGAGTTGAGTATCCCAAATCTGAAATCCAAACTGGTCCACAATCCAAAACTTTTTGAGCACCTACGTGACTCTCGAAGGAAATGTTCACTGGAGCATTTCAAATTTCATATTTTTAGATTTGGGATGCTCTGTAGATAGGTATTAATACAAATATTCCAAAATCTGAAAAAAATTGAAATCTAAAATACTGCAGGTCCCAAGCACTTCAAATAAGGGATACTCAAGCTGTAATAACTTAAAAGGATATCTTCCTCATGAGCCAGTGAAGGCTTTACGTTTTTAATTTGGGTGAAATCACTACTTTTTTCTTTGACTGGGCGCCAGGAGTAAATGTCTTGGGAGATAGACCCATCCGTTATGCAATTAGTGTCTCACATTTGCCTCCTTCAAAATTCTGCAGAACTTTGGCCTTACCAACTCCAGTTCTTGGCAACTTTCTTTCCTTGTCAACTTTCTTGCCACAAGAGTGATGATGAAGACTCCAGGAAAGATGTTGCCTACCATGCTTTCTTACTTGAAAGACACAATTTTTCCAGAATGAATTTAGATCTACAAACTTGTCAGCATGGAAATCTTACCTTTCTTCTTCTGCATACCTTTTTGGCCTGCTAATAGGCATTAATTTTGAGGTCACATAACATCTGCTGCTTGTGCATATAGTGATTCGTTCTCTTTTGTCTGAGTAATTTATAAAGAATCTCATGTTGCGATTAGTTTCTTCTTAATTTGTTCAGGGAGAGCGAATGCTGTTTGAGTCCCATAAGATAGATCCATCAGCATATACGCAGGGCTAACATTGCTCACATGGCCTGGGTGGGGTGGCGCTGTCAGAACCTGCTCCCTGCTGTGTGGTCAGCATGCACACATCACAGACTGAACAGCAAATGCCCTGGTAGGTTTTGGCCTTGGACCCCTACTGTGAGTGTATGTACTTTTGCCCACACATGTTGTCTCCTGGTGTCCTGTATCTGGGACACTCCCTGCAAAACAGCTAGAAATGGATTCCTCCAGGCGCGGTGGCTCACGTCTGTAATCCCAGCACTTTGGGAGGCCAAGGTGGGCGGATCACGAGGTCAGGAGATCAAGACCATCCTGGCTAACATGGTAAAACCCTGTCTCTATTAAAAACACAAAAAAATTAGCTGAGCATGGTGGCAGGTGCCTGTAGTCCCAGCTATTCGGGAGGCTGAGGCAGGAGAATGGCATGAACCCGGGAGGTGGAGCTTGCAGTGAGCCGAGATCGTCTACTGTACTCGAGCCTGGGCAACAGAGCAAGATTCCTTCTCAAAAGAAAAAGATAAAAATAAAAAAATAAAATAAAAGTGGATTCCTCCCATCCTTTCTTTCCAGATCTTTCCTGGCTTGACCTTCCTTCCATCTGTTCATCCTGCCTTGGTGGGGTGCTCTTCCTGACCTCACTCCTGGCCCCAGCCCCACATGTCATATGTAGATATCATGTTGTGTGTGTGTTTTTTTCCTGTCATAGCTTCTCTTTAGTTATTTGGCATGGATGTGTCCCCAAGGCTGCATAGCAGGGACATCTGGCACACAGCTGCTGGGCAGGAGTCCACCTTGCCTGTTCTCTCCTGAGGGCCTGTCAGCTCCCATCTTTACCATCTGTGTCACTCTGCCCCCTTCTATCTAGGACACACTCTTGCCTGAGTCATAGAGGGCTTAGAAGTTTAGGAAGAGGTTGGACTCTGACAACAGCTTCTATCCCTTTCAACCTTCTGCTTTGACCTTCCTCTTGGATGCTTAGGACGGGGTACAGCTCTGGCTGATGTCACCATGCACGCCCTGCTCTGCAAACACCCAGGAGCACACTCCATTCTTGATGAACACGTTCCTGAAAACTCCACAAAAAAGTAGCAAATTAACTTGCAATTCGTTGTTCCTAAGGCAAAAAGTGCTTCAGAGGGCTTCTCACATTCCGTGTCCATTCTGCACATTTCTAGAAGAAAGTTTGACTTAAGGCCCAGTAGCTACCACAGTTCTCAGTCCTCTTTCTCACTTGCTAATTCCCCTTTGTGCCCATCTCCCCTAGAGCCGTTCAGCCACTGCTTCACAGGGGCACTCATCTATTTTCCAAAACAATTCGCAAAAATGTCCTTCCAGCTCTGCCTCTGCTAGCTGACGAGATAACACTGTGTAAATGTGTTAGGTTGCTTATTTCTCATTGGCTATTCTTCCCTAGAAACAACCCATCTCAAGTGGAAGTCTGTTTCATTGTTGAACAGAACAAGCAGAATGGAGAAAGTCCTCTATGATTCTCCCTCTTTCACTGGCCAGCAGGGAAACTTGCTGGAGAATCTGATCAGCACAATTAAGTGACTGAAACCATTCAGCTCGTTGTCTGTCTTTGGGCATAGCCACCAAAGCCATCACCTTGACCTTGCAGAGCACATTCATATTTTCTCAAACTAGCTCTCTTTTGCCTTGTGTTGATTAAATTTCAGAAGAGTCATAATTACTTGGATATAAATGTGTTCAACTGTGGAAATCCTGTCCTTAGAACAATCTGGCGTAACCTCCTGTAGTCAATCAAGGGCTTCAAAGAAAGCACTGGGGGCATCTAAAGTGACAACAGTTGCCTGACAAATTGCCATTTCAAATCCCTTTGAACTAGAAGAGTGAACTTAATAGCTTTCAGCTATTGATTGTTATTCTTTAAATGGGGCTTTTCTTCTTGTCTTTTAGTTCGTCTGCTAAGCCCTGCTTCTGCAGCCTTGGAGACTGTTATTGCTTCCACTTTAGGTTAAAACTGAGATATTTCATACTGTTTAGTGGCTACCTGAATATTGTCTTTTACTGGCCAAGTCAGTCATGGCGCTGGAAGGATGCCAAGAATGCCATCACTACCAATGGGGATTGCTGGCAGCAAGCTACACTAGAGCCAAATACGCTCCTGTTTTTTTTTTTTTTTTTTTTTTTTTTTTTTTGAGAGGGAGTCTTGCTTTGACGCCCAGGCTGGAGTGCAGTGGCCGTATCTCCGCTCACTGCAAGCTCCGCCTCCCGGGTTTACACCATTCTCCTGCCTCAGCCTCCCGAGTAGCTGGGACTACAGGCTCCCACCACCTCGCCTGGCTAGTTTTTTATTTTTTGTATTTTTTAGTAGAGACAGGGTTTCACCGTGTTAGCCAGGATGGTCTCGATCTCCTGACCTCGTGATCCACCCGTCTCGGCCTCCCAAAGTGCTGGGATTACAGGCTTGAGCCACTGCGCCCGGCAAATACGCTCCTGTTGAAGAGGCAATCTTAAATGAGCATTCGATATAGAGACCTGGCTTATGTCACCAGGATCTCACTTCAGGGCTGGGGAACCAAGATGGGTGGAGGACTGTTCTGTGCCAGACACTTTAGATATAAAGAATTTCCTTTAATCCCTAAAATCACACTTTCAAGAAGCACTCTCCAATAGGATAGCGACTAGTCACCTGTGGCCATTTAAATTTAGGTTAATTGGAATTCAATAAAAATTTCATTTTTATTGAAAGAAGGAGCTTTCATTGAAGGAACTTTCAATGAAAAGCTTTCAATGAAAGCTTTCCTTTCATTGAAGGAACTCTGGGAACTCCTTCCCTTCACTATCTCACCCTTTGTGGTCTTCTCAGTATGTACTCCTCCTTTGCCTTGTGATCACTCTGAGCAATTCAAATGGTTTCTTGGCTAACCTATGGGAGGGAGTGTTTGCAATCAGTTTGTTATGTGAATACATACATACACATATAAACACATATATGTATGCCCTTTCATCCTTCCATACTTTATGTAGTCAAGTTGACTGGGCTTTTAAAGAAGTGTTCCAGCTAGATGTAAATAAGATCCTTGATGCAGGACTGACACTTTTCTGCCTCTTGCCAGCAAAACAGTCCACAACTAACCCCGTGCATTGCGTAAAAGTTAGTATTTATACTCAGACTTTGTGTTTTCAAGCCAGTCATCATCACAGACTTTTTTTTCTCAGTTAAAGGCTCCTGTAGCAAGTGCTCTCAGTGTCCATCCATTTTCTTTCCTTTGGCCTGATTATACCCACTTTAGGGCTGAATTTCAAGCATCCCATGACTGCATCTTTTTACTTGGGTCTTTCTCTGGAGCCTTGGAAGATGACTTTGTCTGAAAACAGAGCAGGCTGGAAGTGCCCTGGGACAGCTCTTAGCCCGTGACTGAGGGGGTTTGGTGGCCCCAGGCCATCAGGCTGGATAACTTCAGAGCACATGATTTCTGCCATTTTCTGACTTTCTTCACAGCATTCAGCTCTGATTACCCATGGTAGTGACTTGCTTGCTAACTCTGGTAGCTCCTTCCCTTCTGTATTATTCCATTTTCACGCTGCTGATAAAGACATACCCGAGACTGTACAATTTACAAAAGAAAGAGGTTTAATGAGAACTAACAGTTCCATATGGCTGGGGAGACCTCACAATCATGACGAAAGGCAAGGAGGAGCAAGTCACTTCTTACATGGAAGACAGTAGGCAAGAGAAGATAGCTTGTGAAGGGAAACTCCTGTTTTTAAAACCATCAGATCTTGTGAGACCTATTCAGTATCATGAGAACAGCATGGGAAAGACCCGCCTCCATGACTCAACTACCTCCCACCAGGTTCCTCCCATAACACCTGTGAATTGTGGGAGTTACAATTCAAGATGAGATTTGGGTGGGGACACAGCCAAACCATATCACCTTCTCAGGCTCACTTCCACATTCTCCTCCTGGTACTCCCAGGGAGCACTTCTCAAATAAATGATTTGCACTTTGATTCTCTGCTCATGAGTAGCTTGCAATATAGTCAAACACCACGACGCACAGATTCCCCATATAAAAAAATAATGAATAACATGAGGAAAGCAAGGAACAGGGGAATATGTATTGAGAGCCTGTTCTGTTGGGCTTCTGAGATCCAATACTTCAGTTAATCTTTATACACAGCCTTGTCAAAATATCAGGCTCACGCACCTGAAGAAGAAACTATGGCTCAAGTAATTCAGTTAAGTCCTTCAGGATCACAGTATGTCCTGGCGCCAGGGTTTGAATCAAATTCTGTGAAACCATCCCAGTGATCTCAGCCCCAAAGGCTATGTGATATTATTAAATAGAAATATGCCATATAATTAATAGGTGATCAGACAAGGAGGCAATGTTCAGGGTTGGAATGACTAGATGGTGTTTCTTGGGAGTCCTAGCCTGGGGAATGCTTTGGTGAGCGGGTAGACAGGCTTCAAGGAAGCAGGATTTACCTATACAGGAACTCAGAGGCCAGAAGGCACATTTTGGCTTCACATGTTTTCTTTCTTTTTTTTTTTTTTTTTTTTTTTTTAGCATATTTTGATTTTTGCTTCTTGCTTCTCAGATGTTAAGAATTTAAAAATAACATATGTTGAAATACTTTATCTTCTCTGCTGTTGCTTTTGGGGTTCCTGAATTAACACACATTAAAAAGAGATGCATCTTGGGGAATTCATGGACCAGTTTTGAATAAAACATAAAAGAAGATAGTTGTTATTTTTAGAATCACATAAAGAAAACAAAGCCAGTTGGGGTCATCTCCTCATCTTTAAAACATTGGAGTGGAAGCAAAACCATCGCCTCCTTTGGGAGTGGAAGAAAGGTTCACGTCAGCAAGTGTTCTGTGGCCAGCGCCAACTGACAAATCGTGTGTGCCACTGAGCCTGTGTTCTGATAGCAGATGCCTGCGAAAGCAGGTAGCACAACTAACATTACTGGAATGGTGCTGTCACCAGGAATGAAAGACTATTTTCTTAACTTTGCAGCCCCATTGGCTGTCTGAGAGAGGGGCATCTCATTTTAGCCAGCAGAACTACTTTAGCCAGTAGCCAGAAGAGTATGCCTACTCTTCTCTTCAGAGTCATTAAAATTAGCACATCTAGATCCGAGGATCTTCAACAGATTTAGAATAATTCAGAATGCAATTACTATGCCAGAGAGATGACATGGCCCATCTTTGCAACCCCAGAAGAAAGCCAGCCCTTTGTCACAAGGGAACTGGTTTATTTTATTTTATTTTATTTTATTTTATTTTATTTTATTTTACTTTAAGTTCTGGGCTACATGTGCTGAACGTGCAGGTTTGTTACATAGATACACATGTGCCATGGTGGTTTGCTGTACCTATCAACTCGTCATATAGTTTTTAAGCTTCACATGTATTAGGTACTTGTCCTAATGCTCTCCCTCTCCTTTCTCCCTAGTCCCCGACAGACTGCAGTGTGTGATGTTCCCCTCCTGGCGTCCATGTGTTCTCATTGCTCAACTCCCACTTATGAATGAGAACATGCGGTATTTGGTTTTTTGTTCCTGTGTTAGTTTGCTGAGGACACATGCACAGATATGTTTATTGCAGCACTATTTACAATGGCAATGTCTTGGAACCAACCCAAATGTCCATCAATGATAGACTGGATAAAGAAAATGTGGCACACATACACCATGGGATACTATGTAGCCCTAAAAAAGAATGAGTTCATGTCCTTTGAACTCATTGACATGGATGAAGCTGGGAGCTGTCTTAAGTTGAGGTCCCTGAAAGGAAAATTTGAGGTGGAGATTCTTGTGCAGGTGATTGATTGAGGGATTCCCACAGGAGACATCTGGAAGGGAGTCGGGAGAGGACAGAGAAAGGAGAACAGAGCAAGAGTGTGGCTTCTGGTGAAATGGGCCTGAACCAAATCCCAAGGGGCACTGTTCTGGAGCACAGCTGCAGGGGAGAGTCTAAGTTGCTTAAGGCAAGGGAGCTGGGCTTTCATACACTGCCTCAGTCCATCAGGGTCTCCAGGTGCTCCAGGGTGGAGAGGCGTAGCTCAGAGGTCCTCTGGAGAAGTCACCACTGAGAGTCTTCATAGCAGCCCCAAGAGCAGCCAGAAAAAGGCACCTGGAGGTCCAGTCCACCCTCCCACAGCATCTACTCCAGGGTGCTCTGTGCACACTTCCCTACCTCTCTCTGGTCCTTCAGCATGCAGATGGGGGTGGTAGTGGGAGGTTGTAGCCCTCACTGTTGAAATCTCTCTATGAAAGTCTGCTCTCTGCCCAAGGAAACATGAGTTCTTTCCCAGAAAGTGACCTCCTCATTCTCCCCAAAGTCTGAGCCTTGAAGGGTGGCCCAGCCCAGTGTGAGCAACCTGGCCATTGCCCTACACCCTTACATCATGGTGGACGAGGAGCTTCATTCATGTGGGTGACGTTGGACATGCTTGCTCCATTTGAGTTTTTTTTTTCTCTCTCTATTACCACTGAGGAGAACTTCAGCACTGTTCAGCACTCTATTACCACTAAAGAGAACTTCAGATGTTTTTGACCCCCATTAAAGAAAGCACAGCTCCTAAAGACAAACATTACTAATTATCTAGAGATGATAAAGCCCAAATCCGTATTAAATAACAACTAGGTTTGAAATTAGCAGGGTGTCGGCAGCTGTCTTGCAGTCATACCACTGAGTGCCATAGCTGGTTTCTCTCTGTTTCCCTCTGGGAAAATGCTGTTCTTGATGAAATTCTTACCAATTATGCAGCTTGCCTCTTACTGTATTGGCATAATAATGATAAGTTCTGACATCTGTGTAGAAAGAGGACATCATGAGTTTTTGTTCTTGTTAAAATGGCCCAGGAAGGCTGATATTTTGAGGCGCCATTCATTTAACAAGTACACATGAACTATGTCTTTGGTGTATCTCTGGACAAAAAAGCAGAAAGGCTAGAAGGGAAAGGAGGGAGGAAGCACAGGCAAAGGTTGGGGCTGAAGTGTGGCAGGAGAGGCTCCAGAGTGCTTTAAGGAAATTTCAAAAGATTTTACAAGTGTGGATGTGGGTAATAAATTTAGTTCTTTAAATAGTAAAATGGTAGACAGAAACTACAAATGGAATGCCTTTTTAGTTATTCTTCAGTGACTAGGCTGAGGGTCTTTGTGTTCACTTCATGTGGAGAGTGGATCACGTGGAACGTGGATTATTGTCATGTGGATTTAGGTACACACATATACATACATATACACGTGCACAGATATACAGGATACATATGTGTATATATATACAAATATATATGTATGTGTAACATCTTATTTAATCTTCAACTAACCCTACGATCTAAACTTTTCACTTTGTAAAAAACCAGGACTTCATGATATTAAATAGCTATGCACTTTTCTTCAAATTCCACACTTTTCTCACACCATTCTTCTGAAATCTCTTGACTTACTGAGAACCATCATTCTCCCTCAAAAACTTTCATCCAAACTGAGAATATATTATATAGGGCCTTTCAACAGCACTGTATAGGAATCCCAACCTAAATGGCCTTAAGCGAAGAGATAAATGTGCCGACGTGTGGAAATAGCTGATCATGAGGGGGCAGCAGCAGGACCAGTCTCTCGGTGAGTCCGTCACAGCACGCCCCTCCATTGCCCAGCTGCGTGCTGACTTATCCGTAGGCAAGTTCTGAGTAAAGATGGATTAGAACAGATGAGAGGGTGTGGACATTCTACTGCCTGATTCATCGCATTTGGCAGCCACCTCCCATGGGGACAAATCAGAGATGAAAACTGTACCCTGAAGCTCGGCAGCCTGCAAGCCGCGTTCCTTCCATACAAAATCCAAATGGTCGTGCTTCATTATCTCCCCTTCCTTCTGATGCTCTTTCCTGAGCAAACCTATAGACTTTCCTCCAAGGCAGGAAGAAAGTTTGATCTGCCCCATTGATCCTTCACTCCATCCACATGTGTGTTTTCGAATTATAAGGTAGGAACAGCCTATCCCTACGTTGATCCTTCACTCCATGCACGTGTGTTTTTTCTAATTATAATGGAGGGACAGCATATCCCAGTAACCAGGAGTGTAGCCAGTCAGGTTTTATCTTTGGCAAGGCCTTGATTATACACAGTAAAATACTTGGTTCTCAGGTCTCTTGATGCTAACCGTTATAGGAAGACAAAACAGCCCATGAGTCCACTGGCTTCTCCCCTAGTTGGGAGGCCCCTCCCACTGTCTGCTTCTCCCCTAGTCGAGAGGCCCCTCCCACTGTCTTCTTCTCCCCTAGTCGGGAGGCCCCTCCCACTGTCTGCTTGACTCAAACACTCTTGCCTCAGTAACTAACTCACCACATTTTTTCTGCCAGCAAACCTTGACACCTTTTCCCTGCAGTGCAATGGATTCCCCACCTGGCCCATTAGTAAGTGTCACTCAGCAAAACCCATTGTTGTTCTGGAAAGCAGGGAGGGGGGCTTTAGGTAGGCCAGAACCAGGGGAAATTTCTCAAAGATGATGGGAATGTATTGAGAAAAATGCTTCAGAACCAAGGGACCTGAAGCCCCACCAAAAGAACACAGTGTGCTTCCAAACAAAGTGAGTTTCCCTCAACCACCCCAGGGTAACAACAAGGTCAGAGGCAGTGGGATCGGGCCAAAAGGGCTGTGGGCAGTAAATCACTGAAGGGTAGAACTTCTGTGCTAGGCTCTCCTTCTCAGAGGGACTGAGATGAAGGGGTTATACTTACGGTGGGGTAGCATTTATAAAGTGTTGAGTAAACTTGCCTGAGATCAGCTCTCAATAGAATCCTTGTCTCATGATCTGTCTTGGGGGTGCATAATCTGAGACAGCATGTCTATCTAATTCACCATAATGCAGGCACAAGCAAAGCCTGGAAGAACAAACAGGTGACAATCAATCCTGCCTTAAGTTGGGATTCCAAGGTGAACTTCACAGTGATGGGGGCATCAGAGCTGAGGGAAGAATGTTTATTGGGAGGCTGTGGAGGTGAGAAAGGCAGGCATGTGAAGCAGAGAGGCAATACTCTCAAGCTTCCTCTTTTCAAATATTATTTTTCTATATACATACACGTACATACATATTGGTGTGTATGTGTGTGTGTATCTGATGATATTCAAACTAACTCCATCTATTAATGTCTTCTATTAAACATTCAAAGTAAAGATTAAATATTGGATATTTGATCTATTTCATCCAAGTGAAATGGATTTGGAGTTTACTTCTCCTATTTCTGCTCATGGTTATAAGGAATACAAGAGGAAAAAGAATCACAAAAATTTATAATTCTGGAGATTCTTGCTAAAGATGTAGAATACTTGTAATTAGAGGGTCCTTTATGGTTTAATGGAGAGAAGGGATGGGGAATGCATGGCAGTGGGTACTGACGTGTGGCCAAGGCTGTGGAGAAAACCACCCCTGTAAAGCCAGAAGAGTCAGAGGGGAGTCCAGGAGCAGAGAAGCCAAAAGCCGAAAGGCTTGGCAATGCATTAAGGGAAGAGAAAGATTTAAAAAGTGATTTATCTTCTGCATGGCCAAGAAGGAAGACCTGGGAAAAGCTGCTTTATGGAGACGTCCACTAACTATAGTGCCTTTGCCCCTAACAAAATCTTCAGGAGAATCTCTATCACTGGCCACATTTGTGGTGTAAGAGCATTCTGCCCGGTAGCGTATATGGCGATATGGGACAGGGCAGACAGTCAGGAGGAATCCACGCATATGAAGGAGGCATGGGAAAAACACCAAGTATGAACCAGCCCCTTGAGGAGACATGTTTCAAGTGTCTTCATGCATAACTTCATGCATAACTCTTCATGCACCTGTTCCTCCCTCTTCCCACTGGGCTGCTCCCCGGACTCTCACTTGCTTCAGCAGAAATTCTACATTCATGGGGCCCTAGCCCAATGGCTCAGCAACTCCCCTTATCGACATGGATCCCAAGGCTAAAGCAGGAGACCCCTAACATGCTGGATGGCAGAGTTTCCAGAACTAAATCTCCATCGCATGTAGTTTCCACATGGAAAGGAGGACTGTGGCTCTCAACCTGGGGAATAGCCTGAGCTAGGAGACACATGAAGCCCTGAGATAGCCACAGAAAATTTATGCTGGAACATCAATTTCTCACAAAAAAAATGTACAAAAAATAGTTGATAATTTTAACTGGTAATTTTATTGTTTAAAAATCCTGAAAGAAATGTGCATGAATTGTAGAAAAGTATGTAATTCATCAAGATTTCAGAAATACACTTTAAAATCTTGCTACTGGCAGGCTACTTTGGACTAAGTCCCCAGGACTTGAAGGAATATACTTCTGATATTAGAAGAGGGATGATCTGGTTGAAAATTCTGAGAAATGCAGTACCTTGGAGAAACATTCAATCAGAAGCCCAGCTGCAAGTTCTGAGCTTTTTCCTTAGTTATGCGAGGTTATTAACCGGCTTAATTCCTTTTTAAGTTAAATGAAAATAATGAGTGTGCCAGTTGGACACCATATCTTGGGTCTGCTGAGAAGAGTGCAATCCAGGCTGTGCTTCTCTGGGGGGACACAGGCAAGTTAGCATCTGTAGAAGGCACTGTCAGCCCTTGGACCACACTGGAGGTCCCTGAAGACCATTTCAGGATATCTCTGCCTGGAAGCATCCTCTGGCTGAGGACAGTGCTTTGCTCAGACTTTGAAGGGGCTGGAAGTGTCAGACAGTTTATGTTCCAGAAGCAGGCCTCCCAATATGAGGCACCACAGTTGGTAAATAAATGCACCAGCTTTCCTGCTCTTTACTGCCCTGAGGTGTGTCCTTCTCAGGCTATGCACGGGTTCCCAGTGGGATTGAGCTGCCATTGTGCACAGGCAGAACCTGCTCAATCCCTCATCCTTTATAGATTTTCATCCCTCCCCATATCCCAGTGGTGGTTCCAAGGGTTGACTCCCACATCAACTGCTGTCATTAGGAATCCTTGTCTTAGGATTTGCTTTTGGGAAGCGGGGACAAACTAGGACAGAATCCGTATGTCTGATACACTGCGAGAAGCTGTGTGTCTAATACACTGCGAGAAGCTGTAGTGGAAGTGCTGTGAAAAACTAGAAGTCCAAAGAGAAAATAACAAATTTCATGGGAGGGAGAAGAGATAGGGGGAGGGAGTAAAGACCATTTCCCAGAAGTGCCTTAGCAAAGATTGATGAGCTGGAGTTGGCCAGAAGGCTACAGTGATGAGTAGCGTACACAAAGCAGAGGGTAGAGCACACGCGAGGCTATGAGACCTGAGGACCCTTGCTTGGCCTGAGTGCAGTAGGATCCTGTTGGAGAATCATTTCTTTAATCTTCACAATAGGGCTATGGGGCCAAATAACCTTATAGAACCTGTTTGTCTCCACTATACTGTAATTCCAGCTCTAACTCTCATTCAGGGGAAGCAACTGGAGGCCAGGACTGTGGATGGTCAATCTTACAAACAGTCCCTCAAAGAATTCTGTTCAGCAACATGAACTGGGAGCAAAGGAGAAAGAAGGAGGGCAGGCAGGTGGTGGCCCTCTCCAAGGGGTCTGCTTTTAATTGAAGCCACATTGAGTGTGACAGGGCTTGGCTGACCATAGCGCACAGGGAGGAGTTGGCAAGGCACCCGTGGCTGTACTTTCCAGGGTGAAATTGATTCTGGAAGAGGAGGAGAAGGAATCTGGTGGTAGGAAAGTGTATGAGAATGCCCATTTCCAAATGAAAAGCTTGCTTCCAAAAAATGAGTGAGCTAAATGGAATTATTAGCAGAAGGAGCATAGATGACAGCTGTATCTGGAGGTTCTGGGGTGTGGGGTGGGTGAAGATGGCTCCATGCTGCTGTCCTTGGAGTGGTCCTCCCTCATGAAGGAAATACTACCGTGCTTGCGGAGATCTTGCCACAGTGGGTTTAATAGCCATGAGCCAAGGTGCAGAATTTATACAATATTGAAAAGGAAACTTCTGGGATTTATTCAGGTGCATGCCAGATGTTGCACTGGCAGTGGCCCCTCAAGGAGTGACTCTTGGAAATCAACTGCAGACCCTGGAATCCCATACTCTTTTCCCCAGTTAACCCTTAGAAAACCTCAGGGGCCAATCCTGAGATCATCCTTAGTCAAGAGGCGCTGGTCGTCATAGTATTTATTCAGTGTTGCTACATGCAGAGCTGTGGCCAAGGTACAACAGGCAACGTGTTAGAATTAGCATGAGTATCTCCGTGTTGTAATCAATTTGTTCACTTTTGAAGTAAGCCCTATATATGGGATATATGGTTGGTGACAACCTGAATATTGAAATTCATTTGACTATTTGTAAGGTCTTCTATTTGGAAAAATGTCAAATGTACCCCTGTGTTTTTAAAGTTTGACGTGTGTGGCTGGGGAGCTGGGACTGGAGGCTCACAGGGGGCAGGAACCATGCTTTAAGCCTCCTCTACTCTATCCTACTCAAAGGGCCCAGCGATGGATGCACACAGCAGGCATCTAATGGATGTTTTCTGTTGTGAAGTTCCTTAGGGAGTCTCATGGACTGCATGGCTTTTTTCATGTCATGTGACAACTCTGGGGCTCAGGTTCTTATCTGTAAAATGACTTTCCAGAGATGAAGTCTTCCCTTTCCTCTCTATGAAACACACATTAAATCCACATCTGTCCTACGAAGGCAGCCACCACTGAAGGCAGACTCGGAGGGAGCACAGCTGGACTGGCCGTGAGCAGCTCGTCCACTTTGGCACAGCTGGCCTAGAGTGCTCCTTCTGTGCTGTCCTCATTTTATTTGGATGTGAGTCATTCAGCATGGTCCCCGTCCAGCCAAAATTACTACAAGGCAGGGATCCACTTGAAAACTGGCATCACTGACCACAGGAGAGGACATGGCACTATGACCTCAGCAAAGCCCCCGAACCTTAATATTTTGGGTAATGTTTGGAACAAGTATTTGCCTTCAAGAGATACATAGGCCAGAATAAAGTTCAGAGGATGCTCAGGTATTTGAAATAACAAGTAAAATAATCATTAGAATTGGAAAACCAAAAAAGGATTCTGTAACCAAAGAAAATCCTTTACCATGTAACATTTATCAAAGCAAAGCTATCTAAGGCTGGAAAGTTCTGGTATGTTGTGGCATAAAGCCCTTGTGGCAAAATCAGAGTGTATCACATCTATGGTTTTGTCTGTCCAGAACAGCACTTCTTGTCTTTCAGGTAAAATGTTTACTCCTCCTGTTTACTTGTTTGCTGAGGTTGGAACTATCAACCATCATTCTCTGATACCCTGCACCCTGGTGGGCACCTGACCCAGGCTGACCCAGTCAGAGTTCTCTATGAGGATTGTAGCTGGAATCAATGTGGAGGGTCCTGTTTCCTCACTGGTCCCAGTATTGTGAAGAGACAAGCCCCACTGTTCCAGAAGAAGCCATTACCCCGGCTTCACTCTGACAGTCGGCCAGGGAAAACGAGGCAAGCACCAGAGAGAAGTGGATGCAGGAAGCAGAGGACCAGTCCCCGGTCATTCTTAGGGCCAGTTCCACATCCCCACCCACACTGCTTAGGGCTTTGGTTTCTGTTTTCATCTCTCCTATTTTTAAAGTCTCTTTCTTTTAATTGCAAATGAAAGGCTGCAGATGTAGTGCATTTATAAGAGAAAGCAGCCTTAGTCTATATGTATGTACACACCTTCCTCAGAGGTGCTGGAGCAGGTGCTTGCGATTTATTGTGTTCCTAAGTGTCTAGTTTGTTCTGCCTCTGGCACAACTTGTGACTCTCACCTAGGAAGCCTGGAGTAGAAAAGTTAAGTGGGTTTGCTTAGGGGGAAAAGAATGTTGAACACTTTTTTTGTGAACGAAAATTTTTTTGAAAAGGAGTTTGGAGAAAAGAGATTTTATTCCAGAGTACAGTTTGCAAACTGGGGACATGCAGCCTTCAGTGTAAAAACTAAGATGTGTATCAGAGAGCAAAGGGAGAGCTCTGGTTTTCTAGTGAAAGTTTCTGCCCAAGTTCCCAATCAGGTTCACCTATGCAAATAAACCTTGATTGGTCAATGCAACCGAGTCCTGATCGGTTGAGGCAGCTGAATCATGATTGGTTGAGGAAGGGCTCAGCCTCAATCAAGTCCCAAAGCTGAATATACGTGTCGGTTTTCAGGGAACTCAAAATGTGTGTGTGTGACGTCTAGTCAGCAAATAGCTACTTGGCTTTATTTTAAATTTGGGACCAGTTAGCCCTTTGGAATCCATCTTTATGGATTAGCTCTTTCAGGTTCACATTTAGTCACATCTTCTAATGAAACAAACGGTCTCTAGAACATATGCATTTGAGCACTCCAATACTCGAGTATCCAAGGAAGGTGAACCAACCCAGGAGTCCTGTAAATAGCCATCCTTCCAGGTCTGCACATATTGGAGGTGCAGCTTCAGAAGAAGGCTAGATCTGCCTTTACCCAGAACAGTGAGTGAGCTTTGATAAAAATGAAGAAATAATGATAAGAGAAAATATTGTCTCGATTGTGTCAGATTAACCAAAACCATTAATGTCAGAACTTGATGGAACAATCACCCATCATTTTAAGCAAAACGTGAGTCTACTTTGGTGGCTTCCCCATAGGCCCAGAGGGTGCTGGATGTGGATCTTATCATTCATGTCCTTGAACAGGGAGCATTTCTCGTAAGATTTCCAACTGGCAGATATGGAAGGGAAGAGGACATTCAGCAAATTATCTCCAAGAAACTAAGGACAGAAGTGATCCACCCACACCTGATTCTTAGCCCTTAATCTCCTAGATTCCTGAGATCTGAATCAATAAATATTTGAGGCTATGGTCATTTTTTAGAACTTTTGTTTAAGCAACTTGTTTAAAGTTCAAGAAAGAAGCAAAGAGAATATTTCCCTGTTAATGAGAATTCATATTAAAGATTTTGAAGGCTTTCCACTGCTTACAGAGTAAACTCAGGACATTTCAGGAGGACCTGAGAGGTCTTCCATGGTGCTGCTTCTTACAATCCCCAGCTGTATCTTCTTGTTAAATTTTATCTGTTTCCTGTTCTGCCCCTACCTCCTTTTGAGGGTTTACACTTTAGAATACAGCAAAATAGGAAAATTCTCTGCTGATAGTTCAAATATGAAGTAGTATAAGCACTTCAGAGGGCAATTTGGCTATCATCTAGTAAAGTTCAACTTTATGAGATACTCTAAGACCTACCCATTTCTCTTCCAAAAATAAGCCTGAGAGAAACCTCCACCTTGAACAAGGAGGAAAGTATGAGAATGACCACTGAAGCTTTTAAAAAATACTCTGAAATACAATCAATTCTGGCTCTTGGTCAAACTCAGCCTGATGCCTGGGGGCATATTTTAACTACTACACTGTTGTTAAAATAAATACACTAAATATACTTATTTTAGCATAGATGAATTTCTAACATCTAATGTTGGGAAATAAAAGCAAGTTGAAAATATTATGAATAAAATAATTCCTTATTCACGTAAACTTTAAAAAATAGAAAGCAACACCATATACAATGGTTACATACACATGTTATAAATTTTAAAATATGATTTGAAAAGATGTGAACCACCTTCAAGACAGAGGTCAGAGGTCTTTTTGGGTGAGAGAAGCCAGTGAGATGAGGGAAAGTTACTGTATCAGCTAACATTGTACTTTTTTAATGTTCTAAACAAATATGGCACCATTATTTTGAATATTAGTTTGAAAAATGTAAGTGGTGTTATGAGTGTTTGTAATAATCAAAAAACTATTTAAAATTTTTGAAACATTTGATAATTCTAAAAAAACTGTAAAAGAACTAAATAGATTTAATATAACATCAAATAGAAAAAGGCAGTGGTTGCAATATTAATATAAAAAATATAGAATTAAAAGTTTAAATGCTAAATGGAAAAACACTTTCATTTTGTTTCCACCTCCTATTTTAATTTGTATCTTCTCTGGCTAGAATTTTATTAGTTCATTAACCTTTTATTATATTGTATGTGTTTTTATATACCAGCTCAAATCCTTTGTAGAATGAGGCAAAGTATAAATGAACAAACAAGACATCCAACCCTTTTCATATCGGAATAATTGAAGCAAGTCTGATGTTAGTCCTAATGCTTTTGAAGTGTGTTATGTAACTTCTACTATCATTTTGGTTGTTTGAATGATATAGAAAGGATCATTGTCCATCCTGGCTAATGGATAAATCTTTCCAGACACTTAGGATACAGTCAGCAAATCTTTTATCTAAAAATGGTAAATGTTTAGGCTTTACCAGCAGGAAGGTCTCTGTGCAACTTGATGCTGCTGTTGTAGTAGGAAAGTGGCCATAGATAATATGTAAAAGGATGGCTGTGGCTGTTTACTAATATAGCTTTATTTACAAAACCAGGCATCAGGCTGAGTTTGACCAAGAGCCAGAATTTGCCACCTCTGACTTAGCACACAGGACCCTCCAAGGGATTTTACAAGCCATTCTGAGGAATATTTTGGGTCTTGTGCTCAAGGAAATGGCTTCTTCAAGGACTGCACAAGATAAATTATAGCCTCAGTTCTTTGCTTTACCTGGGCAAGAGCTTTGACCTCCAAAACTGGGTGAAATGAGACATTTGCTTGTATTTATTTCTATGTTAAGCAACTCTTCATATGTATAATTTTCATTTTACCCATTGAGAAAAGTACATCATAATTTCCAGATAATTCAAACTTTCTTTTCAGTTTTTAAATCTGTGACTTGGATACATCTCGGAGAAATTCTGCCCAAGAACCAATGGAGACCAAGCTGGAGATGAGAAGACACATCAACAGTGATTTACCCAAGATGGGATTTGTTTAGTAATACCAACTGCCAGTCCTTCCCATACAGACTCCTATGGGACAGACAGATAGGAAGACAGCAAGCCACTCACGAACGTGAATAGAAGGGGAGAAATGCTCGGTCATTCCTTGTTTCTTTCATTCATCTGGCCAATATTTACTGAGCATTTACTGTGGTCCAAACCATGTTGGGCATTGAGGACATGAAGCAAAAAAGACAGTAATTGTCTTTCCCTTATAGGATTTACACCAGTATCTCTGCTCTAGAGATTTGGATAGAGAGCGTCAAATATGAAAACATGCCAGGGGGCTCATTTAGCTAGCAGTTTTTACCCAGATTAATGGCTGATCAGAAAAGAAAGGCCAAAGTGCAATTCGGCTAGCATACACATAAGCCAGAAACGTAACAATTCAAAGTCATCTGGTGGACATGAACACCAAAATGTGAGGATTCGAGCATGCTAACTAAATTGTTAATCTTACTGTAGAAACTCCTTCTATCTGGAATTCAAGGAGAACTTTTACTTAAATGTTAGTAGCAGTACTTTTATGATTATTGCTTAATGTATTAGTATACCAGCTGACCTCAGGCAATTGGGTCACGCAAAACTCTTCGGGCTTTGTTTTGTTTTGTTTTGTTTTGTTTTTGTGATAGAAAATGGCAGCTTTTAAAGAGGTGAGAGGTGGATGAGTATTGACTTCTCTCCCTACAACTTGGCTAGTAGGCTCTAAGGAGAGCTAATTTCAAAGGAAACGCTGACACACATCCAGCTCTTTTCAATTAAGGAGTTATTATCGAGCAAGCACAGAAGCAGCTCATACAACTTGTTCTGTGAGCTCACTGAAGTCTCAGCCTTCCGTCCTGTTAGGTGCTCAGACCTTGCTTGGAAGGTCACTTGAGGTAGCCACCCACAATTCCACAGAGGGGCTTCTGCTAACCGTGTGGGCAGCTTCATGCAGGCAGAGCCCTGGGGATTCCTGGCTGGACATAGAACCATAAAAAGATCAAGCTTCAGGCAAAATCACCAAGTATCATTGATCCTTTGGTTGTTTTTACCCTGTTATAATACAGGGGAGTATTTCCATAATATTTTAGCCAACCCACATACTTTGATTACCTTCAGTTTCACCAAAAGAGGACACTTTTTGAGCATGTATCAGCTTATTAATAAGCCACAAGTTTCACCCAAATCTGCATGCTAATCAGACAAGCCACAGTTAGATATAGATAACAGAAGCTCGGCAATACTTGTTCCAGCAAAGGGGTTTCCTCTCTCACCTGAGGCAAGTGTGCCTGCCTGGTTGAATTCTGTGAGGGCCTGAGTTTCAGCTCAACCCAAGTAACAGGCATGTAATCCCACAGTGTCTGTGCTGCTGCAGCATTTAAAGTAAATTGCAGATGATAAAATAGTCAAGGAAACACTACTATTACTTATTAATAATAAAATTAGTATTAGTTACTATTATGGATTACTATTTATGTTTTAGCTACTTATTTACATAAGTACTGATAACTTGGGGAAAATTGTATTTTATTTTAAGAGAAAGTGAGAAGATAGGGCATAATAGTAACCAAATGAAAGGAAATAACCATTAAGAAACCCTTCACACAGAGATAGATAGATAGATTGGTAGATAGATTGATTTACTGATAGATGATAGACAGATAGATCCCACTAAGTAAATATGGGTCCGAGACAGGGTGGTTTGCAGTGGCTGTATCTAAAATATGACAGCATTAAATATTAATAGAGGTATCATCTTCATAGGTCTACTGGGAACTGGAAAATCTGAACCTAAAGCCACCTCCTGTTAGTCAATCTTTGTCCTATAGCAAAATCTGAAAAAGCATAACCAGACAAATAAATAGTGTGATGAGTTCTTGTTGTGTGTTCAATGCTTTGCCTCCACCACCTCATCAGTCTGTTCCACAGCTTCGCATGGCTGGCAGGCACTTCGGTGCCCACGGAGGAGTTGGGCAGGTACTGAGCTATCTGCCAGGCCATCCAGTTGGTGAACGGCTGAGCTGGATTACAACCTGGTCCATGCGACCCTAAGCCCACAGTCTTTCTACTATACAACACTGAGTTTCTGATGATTCTTGGCAAGTAAGAGGACCGTCAAGCTCACCCAGCTTTTCTGAGGCCATGTGTGGGTGTTGACCATGACATGCATGTTTCTGTGATGCGTATTGTTCCTGTAGATGTTCCAGGTGTGTTTGCAGGTCCCCTTACCATGTGAACTGGTCCCAAGGCCAGCTCCATGTCCTCCCAGAGTCATGGGTCTTTGAACTTAGAATATGATAAACACTCAACGTTTCGTAAGAGATCAGTCAATTAGCAAGTTTGCCATAGATCTTTTTGTTCTCTCTCCTTAAATTCTCGTTTCTAAGCCCTTTCTCACAGGGAATGAGCTCATTATTTCTGGGAAGATTGAAATTTACTATTTTTTATTATGAACTTTCTCAACTTCCTTTATTTCCAGTTCAGATTCTATTATTACTGACCCCTTCTTTGCCTGCCATATTTGGGGATTAAGTACCTCTTTCTTTGTCATAGTGAACTCTTTGCCCTTGAACTCAGCTTTCTTTCCTTTTAAGAACCATGGTCTACTTGTATTAGCATTTATTCTTCAATCTTCATTTTTCTTTTGGATCCTTCTCCTTGACCCTCAAAAGATGATGGCCCCTGATATAAAGCAGGATTCCTTCTACCCTGTGACTTCCTTCCCCTGTTTGCCCCTCTCTAATCTTTCTGTCCCTACACATTTTGCTGTCACTCTTCCTGAGGGCTGGTGCTGCATCTCACTCACTCTTGATCCCCCACCCTCCCATCCCTGCTCAGGTAATCAAATTTAGACTGAAGATACTCGATAGGCAACTTTGCTTTTGTGCTTCCTTGAATTTAGCTTTTGTGTTATATCAACTTTTAAAAGTGGGTTTGGACAGCTCCAAAAGGGAGGGCATATGTATGGCTTGTTCACTGCTGTAGAGTCAGCATATAGTAAATGTGTGGTCAACTTTTGTTGAATAACGTTGTATTCTTGTAATTTTCTATTTGTGTGTTTCCCCTATCTTTGCATTATGAGTTTCTTGAATACAGGGGCAATATTTTATTTACCTGTATATTTCCAGCACTTGGCAACCACAACCCACCAGGTGCCCCAGGAGCTCTGTATATGTATATTAAGAGCTCTATATGCCCTTTTAGATGTGTTGATTTCCACCTATACATTAGTCTAGTTACTGCTTCAAAAAAGAAATTCGCTTGGCAAAACCTGTTGTTAATGAACACATATTGAGTCTTATACAAAAGTACTTTCTTTACTGATACACTATTTGTTTTTTAAAAAAATCACATTATAAAGGCATCCTTTTAAATGACTCCATAATATTCTCTCACAAAAATACACCATCACGGGTGCAGCAAACCACTATGGCACGTGTACACCTACGTAACAAACCTGCACATTCTGAACATGTATTCCAGAATGTAAAGTATAATGAAAAAAATACACCATCACTAATTTAATGCCTATTATTGAGCATTGAGGTTGCTTTAAGTTTCCCTTGGTTTTAAAATCACAGTCATGAACATCCTTTACATAAATCCTTGACAAACTCTGATTGTTTCTTTAGAATACACTGCTTAAGGGTGACTTATTTCATTAATGAGCACTAAAGTTTTAAGGATAGAAACATTGTACCAATTTACATTCTCATCAACAGAGAATGAGAATGTGCATTAGAATGTACCTTTACTTTGGTTTATTTTTAATCACTAGTATAATAATTCGTTGATTTTAAATAAGCAATTTTATTATTTCAATCAGCAGAAATTGTTGAATAAAAGAGTGGATAAGAAATGAAAAGAAAAATCATCAAAGTAAGACTGAAAAACAACTAAACTGTTACCAAATATGTAAATAGTTGGTATTGGGAAACAGTATTCCCTGATTTCTTTTCCCATTTGGTTCAACTGCTGCTGGCGGTGATGACAGCAACCCTGCAGGGGTTTCCTTGGCGCTCCTGGGAACTGGAGCACGTGGCTCCTGGAGAGCAGAACTTTCCTGCTTTGCTCTCTTCTGAATTCACAACACTGACATCATACTTGACAACTGGTAGGCACTCAGTAAGTACTTGTTTAGTGAATGAATTAATGAAGGAGAGTAATAAGGAGGCCTGTGTCCCTTCTTCCTCTCTCTAGATCCCAGTCTGGGCCCTGGGAATCACAGACAGGGAGAGTCAGACATCATGTTTTGTGCTTTCAAAGCTGCTTATAAACCTGAAGTGTGGCTGACTGCTCTTCCCTGTGGCCAGCTCAGGCCATGAGTGGGCATCATCACAGAGGAGGCCACAGGACACTTGCTCCAGTGTGTGGTGGCTGAGCCTGCATGGGAATGCAGAGCACCTGGAGTCGTGCCTGCAGGGACACATGGTGTACATTTAAAATTAGAAATAAAGAGCTAAAAATGTACTATAAATTAAACAACAACAACAATTTGAGCACCAGACAGAATTTCTATCTGGTGACAGAAAATAATTTCTATTACAGAAATTTATAGACAAGAGGAATCTGTGTACTGGAGAAGAGGAACTGAGATTGATCCCAGAATATGGCCTGGTCCACAGTAGATAATGTACACACACACACACACAGACACACACATGTACACACATACACACTTGCACATGCGTGTACACATGCCGAATCAATGGCTGCCTAAGTGATGGATGAATGGTAATGTCTAGATAGAAACACAGAAGGAGAATCACACAGTCCTCACCCACAAAGGGCAGAGTCTTGATGCTGGGTGCCTTTACAGTCACCCCTCAAACGGAAGTTAAATGTTGCACTGCTAGTCTGAGTCAAGATCAAGACTGAAATCACCATGGCAGCATTTCCATCCCCACCACCACTAACCATCACAGACACATTCACGGCCATGCTACTGTAGATTCATCCATGCATCCCATGGCATGACAGGTGCCTGGGGGTGGCCGCATAGACCAGCAGCCCCACCACCAGCCCCGGCTAGATCTCTCCACTCCTCCGTGCTTCCAGCTCCAGCTGTCTTGCTGCCACAGTACTGGGCAGTCCCACCTGGAAGTCATTTTCACTGAGGGATGAGGGGAGGGGTGGGGCTGGCCATGTTGTCTTAAGACGCACATCCCATGGGACACTTGGGGTTGGCTCCTGCCATGAGCCCTCTTCCCACTCTGTGCAACACTATCCACTGGCATTCAGTTTGAGGAGCTAGGACCTTTTACCTCTCTCTCTCTCTCTCTCTCTCTCTCTTTAGTGTGATGTGCCTTTCAGCCCCTCCTGGCTGAGTTAATGGGGACATATGTTACTTCAGGACCTTGGAGAGAATGGCACTCCAGAGAAGATCACAGGGAAGAGACGAGGACCTCATACACAACGCCTGTGTTTGTGTTTCTCATTTGGCATGGTTCTGGGCTACTACTGCAGGCAGAATGGAGTGCATTTTCTGTTGTGGATGTCAGATATGAGCTGAATACTAGGAACAGAGGAGAGAAAGAAACATCTTATCTTCTTGCAGACAAATCAGACCAGAGGGGGATCTAGGCATCTGCTACCTTTTCTTTGTTTTTCAAATTACTTAATCAAATTTATGTTAAATTTCTTTAAATTCATTCCATTTAAAGCTTCCAAAGCAGGTTGAAAAAGGGAAATTTGTGTGGGAAAGGGCCTTGAGTTGAATTAGAAATGAGAAAATGTGTCCCAGGCCCCCACCCTAAGCCTACTTGAGATGAGTGGATTTCAAATGCATTCCCAGAAGCACACCTTTGGAAAAATCCATGCTCTGCAAATAGGTCTCCTATACACAGCTCTGACACTGACCATCTTCCACCTGGCAAATAACATGTTCTGAAGGTTTCTGGGCACCACTTCCATGGATGGCTGTAAGGGAAGGGAAGCAACAGCAGTAACAGAGGACTCCAGCAAATGGGAAGAGGGAATATGAGATGCCTTGACCTTGGAGCTCACAAAGCATGTTGAGAATGTAAGAAGCAGAGAAGGAATCAGAAGATGTGAATCACATGGGAAAGGGAGATGTAGACATGAGCCTAGAAGTGGAGTAGGCTTCTGAAAAATGTCAGCTGTGGTGTTGGTGAAATGAGGCGGGCCTAGGAGCAGCAGAGCCTCCAACTGAAATGTATCCTGGGCTACAGCTGTCAATCATAGGTCCACATTACTACAGTGGCACCAATGAAGTGAAAGAAGAAGGAAAAGCACCACGTGCCATGATTGGCCACGATTATTTGTCTCTATTGAGACAAGAACAACCACAACACAGGACTGGGTGATAATTCACCAAGATGATCCAGGCAAAACACTAAAGTCAACACCTAACTCACAAACTCCTCCAGCAATTTCCAAGCACAGTGTCAGTGTCCGAGCACTCATTCATTTATTCACTCAACAAGCAGTTACTCATGGCCCATTGTGTGCCAGGCACCATTTGAATTAGCAGGGCAGTGTATTGGACTGAATGTTTGTGTCCTTTCAAATTTCATATGTTGAAATCCTAACTCTCAATGTGCTAGTATTCAAAGGTGAGGCCTTTGGGAGGTGATGATGTCATGTGGTGGTTAATACTAAGTGTCAACTTGATTGGATTGAAGGATGCAAAGTGTTGTTTCTGGGTGTGTCTGTAAAGGTGTTGCTAGAGGAGATTAACATTTGAGTCAGTAGACTGGGAGACACAGGCCTACCCTCAATCTGGGTGGACGCCATCCAATCAACTGGCAGTGCAGCTAGAAAAAAGCAGGTGGAAGAAGGTGGAATACACTGGCTTGCTGAGTCTTCTGGTTTTGGTCTTTCTCCCATGTTGGATACTTCATGTCCTTGAACATCAGACTCCAGGTTCTTTGGCCTTTGGACTCTTGGACTTACACCAGTGGTTTGCGAGGGGCTCTTGGGGCTTTGGCCACAGATGGCTTTGCATTGTTGGCTTCCCTACTTTTGAGGCTTTGGGGCTTGGACTCAGCCACTACTGGCTTCCTCGCTCCTCAGCTTGCAGACGGCCTATCATGAGACTCCACCTTGTGATCATGTGAGTCAATTCTCCCTAATAAACTCTCCTTCATATATGCATATATCATTAGTTCTGTCCTTCTGAAGAACCCTGACTAATACAGGTCATGAGAATAGAGCCCCCATGAGTGGGGTTAGTGCCTTTATGAGACCAGAATGAAATTGGATCCTTATCTTATCCATGTATGTGATAAAGGGCTAATACCCAAAATTTATAAGAAACTCTTATAACTCAACTGCAGAAAATAAAATAGCTTGATTAAAAATGGACCAAAGTCAAGACCATCTTGGCTAACATGGTGAAACCCCATCTCTACTAAAAATACAAAAACATTAGCCAAGAGTGGTGGTGGACTCCTGTAGTCCCAGCTACTCGGGAGGCTGAGACAGGAGAATGGCATGAACCTGGGAGGCGGAGCTTGCAGTGAGCTGAGATTGCACTACTGCACTCCAGCCTGGGCGACAGAGTGAGACTCCATTTCGAAAACAACACCACCAGCAACAAAAAGCAAAAATGGACCAAGGACCCAAACAGACATTTCTCCAAAAAAGATACAAAAACAGCCAACAAGTATATGAAAAGGTGTTCAAGATTACTAATCATAAGGGAAATGCAAATTAAAATCACTATGAGATATTATGTCATATCTCTGACTATCTTTGAAATAGCCAAGCTGTAAGGATGGCTATTATCAGAAAGACAAGAGGTAATAAATGTTGGCCAGGGTATGGATAAAGCTCCAGTACATGGCTGGTGGAAGTGTGGATTGGTACAGCCATTATGGAAAACAGCATAGAGGTTCCTAAAGAAATTAAAAACAGAGCTGCCATAATACCCAGCAAGCCCTCTTCTGAGTATATATCCAAAGGAGACGACATCACCATCTTCTAAAGGTATCAACATTCCCATGTTTATTGCAGCATTATGTACACAACCTAAATGCCCATCAATAGAGGAATGGATAAGGAAAATGTGATATATATACACATATAGGGATATTATTCAGCCTTTAAAAAGGAGATCCTGCCATTTCCCACAACATAGATGGACCTGGAGGACATTGTGCCAAGTAAAATAAGCCAGACACAGAAAGAAAAATATGGCATGATCTCACTTATAGATGGAATATTTTTTAAAGGCTCAAATACACAGAGAATGAAACAGTAGTTACCACAGGTGGTGGTAGGAGCCGGGTGGGGGTAGAGGAAATGGGAAGATATAAGTGAAAGGATATAAAATAGCAGATATGTAACATGGCATGTCTCAGGACCTAATGCACATCCTGGGGACTAAAGTTAATAACACTGCATTGCATTAGAGATTTTTGTTAAGTAAGTAGATTTTTGCTGCTCTTGCCACAAAAAAGTAACTGAGATGACATGTTAAACTACTTCACTATTGTAACCATTTTACTGCCCCTATCCCATAACATCATGTTCTAAGCCCCAAATATGTACAACAAAATTTATTTAGAAGAAGAAGCAGCAGCAGCGGCCAGAGAGCTAGCTAGCTAGCTTTCTTTGTGCCATGGAAGATACAGTGAGAAATTGGCAGTTTGCTTCCTGGGAGAGGGCCCTCAACAGAACTGGACCAAATAAAACATACACATCAGGAAATAAAATATGCTATGAATGAAAGTGAAGTAGAAGGGAAAAGAAGTGGTGGGAAGCTCTACAGGACAGGTCATCTGAGATGCCACAGGGCAGTGCCATTTGTGCAGAGACCAGCATGAATGGAGGGGGTCCTAGAGATGGAGGATTCCAGGCAGAGGGAGCAGCCCTGCAAAGTCCCGGGAGAGGCAAGTCTGATGTCCTTCAGGAGTGGCAGGGGGGCAGGTCCTGGGGAAGTGGAGCGAAACAAGGTCTGAGAAGTCAGTGTGGCTTCTCAGAGGTTGATGTGATATTTAGGGACCTGGTGGCCACTGTAAGGACATTCGGTTTTATTCTATAGCGAAGCTGGAAGTCATTGAAAAGTTTGGGCTGTGATATCACATATCCTGACTGCTGTTTTCAGAGGAACAGTTTGGCTGCTGCATGGACATCAACAGTGGGTGAGGGGACCTGGAGGGAGAAGCAGAGGCACCTGCCATTGTCCAGGCAAAGGTGGTAAAAGTGATGGGACCTGGTGAAAGCAGGCAGCATTTCCTGCTGTATTTTGGATGAGGAGGGCGAGGGAAAACGTTAAAGAGCCCCTCAGAAGTGGAAAATGCTGGGCATGGTGGCTTACGCCTGTAATCCCAGCACTTTGGAAAGCGGAAGCGGGCAGATCACCTGAGGTCAGGAGTTTGAGACCAGCCTGGCCAACACTGCAAAACCCCGTCTCTACTAAAAATACAACAATTATCCGGGTGTGGTGGCAGGTGCCTATAATCCCAGCTACTTGGGAGGCTGAGGCAGGAGAATCGCTTAAACCCGGGAGAGATTGCGCCACTGCACTTCAGCCTGAGCAACAGAGCCAGACTCCGTCTCAAAATAAATACTTACATAAATAAAGTGGAAATGTCGTTTATTGAGATGAGTAATCCCGAAGGTGTGGCTGGTTTAGGATCTGGCAGTAATACTCCTATGTTAACAGCCAGGTACTAGAGTGGAACTCGCCCTTCCAAGGCTTCTTTGTGTTATTCCAGAGCTGGGCATGGTGAAAGGTGGCAAGTTACTGCTTCCTTCCCTCTCAGCCTCTGTAATTAGCACCTTCATTCCAAAACATTACTGTATATTTGACTTGCCAGGAGAAATGGTTAAAAACAGATTCCAGGGGCCAGCAGAAATTCCCATTCAGTAGACCTGGGGAGGTATCCAGAAGTTGAGTGGTTTTTATTTTATTATTATGATGATGTAAAACAGGGTGTTGCTGTGTTGCCCAGGCTGAAGTGCAGTGACACAATCATAGTTCGCTGCAGCCTTGAACTCGCAGGCTCAACCTTTCCTCTTGTCTCAACCTCCCGAGTAGCCACCATGCCTGGCTAATTTTCTTTTCTAAGTTTCTTAGAGACAAGGTCTCACTGTGTTGTCCAGGCTGGTCTGGAACTCCTGGCCTCAAGTGATCCTCCTGCTTCGTCCTCCCAAACTGCTGGGATTACTCATGAGCCACCATGCTTGGCCTTTGAGTGTTTTTTAGCAACCACCCAGGGGAAGCTGATGCAGAAATCCATGGACCACACTCTGAGAAGTCCCATCAAGGAGGGGATGCTCCTGATGGTTTTGCTGTTGTCAAAAACAACCTGAAGGACACACGTCTCCTGGGCTGCTAAGGTGATCGCATCAGCCATCAGCCAGTCTCTCCTGGATCACCTCTGACAGACAAAAATCCCACAGGCAATGAGATCCTGTGTAAGAAAGGAATACATAGATGCAGTCTGGGTCAATGCCTGGAACATATCCTTCCAAGCCTCGTGCAAGTATGTGGAGCTGGTGGGAACAAGCCTTGCAGCACGTCCCCATTGTTAACCCACCAAAGTGCCAAGCCAAGAGAGGAGTAATCATGGAGTTTGTTGATGACATATACTGAAGACGTCCTCCAGGGTCTCTTAGATAACTGTTCTAACATTTTCTAATCAGCAGTTACTTGAAGGTTGTGGAGCATAAGAAAAACCTCTAATAAGGCCCTTTTATTATCCACATATCAACCAAGATGAGTGCAGTAATGATCACATCTGGTAAACCATATGTAACCAGTGACATTGCATGGGATGGTCGTAAGTACAAAAACAGTTTCAACTCTAACCAGACAGTGGAACTGTGCATCATTTAGGCAGTTCTCATACACAGACATTCTTCCTCTGACCTGATCCTGTATATTAGAAAATGCTATATATGCAATGCGTGTTCCATAGCAATGCATGAGTGATGCTCATTAAAAATACAGATTCTCAGGCTCTAGGTTGGATGTTTTGAACATGTGAAAATTCCAAAGGCTCTGTAATTTTAAACCAGCTTCCCTGCAGTGCCAGACTTAGGCACTACTGATGTAGGTTTTTTCTAGATGCTGTACTTAAGACATGACTTAGAAAATATAGCATCCAGGTTGGATATATAAATGCTATTGTCTAATCTTTTATAAGAAGGTGGTTCATGTTGGAGGATGACTTAAAGGCATCCAGCAATTGCTCCTCTAGCTACCCCTTCCTTATCAAGACGAGATGACACCATGGATCACTGCATGGACTATTTTGTAATTTAATTGTCATAAAGAGGTAATTACATGATTTGTATCAATATAAAAGTCTCTCAAGGTAGTAGCAGAATATGCTATGGAATCTCCAGATCGGATCACTGTGGGCATCAACTTCAGTGTAATTCTCCAGGCTTGTAAGCTGGTATGAGTCATAATCTTTAACCATAAGAAACCAAGGCTGAATTATCTACAGCAACATTGGGAGGCCAGCGCCTTAGAAAAGACTGGGTTCAAATTATGAGTAAAAGGAGGCAAAGATAGTTTTGGAACTGCATGAACTGTAGACAATAATAATAGTTTCTTGGTAAAACTGTACAAACTCCTTTTTTGGAGGGTACATGGTTCTAGAATAAAACACCTCTATGACTCATTGGCACCTGGCATTTAAGAGACAAACACAGTTTTAGAATGTGAAATCGCCATGGTAATGCTCTTCACAACATACTGGCTCAGGCTGAGAATGGCACAGACTTAACTTTCTGGAAGATAAGCCTCCTGCTGTTGACTTGGAAAGCCTCCGAGCATCTTTACTTGGGAGGTTGTAAAGATGCTTAGAAATGTCTGCTGTTCCTGGAAGTGAAGCATCGCTTGAAGCTCTCCACGTGCCTTTTGGAGGCGACCAGGTATGCACTGCATAGAGTTTGCCTTGGGCTGCAGAACATTACCAACCTCAGCACCTGTGCAGGGGTGCTGGGCATTCCTAGTTCCCATGTTCCTCTCCATTCTGCCTCCACCCCTCACCACACCCCCTCAGTAACTGATTCTGATGCCAGACTCGCTGGAGTCTTTCTGAAGCTCTCATTTCACTGATCCACTTCAGACATAATACTTTACATTTTAAAGATTTTTGAATTGTTATTCATACCTGAATAAACAACCTTCTTGATCTTTAAATGTTGGAGAATGCTGCAGCTTGGCTCTGGGCCTTCTCTCTTTCTATTCTCTTGCTTCATGACCTCACGCATTCTTAGAGCTTCAATTACCAACTATGTGAATCTTTCCTGAATTTTATTCTAACTGCCAACCTAATATTTCCACTTTTCCAAGCTCCTGAAATTGAACATATCTCATTACAAGAACAGCTGTAGGGTTTTCTACAGGAAAGTTGTGGTTCATAGCTACATCAGACTTTCCAATGACGTCCTCTGGGTAGTCTTTGTCCTAACAAAGAATAACAGAATCTTGGGAGGAAAATTGTGGGTGGGAATGCCCTGATGATGGATTCTCTAATCATGCATATGTCACCCAAGTTAACTTCCATCTTGCCATCAAGCTGGGATTTGGTGCCTGTGGAAATATTAAGAGTATCTGGAGCCACCTCCTCAAAATCACCATGCTTCTCTTGCCTCTTAGAATAATCTACAGAAATGGCAATGAAAATGAGAGTAGATGCATAAACAGAAAAAGTTCTGGCGAGAGTTCCAGGTACCTTACATGGAAGCAGCTGGGTAAACAGTGATTTTGAGGCATTAACACATCATATTTGTACAGCAATGAGAGTTTTGAAAAACATTCATCCTTCACACTCAAAGTGAAGCCAGACATAACATTTACTAAAAAGCAAGAGTCTAGTACAGTGTTGGAGATGCATTCTGCCTCTCCCAAATTTCCAAATGTTTGCTCCAGTATTCTTTACAAACATCTCAAGGAAACTTCAACAGCTTTTCAGCTTGTTTAATGTGAATGAAAGCGAATATCCCTATGTTCTGGAAAAAGCAAAAACCCTGTCTTTCCAGCCACTTGGCCTGATGGAAGTATAAAGGCAGGTGAGTAAATTCTTAAATTTCATATATTCAAATGTCTTGATGTCATTCTATGAAGAGAGTTATAATTAACACATTTGTAAGTCACCCGATGAACTTGGTTTCTTCAGGTCATAGGTTGGAGCTTGGAATTCTCACCCAAGTTTTAGTTCTGAGGTTTCATATGTTTTCTGTTAGGAAATCATCTAGAAATGTAAAAGTGCAACTTTCCTTCAACACCGTGCTGGGCTTTATTCTGCTTTGGGAAGGTGAGAGCTGTTCTGGGGAAGAGCTGGTTAGGACAGGAAGGGTGGGGAAGAAGGGCAGGGAGGGCACTATGGAGAGTTTTACTTAGACATGGGTTTCAACCAAATGACAGGACTCTGAACTATTTGAAGATCATTCTTTCCTCCAACCTCCATCCTAATTAAACAACATTTTCTGTTCCTCTTTCTCCTTTAGGCTTTTTGTATGCAGCAAAGCTGTGCATGATGTCTCTGATTTTAAATGTTTCACCCAAAATGTAATACGACTATGTTTATTTTTTTCTCTCTTACATGAGGGAAGTATTTCCATAAGACCTGAGAAACAAGACATAATTTGGGGACACAAAGGCAGATGAAGACTCATTGCTCATTCTTTTTTTCTCCACTCCCTGAAATAGACAGTCCTTCCCTTCTGATCCAAATCCTATTCATTGTGTCATATCTAACTAAAATGGCACCTTTCCTAAGAGTGCTTGTTATTTGTGACTCCAGGACGTTCTATCAGCCGTTGTTGTGGATATCCTTCCCCACACATTTCAGAGCTCCAAGTACAGCACAGCGGCGGCATTTCACGCTCCCTGGAACCTGTGAGGTGGGTGCCACATCGTCTTCACTTTTTGGATGTGAAAGCTGAAGCTCAGAGGTCCTGTGTCACCAGTCTATGTGTCAAGCCTGTACGCATCAGTAAGTGAACAGCCAGGGTCTGCGGCCCCACTGTCCAGCTTCAGGGGGGTCCACTCTGAAACCCTCTGCAGTGCTCTGTCCTCCCTCGTAACCTCACTCACGGATTCCTTTAAGACCTATTCCTTTATCTTCAACTAAACCATGAAGCCCTTGATGACAGCTTTTGTCTTGTACTTTTTTTTGCATCTGGATAGCCACTTCACAAAAGAATACCAGCAGGAGTCTATCATACACGCACTGATTGAGATAGATCATGTGAGGATATGTAAAACCAGAGACTCGAAAAATAGCAAACTGAACTTTTAGATAAGGTAATCATTCTATGGCTTATTGGTGGTAGTTTATATTAATGGTTGTTAGAATCATGTTGTTTCCAAGCAAATAACACAATAAGAAAACAATCCAGTAATACCCCTCAGCTTTGTGAAGGTGTTATGATCAGTTTTATGTAAGACCACACTGTAGTAAGTTATGGAGGGGTTGTCCAGACACTCCCATATGAGTAGTGTCAAAACACATACTCACCCCCACCCTGAGTCGCTGCCTTGGGTCCCATCCAGCAATGACCGTGAGTGCTCCAACACCTGAGCCCACAGATGCTCCTATTTCAGAACCCACCCATGTCAGGGAAGTCCCCTGTCTCCCAGAGGTTCTTTCAGTCTAGACAGTTCTAGGGCACGGTTCTTTCCCAGGATGGGCACTGTGGGCATATAAGTATGGGGAGGGAGAGTGGTCACTATTTGTATGTGTGGAATTGGCCACCTGAGAGAATCTGAGAAGGGTCTGAAAAAGTCTCTCCACATCCAGTTATTATGGAGCAGTAATGCAGGCAAAACTGTTCCTGGAATCAGTTCATGGTATAACCCAAGTGTCACAAAGGAAGGATCAGGGCAGAGAAAGTGAGTTTTGTTGGAGCCTGGGGTGAGTGGGAAGAGCAACTGGGAGATGAGCAACACAGGATGGGGCGGGGGCTGGAGGAGAGAGAGTGGGAGGGCGCTGGCCCAGGAGAGATGACCACACCAGACTATGTGGACCCCACCTGAGGTACAGCCCTAGGAGGACTTGCAGCAAGGGGAGTTGGTGTCCCCATTTCAGGAAGGCTCCCTTGACAGGTAGGGAATGTGGACTTTCCGTAGAGTAATGCTCTGTTCGCCACTTGTCCAAATAGTAATAAATCACCAGTAAATTCCTGGTGCTGTTTGGAAGGCTTGGACTTCAAAGCCCCAAATTCACAAACAGGAACCTTTCATTAACTCTGGAAAAGGAATTTCACTTTATTTCAATTTGTGTATTTTGGTTATTTAGTGGAAGCATATATTACTGACCAACATGACATTCCGTTTTGAATCAAGTGCCTTTTATTCTAGAGCCATCAGACATTGAAATTATGTGTTTAAATGCTTGACCAGCCTTCATCTGTACCAAATGTTTGAACTTGCTTTTATAAAAGGTGAGACAACTTTGCTTTTTAGTTTCTTTTTTTTTAAAAGCTGGTTTTAGTCACGAGATACCATAAGACCAAAAAACCCCTCAGAGCTGTAACATTTTGATTTTCCTGCAGTTCAAAGTACTACCTTTCTCCATTAAATAATTTAAAGCATCTTTTTTTGAGAGAAGGGCATAAAAGCAAGATCTAATCTGGAATTGAATGCCTTGTGGTGTGTTGTTTTGCTGGGGCCCGTCGCCTAATTCTGTCTTTATTTCTCCTCTTTTCCTCCCTTCTCAGCTATGCTTGGTTATCCAATGTCAGAATTATTTCTTTCATCAGACCCATGCAAATGGAATAATATTCTCTCTGCTGAACGTCACTGTTGCTTGGACCTCTTAAAGTTAAGGTCAAACATCCCTTTTTGTTTTTATTAAGAAGCATTGCATCACACAGAGAAAATATTAAACACTGATCTTTAACAAGAGCACTGAAAAGCAAATTGGGATCGATCTTATTTTCAGCTGGGACAACCATTTCCTTCAGGCTTGACCTGAGGATCAGATGTTTGACTCTTCTAGGAATCAAGGTGAAGATGGATAAACATGCAAGTTTGAAAGAAAGCAGGAACAAGGCAATCCAACTTGTATTTTCTGTAAGCTGGCGGCAGAACATTTAACTGCCAGCTCCTGACAAGGTTTGGAAAACTCATCAGTGGGAAAGCAGCCAAAACACTGCTCAAGCATGGGTGGTCACCAGCAGCAAAGGAGGGAAAGCAAGCCAGAAAGAAAGAAGGAAAAAAAAGAGAGAGTCTTTATATAAGTGCTTTCCCATGATGTTCTAGCTATCTGCTTTCCTGAAGCAGTGTAACTGTCACCATCCTGCTGAAAGCTCAAATCAAGGTGATGCAATGAGGAAGCATTTCATATTAATAACTGCATAAAACAGAGACAACACATTATCATCTATGCAGGCTTGGCTGGGCTGGTGTGCACCTCACTTCCTAGTTTCAAGAATAGAATGCTCACACTGTATCCTATATCATGCCTCCCAAACCTTGTGGTCAGATAAATTTTAATATCAATCTGGGGGAAAACTACTTTCCACTATTGAAATTTTGGTTTTTGTTTTGTTTGTTTGTTTGTTTGTTTATTTTACTGTTAGACTGTACATAAACACAGACCAAGATAACAGTAAGCAATACAAATGTCAACCAACTCAACAGCTGAAACAGCTAAACCTAATACCCTGTAGAAGCACTCACATACATCACCAGTTTAAGAATTTTGTGAGAAATAGAGTACATTTTTTAAAGTAAGAGATGAGTTCTCTATTAAGTTAATCATGATAATAGCATTGATATACTCTAGGTCTTTTTTCATATAGGTAGTCTGCAAACACCTTCCTCTTTGATTAGGAATTTTTTATTAGTGAGATGCATGGTCATCAAAAAATATGTGCAGATGTTTGCCTCCCTTGAGAGCTGGCCAATTGCTCTTGCAAGGCAGGCCAGTTCAAGGCCATTAAGATCTCAGGCACTACAAGGGGAAGCTCTATTTTGTGACAGGATCATTCCCTGCACTGGCACCAGAAATAAAGCTTAAAGGTGAATCTCCCAAGTGAACATTTATCTTTGTACTCAAAGAGCTGCTTTTTCATGATGACTGCCTCAGAGACTTTTTTTTTTAAATGAAGCTCTCTGCTTTGCCTCTGTTACCAAAATCCAAGGTTCTATGACAACCTCATGCTTATAAAGTTTCCTATGTCTTCTGTAATATGTCTGTGATTCTGTGAGCCATGCCTCCCTCTCACTGTACCTGGCCCACTTATAAGGATGCAACTGAGTGTCCTGTCTTCATTTAGAGGGCAGCAAGACCAATGCTCATCTTCAAACCATGAGCAGTCTCACTTCATAAGATTGTCTGCTCTATAGGCCCTGGGCAGGGTGCAAAACATGTTCCCAGAGACGTATCTTTGTCTTTGTCTGCAAACTCACAATGTTCAAACTTGAGACTCAGGAATGGCCTCTATTTCGGCATGCTATACCTGGTGACATAACTGGGTTTCACTGGATTTGCTCAACATATTATCTAGTTGTATGACTGAATTGGTCCCATTTTTGCACAGATGTGGCTTCTAGAAACTTACAATATTTTTGAGTCATTCCATTGCTTTGGATGCTACACATCTTGAAAGGAAAAAGCTGCACGGGTCAAGTATAACTGTTGGCATTTGACCGCTGCTTTTGCATCAATTTCAAGCATTCACTATGGTAAGTTGATATGTTTCTAACATGTGGTATTGCTTCACCATTGAAGCTATATTTTTTTCTTACATTGTTAGTTCAGTAATAACATATTTACCTGATATTGGAACTAGAACACAGGTTCCGGTTTAAGCCATATGGTAATGACTGGGTTTTGGTTTTTAATTGTACAATCTAAGTTAATAGCAAATCTCCTTTGTATTTGTGTATGTGTCTGTGTGTGTATATAATAATTAATGCCACATATTGCAGCTCTTTTGTTAAGAAGACCATGGTCCACATACCAGTGGGGGAAAAAGAAAGAGAACATTACAAGCATGGAGATCATCAGAGAATCCTTGATTTGGGTCCTAGTTTTGGTTTTTGTTCCCTGTACGACTTTGGAAAAGTTATGTTGCCTGCCTTATACAGATTGGTTTAAGGATTGAGCAAGATAATCCGTATTAAAATTTAGCTGAGTGTGAAAGTGAAAATATTAGGAAGTGATACCTAATATTAAGAAGTGTTATATAATTATTGTTTTTGTTATGAAACGAAGTTCTTATTCCTGTATATGAATGTGCACATTTCCAGATGTTTAGTAAAACCATGTCTCAATGCAAACTTCTTTTGGAGGCTTCTAGCTAGGGATCTTTAAGATGCTATTAAGGCAAAATGTTCTGCTTCTATGTCTTCTGGCAATTTTTACACAATATAAAAATATGAATAAAAGTAAGTTAAATAACGTGTTTCTTAACACACCCTTTCCGAAATGATAAAGTAACTCCTTAAGCACTTTCATAACTAAATGCAGTGAAACCAATATTCTTGTCTAGCAAACAGACAGGAACAAGGGCAAGGTATCATAGAGAAAAATGTTTTGCTTAAAAACCAGAAGAATTGAGTCCAAGCCTTTTCTTGGTCTTTGACTAGCTGTGTGATTTGAAGCAAATTAGTTCTCCAAGTCAAGCTTTTTTTTTTTTTTTTTTTTAATCTGCAAAATAGGAGAAAACATCCCCATATCCTAGCAATGCTGTGAGGGCTGAGATACGCGTTGCACAATCACCTTTCTTACACTATGGAGAAAAGGCATTGTTGAAGCTGAAGGCGATTTCAGGTGGTTTATTCAAAAAATATTTTTGTGGTAGCCTCATCTTTCTAATGATATACACCCTCACAGGGTGATGACAAAGCATGAATGACAATGTGAGCCACTCGCGCTGATGTACTTCAAGGGAAATCCTCTCATGACTTTATTACTTTCACAGTCTCTACCCCCTCAAGCCTCAGACCAGCTGTTAATGATTATTAAACTCACACTCTCCTTATATCTTTTTGGATTTCAAAAATATTTAGTATTGTGATTTGTGGTCAGGATTCTCTTGATTACAAATAACAGAAAATCCACTGGAGGAATTTTGGAAATAAAAGGAAGGAGAGATTTGGTTATCAGGATATGGGGGCTCTTGGAAGCAGGGGACCAGGGAGCCCCTTGATCCTCCCCACTGTAATGAAACACAGTCCTCCTCTCTGATTGGAGCCCAGGACATTCTCTCTTCTGTCTCTCAGCCTTGCTTCACTCCAGGAGGGCTTTTTATTCTTCATCATTGCAGATGAGCCTTCAATTTCCCACCTGGTGAAGAGAAAAAGACCCTGCATTCTTTTTTTTTTTTTTTTTTAAATTTATGTATTATTATTATACTTTAAGTTGTAGGGTACATGTGCATAACGTGCAGGTTTGTTACATATGTATACTTGTGCCATGTTGCTGTGCTGCACCCATCAACTCGTCAGCACCCATCAACTCGTCATTTACATCAGGTATAACTCCCAATGCAATCCCTCCCCCCTCCCCCCTCCCCCCTCCCCATGATAGGCCCCGGTGTGTGATGTTCCCCTTCCTGAGTCCGAGTGATCTCATTGTTCAGTTCCCACCTATGAGTGAGAACATGCGGTGTTTGGTTTTCTGTTCTTGTGATAGTTTGCTAAGAATGATGGATTCCAGCTGCATCCAAGTCCCTACAAAGTACTCAAACTCATCCTTTTTTATGGCTGCATAGTATTCCATGGTGTATATGTGCCACATTTTCTTAATCCAATCTGTCACTGATGGACATTTGGGTTGATTCCAAGTCTTTGCTATTGTGAATAGTGCTGCAATAAACATACGTGTGCATGTGTCTTTATAGCAGCATAATTTATAATCCTTTGGGTATATACCCAGTAATGGGATGGCTGGGTCATATGGTACATCTAGTTCTAGATCCTTGAGGAATCGCCATACTGTTTTCCATAATGATTGAACTAGTTTACAGTCCCACCAACAGTGTAAAAGTGTTCCTATTTCTCCACATCCTCTCCAGCACCTGTTGTTTCCTGACTTTTTAATGATTGCCATTCTAACTGGTGTGAGATGGTATCTCATTGTGGTTTTGATTTGCATTTCTCTGATGGCCAGTGATGATGAGCATTTTTTCATGTGTCTGTTGGCTGTATGAATGTCCTCTTTTGAGAAATGTCTGTTCATGTCCTTTGCCCACTTTTTGATGGGGTTGTTTGTTTTTTTCTTGTAAATTTGTTTGAGTTCTTTGTAGGTTCTGGATATTAGCCCTTTGTCAGATGAGTAGATTGCAAAAATTTTCTCCCATTGAACAAAGCTGGAGGCATCACGCTACCTGACTTCAAACTATACTACAAGGCTACAGTAACCAAAACAGCATGGTACTGGTACCAAAACAGAGATATAGACCAATGGAACAGAACAGAGTCCTCAGAAATAATACCACACATCTACAGCCATCTGATCTTTGACAAACCTGACAAAAACAAGAAATGGGGAAAGGATTCCCTATTTAATAAATGGTGCTGGGAAAATTGGCTAGCCATAAGTAGAAAGCTGAAACTGGATCCTTTCCTTACTCCTTATACGAAAATTAATTCAAGATGGATTAGAGACTTAAATGTTAGACCTAATACCATAAAAATCCTAGAGGAAAACCTAGGTGGTACCATTCAGGACATAGGCATGGGCAAAGATTTCATGTCTAAAACACCAAAAGCAACGGCAGCAAAAGCCAAAATTGACAAATGGGATCTCATTAAACTAAAGAGCTTCTGCACAGCAAAAGACACTACCATCAGAGTGAACAGACCCTGCATTCTTTTTCCAAAATTATATACTGCAGTCAAATACAGCCAAGTTAAAACTAAGCTCTTTTAGTTGCCATTTCTGGTAGTTTCAAATGGAAGATGCTCATTGGCCCAGCTTGGGTCAGGTGCTTTTGTCTGGTCCAATCAGTGTGGCCAGAGAGGGACGGAGGGTCTCACTTTATAAACGTGGCTGCCTCCACTGTAACCACGTGGTTGAAGATCTGGAATTTGGAATTTGACTCTCAAACTTTACCTACCTGTAGTCAAGATGGTCTAAGCATGCTATGGCTGTGGAAGGACAAACACAACTTTCTGTGATTCTGTCCATTTGCTTTTTACAAAGCAGAGCCCCACACTCAGCACACAGATAGGGAGAGTTTTGACGTTGTAGTTTTCCATAAATATTGGAGTTAACTTTCTCATACTAAAGTATATTTGCTGTCCCAAAACCATGCAATGGGGTCATTAGGTCAAATGACAAGAGAAAATAGTTTGACTTTTCTAATTAAGAAGAAATTTTTGTTAAGTAACTCACAAGTTTAAAAGGATTGTACCTACTTACAGTTTGCTATGTACAAACTATAAACAGTTTAATACGTACAAAAAGCTTGATTTTGTAACATAGACATGTTATTTTTGTAAAAAAGAGTGAAAGTTCTTTGCATCACTGTGGAAAAACACATTATTTCATTCATACATACTGTGTACCAGAGCACAGTAGAAAATTATACTTTTGGATAATGAAAAATAGAGAGCATACAATATAAAATCATATGGTTCAGAATTTCATGGGCATCGTGAAAATGCTACATGGAAAGCAGAACATTAAGTTTCTTATCATATGTGCAGTGTTCTGAAAGCAAACAAGCGATAGCGCAGAGTAAAATTAAATGATTGCTTGTTGAACATGATGTGTGTATTCAGGTGTGTAGCATGGCTACTTATGGAGCAGTTTTGTCATTTTGCCCATTTTTAGTTGACTAACTTAAATCAATATGTAGTATTTTGGTTAAAGCCTGATGAACGTTTTCTCCTTGTTCAAATCAAATGAAAACTGGATCCTCTGGCCCAGTTGTGAGTATGAACATGGATTTATTCTCTCTTTATCTTTTCATATAGGAGATGGCAGTTCATAAATCTGGTGTCTCAATCTTAGAGATACTTTGAGAATAATGAGATTACCTTTAAGACACCTCCACTCATTTAACTGTTGCTGAATCACTTTTTTTCGACCAAGGGTTTAGTTTCATTTTCTGATGGAATGTTATGCATTTGTATGCTCACCTTCATTCTCCATTAAAAAAAATAAAAATAAACACACACACACAAAACAAAATATCTCACAAGGTTTGGTGTCCTTAATTCCAAACGGTTTCTTGATCTCGAAGGACTTCAGGCAACCTGAAAGGAGCCCTTGGATCAGGGACAGTGCACACCGCCCTTGCTGTGGGAAACTGTAGAAGAGTACAGTCTGTGGTTAAACCAGTGGCCAAAGCTTGATTAATTCCATACAGTCCACAGAATGAGAACTCAAACACCATGGAAATTTACAGAAGGTACAGAGACCTGGGCTAAGCAGAAATGATACCATTTTTCCCCTATTCATCAGGAGTTAGAGTCTTGTGTAGAAACCCTGCAGATGACCATTGTTGCTCCATCGCTAACGGGGTGGACCAGTGATGTGCATCGACCACTTCTACTTGGATTATCCACGTGGATGTTCTCAACCCTGCCAACAAGTCCCAGAGGAGATTGGGCTTCACATGAGGGAAAATGCAGCTGTCACCTTTCAGTTATAATATCTTAACCATCAAATTATCAATACAGTATTAATAATGATGTTAATTACACATATGTGTGGCAAAATTCTGTCCGCACACTTACCAATTACTTTTACAACAGCTCTAAAAGCGGATGTTATTGTTTTTATATTGCACAATATGAATCTGAATCTCATGGAAGTTAAATAATTTTCCAAGGCTCTAACTAGTAAATAGTAGAGTCAGAATTTAATGTAAATCCACCTAAATGTAAAGTTTGTATTTTTCTCACTGTGATATATTTTCTAGTTTTCTAAGCCACAATCTCTTGAAAATTAAAATATTATTTATATACCATAAATTACCCTTTTAAAGTGTACAATTTCATGGTTTTCGGTATACTGCAAATTTGCACACCATCACCACTCTCTAATTCCAGAACATTTCATAATCCTCTGAAAGAAACTCAATACCCACTACCAGGCACTCTCCACTCCCCCTCCCCATAACCCCTGGAAACCACTCATCCACTTTCTGCCTCTATAGATTTGCCTATTCTGGGTATTTCATATACATGTAATCATATGATATCTGGCTTCTCTCACTTAGCATGTTTTCAAAGTTCATCCAAGTCGCAGCATGTGTTAGTACTTTATCTGTTTTATGACTGAATAATGTTCCCTTGTGTGGTGATGGTTACAACACATTTTTTTTTATCCACTCATCAGCTGATGAACTTTTTTCTATTATGAATAATGCTATGAATATTGTGTATAAGTCTTTGTTTGAATACCTTTTTTCAATTTGGGGAGGTATATGCATAGGTATATTTTCTTATTTTAATAAAATAAATCTTATGTTTCAGAAATTCAAATGTGGGTTTTAATTCAGAAAATATTTATTGATTGTCCACTAATAACAAGCATGTGGCTAAGCATCATAGGTCAGAGAAAGAGAAATAAAAAGGCCCCCTGCCTTCCAATGAGTCCCACCCTCTCATAGTCTTATGGCTGTGAGTGGCAGGTGTGTGCACATGCACGCTCTTCCCTGAGAAAAAAATAACTTGACGTGTAGACAAGTCTGAAATTGGCTTATCAACAATGATTTGGGAGCTGCCAGATTGTGGTACAATTTTGACACTATCTTTTCAAAGAGATCTGAATCAGACTGTGTCATTAACCTCACAGGCCTTTAGCCATGAAAAAAAGTATCTTCATCCAAAGCAATGAATAGACAAATTAAATTTTATTAGGAGTTTAATGATTCATAATTTATTACTTGTTTGGCAGTCACTTAGTTCAACAATTCATTCATTCATCTATTCAGTATACGTGCTCACCCTGGCACTGTGCTAGGTGCTGGAGAGGTAACGTAGAAAGGGAGGAGCCTGGAGTTCCTGTTCTCTCAGAGCTTTCAGCCTGGAAACGGATGCAGTCAAGCAAACAGGGGATTGTAATGGAGTGTGATTGAGGCTTTGGTAGGGAAATACAGGATGTTAGTAAACCCCAAAGGAGAAATCTCTTACCTTGATTAGGAGAAGCAAGAAGACGTTCCTGGAGGAGTGATGCCCAAGCTAGACCTGAAGAATGAGTTAGTTTAGCAAAGAATTTATAGGAACTCATGAACAGTGTTTCAGGAAGAAAAAAACCACATCTCTGCAGGACTGCACTTTTGTTGAACTGAAGACAGTTTATTGAGACCAAAGTTCACAAGACCCTGAGGATGAGAAATGGGACAGAAAATCGTACCTGGAGCAGATCATTCAAATGCCTTAAGCTTTGCTATGGGTACTGGAATTTATTCTAAAGGAAGCAGGGAGCCATATAAAACTATATGTAAGTAAGTGAGATGATCAGATTTGCTGCGGGCTTTAATATGGATAATAATTGGAGACTGGAAGCAGAGGGACAAGTTCAGAGCCTGTTGCATTAAGCTACAGATGAGGGATTGTGTCCTGAACCAGGGAGTTGGCTATGGATACGGAGAGAATTTGACAGATATCTGCTACATAGGATGTAGGATCTGCAAGACTTGGTGGTCGGTAAAGGAACTGGAAGGCATGAAGGAGGGAGAAGGAGGAGTCGGAGGAGGCCCCCAGATTTCTGGACCCCTCCCATATTCCCTCAGCCCTTGTCATTTGGTGCTTGCCAGCCCAACTTTGAACTGCCAGCATTTGCATGTCTTTCCTTGAGGGGCTGCCAGGCTTAAGTTTAACAGAATTAACACCCCCAAGGAGGAACTCTCAAGAAGAGAGTTGACAGATAAATACCCCACTTCCCTCACTTTCTGGGTGGGTCAATGCTAAGGCATGTTCTGTGTGGTCTCCCAGACTTCTCCATAGGGTGAACCCCAGTTGCCCACAAAAGGGACTGGCTTGATGTGCACTTTTTATTGGCTGCTTTTTCTTCCCTATCTCACTTCTTTACTCCCTTATTGGTGTATTCTAGAGTTGCCTCCCAAATAAACTACTTTCTTGCACATCCTTTTCTAAGCATCTTCTTTTAGGGAACCCAATCTAAGGTATCCGCGTTGTAAACATGGATAGAAGACCAGTCATAAAGTTAGGGAATGCCCAGGGAGTGACCTGTGTGTGTTGATGGTGGTAGTGATGGTGGGTGAAGTTAAAAGAAGTGGAATCAAGTATCAAAAAACCAGTTCTGTAAGCACGGAGGCTGAGATTCCAGGGGACATGGAAGTGAAGGTGTCATCTGGGCAGTTGGTCTGAAGTACAGAAGAGAGGGCTCAGCTGGAGGTGATGACTGGGGGTTTATGGAAAGAACAGGTGGGGGCAGGGTGCCAAGGACAGATCCTTGAGTAAAACTGCCACTCAACAGGGAGGCAAAGAGTTGTTCACTAAGGAGATGGAGAGGGAGTGGCCAGAAATAAAAGGAAAACCAGGACGGGGGGTGGCACCCAAAGATGAGCATCTCCAGGTACATGTTATAGTGACTCATTTAAACTATCAGCTCCACAGGCTTCTCCCAGCACCTCCGTGGACTCTGTAGGTTCCATCCCTACATCTCAATGCTTATCACAGTTCATCCTTTCCTGGAACGTAGTCTTTGTTTTCTGGTTCTGCTACAGAATCAGGAAATACAATGTTACCACACTGTAAATTTGTAGAAAATCCATAATACTTGTGCAGCTTCCTGCCTTTCATTTTCCTCCTCCAATAACTGAAAGAACATGAGAATTACAATAATAAATTTCCTCTGATAAGTTACTTGCTAGTTAATGCACATCAATCAAGAAAACATAACCTTTAATTCTTTTATTTTTTAATATTCATGTTTATTTACTTTTACATTTTTAATTTATCTTGTCTGAAAAATATAGCTCAAAGGTTCAATATCAATAGCAATGAAAAACACAAAGTTCGCTCTCAGTCCTTTCCTGCCCTGGTTTGAAATGTGAGCTTTATCATTTTTGGAATTTTTATACAAGCTTTTGTTTGCTTTCGGTTTCTTCTTTGTCAACCACTTACAAAAAAAAAAAAAAAAAAGACAACTTTTTGTGCATTTTCTTTTCCCGATGAAAGGTACGGCGCTTCTGTGAACGAGCAGAGAGAACTCTGCAGCTCCTGTGCTCCATCTGCCTTCGTCAGGTGGGCTGTTTGTAGCTCCTCTGGCTCCTGTAGGACACAGGACTTCTCTAGAGCAGAGCTCCACGTTTGTTTTTAAAATCCCAGATATGTTCAATTTTCTTTTTAAATTTCTCTTGTTTTGTACATTTAGGCTTATTTTTGTGCTGTGGTTGGCGTGGTCTGCGCATTTTCTCCCTTTTAGCGGCTGTGACAACCTTTTTCTTTACTTCATAGCATGCTGTGCAATTGCTTTTGCTAATGTTCTGTGGCCACTGAGGGGCAGAAGTGATTGGTGTGAATATGGGTAGGGTCAAGTAGTGGAAGCATTTTCTTATACACTTGACATTTTAAATCACAGAAAGAGAGCTCAGAGAGACACTTGCAGAAAGGGCACTTGTTTAAATGTGCACTGAACAGGCAGATTCCAGAGTCACACAGCTCAGGTATAAAAACCGGTTCACTCACAAGTAAAAACCCTGGGAAGTTGTTTGACTTCTCTGTTCTATGGTTTCTGCATTTGTAGAAACAAGTAACCGCTTCCTAATAGTGAGACAGAGGAGAAAAGATTGATTTAAACTACATGAAATTGCCAGCATTCATCCCTTTTGGCCTGGAAGAATGGCAGTTTCATATGGATCTGCCTAATCATACAGAATTCTTGACCTTCGTAGCTGCTGTCAGGATAAAAGTTAACCTTGAGAGCCAGGCCTCTTTACTCATAAACAAAGTCCAGCATGCCTTGAAGCCTACAAATGCAGAGCCATCTCCCCCTCTCTTCCTCCACTCTTCCTTGACCCCTCCACTCCTCCCTCTCCCTCCTCCTGCTCCACCCCTCCCCCATGCTTCTTTCCTCCCTCCTCCACTCCCCCTACTTCTCTTGTCCTCCTCACCCACTCCTCCCAAAGGCCTTGACCCCAAAAGGTTTCAGTTAACTCTCTAGAAACTAGGTCCCATCTCTGATCTGTTCCTTGGAGCCTTTTCTGGGCCCCTGGTCCTCAGATTCCTTATCTGCCAGATGGAAACTTCACACCAACTTCCTGGTGTGCTGTGAGGGTGAAATGAGGGGAAGAGTGAAAGGTCTCAAGTCATAATGTGGGCACTTCCCTTACACCCAGGCCTCCGTAGCAACCACACATGGAAGCCGACCCACTGAGCCTTGGAACCAGCAGGGACACAGGACACTTGTCCTGGCTCAGGCAGTGGGCCCAGGGGAGGGTTCTCATTTCCCTACTGATTATCTTATATCATCACTTGTTCTGTGTAGCCTTAAGTAAGCCATTTATGACCTTTGAACCTAAACATCTTCACCCATTAATTGAAGAAATTGGGAAGCCCCTTTCATCTTTATTCAGTGATTTGAATTATTAGTAAATTGTAAAACGCATAAGCATACAAAAGAAATGTTATCGAATGTTCATTACAGCATTATTTTCAGTAATAAAACAAGGAAAACGATTTAAATGATAGATTGTGGGAGATTTATGACAGAATATTGTACATCTCTTAAATCATATTTTATAAGAATGTGTAATAAACATCTTTATCACTTTAAAGCAAAATAAAACAGATCCACAAAATACAATAGGTAATTTTATTTCCAACTCTGTAGATATAGATGTGGATAAAGAAATAGAGGTGTGGCAATAAATAATGAAGAATTACAAGAATACACATAAAAATATTAGATATTATCATTGTCATGTAGTAGAATTGAGTGGTTTAATTATTCCTTACTATTTTATGTATTTCATAAATTTTCTACAGTGAATATACATATATATAACAGCGCATATATATATATATTCCAGCACATGTCATTATGTCATTTAAAATACATAGAAAAAGTGAACACCAATAGCCCATAAGGATTTGTCTTCTTAATTTTCAAACATCACCATTAATTATTTCGTTGCATTATGGCCACACCTTCATCTTTCAGGAGTGGGAAAGGTGATTGGGGGTAAGTGAACACTGTAAAGTTGGAGGAGAAGCTCTCTTTGTCCATCTCAGCAGCTTACTCAGCCCCATAAAGTAGTAGTTAAAAACAAGACTTGGTCTTTCTGGTGTCTGGACGTGACACATACTGTACTGCTGAAATAACAAAATCCATCTTTTTTTTTTCTTCTGGTATTCATAAAATAGAAATTAATTCAGGTAGTCTCACCCTGAAGTTTTGGAGAGAAAATTTAAATGAGTTCTCACATCACTACTGTGTCATTGCATTATGTGAAAATGTACCCCCAGTGCTCCTCCTTTTCCCCATCTGAGCAGTTTCTCTTGGCTGTACTTTTCCTGATGGTCAGGATCATTTTTTCTCACTCTTTCCTTAGTTCCTCTGCTGTCTCCTTCCATCCACTGCCAAAGTCCACCCACCTCCATTTGCCTAAAGTCTTTAGACGCTGAGTGGGTCCTCGCTGGGCAAGCCATCTGCATCACTCTTGACGGAAAATAAACACAGCCAAACAATGGGTATTTGGTTGTTTTCTAGGACTCATTCTTTTTCTACAAAAATAGCCCACCGAGGAGGCTGGTCAGGTGCTTTAAGGACTTTATGGCCGCTCTGGTCCATCCGGGTTCAGGTGTGGACTTCAGTAGTTATTCGGAAACTTGCTGTCGTTGATTTCTCTCAGGTGAAGGGACACTGCCCAGTCCAAATGAAGGCTTCTTAGGCTTTTGAACCTGGGGATGTAGCATCAGGGACTTCTGACCTCAGAGTTAGTTTGGCATTTACCGGCAGTGGCCTAAGACCCTCTGCCTGATCCACCCCTTCAAAACCAAATATTAGACAGGCAATGAATGGTTGCAGGTATTTCTGGACTGCCCTGGTAGTATTGTGCTAAAAAAACCAGGAGACTTCAAACCATAGGATTAATATGCCCTCTGATACTTAACTAGTGGGTGAGTTAATGTGGACATTTAAATGTGTGTGTATCTTTACATTATGCACAATATTACGCATCTACGAAAATGATCGTTTGCTCCAGCCAAAAACCAAGTGGTCCAATTTGAGGCATGACTCACTGGACCTACACCATGATACTCTGTTAAGCCCCCTTCTAATCATGAGACAACTTAGCACCTTTTCAAAGACCTTGGGAATTCACAACTGCGGTTGGATTAACCACACATAATACAAGCAGTTCCCAGTTTTCCACAGGGTTATTGTGCAGTACCCTGAATTGCCATTAGAGGTCATCAGTAGTCAACTCGCTGAGAGGCGGCCCCCACAGTGCCAACATTTGAAAGTCTAGAACATTCCTTAGGAAAATGTGTCTCTCGTTTTAGTGTTCTCACCTATAATATTAGTAGGTCTATCAGTAACTTGAGCTTCCTTGATTTTTACATTTAAGGCTTACTTCTAAGACATTATATTCAGGACTCAACGATCTACTAAGATGCTAGATTTTCATTAAGAGACCCATTGGTGCTGATAAGGGAACCTGTGTCCAAAAAAGCAGCTCCAAGTGGAATCTCTGATAGGGCCTGAGGGGATCCCGGCCATAAAATCCATAATACAACACTGATCAATAACAAGGATGAGTACCATCGTTTTAAATGCCTAATGGAACACCTGTGATGTACACGACTCTACAGCCACTGAAATAATTGTGAAAGGAGGCCACAAATGTATTGACATGAGAAGATACCCATGCTATACTGTTAAGTGAGAAAACTGGTTGAAAGAAAATCCTGTAAACTATGATCTCATTATGTATGTACCTACACATATATCTTTTTACTATAGATTTTTAGAGTCCAGAATCTAACAGTAATTATGTTAGGGAAATGAGGATGTGTTGGGTTTCTAAAGTTGCTCAATGCCTCTGTATGCGTTAGACTTTTTGCAATTGTGTATTTCTTTCATAATTAAAAACATTTCCTTTTTAGATGATGGAGAAAGTGTCACCTTTCTGATGACTTTCCTGGGACCTCCCGGAGGTCTGGGCTCCTTCCCTGTGTCCCTGGATAATAAGCCTTACCTCTGCTACACCTCCACTCATGTGGCATTCTAATTGTTCCATAATTTGGTCTCCCCAAATGAAGTCCAAGGAACTCAAGGTCATGGTCTGAGTCCCACCCGCTACTGTGGCTCCAGCACCCATCATACTTGCCGACAGGTAAATGTTCTAACCTTTATCTGCTGAATGAAGGAATGCCACATGGGATGTGTGAAAGTTAATCCACCCCTTCCAGGTTTGGTGTGTGAGCCAACCATGGAGGTGCCAATGGGGGCAGCTCTTCTTTCCCCTACAAACCCTCTCTGAAGTCTCCCCGTGGAAGATTTATTCACAGAGACGACAGTGTGGGAGTGATTACTCTGGGAGCCTCTCTGTGCATGGGAGGTGCAGAGGTCATGGGGGTGACTGCTGTAGTGGGCAGGCCCAGGTCCAGTGCATGTGGGACATGGCTCGAGTTGGCTTTCATCTCTGGGCTTCACACTTACAAAGGCTGGCTCCCTTATCTCAGCAGTCCTCACCTTTCAGCACGTCCTCCTGATACTTCAGATCTTTATGTGAGCTTAAAACACTGTGTTACATGCTGGGGGTGCAGTTGGGATCTGCCCATCACTACTCCTGCTTCAGAGGGCAACAACCAACAGACACAAGAATGGCAGTATACCAGTGAGTCCATAATCCTACAACTCCACTAATAGGGGTTTGTGCAAAGAAACCAATCTATACATTGATACAAGTGACACCATTGAGAAAAACATCAGGAATTGCCTAAATGTCTATCAATAGGGCTCTGAATAACTAAATCAGGCTCCGGAATACATTGAAGTATTCCCGGGCAGGATAAAAATGAGGACTGTGAGAATCGTGTGAGAATCACCAGGAAGTTTGTTCAAAGCAGACTCTCAGCGTATCTGGGGTGCAAGATGCTGATTGTATAGAATGAAGAGTCTAGGAACCTTCATTTTAAAAATGTGTCTTGGGCAGTTTTACTGTATACGTCATGGGAACCCATCTTTGGGAAACACTAGTGCAGCTGTGAATTAACTGATGTAGAACAGTAGGCATGCCAGAAAAAAAAAAATCTACAGTCTGCAAATGCACAGAAAGCAAGTATCTGAACGATTACAGGTCCAAATTTTTATTGCTGGTTGAGTATTAGTGGAGAATCTTTACGACTAATTCATTTATATATACTTTTTGGCTTATCTGTGTTTTGTAATTTTTAACAAGAAGCTAGGATGACTTATGTAAAAATGAAACGATGAAATCTAAAACAAATATCACTGTCTTACTTGTCTGGTGGGCATTTGTAGCAAGCCAGATAGACCTGAGGGAGGTGGAGGCAGGGCAGGGGACCCTCACCTCCTCACTGCTCTCCAGTGGAGAGCTGGAGTCTGGGTGAGGGATGGTCTCTGACTCTACTTCCTGAAAACATAGTGGTCCCCAAGCTGGACATGGGGCTTCTGCTATTATTCACTTTTAGAAGTGACCTTTTTCCTGGGCCACAGAAAAATCAAATCAGTAGATTTTTCTCAATGTTTTTCTGTTTCTGTCCTGTAATTTTAAAAATCATTGAACACTTCCTAAATGGAATCTACATAAGATGGTATCTGATTTAACATGGAATTGTATATTCAGCTATTGTAAGCTTGACCCATCCAGTATTTCCACATGATTCACACACCACAAAGAATGCACAGACCATCCAGATTCTCTCACATTGGAGCCATTCGAGAAGCACCAGTACAACAGAAAGAGCAAAAACCAAAATCAAACATGAATTCCAACCTCAATTTTGTCTGAGTGACATGGGAACACAGGTGCACTTAACCTTTCTGAGTCTGTTTTACTTCCATATACACAAGTGTAATTATGGATAGTCCAAAGGGCCGGGCGCTCGTCAGAATGAAAAGTGCTGGTGCCAAGCTCTCAGCAGCATCTCTGATACTGAGTGCGAACACGGTAACTGCTAGGTCCACTCCTTGTCCTGGAGGTTGGGCCCTGTCCCCTGCAAGGACAGAACCTCTGCTGTGCTGAAGTTCGCCTCAGCGACACACGTGCCTGGCTTTGGTGCTCTGCTCAGCAGCTGTCCACAGTCCAAACTCCCTGCCACACACCCCCAGTCCTCCCGGCCATTCCCAACCTCCTCCTCACCTGCTTATTTTCATTTGCCCCCTCCTGTTTATCTAGTCTGGGTGGCTTCCGCTATTGGACTCTGCTGTCCACACCTCCCTGTCCTCAGCCTCAGAATGTTATTTATTGAACAGGGAGAGAAAAGGAAGTACTTCTATGTTGGTCTCTCTTGGGGCCCCTAAATGCTTGATATAGGGAAGAATTGGGGGAAAACACATCATTTCTGATTTTCCCAGGGAAATGCACCTTGCAGTCTGGGGCAGTGCTGGACACAGGGGACATGTCGATTGACCCTAAGGGTGTCTCCAGCACCCCGTGTGGATACAGAAGCACAGGTGCCCCTTCGGTGGATTAAACGCCAGCCGCTGAGAAATACACACACACACACACACACACACGCACACACACACACACACACGAAAGAAAAGACAAAGAGAAAGTGCAGGATGTGATTAAGAGCCATGTTGGTTACCAAGGTGTTTTCTCTTCATAGCAAAGTACGTTTGGTTACCAGAGAAGACAAGAGAGGTAGGAAGTCACAGTCCAGGTGCTTGAAGGATCTTAAGGCATTGATGTGACCTCGTCTGCAAAGTTGACAAAGAAGGAGCCACGGGAACCTCAGAGCAGCCAGGGTGACTTCAGGAAGGGGCATGGGTGGGAGGCTTAAGAGATGGCACAGGGCATGGGCAGGAGGTGGGGCAGGTCTGTGCACACCCAGGAGGGGATTTGACCTTGGCTCAGGATGTCATAAGGAGCTCGTGAAGACCATGGCAGTGCCGGAACGAATGGGCACTGGAGAAGCTCTTTGGCCTTGACAATTTGATTTCGAGAGCACCAGTATTACCACAAGAGTTAAAATCCATCTTATGAAAGTGGAGTGTTGTTATTATTTGCAGTTGACACAGAGTAAAGAGTGCTCTCTTAAAATGTCCATCCATTGGTCCGGAAACCAAACCTAATGCCCTATCAAAACCCCCGTGCACCATAACTAATCCTTAGGCTGATCATTCATGGAGCACTGATTATTGTTTCTGCATAATTTGGATGTTAATGTAGAATATTAGTCCTGCTTTACTTTAATAGAAAAGACCACTGCAGTCTTCCCTCTGTCATGTTACTCAATACCCTACTGTTTGCTCTTATTCTTTTCGATGCTCAGTTTTTCTAAGGAGTCAGAGCTTACCTGCACCAGGTAATCCCTCCAAAGCCAGTAAGAAACACGCAGTAAATACACAGCAATCTAAAAAACAAAAACAACAAACAAACAAACAAAAAAACCAGGGCAACAAGTCAGAGATCAGCTTTCCTTCAGTGATTAAGATCTAGGCAGGGGTTTTATTGTTTTAGATGAGCAGAAAAGTTGGGGGAAACTATCTGTCATCAGATCCCAAACCTCACTGTCACCAGGAGCGAATATTCCCACCCTTTCCTCCTAAGTGTGTCTCTGAGCCCTTCCTTAGGGCCTGGTCAAAAATATGACAAATCAATTCATACCAAGGTGTTGTTCGCTCTATTAAGGATGCCACTACTTGACTGAAAGGGAACAAAGGCAGAGGGAATACTTCCAGGGTGTCATGACACCAGTGGAAAGTCACTTGGCCACCTGGCCAGCCACCTGTCTTAAGGGCAGCCCATGGCCAGGCCCTCAGAGATCCCCCCTCTTACTAAGGCCCTAAGATGCTTGAATGTGGGAGACATTGCCCATTTCTACCTCAGTAGATGCGTGTCAGACCACCAGACCCTCCCTCCATCTGCCTTTTTAGTGGATAGGTAAAGTATGCTCTTTCCCAAAGCTTCCTTTGTAAAGGGGAGAGCAAGTAGGGGTGTTTCACCCAGGCCAGGGGGCTGCCTGGGGTGCCTAGCCCGCCAGATCCACACCCATTCTCCTGAACAGCATTTCTACCAGTGTCTTCTGAGGCTGCAACTGCAGCTTTCCGTCCACGCATTCTTTTCTGTATCTTAGTAATTCTGATTTGGTTCCAGCCCTGAGTCTTGGCCAGACAGTCAAGCTGGCTTTTTAAGGTCACTGAAGATGCCTGATCTCACTCCGTTGGGGGTTGACTCAACTGGCTAAATATGCAGAGTTCCAAGGTTGAGAAAGGAAACAGTATCTCCAGGGGAATTACTGCAGGACCAGGCCATTCAGGTAGAGGAGCTTTTCAGGATTGCCATGGTAGCTGACCATGAGACTCTGACCCACGTGGCTTTTTTCATATCTCGTCTTCCATGTCCATGTATAATCATTCACTTGGCAGTCAACAACCCACTGCAATCAAAAACACTACTGCTACAACCCCTAAAATGACAGGAAGAAAACCAACTCACTGTGTTCTTACTGAATGCCAGAGACTGTGCTAAGCCTTCACATGGACTGTCTCACTTATTTAGCATCATGTACACACTTGGCCTCATTTAAAAGGTAAAGAGACCGAGGCCCAGAAAGGTTCTATAACTCACCCAGGGTCACACAGCACTCAAGGACTGGCTTTAGGATTTGAACCAGCTTATCTAACTTCAAAGTTTTTGAACTTTGCTCTATGTTCTTTGAAAGGTGGAATCATACAAATCACAACTAGAGCTGAAGATGGGGAAAATGAAGTCTCAGAGAGTTTAGTGACTTGTCGTCCAAAGTCACATGGCGAGATCTGCTAAAGTTAGTTTTCTTCCATACCCTGGCAAGGTGGACTAAATTACATTGAAAATGCCCCTGGCTCTGCAGCCCCCATCCCCACCCCACTGCCAGAGGCCAGAAGGAGGTGCAGTCGTCACCCAGCTGCGGTCCCACATTGCTTTCTATGAAGGCAGAAACTAGGACTTGTCCCCTGCAAAAGGCTAAGAGCCAGAGTGGGAAATTTAGTGTGGAACTTCTCTGCCTTTTCATTTATTTTATGAATTTGTTAACCATTCTCTTGAGAAACTGCACTGTTTTTAAACTGCACGTTTTCTTTAGCTTTGGAGACCAAGTCACATAATGATGCTGACCTAGTCAGCACAGACCACTTGGAATAGCAGAGCCTTTGAATGCATTTGTGTGTAATGATTACTATAAACACAGCTTTCTTTATGTATTATTAAAATTATCAGTAATGGCAGGCTAATACTGATTTCCTGTCAAATCTTTTCATAATGGTATTTAAGTAAAAATATTATAATTGGGTTGTTCTTTACTGTCCTTAGAATGAAGAGGAGTAACGTTTAACCATCATGTAACTTTTCAAAATAGAAGTCTACTTTTCAAATATTATTTGTTTCTTAGTTTTTCCACTGGAAAGAGCATTAAATAAACTGTATTCCAAAAAATGGAATTAAGTTAAATAAGCATATCTTCAATTGGTGCCACTAAATGATCCTTAAATCAAATCTTGAATTGACCCTTTCTTGAAGACAGGGAAAAACATATTTGTGGCTTGCCTGTGAACTCTCCCAGGCTTCTTTCTGCCAAGCAGGCTGGGGGATTCCCACAGTGCCCTAGCATATGGAGGGTTTGCTGGGCTGTTTGTCAGCAGCTATTGTTCTCTTTCAATACCTGTTTCTAAAAAAGCGAGAACACTGTCTGGTTCCACAGAAGTTACCAAAAGTAACAGAATACACTGTAGGTTGTCTAAGCTTCCTCAGGCATTGCAAGCCTTTGATCTTTCTGGATTTTCTCCTCTTCTCTTCGCCAAGGAACCAGTCCAAACCCTTAATCTTTCTAACTCAAGAGAAAGTCATAGAGGCAGCGTCAAAATTGGACGTCTAAATTGAGACTGAGAGCAGGAAGACATCTAGGGTTTTAAGAGTGGTGAGGACTTATAGTTCACTCTCTTGTTGGCCCCTGGGACCAGAGGATGACAGGACCTTTGGAAGCCAGAGCATGATTGTGGGAGCACCTCAGAAGGTTGGACTTGGGCCCTAGGGTTCAAGCTGGCCAAGCTCTCAGCATGGCAGGACCTCCAGACTTCAAGAGGTGCACTGGTGGTAGGAATCACAAAGGTGACCACCGTAATCTGAAGACAGAGGGGACCTACAAATATTTTGCTGAGGATGATATTTCTGCAATCTTTGTACAGACCTGAGGAGTGCAAAGAGAGCCCAGCAATGGCTTTCACTGGGTTTCTTGACGACCAATCTCAGGCATCCCAAAGTCACATTTAATTTAGCTGAAAAAAAGAAAATTAAGTTCCAGGACTTGATTTTCATTCCCAAGTTTCTGGACAAAGATTCATGCTCACCCCACACGGATGTGTGATCATTTTTGGATCATTTCAGGTCTTGGTAGGAAATTGACTTTTACTCCAAAAGTTTTAAACAAAGAGAATTTAATGATGTGACTCTTTACTAAAGTGTGTGCACAGCTGAGAAAATCAAGAAGAAAGGTTGAAGCATGCAGAGACAAGCAACATGGAGAAGCTGTTACTTACCCAATATTTTCTTGCTGGCTGCAGCCCGAGGCCACTCTCGGCCACTGGAGGCCACCTCAGTGGCTTTCTCTCTGACGTGGCCATCTCTTTAAGGCTAACAGAAGAGTCCCTCTCTTTTTGCAGTGTGCCAAGGTGGAGTGTTGTGTAATGTAACCTGACCACAGGAGTAACATCCCATCACATTTACAGGTCTCACTCACATTGGAGAGCAGAGAGGGTCATACAGGGTGCACCTTGGAATTCTACCTACATGGCCCCCAAGAAGTCTGGAGCTTATATCAGCGACTTCAGGATGAGAGAAGAAAATGACTCTTCCTCTCAAATTAGGAAATCTCAGTGAAGGATTCTGATTGGCTCAGATACAGCTGCAGTCCCCTGATCTGTGGCCATGAGGGCAGAACTGTTGTAAGAAGAAATAGGGTAAAACCAATTGTCTTTACACTGGGGAACACCGAATCACCCAGATTCTTTAGAACTTTTAGAGCTAAACCTAACATGATGAAACAAAACACATCAACTGCCTATGGAAGGAGGGAAAGGAAGCAGCAGTGGGCAGAGGGAGAATGGGATCTGGGAGGCTTGCACAGGATCAGTCTTCGCCAATAAAGCCATCAGTGATGGGCTACCATGGTCCTTCTTAGTTGACTCAAGTTGGGCCGAGATGGCCAGTCCTTGATACTCCCAGAGTGACCAGTCATTACACATGGGCTGCTGGAAAAGGATATGGTTTGGGGTGAGGTGTTTCTCTGAGCCCTTCCCCTACCCTGAAACTCCTGAGATCTGAAGGGTGTCTGCCTCCAGCCCTCTTAGCAGGTAGGACCACAAGACTTTCCTTAATGGGGGATATGGGTGGTGCATTGTGGTCCCCACCACAGACCCTCAGGTTTATCCCTCCGTGAATTTGCAGAGAGACCACCCTATGCAGAACCTTAACATCTGTTCTCCACTCTCTTGTCTCCTGGGCTCCCACCCTCCCCAACAAATGCTAAATCTCTCCTGTTAACATGTGAAACCACAGTTCAAAAACTCTATGGCCCCCAATTTCCCAGGGTTCAAGTTCCTAAACTTTAGCTAAGCTGGGAGACCCTTTACAATCAGACCCCCAACAAATATTTCCAGGATTTTCTTCAATTTTATGTATCAACTGACTTCTTCACAATACCAAGTTTCTGTTCTCTAAGCCCTCTTTTCCTCATCTTCTCTGCTTTTTGACATTTTCCTTTTTCATCTCATCCTCCTTCACCATATACTACTATGAAAATCCTACTCATCTTTCAGGGTCCTGCCATAAAATCTTTCCTCCATTGAATCATTATGGGCCACAGTAATCTCATCCTCCCCAGAAATATGAAATCCTTATCTTGGGCAACATTAATTCTGTGTTCCCGACTTAATGCCATGGATCCTAGGCTATCAGTTTCGGGGTATATTCTTAGTATGGGTCTTCCTGAAAGCAGGCCTGAGACAAGAACATGGGCAGGTGACCTCTTCTGGGAGGTGAGATGGGGGATGCAGTAGATTGAAGTGCAGAGGAGGGAAGGAGGGTTGAAGGAGAGTAAGGAGAACAGGGAGAAAGGCCCATGATGCATGTGTGACTGAGCAAATTACAGCGTGGGCACCAGGGCTGGCTGCGTTCCACCCAGGAAACTCTGAGGAGCCTCATAGACTCATCTCAGGGTTGCCCAGCAGAGGACAGGGAGCCTGGGGCCTTGACCTGGTGACTCTCATCCACCGCCTGTTGTTCTCAGGGTTGTTAGCGCCATTGACCTGCCAAGTCACTTGTGTCTATGAAGGAGCAAGTCAGAGAAAACCCTCAGGCAGAGAACACAGGAAGGCATTTGCAGTAGTCAGCTGTTGATGTACTGGGAATGTGGATGGCAGAGCAGGTGGACTGGGAGGGGGCTGGCAGGGTACAGGTGTCAGCCGTGCCTGCCCCACTTTTCCCAGAGACTACAATCCTCAAATTCATTCTTGCTACATTCCCCCACAGCACTTGGTTTTTTACCTAACAGGCACACACACAAAAAAAACAAAACAAAAAATCAAAACCACTAACCGATGTTGGATGCACACCTGGGGGCCAGAATAATGCCTTTTAAGCCAGGGGTCTCTCAACTTCTTCTTCCTTAGTAGTGTCCATGGCTCCATGGACACTCGGCTCCATGTCACTGCTTTCAGCTGACTTAGCTCCTAACTCTTTGACCAACCTTTTCACTTCTCCATTGTAAGTTTTGATTCCTCTTCTCTGCCCATATATGTCACCATCCCTTGCAGTGATCCTGGCCACCTTTCATCAAAACATGGTTATTGATTGAATTACTATTCATCCATTAAGCTGGCTCTTACTGAGGCCTACTTGGGGCCAGGCCTTGTTCCAAGAGTAAGAACACAACACTCATAGGGTTTAACTTCTATTGTTAACAAATCAACAAACAGAAACAGTATAATGGCTGGGCGTGTTGGTTCATGCCTGTAATCCCAGCACTTTGGGAGGCTGAGGTGGGCGGATCCCCTGAGGTCAGGAGTTCGAGACCAGCCTGACCAATATGGTGAAACCCCGTCTCTACTAAAAGTAAAAAATTAGCCGGGCATGGTGGCGCATGGCTGTAATCCCAGCTACTTGAGACGCTGAGGCGGGAGAATTGATTGAACCTGGGAGGCAGAGGTTGTGGTGAGCCAAGAGATCATGCCATTGCACTCCAGCCTGGGCAACAAGAGTGAAACTCCATCTCAAAAAGAGGGAAAGAGAGAAAGAGAGAGAGAGAGAGAGAAAGAAAGAAAGAAAAAAGGAGGGAGGAAAGGAAGGAAGAGAAAGAAAGAGAGAGAGAGAAAGAAAGAAAGAAAGAAAGAAAGAAAGAAAGAAAGAAAGAAAGAAAGAAAGAAAGAAAGAAAGAAAGAAAGAAAAGATGTCAATGATAGCATAAAAGAGATTAAGAATTTTTTTTTTTAAAGGGGGAAGATAGGCTATTATTGATGGAGTGGCTAGGCTAGGTGTCTCTAAGGGTTTAATATTTGAGTAGAGAACTATCTCCACCTTTAGTTGAGAAAACTGAGGTTTAGGGAGCGACGTGTCTAAGGTCATACTGTGATAGTTGAAATTGGCTGCCAAGCCGTTTCACCAAAGTCTCAACCTACAAAAGCTATCCTGAGACCTAGGAGGGTGGAGAGGGACAGATAGGTAGAGGTTCAAGTTATCTCTTGTAATGAAGGAAAGGGAGAATTTTCTCCTCTCGGTGTCTTCAGAGAACATATGTCTCTTAATAATTTACTGCTCATGTTTAAGATCAGGAAGCATTCACAAGTTTCAAATGATGAAAGAATTGATCATTTAACAGTAAGCTTACCTGCTATTAAAAACAGGAAGGAGAAGGAAGAGGAGCAGAGAAAGGAGCAGAAATCAATACTTGTCATGGATGCCAGACCTCACAATTGAGTTGATGGAAGAAGTGCTCCCATTGGCCAAGGTAACGGGCGTAATATGAACACCGACTTCCTCTCCATATGCCATATTCTGGTATTTGTGGCCTCAAATGTTAGCACAAGAGAAGTCCTTTAAATTTCCAAGCTTCCTGGTTATATGATATTGATTAGGTTTTTTATATTTTATGTCCTGTAATTTCATTTTCAGGCTCATAAACTATATAACACCAAACCAAGGCTGTTTCATATATGAGACTTTTCAAAACCTTAAAAATAATCCTGGTTTTTTATTCAGCATCATTTTCCACTAGCTATACCATCTTATGCTGAAAAACCTTTTCAGATGGTTTTGTTGGATGCTTTCTTCAGCTCCTGTATGGCCTATGCATGTCCATCTGGAGTTCAGGCTTCCCATCCCATCGCCCATTGATAAGTTAAGTGAGGACACACCAGGTCTGTTTTGAGTTTATAAATAAATGTGTGAAGCAAGTTCAATTCATTAACAACTTGTGCCGAACTTTAATTTTTACTAGCATTGGATGTTTTGTTTGCCTTTCCCCACCAGGGAGAATCACGTTTCAAAAAGTGAAAGAGAGAGATAGGAGAAAACAGGCCCAAGAGGCCGGCTCTTCCTATCGAGAACGGGCTTGTGCTCTTCATGGCGACATTTGCCAATCCCTGTAAATGCTACCCCAAGCAAATCAGGAGACACCAGCAGATAGCTTATGGGGAGAGGCAGGCTAGGAGAGGCTAGTGCCCGAGGAGGAGGGGAAGGGAGTTTTCCTATCTGCACTTCTATTTGTTGTTAGCTCCTGTATCCACGTGGTGCAAGGGTAATATTCTGTGGTTTCTCTCAGGTCGACCCCCTGGGCTTGTGGGCCGTCAGCAGGGTCCCTGAGAGATCCAGCCCTGGGTCTCACGTGGTCGTGGTTACACACTTTCCCAGGTGTGCAGAGAGACATCTGTATCCCACTAGGAGTGGGACACCTGGGCTAGACTGCTCAGCCACTGAACAGAGACCAGAGGCAAAGTCCTGTCTTTCAGGTTCTGCTCTCACCTTTGAGAAAGACTTGTCTTTGAGGTTTCAGCAAACCAGGGGGATCCCAACCTCCAGGAAGGCAACAGAAGCTGCCTGCTCCCTGGCACGCGGAGCCTCCGAGCCCTCCGCTGATGACATATGAGCTGCTGACAGTATTGCCAATGTCTGAATTAAAGTTTATGTACTGACACACGGGGTGAAGAGAGAATTTTAGAGTCAGGATGTGAAAGTTCTTTTTCTTTCCACATTGGAGGTAATTATAGGCAAGTCCTGCTTACAGCAGCCAGGAGGGCCCAGTGCAAGCAGCGCTGTTTACTGCAGTTCCAGGTGAACTTCTTGCTGAGAGCTCTTCATTTTCATAATGGATGTAACTAAATCAATTAGCAAACAGAATCCAAATCGTGCCTGTTACTCAGGCTGAGGAGTTGTGCCTGACCCGTCCTCCCTCAACTCCTTATCCAAGCTATCCTGGGATCTGATTTGTTATCACTTCCTATTTGCCCCATGTTTTTGGCCTCCCTGCAGCTTTCCTGTGGCTTCTGCACCTGTCCTCCCTGAGGACTGGAATGGCCTCCTGCTGGTGTGTCTGTCCATTGTCTGTCCACGGGGAGCTTTAAAGTAGGAACATCTAAGTCCACCCCAGTGATTCAATATAATCGGTCTCAGGTGTGACCTGGGCAGTTTTTAAAAATCCACCCAGTGATTGAAATGCACAGCCAGGGTTGGGAACCATGGAACTAGAACCCACATCCCTGTTTTCAGTTGGTGCCTCCTCCACCAACCAAACTGTGAGAGTCTTGTTTAGTTACCTCCTCCAGGAGCCTTCTAGCTCGCCCAGACCAAACCTGTTTCCAAATCCTGCCTTTCATGTTCCTTCTTACAACGTTGCAATTGAATACTCACAAATGCCATTTGTTGTTTAATAGTGATTTTTGTGTCGGGGATCACACCCACCATGTTAAGTGCTGGAGTTTTCTATGGCCCGCGGAGCACCCAGCACATGGTGGGCATTGCGCAGGAGGATGCAGCCTATCCCGGGTAGCAGAGGCTGAAGACTCGCTTTGTGGCCTTGTCCTGGGGCATGTTTCTAAGTAACAGAAAGACACTTGTGGGCTATGTGACCATGAACAGGTTATTTGTGAAACTGGAGTTGAGGACAAGGAAAGAACTATGAAGGGAAGAAGGTCTGGGCAAGGAGGAAGAGGAGGCTAAACCACCTGCTAGTGAGATGATGCACTGGAAAGAGGGTAAACTTAGAACCATAAGATATGAGTCCAAGGAGCAGCAGCCACAGTGCACTTGCTTTAATATGAAAATGACATTTCAATATTGAGTAACAGCGGCTGCTCCAGAAAATATGTCTTGTCTCTACCCCATATATAGCACATCTATCCGCACTGCAGCCATTTTCAACAGGCATGCTCTTTAAAGACTGTACATTCCACAGGGCTGCTAAGGTGCGCAAGGAAAAGGAGCGAGCTGCTTTTCAAGGGGCAGCTGGAATTGTAATTTAAATTTGAAGCGCTACACTCAGAAAGACCTGGGTTCAAATCTTGTCTCCACCAGACACTTCCTATTGGCTTTGAGCAAATTACTTAACCCTTTTAAGCATCTGCTTTCTTTCTCATCCATAAATTGAACAATTTTAGCAGCTCTCCTGGAGAGCTCCTTGGGAGAATTCTTTGAATCGGCCCCCTTAAGAGGACTTTATCCCACTGCCTGGCACGTAGTAAATCTTCAATAAATGTTTAGCAGTTTAAAACAGGGAAAAGCCAAAGCAAAGCACAACAGCTTTTAAAAATTCTGATGTGGTTGATCATGGCAGTAGGCAAGTACAGCTGGGAGGTACGAGCCAATGTTCCTGGTCATGTTTCTGATTAGGAATGGCAGTTCTGCTATCGCAGTTCAAAGGAGAGCGAATCTGGGGGTGTGGTCTCCAACCTGCCAGTCTTCTTTCTCTGGATCCTGCCTTGGAGAGGTCCAAATAGATCAAAAGGAATGTCTCTTGCAGCATTCTATGAAATCTCTTGACTCTCTTTGTTTCTTCCCATCTCCTGTTTTATCTCTGCTCCCACCTTTCAGCAGCCCTGCACTCAGGGGAAGGATGCTCCCTGTCAGTTGATTCAGAGGCTGCAAGATGCAGTCTGCAAGATGTAAATATTCTGGATTCAAAGCAGGCTAACGTTATATTTAAAGTGAAAAGTCAGTTATTTTGGAAGGAAAAACCAAACTCATTTACATATTGTGCTTACAGACACCAACATTTAGACTCTTTCTAACTACAAAGGTTTCTCTATGTAGTTATCACCTGCACTATACCATTTAAGCAGGGAGAAAAGGGGCCAAATTCCAGATGCAAGTATTTTGAGGGAGGGATCACAGCGCTTGTGCCACTCTTTCTGTAGCAAATGCCAGGAGCATGACCCGTGGGAATTAGAGAGCATGAATATTGTGTTCAGGAGAGCATATATGTGCTTGTGTGTCTGTGTCTGCATGTGTGCAAGGATGCATGTATGAGTGAATGTGTGCATGCATATGCATGTGTGTGCATTTCTGTGGGTAAGTGCATAATATGCATGGCTATGTTAGGCCTGGGTTGCTCCAGACACACAACCTGAGGCCCAGATTCAAGAGCAAGAAGTTTAGTTGAAAGATAACGCCAGACATTTCTGATCAGAGAGAGAGAATCCTGTGAGATAGGGCAGAAAGCTACCAAAGTTCTGGCAACAAGCACTGTGGGTAGTGGAAGCTGAGTTCCTCTGGGGAGCTTTGGGAGACAATGTAGACTACACTAAAGAGTGGTATTTCTAGGGCTGGGCGCGGTGGCTCACACCTGTAATCCCAACACTTCGGGAGGCCGAGGCAGGTAGATCACCTAAGGTCAGGAGTTGGAGACCAACCTGACCAACATGGTAAAACCCCGTCTCTTTTAAAAATATAAAAATTAGCTGGGCATGATGGTGGGTGCCTGTAATCACAGCTACTTGGGAGGCTGAGACAGGAGAATCGTTTGAACCTGGGAGGTGGAGGTTGCAGTGAGCCGCAATCACTCCATTGCACTCTAGCCTGGGCGACAAGAGGGAAACTCCATTTCAAACAAACAAACAAACAAACAAACAAACAAAAAAGTGATATTTCTCTATAAACTTTCTGTTTGTTATTGCCTTATGGCCTAGAAATAAGCCTCCAGGCAGAGAACCAGGCCATAGCAGCCATCCCTCTTCAGCATGTAGAAGTGAGTACCCAGGGGAAGCAGCATCTTCTACAAGGTTCAAGTAGATGTCTTGTGAGTTGAGTGCCACCCAAATGTTTCCTAGACACATGCAAAAATAGTAACCAGGAGAAGACATCTGGCCCTGCCAATGGGACAGTCAGATAATGTGCACAGAATGAGACTGCCTGGGTCTTTCCGCATCAGTAATCTTTCTTTATTCTTCTTAATCCAGACTCCTTTTTATTCCTGAGTCCATCAGATATATAACTCTGGTTTTATAGCTAAAACAAAACAAAACAAAACAAAAAAACTCCCAATTTAACATCATAGTGGGGAGTAGCCTTACTTTGTGCTGAATGCTATCAAGTTGTTTTTGCTTTGTTTTGTTTCTGTTTTTGAAACCAAGACTTCATAACCAAAGCCTTCAAAAAGAAATGCCAGCAGATCACAGGGAGAGAACAGGAGGGAGACCTCAGTGGCCACGAGGGACAGGAAATGCAGCTTCCCCATGGACTGCTCCAGTGGGGCCTGGGCGGTGGCCTCCCAGGACCCTGCAGACTCATATTACCCCCCCACCCCCCACCGCCCCCCAGCAGCTGCACTCATCCCCTGTACTTCCCTGGCCGACTTGAAGATGTTGCCCTTCATTCCACAACTTGCTATGGTTTGATCTGCAGTTTTGTACTATTAGCCTTTTTAAGTCTTGCATGAAATAAAGCCAGATGAACTCTTCACAAGAGTTTGTGGGGGAAACAATGTTTACTTATATTTTTCTAGGATTTGAGGAAGATTTAATAGCTTTCTTTTTGTAATTAACATACAGTAAAATTGACTTCTTTTTGGTGTACAGTTCCATGAGCATAAACGCACGTATAGATCCCTGTAACCCCTAGCACAACTAGAATGCGGCATAACAACTTTTAAACACTTCTTCTATCTCAGATAAACAGGTATTGTTTTCCTTTTCATTTATTTTATCATACTTTAGGAAAATATCTAACTAGCATAATGAACCTGTCTTTGTCCTGGTCTTACCACTTAGGAACCTAATAAATATAGTTAAAGTAAAAACTAATAAACAAAAGTATAAGCATGATTTAGATGTGGTAACATTTATGGAGATGGGAGACAAGTGAGTGAACTCTTGGAAGTGGCATTCTCTCCACCTTGTCCAAGGTCAAAATGATCCAGCCCGTGCTGGCGGTGGTCTGGGTTGGGGAGTTGTGGGGATGAGAGGTGCCCCCCTCTGGGATGGCGGGAGTTTAGTATGTCAGAGTCAGATGGCTGATAAACCTGTGCACCCAGCTTCAGTTCCAGAGGAAGCCAGTGAAAATTGGGACACAATGTGTTGCAGAATGAGACACAGCCGCCAACAGCAGCGCCTCTCATGCAAAACCAGGTTTTTATGTGACTTGAAAAGCATGACACTAACAGAAAGCGTCATTCATCTTACGAGTTATGGTTGGCTGTAAAATAGAATGAAGAATTATTTTCCTTTGAAAGACAAAATGTTTATCTTCTAATTCTTTGGTATTCTTTCTTTTGCCTTTTAAATTCAAATTCCCATCCTTCCTTCACCTAAGCTTTACATTTAAAATTCTGATTCAAAATAAGAAGAAAGTTGAGGCTTTCTGTTTTTACTGTCTTTGACTGAAATGGTCCACATCAGAAACATTAAATTATTGAGCCACACTTCCTCAGGCTGTGATATTAAAAAAAAAAAAAAAATCCAGCTGGTCAAACTCCATCTGTGGTTGCTCTATTACTTATAGGAAGTTCTGCAAAGCAAATGCAGAAAGCTTTAAGCCAAAAGACATGAGGGCTGTGCTCAACCCAGCTTGGCCACTGAATTCTCTTTTGTCCTTATGAAAGTCCCTGCCTAGGCCAGCATTGCACTTTCCTGGTTTGTAGAATGAAGATTGGACTAGATAATTTTTTAAAGATCTTTTCCATCACTAAGAGTGCATGATCAGGTATTACGCTCAGACTCTTTGCTTTCTTGCTTCCAGTGTTAAATAGCAGGAAACATTTGTGAGTCACTTTCTGCATAGAGAACTGTGGAGTGTGCCTTATGTGCGTGACTCATTTAGTCCTCAGTGTTAGCCTGCAAAAGAGGCATTCTTTACTCTAGTTTGAAATGGAGAAATTAAGGCTCTGAGAAGTTAAGTTGGGCCCTCTAAATCATATACCCCTTAAGGGATGAGGGCAGACGGAATTAAAGCCCAGGCTGCATGCTTATATCCACTCTGCTTACTGCCACTCCTTGTCTTTCAAGGACACATATCATAAAGGAAATGACATTCCAAGGCCAGGGACCCCAGGATCATTTATTTTTCTAAGGTGCCACAGGCAACTAATGTACTTTGGGTTTAGAATGAACTCCTTGGGAGTAGCCCCCATGTGAGGGGGAAATTATTCCAAGTTGATATGCTCCGTGTGCAAATGTCACGTCCACAGCCTCTTCCCTAAGGGAGCAGCTCTCTGAACCTTCAGTTGACTAAAAATCCAAGGGGAATGGTTGGTGCTTGGGTTTGTTCAGTTTGGGAATCAGGTAAAAGGAACACAAAGACCAAGGATTGTTTCACAAATAGAAAGCATTCAAGTGGGACAGAGCCTTCATTCTCCCATACATACTGTCAGGAACCAATGGGGAATGGATTGCACGGGGCAGCCTCTTTGCCAAGTTCCCTCTGACTCCCACCATCTGAGAAGGGTTTGCAGTAACTCTCAACACAGAACATGGAGAATCAGGGAATGAAGTGTTCCCACTGAGTGTTCTTGGGAATGAAGTTAGCTGGTACATTTTTGCTGTTGTTTCAACACCTGCTGTTAATGTGATTCGAGCCCAAATATATTTATTCAGGTTATGAGAAACATAAATATAATTCCATTTTTATAAAGGAGAATATAGACATATACCATATTTTATTGGCATTCATAAAATGCCATCAATATTAGAAGAATTATAATTTTATGTGCCACTAAAGGAAAAATGCTAGCAATTAAATTTGATACAATTATTTCTTATTAGAATTTTTATTTTATAATTAGTGAGTTTTTAAAGATTTTTTAGACATAGATTTTATCATATATCACTTTTTGATGTGTGGGTAAGTGTAAATATAAGTTAATTAAATAGGTTGATGCTTTTTGAAAACCTGTTTGCCTTCTGAGTTTGGCTTTTCGGGATCACTTTTTGACTCAGAGACGTGAATGTTCTCGTGTGGTTGGTTGGTTTGTTTTCCACACAGTATCATCCCCTGTGCCACTGAGAACACTGGGGAGATAGCATTTCTTCAAAGAATCTTTCATTCTTGTCTTCAATTTTTCTTCTAACCAAAGACATTTATTCTACAACTTTGCAGAGCATGTTCAGGAATGATGATTGTATCTTTACTACTGCCTGGCTGACCAAAATTGTAGAATGCATTCCAATTTCAGAGGTAGTAAATGACTTTCAAAAATGAGCACTGACACAGCATGTAGGAGTGTAAATAACTTGGCAGAGTCTTTCTCTATGACAATCTGTCCCATCAAGTGCCCTAAAACATCTGGAGCTCCTGTTTTCCTTGAAGATCTGATGCCTCAACCTTACCCTAGCACTTTACACTATTATCTTCCTGATCTGGTCGCCACTCCAATTCTTTTATCCAGACCTTTGCACATGCTTCATTTTGCTGGAATAATGTCCCTTCCTCCCACCCACCCTCAACTCACAGAGACTTCTGTTGCCTCCCGAATACCCATTTGTCATGAACTCTGATGCCTTACCCTGGAGTCCCACTTCATTTCCAATGCCTGCAATGGATGCCTCTCCTACTGCTCACATTCCTCCATAACACTACGGTGTGATTGGTCAATGACCTGTCTTATTCACCACTGGTCAAGTAGGCTCTGAAAGAGAAAGTATTTAGCATGTTTGTCTACCATGATGGCACACAGGGTGTAGGCTCTCAAAAATATTTATTAACAATTTTAGACGTCATTTGTGATGTTTTAAAGTATTTGTTTTAAATATATGTGAGCATAATAAATATAATAAATATGACATACATAATAGAAATAAATAGTACATAATAAACAGTTATGTATGTATAGAAAAATACATACTCAGCAACAAAAGAACAGGCAGTCTCCTTCTGCTAACTCCTCCCTGCCCCACCTCACTTTTCAATACTGTTTTTAGTTAACATTGTTGCTTTCTCATTTGTTTATTTTTTCACTTTCTGTGATGTAAATATTTCCACCATGGCCAATCTCAAGCTTCCAGTGGTTTAACAAATGACTCATTAAATTCTTGAATTTTAACAAAGGTAGACAAAAATCCATTGGTTCTTCACTATGAGAGATATCTCAATGCCTTCTTTCTCCTTGCTTCTTCCTCACAATGCTCGATAATTATAGTACTTTTAGTATTTTTTTCTTTCTGTTTACCATGAAAGCCTTTAAAAACATTCCTATGCCTTTATCCTTAATTTTATTAATACCTTATTTCTTATCAGTAACTTGACACAGATGTCTCCCACACAAGAAAAGGCTATTTCCTGTCCTTCCCTCCAGCTTTCCACATCTCCTTTGCCAAGGATTTCTATCAGCTCTAACTCTAATTCTACATGATCAAAGTCATTAGTGTTTACCTTCTATTTTGTGCTAACATGAAAATTAATTTTCATGTTTTGTTCATAGTTATGATTAAAATCATACCACTTTTTAATTTGCTTTCTATTTGGAGAATGACTTTTATTTAGTTTTTGTGTGTTTGTTTGTCCTGGAGTTTTTAATTGCTACTCTTGCTTCTTGTTGGCAAAAGAATAACCATCCTTTCAAGTTGTTCCATCTTCTCATCTTCTTGGTCAGAGAATCCTTATGTGGTGTACCTTCCCCTCTTCTTGTTTACCTGAGATGTTCCCTCTTAGCGCCTGTGTCCTTCAGACCCAAAGCTGCTGACACCTTGATCTTTGACTTTTAGCCTGTTGTTTAAGCCTCCCAGTCTATGGTACTTTACTATGGCAGCCCTAACAAACTAACACAGAACTATTACAAGTGGTGCTGCTAGGAGCATTTTTGTATATGTCTTTTAGTGACCATTTGTATAGATTTCTGCTAGAAATACACAATTCTCAGGAGTGAAGTTGTTATGTCAAAGAGTATGCATATGATCAGCATAAGTAGACATCAGAAAGGTTTCCAAAGTGATTGTATTAATTTATGCTTCCCTGAGTCCTTCCAGACAAGTACTTAGCCTAAAGGCTCCCCATACATACAGCCTATACTTCTGTCCCTCTCTTTCTAACTTCTTCCTACCATGGTTCTTCATTGCTGGGTGCTCTGAAAGCCCCTCTGTGCCATCCTCCAATCAGATTTGTCCTGGTTTTCTATGTTTGGACTTTTTTTCCATGCTTTTTTTTTTCACTGATTGCCTTACTCCTGGGATAACTTTTTCTTTTCATCAAAGTTGACCTATCCTGACTTCAGCTAGGTGACAGTAACTATAATCAGATAAATTATTCAGTACAAATGAGATAGACTTATAAAGTATTTATGACCTTATCCATGGGTAATAATTACGTCCCATTAAAGTTTAGAAATACTGGGCAGTCTTTGGAGCTTTCCCATATGAGACACTTTCATGATTCTTAAAGTCATGACGAGCAGGGCAGCTGACTGTTCTGGGAATGAGGTCACTTTTGGGCATGGAATGAGAATTCATAGACTTTCACTTCTCCCAGCTCTGAATGTCTTCTTCACCTCTATAAACACATTTATCTTCATGCTTCATTTTACCAGGTTTCATGCCAACATTTATTCAGATGTCCAAGAGGCTTAAGACAGAGTGTGATGCTATTAACACCACCAAAAGAAAAAATCCAAGCTGCAGAAGGCAATGTTACTCATATTCCTTACAAATCCAGACAATTACAATCCCAAATATGTGTAAGTCAATTGCTGGGATAAAGGAAATTCTATAAGGTAAGAGATAGCTTTCAGAAAAGCCTTTTACCTCTGGGAGCAGTACTTGATGGATGACTCAAGAAAACCCTACAGAATAAGAATCAAGAGTATACAAATCTCAGATAACACAGCAGAGACAGCTAGTTAGCGCATGGGGCAAGGAATGTGAAACTGAGCTGGTGCAGGCCCTGCATGCGGGTACATGGCAATGGGCTTCACACTTCCACCCTCTTAGACTCCCACAAAGCCACGCACTGGTACTCTCCCTTTACTAAGGAGGAAACCAAAGTTCAGAAGAGTTAAGTCACCTGTTCCAGATCACACATCCCTAACTTGTGATGCTGGGACATGAACCTAGGCCTGTCTTGCTCTGAAAGCCCTGCCCCTTTCACTCTAAACATCCACTGATATGCAAAAGGACTTGAGGAAAGAGACACTGAAATAAACATGGTGCAGTTAGAAGGAAATAAATGTAAAATCATTTACTTTGGTTTAAAAATACGTGATTGTACAACTGCAGGACGGACATTCTGAAGTAGCTCGCATTTTTAATATAAGCCCTCAAAATGTCACAGCCACCAATTAAAAACTAGTATTGCCATCTCAGCCAATTTTGAGCAGTATATTCATAAAACTATATTCTCTCCTAAGTAGTATAAAATAATGTTTTGACATGGAAGATCTGTCACAAACCTTGCTTCCAACACATACAAGCCATGTGACTTTGGGGTAAGTACTTCTGCTTGGTGATACCCAGCTTACTAATCTAGAGAATGGGGATAATCATAGCTCCTAATTCAGTGTTGATGAAGACCAAAGAGCTCAATGTGTAGCACAGTGTGTGGCATGTACGGCTAAATTTTCTCAGCTAAACATTTGCTGGTGTTATCATCCCCTCTGGAGTTCTGTACCTAGTTCCAAAGTCTACACGTTAAGAGTTAAGAATGCCTCTGTGTTGCCTGGAGGAGAAGGTAAGCAGAGTTTGCACCTGGTTCTCATCTCAGTGACTCTGAAGAGCAGATAAAGCCTGCCAAGTTAAAGGCCAGGAGAAACGATTTTTTTTTCTTCCATCATTTAACAATTTTGTTTGAGTGCCATCTACATGCCAGTCATGTTTTAGACACTGTGAATAAAACGGTGAAGGCCTTGGTACCTGAAGTCAAGGGACTTCCAGCCCAATGGAGGAAACAAGCAGAGAACAGCCAAATAGAGAAAATGAATAAAATGATTGCCTAGAATGATGGAAGTGTTATGAAGAAGCAAATCACAGGCTGAGATAGAGATGGTAAAGGGGTGAATTGCATTAGGCAGAGTAGCTACAGAGGACTGTTTGAAGAGGTTGCAATTAATCAGAGATGTGAAGGCTAAAACACAGGTAGAAAGTGCGCTCAGCAGAAGTAACAGTGTGGTCAGAGGCTCCAGTGAAAGAACGCTTGGGCTGATCAGGAAGATGAGAGAAGAATGGACACATGCATGAGACCAGGGAGCAGTCTCAAATGGGGTTGAGAAGATCTGACAATGCCTGTGGCATGGCAAAGAGTTTGGATTTTATTTTCAAGGCAATGGAAAGTCATTGAAAGGCTGTAAGTGGCGGCCAATGTAAGCTGGCAACAAACCTGACATGGAGCCTGGATCTGGAGGAGCATGTAGTAGAACCTTGAGATAATTTGTTCTAGAGAGGACATGGACCTGGACAAGGGTGATGGCAGTGGAGATGGGGAGGATGGATGGATCTCAGACATATTTTGGAAGGAAAATTTACAGGAAATATCAGACTGTCCAACTATGGCTAGGATCCTCCCTGAATGTCCTATTCGAAGGATGGATAATCATTTGACAACTGATGAAAAGCTATAGCCAGAAAGATTATTAGAATTTATCTGGTGTCAATCAGTCTAGGATTATTGAATATCTGAAATTCCATATGAATTACTCACTTTGGGTAGATAGAAAATTATTTAATGTTAATGACAGTAGACTCATATATTAAATTATCATATAGGAATGGTTTTGGGCTGAGCACTGTGGCTCATGCCTGTAATCCCAGCACTTCAGGAGGTTGAAACAGGCAGATTGCTTGAGCCCAGGAGTTCAAGACCAGCCTGAGCAACATAGCGAAATCCTATCTCTACAAAAAATACAAAAATTAGCCAGGCATGTGGTGGCACATGCCTGTAGTCCCAGTTACTCAGTAGGCTGAGGTGGGAGGGTCACCTGAGCCTGGAAGGTGGAGATTTTAGTGAGTCATGATCATACCACTGAATTCCAGCCTGTGTACTCGGTCTCAAAAAAACAAACAAACAAAAAACAAAAAACAAAACAAAAAAAACCTTAATTTTTTAAAAATAGAAATACTTTTGGATTAATTAATTAGGACCAATCTAATATGGTACCTCACAGACCTGCTGGAGGAAAAAAGTTCAGTCTGTAGATTATTATTCAGGTCGACCTGCCCTTCATGGGAGAAGGCTCTAGAACTTCTGGGAGTTATGAGCACCTGAGAAGGGGATGCAGAAAAGGGGAAATGTGCTATGCAGGAACCTCATGACAAGGTCTGGCCCTGGGTTTTCCCTCATATGACATCCATGAAAAGTCACGTTTTGGCCACTGTCTAACTCTTGGGTCAGAGCTAGAAGAGGGTCTTAGACCAGGGGTTTTGCAGATTAGAAGCTCTTGAGGAACTTCCAAAACAAAAACAAAACCATACCCAGGCAGTACTCAAGGAAAGGGAAGGGGAGATAAACTGTGTATATTTAGTATTTTTAAAGAGTTCCCAAGTGATTGTAATGCCCTCAAGGTTGAGAAACACATTACAAAGCTTTTGACACTGTCCTACTCTATTGTTTTATTGAGAGACTGCTATGGGCTCTAAATAAAACAATTTTTATGCCCCCACAAAATTTTTATGCTCCCACAAAATTCATACGTTAAAATCTTCAGCCCCAAGGTGATGGTATTAGGAGGTGGGCTTTTGGGAGGTGATTCGGTCATGACGGTGGGGCCTCATGAATGGGATTAGTACCCTCACGAAAGAGACCCCGGAGAACTCATTTGTTGTTTCTACCATATGAGAACATAGCAAAAAGATGCAATCTATGAAGCGGGAATCGGGCCCACACCAGACACTGGACCTGCCGGCCTCTGAATCTTGGACTTCCCAGCCTCCAGAACTATGATAAATACATTTTCATTGTTTATTAGCCCCGAGGTTATGGTATTTTGATGTAGCAGCCAAGAACAGACTAACCCTTTCTCTTCTAAAACTGGCAGGTATTCACTTCAACAATGTGCACATATAGTAAGGGCAGGAGAAGTTTCACAAAATGAAGTAAGTGTATAAAAGTGAAGAGACAGTGTCTTGTCTTCTTTGCGCTGGCCATGGATGGGGAGTGGATTCTTGCCAGCTGTGCCTGTAATTTTCTCTCTCCTGATGCACTCAGAGTAACTGTTCAGTGGCTGGACGAGGTGGCCGGCGCCCGAGTTCGACACAGATGCCCCATTCACTGTACTCCCAGGGCAGCTCTGCCCTGCCTTTAGTCTGATCTTTATTTGTAGTCTTAAAAATTTTCCATTTCAACTTTTAGTCAGTAGATTCTCCGACTTCAACTCCTCTCAGATGAGGATGGTGATGAGGAAGAAAAATACCTACCTGAGCTTTGCAAACATTTTTAGCAAACCCACACAGAGAGATGGTAGAGTCTACAGCACATAGCTAAGCCCTTTGTCAATACGAGGCCTGGCTCCAAGTGCACACTGCTTGGCTCATGATCAAAATGGCTTCATCTTATTAGAAATCTCCAAGGCTTACAGAGTCAAAACTTGGACATTTACTGTACACATTAACAGAACTTATTCCACAGGCTCATAATAAATCTTTATAACCACATATGGCCCAGTTATAAATATCAGCTGGGAAGAGCAATAAAAGCACAGCGCACAGAAAGGTCTCTGCCCAGCTTGGAAGCACTTTAGACTTTATTAATTTACCTATTTTATCGAACTGTAACATTTCAGATGGTAGAGGGAACTTAATTCACTATTGGAGTAAACTGGAGAAAGTAATAAAACACTCAAATCTCTACAAGAAAAATAATACAACAATTAGTCACTTAGTTCATTCAAGTCAGGTTACAGTTCTTCAGACAAAATGAAACACAGGAAATTCCCCATGAATTGTAAATTATTTCTTCATGCCAGGCAGGTGGTAGTGGTAGGTTTCATTCCATTTGTTGTGGTTCTGATACCTCCCTCTTGAAACAAATGAAAGGTTGAGTTAGAGCTTCATCCACTTGGAAATGGAAGAAACATAATAAAGGAAAAAAGAATAGCTGTTCCTTCGACTCATCTCAGACACCCCAGCATCAATGCCAGGCCCGGGCTACCTTTCTGATTTTCTACAAACAGTGTTGCTGGGCAATACTGGTGGCATGCTGTATGCATGAGGGGCCAGTTCAGTAGTCTCCACTGGGGGGTTGCCTTCTCTGTCCCAGGCTCTGATTTTGTGTACCTGTTTGTGTCTATTTACACACGAAGAGTGGGAAACTAGACTATTTAGTCCCAAAGTCACACACACAGTTTCAAACCTGAGAGACCCGTCTCAATTTTAAATATTGTTTGGAAACACTGTAATTGCTGACATTACAGGTTTAATCATTGCTTTCTTTTGGTTGGAAAGTGATGGCTGTATTTTGTATCAACCCCTTTCTACAGCAGTTTCTCTCCCTTCTGCACCATTTCAAAACAATAACTTAAGTGTCACTTTGACACAAATAGGTTTTGTGTCAGGAAACTTTTTTAGATTTAAGAGAAAAAAAATTCTCAAATACCAAAGATTTAAATTTTAATTAAATTGGTCATTATTCAAAATTACCACTCCACTTTTACTTTCTAACATTCTTTTACTGGAGAACAATAAATACAGGTACTTATGTTCCATTGTTCATCTTTAAGATTGCTAAATGGCTCTAAAGAACTTTCCTTTGACTTTTTAGCTCACTCTCACAGCCTTGTTTTCTTGGGGCATATTTGCAGCTGAGTCGAAGGTAGGATTTGGGGGCTTGGGAAAATCAGAGTTTAAAATCTGGCTTTGGGAGCTAAACCCACAGAATTGCTCGATTACATAAATTACATTAACTCTAGATTAGATACATATAGAAGATATTTCATATCTTCTGCTTTTAAGGATATAAAATTACAGCCAGATAGGAGAAATAAGTTTTAGTGATCTCTAGTACTGCAGGATGACTATAGGTAACAGTAACATATTATATAGTTTTAAATAGCTGGAAGGAAGAAATTGAATATTCCCAAAACAAAGAAATGATAAATGATGATGCATATGCTAATTACTCTGATCTGCTCACTATGCATTATATGTTTCAAAACATCACTATATACTCCATGCATACACACAATTATTTGTCAATTTGTAAAAATTCAGTTAATTTTAAAAAATAGAATAAATTTAAAAATCACTTTTCCTGTAGCATGTATGAGACTCCTAAATTTATATTGCCCATGGAGTGAATAATCATTCAAAACTATAAAAAAGAAATGTAAATATAACATGCATTCAGGCTTAGCATATTTTCGTAGCTTTCAAAATGTTTATATTAGTTTTTAAAAATCCAGGAGTCAATGAGTTCTCAAAAGTATAAATTCCTGGAGATATTTTAAAGAAAGTAAGAAAAATATTGCTTTGTTTGCTTCTCTCAGAGATATGTTTAAAATTATTTTCTTTGTAATTTGGGAATATTATAGTATTTTAAACTATGTTTGACTCAATAGTTAAAAACTAATATATGTAGTATGAAATATAGGTAGTGTTTTAGGGGAAAAGACTATATATATTTTAGCAGTGTTAGGTATGTGCTAGAATATTTTCTATTTCTTATATCAAGAATATGCATTCTTAATGCAGAAAGAGAAGTTTTCATTTACATTAAAATTAACGATCCAAATACCATCCTGTAGGTCTTTTTGTGTTATAGTGATTCTGTTACCATGTCTTCTCAGAAAAACTGATTTTTTTTTCTTTCATGTGGGCACAGCTTACATTTCAAGAAGTTAAGGGTGAACATTAACAAGAGTAAAATATAATGCCACATATCATTCCTAGTTACAGCTTACAAGCATTGATACAAACTATGTGTTTAAGAAACACTATGCCTAAATTTTGACATAGTCTTACATCATTTTTAGGTAAATAAAAATTATTCCAAGACAGTCATTATGAAGCAAAATTGTTAAAGATACCCTTACTATTTTTGAAATCCCTGCACTTGTCGGCACTTGTTATACAGTTTATATATTCATTCAAAGAGCGCTCTGTGGTGTATAAGTTAACACCAGACATTCTGGAGTTCTTCAAGCAGAATTTGTGGAAATTGAAACTATTATGAACCGTAATGACATATTATACATTGTACACACGCTGTGTTTTTATATAGATATTGTTGAAGGTCAACACTGGTCATTTAATCTTCAAGTCATATCATTATTTTTGAAATAATCTAGTTACAGTTTCAACTGGTAGATTTTCTTCTAAGTTAAATACCTATTACATACCACTTCATCCTATTATAGACCACCCTCCACCCCTTTTATCCTGCAGAAGTTTAAACGAACAAATTCTCAAAGCCTTTCCTAGTCAGGTTGCAATTGAGCAAAGCTGCTTTCAGAGATCGGGCTGCAGTTTAGGTAGGATTGCAGCCTGTGTCAAAAAATCAAGGTACACATGGAGAAGAACGAGCCGTTACTCACAGTTCACAGATCTCGACAATGTCTTAAGAAAGAAGACGTTTCCCTAACCTGGAACTTCCTCGATGGGGCGGTTTTAAGACAGGCTTGAAGAGGTGTAATAACAACATAGATAACCCATGCTACCACGGTATCATTATGGATGATAAGGCAAAATAAAACACAAACCTTTGCTAACAGGATTCTGAAGCCTGCATTTTAGAAGTGGTGGCATTTCGCTCTTTGGAAATCTACGCAGGCACTTAGGTCAGCTCATAAACAATCTTCCTGGATTTCAGACAGAGGCATTATCTTCAAAGCCGTGATTAGGTGAATCTTTGACTTTCACTTGGGCTTCACATAGCAAATCTGTGTCAAGATCTTTTGAAAACATTTTTACTAAATTAGAATCCCACTTTAATGTATCGTATCAGATAATCATCTCTCTATTGCCAAAGAAAACACCTGCAGAATCATGGCAAAGTTCTGTTAAGGAAAGAGAATCTCAAGAAAGATAAGGAGCCAGGAAGAAACTGAGCACCAACCTGTGCATTTTGTTGTGACCTATGAATCGGTTCTGTAGATTTCATCTTTTTTTTTTGGCTCCCAAGAAATAAAATTTAAGTGTACAGCACACGGCTCGAAGGACAGGCACAGAAATACCTGTTGGCTGACTGATTTAGGGCAAAACTTTGAACATGTTTTCAACTCAAACTCCAAATTAACTCCCGGTTGGGGGAGGGATTCTGTGAGTTCACATATTGGAACAGCCAGTTTTATAGACAGTTGGAGACCAGGCTTTTGCCCCCAGTGTCAGTTAACTTTTTTTTTTTTTTTCTGGATGGAGGAATGTTTATATTAAGTTTTATTCCTCTCTGAATAAGTACTCCCCTCTCAGAAGCCAGCCCAGTTGGAGAGAGACTCCTAAAAGTAGCACTAGTGTAAAACATATGTGCTAAAAATAAGCAGCCCTTTCAGCACCGTGTTCGCCGGAGCCGGTTCAATTTTAAACGCACTTTTATTCTCCAGATCCAAAGCCTTCAATGGGGGGAAGTCAGGGATGAAACCAGGGAATGTTAGAAAAACAGAAGAAAGAATGTGAAATTAACATGCCTGTTACTGGAGAGATGAGGGGCCGGGGCATGGAGTGGTCCTTGGGGAAAACTTTGAGGCACCATAGATTTGCAGGAGATAGCTCTTGCTTAGAATTATATCCCCATAGCCTACACTAGGGGCCACGTCCGTAGGAGGCACTTAACAAATATTTATTAAATTGAAATAAATTGATAACAAATCAGGTGAATATTTTTATTGATTTATTAATTCACCTATCCACTGTCTTATGAATAAAAAGTGGGTACTAATGCATACCTAATACAGGATATATAGAATAACTTGGAAGTAAAAGACACAGTTCTTGGGTCCAAAAGAAAGCTCTAGGAGGTGAGAGTGAATGCATGAGAGAAAAGTCACCATGTATAGTGGCCTTCCGTCAACTTGCTGCAGGAGGTGATGTGAGCAGAGTCCTAGGGACTCCTAGAGATAGTCTGGGAATATTTTGCAATTGCTAAAACACAGGACGGCTGTGAAAAAGCAGATTGCAGGTTTCTCTGTTTGAGAGAGAGGATCACCTGAAAAGTTCACAGAACTTTGCCTCGTTACTTTAATCTCAAACTTGGTTACCACCCATGGAAATTATCAGCAAAGCTTCGAATAACTGAGATTGTTATTTATTGGTTTTGGATGTGTCCAGGGTGTGGGGATATTTCAAACTCTCCATAACACTTATGCACAGAAAAGTTTGAGAATACCATCCGGTTTGCAGCTGATCCAAAGTCGATGACTGTTTATTCTCCTCCATCTCTTATTTTTCCCACATTTTTTTCATAAAAAACAAGATGGCTTGTACTTTCTATCACTTTGGCAGGTATACTGTAAGGATTTATGAAGGGTAAAAGTGCTTAAAATACTTTGTGCATTGGCAAGGAGTGGGGTGGAATTCTGCCTAAATAATTTGCTATTCAATCTTTTATCTTCCCAAACCGAAACAGGTTCTGAATAGCTCTTCTTACCCCTCTTTAAATCATTTATAAAAGAAGATGCAAGTGCATGTATGTGGATTTTAAAATATAAATCTCTAGCTTGCAATTAGCACCCAATTCATGCCAGCAAACAAAATGAAACATTTGTTTTGTCAACTAATCAGCAATCCCAAAATGAGCAGCTTTTTCCTGATGGTGTTCATGAAATGCAGAATTAACACACACAGATGCTGGAAGCCTCAGCCAGACTGCCTGGCTGCTGGCCACAATGGTATATCAGTTGAAGTCTGCAGAGACTAGCTGCCAGTTACACCACTGTGCAGACAGAATCTAACTGATTTGTTCAATGAAAGTTTATATTTGGAAACATTCTGCCCTGCTTCGGCTGCCAAGCATGCGGACATGGCCCAGTCAAGCCTGGGTATGGGAGGAAGCCCACCTTATGGAACACAGGTGTTGTCTGGCTGCCACTACCTGCTCAGATCAGAGCCAGGGGCCAGCAACGGCTCAGCGTAGATGATATGACCTGTGTTCTGCAATCTGGAAGCTCCTGTATCTGGTGCTGAAAGATCCTGTCCTAAGACATGTCAACTCCACACCTACTTTTCTTACAGTATTTTGGGGCACAATTCCCTGACCACCTACCGACTTTGAGGTTTGTCAGCCACACAGCAGAATAAAAAAAAGGCACGTAAGACATGAATTAGCATGGTGTGAAAAGAAAAGTCAGTAAAAAGGGCCCGGGCATGAGGAGGTATGAAAATGAAAACATGTTCTGCAAGAAAAGGGGTTTTTGATATGCTGAGACACAATTGCTGGGGCAATTTAAATTCCCGTCTTTTACCAAGCAGCTACCCTGATTTTTATTGCACTTCGCTGTTTAAAGAATTCCACAAACCTCACTCCTTTAACTCTGACAGTCTTCAGCTGACATTATGTGAAACTGCAGCAATTAATGGCAGCAAATTATGTTTTTAAATGCAAACATTGATATTAAGCTCTTCAGCAAAGTGCTTTCAATCATGTTTGCATTGAAATCTGTCCTTACCTTCATATCTGGATGCTTCTAGCGACGCTCACTTACTCCTAGTGCAAGAGAAGCAGGAGAACTTATACGCATTCTCCATCTGGAAACTGTTCCTTGGATCAAGGTTTACAATATCCAGCCCCAAACTGATGCTCTTCGGGAGATGTTCTCCTGAACCAGAGAGCAAGAGGGAGCCTGGCAGTATTGGCTGGCGGGGGTCTGCCTCTGCTTTCGCCACTTGACCCACTCACGGCTAAGCTGCCACAACAATCGCAGAATTGATGGGGGAGAAGCGCTCTTTCTCCTAATCCCACCACACCCACCTACACCTGGACATTTAAATGAGACACTTACAAAGGGAAACAGAATGACTTCTGTATAACTTAAACCAGAGATAAAAGTACATGAAATGGCTTGTCCACACATGCAGTAAAATAAAACAAAAATCTGCCAGCAGGCAGAAAGAAAGCTGAACTATTTTGTGACTTGTATTTACATTGACACATGGTTTATTTTTTCTTATTAGAAAAATGAAATAATACATGTTAGACTTTGGAAAGTATAAAAAATTCATTACAAGGAAGTAGAAAATTATCTATAATGCTTCCCTTAAGATAATCACTATGGCCATTTTTGATATGTTTACTTCTATGTATAGATTTGTAAGCTAAAATTCATATTGTACACGCAATTTTGAATCTAGTTACATTTTCCTCTTTTCCTAATTATAAATATGGTTTATTTTCTATACAAAAGTGAATCACTGGAGAAGAGAAAGTATAAAATTAAGTCTCTCCTATAATTCCACCCCCTCCTATAACCGTCAATGAAGGTTTAGTGCTTATTCTGACAATTATTTTTCTTTTTTCCAGACATACATATACGTGAAATTTTTATCTTGGGATCTTTGTGTGTCACGAAGTGTGTTTGGGGAATACTATGCTAATGGTGACATAATGAATCAGAAATGCTTGAAAATTAGGCAAATCCTCCCCCTACTGAGTTGGTTCCTGCAGTTGGATTATTTCACATCTTTTGCTGTTACAAAGCTTCCTTCTGGGCAGACCCTTTTTATTGTTTGCCTCATTGCTGATGGTTTTCCTGGATATAAAGTCTTTGAAGAAGAATTAGAAATCAGAGGATAAGAGGTTTGATATATGTTACAAAGCTTGATACATATTACAAGCTCTTTCACACATATAAGCCCTTTCTACATTAAGCATATACATTTCATTGCAATCCTAACCAATTTATAATCTTTTAATTTAGTTAAGAATTTTTTGACATTCCAGGTAGTCAAATCTTCCTATTACTTTTTCATTGTGATTTTTTTTATGGTTAGAAAGTCCTTCACCAAAAGGAGACAAATTAGACTTTCAGGTATTTTTATTTTTAAATTTTAGTTTCACTTTTTTGATTTAACTCCTTGATCTAGGTGGAATGTATTTAATATGTCATATAACATGAGAATGTTTTATTTTTCCAAATAGGTAAGTCATCTTTGAATAATATCATATTCCTTGACAGGCAATGGTTCCTCTAACACACATTCATTCCAGGGCTCCCATTTCTGGTGGGTTGATCCACCATTTATGCATCAACACTACGCTGTTCTGCTTTTTGTAGTTTAGAGTATAGTGGGTAAGCAGGTGGGTACTAAACTTAGAGAATGCTATGCTCAAGTCCACCACTGAGTTGGTGAGCTGGTGAAAAGGTGCTCAAACTCTCTGGCCTCTTGAAAAACGGGTAGTTACAGCCTCTTCTGCATAAGGTTGTTGGAAGAGGGGAAGTAGGAAAACTCACCAAAGGCAGAGAACAGTATTTGTTACAGGTCAATTACAAAGAGTAGCTACTGTTACTATGATTCCTGTTACATCTCATATCTGCAAGAAGGGGCATACCCAGCGTTTTTTGTTTTTGTTTTTGCTTTTTAAGTCCTGGCTATTTTTGCCTGTTATTTTTCCAGAAAACTCTCTTTAATACTCTCAAAAGAAATTTTATCAGATTTTGATTAAAAGTATTAAACTGTTATATTTTTTCATGAAAATTTGACATTGTACCATATTATATTATCCTTGGTACCACATGATATGTCTGTCTAATTACTAAGATTTTATAATCTTCAGGTAAATTTCATATTTTATATTTTGCCTTTGCACACTGATTCTTAAAATTGTTCCTTGTTTTTTGGGAACTTTTTTGGTCATGTGATTCATATTTGCTTTTGAATTACACCATTGAACAAATTATCGCTTGCACTTGAAAAGCTATGTAACTTTGCTATATTTGGTTGCTATTTAGCAACATTACCCTATGTTAATATTAGGTCTAAATTTTTAACTGATTTTACAGACTTTCTGAAAATTCATCTTTGCAGTTATCCATTGCAATTATATCATCTGCAAATAATAATAACTGTGACTCTCCTTACAGAATCAGCTATTATGTCCAGAACAACAGTGAAAACAGTAGTGCTGGAAGTCATCCTGGGGGTATTAGAGTAGTAGTTTCTTCACGTTCTACCACTGCCACATGCTGAGTGGTCCTGCATTTCCGCTCCCCTGTGCCTCAGTTTCTTCATCTATTTAAGGCAAATAATAATAGCACGTATTGCTGAGTCACTGATTAATCCTTCCTGTAACTCCTCATTGTGTCTGCCTGCACCTTCTCTCGTTCTTTCTCATTTTTACCAAATTGACATTTTTCTGCCACCTGGATTTCTTTCCTGTCTTTTTCACTGCTGGTTTCTCATTTGGTCCTTATTCTCAGGGCCAGTGTTTACTGTCTCTTGGAAACTGCTCACTTTTTCTCTCTCATAGAAGAACAGGTAGTTGCTTGTCCATACTGCTGAGCTGGGAGCTTTCTGCAGAGGCTTTAGTTCAAGGTTGGGGATTGAGAGGAAGAACTGAAACCTCTTTGTGGTTTGGGACATTCAAAATTGCGGCATCTTGCAAAGATCTTCATTACAGGAATTATAGAAAAACATGGTCTGTCTTGGGACACAGTGATTTTAGGGACCATCAAATACAAGTTGTGAAGAGTTAGCAGAGGATTTTTAGTAATAATACTTTCACATTTTAATATCCTAGACACCAAACAATAGCTGTGATTACTGTATCATTCACAAATATTTCTCCTCTTCAGCCATTTCTACTAATTTATCTCTGGAAACAAGATAAATTGGAACTTATTTGAGCATTCTGGTCTTAGTTTGAGGCCACATACAGCCGTCTTCATGGTTTATCACTGTGATTCTCATCTCATGGGAAACAAGAGTTATGTAGCAATCTGCTACACGATTAATTCCACCCCGACGTCTCTTCTCTTCGATTCAGCAATGCCTCCATGGGGCATCAGTCCATCAATCAAGTATATAATAAAGAGAGACGGCAGCAAATTGGATGAAGCTGAGATATGGATATAATAATAACCTTATTATCAGATTTTATGTTTAAGCATAAAAGTATATTCTTAGATGAAAAGACTCAAAAGTCACAAAAAATTCCTCTGGGCAACTTGCTTTAAACTGGGGGTGGTTGACATATGTAGAGGCTGTTGGAGGTTGGTGGGGAAGACTGGACATGGAGGCCCTTGAGGCCAGGCAAGGGAATATGACAATTACCCCAAAGGCAGTCCTGTGCTGTGCTGAGAAGCAGTGGCAGCCGGGCTCCCTGGCTTCCACACTTAACTATCTGCATGACACCAGGCAAATTACTTATTTTTTTCTGTGCCTCAGTGTCCACATTTGTAAAATGGGGACAATAGCATACATAGGGTTATTACAAGAATTAAAGGCATCAATGTCTGTAAAATACTGAGGCTAATGACTGGCACAGGGTCAGTGTCAAGTAAGTGCTGTTTTAAAACTTCGAATGAGGCTGCTGGATGCTGTATGGCTTGGGGACAGGACATGGTGAGGACATTTCAGGGCTAAGAGGAGCCTGTAAGATTTTTCATGTTACCCACACTAGGCCTGCGGGTACATCTCCAAAACAAACAGAAAACAGCCTGCTGCCAGGAACACGGACGTTTCACAGCAAGAAGAAATGAGCAGACAAGGCAGGAAGAAGATGAGAGGAGAAATACCAGGAAAACACTTTTCTTGACTTTATTTGCTAAAAGTGGGAGTCTAAAAGAAATATCTGTGAAAGAAGAGAATTCCACTAAATACGGAAGTATATAATTTATATAGAATGAGCTACAGGAAAAAACATCTCCCTTTGCTGAATAAAAACATATTCTACTTATTCAACAATTATTTCAACAATGAAGTAAAATATGACCTCATAATATTTATCTTTTTTATAATTTTTGGGATGACAAATACATTCATCATAATTAAGCTATGAATCTAATTTTTCCTAATTCAACAACAACAAATATAAGTAGCCCAATTAAAAAATGAGCAGGTGAGATGAGATGCGTTCAGGTGGTATGGCTGCAGATATTAATCCACTGTATATTTCAAAATAGCTAGAAGATAATTATGTGAATGTTCCTAGTATAAAGAAAAGTATTTAAGATAACGAATATTCCAGTTACTCTGACTTGATTATATAAGCGTATCAAATTATCATATGAATTCTGAAAACATGTACGTCTGCTGCATATCAATTTTGAAAATGGGTGAAAGACTTAAACAGACATATCCCCAAAGCAGATCTACACATGGCCAATAAGCACATGAAAAGATGCTCAGTGTCGCTAATCATGAGGGAAATGCAAATTAAAATCACAAGATACCACCTCAAACCCATTAGGATGTCTAGTATTAAAATAAAAGCATAAAAAAACAAATAGTGGTGAGGATGTGGAGAAAGTGGAACCTTCTCATATTACTGGTAGGAAATATAATACGGTACGGTTGCTGTGGAAAACAGTACCGTGGGTCTTCAAAAATTAAATGTTAAATTACCAGATGATCCAGCATTTCCACTTCTTGGCATATACCTGAAAGAATTGAAAATGGGAACTTGAGCAGACATTTGCACTCCCATGTTCATAGCAGCATTATTCGTAATAGCCAAAAGGAGGAAGCCACTGAAAGGTTTATCAACAGATGAGTAAATAAAGTGCAGTATGTCTATACAATGGAATATTATTCAGAATTAAAAAGGAAGGAAAATTGGATGCATACAATAACATGGAAGAACCTTGAGAGCATTATGCTAAGTGAAATAAGCCAGGCACAAACTGGACAAATACTGTAGGATTCCTCTTATATGAGGTACCTGGAGTACTTAGATTTATAAAAACAGAAAGTAGAATGGTGGTTGCCAGAGGCTAGGGGAGGGAGAATAAGGAGATACTGTCTAATGGGTATGGAGCTTCAGTTTTAAAAGATGAAAAAGTTCTAGAGATGGATAGTAAGGATGATTGCAGAACAATGTGAATGTGCTTAATGCCACTTAACTGTACATTCAAGAATGGTTAAAATGGTCAATTTTATGTTATGTGTATTTTACCACATACAAAACATTCTCTACACTTTGACAGACCTTGACTGCCACATGCCTGGCTGACATTCTTGTAAATGTTCTGCTGTCTTCACGTGGATCTTGCTATTAGGAATTTTCCTCCTAGTGAGCAAAAGGTTAAGGAGATGGCAACTGGGGATATCGAGAAATGTATTAACAAATGAGCTCTTCAAAAGCATTGAGTTTACCCCACATTGGCGCTCCTGCTCTTAAATAGTTTGACTGATTAACTTATCTGCCTTCAGAATGATCTGCTTTATAAACTTCTGATTGTTATGTATAAAATTTGTAAAATTTCCAGTACTATTTGCTTACATTTTGCCTTACTGTTTGGAGTTTTTTGGGGAGGGGAATAAACTGGTGCCAAAATATAAAGAAAGAATAACTGGAAATTATTAATAATTTCAATGCACAATAAGGAGAGTTAAAATATATCTAAAATGAATAGATTTTTCTTAGCTTGCTCATCCTGACTCAAGGCGTCTCCGTTTAGAAATATAAGCCCACTTTTAATCAATTTCAAAAGTTGTCAAAGCATGTTTATAGATCTTGTATAAGAAAAGTAGCATTTTTACAGGCAAATCTTTCTTCTTAAAAAAAAAAAATCAAAATGTAGCACTTAAGTTGAGCTTGAAATCCAGCCTTGACTTAAATATTACCCCAATGAGCAATTGCAGGTACATTTCCTTCTCTGGCACAGTTAACGAATCTTGGAAGGTCACAGAGTTAGCAGGGCTTTTTGGGGAAATGCCTCAACCTTCCCCCTCCCACCCCCACCCCACCCAGGGAAAGGCCAGAGGAGACTGTTTTCCCCTTTTGCGTATTCCATCTTTTAAAATATCATTTCCTTTCCAACACTGAAAGCAGAATAGTCATAGCAGGGATTAGGGAAGCTCTACTTCACGCTTTGAAACATTAAAACTTCCTATGTGATTCAAAATTCCAACTCTGACTTTTGGATTTTTAATAGGAACAGTAACTGCTAACTTGAGTTGAACAGGTGCTTTGTGGAAATGTGAAGCCCTGGAAGCCTCCAGAGGCATCAGGGATAGAGTGGCTTCCCCCACCCATGTAAACGAAATGCAGACACAACATGAACTCTTTCTGTCCTTCTACATTTCTACTTTGGAGTGAGGGGGTGGAGAAGGTTCATGTAGAAGGGTGGAGATTGGGAAAATTTTAATTCAGTAATATAAAAATGTTATTTGGAAAATAGATGGATGAATTCAGCAAAACAGAAAAGAAAAAGATACAGAAGGACGTTTTCTTTTGCTTTGCAGAAGCTCTTTAGTTTAATTAGATCCCATTTGTCAATTTTGGCTTTTGTTGCCATTGCTTTTGGTGTTTTAGTCATGAACTAACTCTTTGCCCATGCCTATGTCCTGAATGGTATTACCTAGGTTTTCTTCTAGGGTTTTTATGGTTTTAGGTCTAACATTTAAGTCTTTAATCCATCTTGAGTTAATTTTTGTATAAAGTGTAAGGAGGGGATCCAGTTTCAGTTTTCTGCATATGGCTAGCCAGTTTTCCCAACACCATTTATTAAATAGGGAATCCCTTCCCCATTGCTTGCTTTTGTCAGGTTTTTCAAAGATCAGATGGTTGTAGATGTATGGCATTATTTCTGAGGCCTCTGTTCCATTCCATTGGTCTATATATCTGTTTCGGTACCAGTACCATGCTGTTTTGGTTACTGTAGCCTTGTAGTATAGTTTGAAATCAGGTAGCATGATGCCTCCAGCTTTGTTCTTTTTGCTTAGGATTGTCTTGGCTATGCAGGCTCTTTTTTGGTTCTATATGAACTTTAAGGTAGTTTTTTCCAATTCTGTGAAGAAAGTCATTGGTAGCTTGATGGGGATAGCACTGAATCTATAAATTACTTTGGGCAATATGACCATTTTCAAGATCATCAGAGTGAACAGGCAACCTACAGAATGGGAGAAAATTTTTGCAATCTCTTCATCTGACACAGGGCTAATATCCAGAATCTACAAAGAACTTAAACAAATTTACAAGAGAAAAACAAACAACCCAGTCAAAAAGTGGGCAAAGGATATGAACAGACACTTCTCAAAAGAAGACATTTATGCAGCCAAAAAACATATGAAAAAAGCTCATCATCATTGGTCATTAGAGAAATGCAAATCAAAACCACAATGAGATAACATGTCACACCAGTTAGAATGGCGATCATTAAAAAGTCAGGGAACAACAGATGCAGCAGAGGATGTGGAGAAATAGGAATGTTTTTACACTGTTGGTGGGAGTGTAAATTAGTTCAACCATTGTGGAAGACAGTGTGGCAATTCCTCAAGGATCTAGAACTAGAAACAGCATTTGACCTAGCAATCCCATTACTGGGTATATACTCAAAAGATTAAATCATTCTACTATAAAGACACATGCACACGTATGTTTATTGCGGCACTGTCCACAATAGCAAAGACTTAGAACCAACCCAAATGCTCATCAATGATAGACTGGATAAAGAAAATGTAGCACATATATACCATGGAATACTAGACAGCCATAAAAAAGGATGAGTTCATGTCCTTTGCAGGGACATGTATGAAGCTGGAAACCATCATTCTCAGCAAACTAACACAGGAACAGAAAAACAAACATCACATGTTCTCACTTATAAACGGCAGTTGAACAGTGAGAACACATGGACCCAGCAGGGCAGGGGGCATCACACACGGCTAGCCTGTCAGTGGGGTAGGGAGCTAGGAGAGGGATAGCATTACGAGAAATACCTAATGTAGATGACGGGTTGATGGGTGCAGCAAATCACCATGGCATGTGTATACCTATGTAACCAACCTGCATGTTCAGCACACGTACCCCAGAACTTAAAGTATAATAATAATAAAAAAAAGAAAGTAATTTTCTCCTAAGTAATCTGTTCTTGGATTCAAATCAGTGTGTCCTGTGTTAACTTAACTCTACTATTTTCCTACTTCCAATTTCTCTATAAAGTGTTTTATGGACATGGACCTCTAAAAGTAATAACATCAGCTACAATTTCTTGAGCTTACGCTGTGTCAGACATTGTGCTAAGCTTATTATATATTTCAGTTAATCCTCACAATTTTATAATGTAGCTACTATTAATATTATTATCCTAATTTTGCTGGTAAGGAAATTAAGACTTGGAGAATATACATGAATTCCCAAGGTCTCCTATCTCTTAAGTGGTGAGGCTGCAATTTAAATTAAGGCTTGTATGATTCCAAAGTGAATGCTATCACCAGCCTAGATGAATGGATGTTACCACACAATAAAGCAATATTTATTATTGAGTGGTATGAAGATGGGATGCTGGTAAACTTAACGCTCTGCCTTTAAAAAGACGACATGTGGTCTTAAAAAATGCTACTCTAAAAATTTTATTTTTAAGTCAGCACTTCTGTAAAACACATAAGTCTAGGGCCAATTAATTTTGAGATCTACAGAGGACATCAGCAGACTGAATGTCCCGGAACTCTTGTGGTTAAGTAGATGTTTAATGTATGAATTAATCAACTTTGGCTATGAAATGCTCTATAATAAAAAACTCCAAATCTCAGTAGCTTACAACTATCATGTGATTTTCATAAGTCCTCTGTGTTGGGTCAGCTGGCAATGGTAGGTGACACAGAGCTAGAGCAAGTGTTTGTCCTTCTGGGACCCAGGTTGAAGCAGTAGTGTTTACCTGGAGAAAACTTCTCTTAGGACAGCAGGCAGAAGTGAGGAGGCCGAGCCAAACATACGTTTGACTTGGGTTAAATTCTCTGTTTGGACTAGTATATATTATGTCCACTCACATCCCTTCGGTCAAAGCAAGTCACGTGACCAAGCCCCATAACAATAGGTGGGGAAATAGCTCCTCTTACAGAATAGAGTTAGAAGAGAATGGATATTTACTGGGCATTAATACATTTTATAACAATAGTGTATGCTCAGGCACTTCACAAACTTACCTGGCCGCACAATAACCTTTTTTTTTCTTCTAATGTTATTTCCCCCAAATCTCTTACTGCTTAGGATACTATGGTTCTCTGAGCATAACTTGAGTTGATTTTGGACAATTGAGAAAATTAAGTCTCCTATTTCTAAAGTGGTGACTATGTTATAAATAATAGAAAAGTTAACCTCTGATATTGTGTTTTTTTAAAAGAAAATAATTTAAAAACATCAATAGTGCTTTGAATTTATAAAGGCTCTTTGCTTGGTAGAATTTTATTGATTGACATATTTATAGCTTTTTGTTCTCTTCTCAAAACAGCCTGTGGCTCAGCTGTTACACTCCATGTATTACAAGCAGAAAATCAGAGTTCCATGGATGATGGAATTTTTTTCCAGGTTAAAGCAATGGAACTGAGTCAAAAATTCTGTGCCCCTATCTCCCACCCAGTTCAGGAAATCATGCCTCATGGTCATGTGCATATAATTGTGGCATAATGATATAAGCTACACTTAGGTTTAAAAGTTACAAGTCAGGTTTTACATGAATTTATTTTTAAAATGTTTCAGACCTATACTAACCAGGAATAGAACTCACTAAGAAAAAAAACAGTTATCTAAACAGTTGTTTCCTTAAAAATTAAGACCATTCACCTGAAAACCTATTTATTATATGAGATTTGAAGCATAATGTGCTTTCTTGATTCAGTTGGATTTGTTGCAATGATAAGATTGTTATCCAAACAATAACAGTAGGCTTTTCTTTTCCTTTTCTTTTTCTTTTTCTTTTTCTTTTCTCTTTTCTTTTCTTGTCTTGTTTTATAATCACCTAGGAAATAATGGTGGCTCTCAACATATCTTTCCTCTTTCCTTTTCCAAATGTGATAGAAAAACACTGCTTCTTATCTCTTGCATCTACAGCCAAATAGATACACAAACACAGACATCCAAATATTGACTCTACAGGTCCCATCTCTATTGAACTTTTGTAGCAAAGAGGATCAGGGGCAATAATAATTGGTTATAAAGAATGAATAAGGAAAATCAAAACATCTCACAAAATGCCATTACTGAAGGCATGAATAGCAACTTCATGCTGTGTGAATTTGCTAGGGACACATGCCAATCTAGCTTGGCCTCCGATGGTTATACGTCCCTTCTAAACCAAACTGGCACTTGACTGCAGCCCTGGGAAAATCCCCTGGGGGAAAGGATCATTGCAACCTTCCTTAGTTTATAATCATTTTCTTTTTGGACCCCAAGAGAATAAATGAAGCTGGAGGTGAGGAGTTCAAGTGAAATGAAGTATAAGAAAAAGAAAACAGCAGCAACAGGGTAGAAAAGTGTAAGAAACTAAATCGCCTTAGAACTATTTCTAAGTAAGGCAGAAATAGGACGATTAAATGAAGCAAGAAATAATCTGTCTTATATATTAAGCTTAAAAACATGGTATGATATAGAAAAAAGCAGGCAGACTTTGCTGAGTTCAGATCTTGACCCTACTTACTGGAGACTCTGAACTAGTTTATTCACTAATTTGGGGGTTATCTGAAAAAATGAAGATATAGTAACTACCTGGCAGCATTATTGTGACAATTAACTGAGATACCCCATGTAGACTGTGGCCGGAAGGCTGAAAATAGCGTGAAGATGTTTTTACATAACTCACAGCAGGTATTTTATTTCTTTATTTTGTATTAAATCATGACATTTTACATATTTATGATTCATATTTATGGGTACATGAGATATTTTGTTATACACATTGAATGTGTAATGATAAAGTCAGGGTAGTTGCAGTATCCATCACTTTGAGTATTTATCTGTTCTATGTGTTTGAAACCATTCAAAATCTTACAGAAGATAGTTTTAAATTTGGAACTAGCTGCTGTTCAAAAATCAGAGATTTCACTTGAAAATTTAAATTTTTGCTTTTCCTGAGAATTTGGAAGACTCAGTGACTGAATTATCTACTGATGTATAACAAGCCACTATAAAACAAAGTGACTCAAAAACACAATCATATTTTGCTTGCAGATGTGCAATTTGGGCATAGCTTGGTGTAGAAGACTTACTCGCTCATGGGCTATCAGCTGGAGTGCCACTGGGGCTGGAAGATCCACTCCTCCTAAGATAGTTCTCACACAGCTGTCAAGTTCGTCCTGGCTGTGGGCTGGGAGCTCTTCCAGGGCTGAGGGCCTGGAACCTCAGTCACTATCCATGTGGGCCTCCCCAGCTGTCCTGGGCTTACTTACATACCAGGTCGCTGGGATCCAAGGATGAGTGTCGTAAGGGAGAGCCAAACAAAAATTGTATTGTCTTTAGGAGCTCACCTTGGACGTCATTATGGCATAACTTCCACAGCAGTCTAGTTCTATAACCCTTCTCAGATTTCAAGGAGAGGGGCCGTAGACTTCCCTTCTTAATGGTGAGAGGCAAGGTTCTAGAAAAGCATATGAATGGGAAATGTAGCCGTGGTCATCTGCAGAAAGTATAATATCCAGTACCATTGGGCCTGTGTTTTTACATGACCACAATTAATGGGAGCTGAGTAATGACTGTGCTTTTAAATAGACATGAAATCACTGCCCTTTCTGGCTCCTTGACACTAAGTCTGAGCATTAGTTCCATTTACTAGGCAATAACACTGTTGTTTTCATCTACCAGCATTTGGAGGAAAATGAAGTATCAGCCTGCTGTACTTACTAGGGTGAATTCGCTGTACAAAGCCTGTGAGAAACAACTGACAAAATAAATAGAGGGTGGAGTAGGAAAAAGGCTGCTATAATTCAGAGTCCCAAATACAGATAAAAACTATATTTTTGACCTCTGAAAAAGAAAGAGATTAGCCAACATAATAATCAAGAAGAACAAAGCTATTCAATGTTGGAGAATTTGCACTTCTCACACTGTGGATCAGTAGACTTTGCAAAATCAGGTGCTGAAGGCTAAGGCAGAGATGGAGGCGAGCTGGCATAGCACTCAATGAATGCCCCAGCTTAGAGCCAAACTTCAAAGACTGGGAGAAAAGTTTTTTTTTTCTCTTTTTGGCTACAGACATTTAAGGAAACCTCTGTCAGGTCACTGGTTGACCACTGAGACAATGAAATGAAGACTTCAGAGACCACACACAACCAGGAATATAGCCTTAGCAAAAAAACATTCCAAAAGAAACTAAACAAATAAATTACGGCACCCCTCAGAAACAAAAACAGCAAAATTTAGGCAAAGGGGAAAATCTGATTTTTGGAGTTACTATAATATAATATTACAAGGCATTCAAACAATAGAAAAGTATGGCCCATTCGCGGGACAAATTCATTGACAGAAACTATCCCTGAGGAAGCCCAATGATTGGACTATTTCTTCTCACATTCTTTCTGGTCCTTTCTCTCTCTCTTCACCTAATGGGTTCCCATAACACATAGGTTGGTACTCTTAATGGTGCTCAACGGGTCCCTTAGACTCTTTCCACTTTGCAAGGCAAAGTTTTAAAATCAACTACCATAATATGACCAAAGAACTAAAAGAGACTGGGAAAACAATGTATGAATAAAATGAAAATATTAATAAAAGATAGAAATTATGGGAAGAAACAAAATAGAAATGCTAGAGCTGAAAAGTGTAATAATAGAAATGAAAAATTTACTGCAGGCTCTGAACAGCAGATTTAAGCATGCAGAAGAAAGAATGCAAACTTGAATATTGAAAAACTGAAACTATTATTGTTTGAGGATCAGAAAGGAAAAAGAGGAAAAAACAGTGAAGAGAGTCTAAAGGACACGTTGAGCACCATTAAGAGTACCAATCCATGTGTTATGGAAACCCATTAGGTGAAGAGAGAGAGAAAGGACCAGAAAGAATGTGAGAAGAAATAGTGGCTGAAATCATCTCAAATTTGATTAATCCAAGAACCTCCATAGACTCCAAGCAGAATAAATTCAAAGAGAAGTACACTGAGACACATTATAGTCAAAGAGAAAGAATCATTTCTTTTCCTTTTCAACTTTTATTTTAGAATCCAGGTGTACATGTGCAGGTTTGTTGCAAGGGTCTGTTGCCTGATGCTGAGGTGTGGGATATAATTGAAACTGTCACCCACGTAGTGAGCATAGTACCCAATAGGTAGTTTTCCAGCACTTGCTCTCCTCCTTCTTTCCCCTTTCTAGTAGTCCCCAGTGACTATTATTCCCATCTTTATGTCTATGTGTACCCAGTGTTTAGCTCCCACTTATAAGTGAGAATGATATTTAATTTGATTTGTGGTGTCTGCATTACTTTGCTCTAAATAATAGTCTCCAGCTGCATCCATAATGCTGCAAAAGACACAATTTTACTCTTATGACTTCACAGTATTCCATGGTGTATATGTACCATATTTTTTAAAAACTTTTAAGTTCAGAGGCAGCTGTGCAGGTTTGTTATATAAGTAAACTTATGTCATAGGGGTTTGCTGTATAGATTATTTCATCAACCAGGTATTAAGCCTAGTAGCCATTAGTTATTTTTCCTAATCCTCTCCCTCCTCTCTCCTCTGATAGGCCCCAGTATCTGTTGTTCCCCTCTATGTGTCCATACTTTCTCATCATTTAGCTCCCACTTATAAGTGAGAACATGTGGTGTTTGGCTTTCTGTCCCTGCTTTAATTTACTAAGGACAATGGTCTCCAGCTCCATCCATGTTCCTGAAAAGGACATGATCTTGTTCCTTTTTATGGCTGCATAGTATTCCATGGTGTATATGTAGTACACTTCTTTATCCAGTCTACAACTGATGGGCATTTAGCTTGATTCCATGTTTTTGTTATTGTGAATAGTGCTGCAATGAACGTACACATGCATGGGTATATTCCTTTGGGTATATACCCAGTAATGGGATTGCTGCATTGAATAGTAGTTCTGTTTTTAGGTCTTTGAGGAATTGCCACGCTGTCTTCCACAATAAGTGAGCTAATTTACACTCCCTCTAACAGCATATAAGAATTCCCTTTTCTCCACAACCTTGCCAGCACCTTCTATTTTTTGGCTTTTTAATAATAACCATTCTGACTGGTGTGAGATGGTATCTCATCATGGTTTCTATTTGTGTTTCTCTAAATCAGTGATGTTGAGCTTTTTCTCATATGATTGTTGGTCATGTATATGTCTTCTTTAGAAAAATGTCTGTTCATGTTCTTTGCCCACTTTTTAATAGGGTTGGTTGTTTCTTCTTGTAAATTTAAGTTCCTTATAGATGCTGCATATTAGACCTTCATAGTTACAAAAATTGCCTCCCATTCTGTAGGTTGTCTGTTTACTCTGTTGATAGTTTATTTTTCTGTGCAGAAGCTCTTTAGTTTAATTAGATCTCATTTGTCAATTTTTGCATTTGTTGCAATTGCTTTTGGCATCTTCATCATGAAATCTTTTCCTGTTCCTATGTCTAGAAGGGTATTGCCTAGGTTGTCTTCCAGGGTTTTTTATAGTTTTGGGTTTTACATTTAAGTCTTTAATCCATTTTGACTTAATTTTTTTATGTGATTTAAGCAAGGGGTCCAGTTTCAATCTTCTGCATATGGCTAGCCAGTTATCTCAACACCATTTACTGAATAAAGAATCCTTCCCCATTGCTTGTTTTTGTCAGATTTGTCAAAGATTAGGGAGCTGTAGGTGTGCAGCTTTATTTCTAGCTCTCTATTCTGTCCCATTGGTCTATGTGTCTGTTTTTGCACCAGTGTCATGCTGTTTTGGCTACTGTAGCCCTATAGTATATTTTGAAGTTGGACAGTGTGATACCTCCAGCTTTGCTCTTTTGGCTTAGGATTGCCTTGGCTATGTGGGCTCCTTTTTGGTTCCACATGAATTTTATAAGGTATTTTTTTCTAGTTCTGTGAAGAATGTCCTCAGTAGTTTGATAGGAACAGCATTGAATATACACATTGCTTTGGCATTTTAATGATATAATTTATTCCTATTCATGAGCATGTAATGTTTATCTATTTGTTTGCATCATCTCTGATTTCTTTGACTGGTGTTTTGTAGTTCTCCTTGTAGAGACCTTTCATCTTCCTGGTTAGCTGTGTTTCTAGGTATTTTACTCTTTCAGTGGCCATCGTGAATGGTATTGTGTTCCTGGCTTGGCTCTTGGCTTGACTGTTGTTGGTGTATAAGACTGCTAGTGATTTCTGAACATTGATTTTGTATGCTGAGACTTTGCTGTAGTTGTTTATCAGCTTAAGGAGCTTTTGGGCTTAGGCTATGGGGTTTTCTAGATATGAGATCATATGATCTGCAAACATGAATAATTTGACTTTCTCTTTTCCTATTTGGATGCCCTTTATTATTTTTCTCTTGCCTAATCACTCTGGCTGGAACTTCCAATACTATGTTGAATAGAAGTGGTGAGAGAGGGCATCCTTGTCTTGCTCCAGTTTTTGAGGGGAATGCTTCCAGCTTTGCATACTCAATATGATGTTGTCTGTGGGTTTGTCATAGATGGCTCTTATTATTTTGAGGTATGTTTCTTTAATGCCTAGTTAATTTGGAGTTTTTAACATAAAAGGGTGTTGAATTTTATCGAAAGTCTTTTCTCAATCTATTGAGATAATAGTGTGGTTTTTGTCTTTAGTTCAGTTTATGTGATGAATCACATTTATTGATTTGTGTGTGTTGAACCACCCTTGCAACCCAGGGATAAAACGTACTTGATCATCGTGGATAAGCTTTATGATGTGCTGCTGGATTCGGTTTGCCAGTATTTTGTTGAGGATTTTTGCATTAATGCTTATCAAGGATATGTGCCTGAAGTTTGCTTTTTTGTTATGCCTCTGCCAAGTTTTTGTATCAGGATAATGCTGGTCTTGTAGAATGATTTATGGAAGAGTCCCTCCTCAATTTTTTGGAATAGTTTCACTAGGAATTGTATCAGCTGTTCTTTTACACCTAGTAGAATTTGGCTGTGAATCCATTTGGTTACAGGCTTCTTTTTGGCTGATAGGCTATTTATTACTGATTCAATTTCAGAGCTTGTTATTGATCTATTCAGGGATTCAGTTTCTTCCTGATTCAGTCTTGGGAGTGTGTATATATCCAGAGATTTATCCACTTCTTCTATATTTTCTAGTTTGTGTGCATAGAGGTGTTCATAATACTCTCTGATGGCTATTTGTGTATCTGTGGGGTCAGTGGTGACATCCTCTTTGTCTTTTCTAATTGTGTTTACTTGGATTTTCTTATATTTTTTACTATGATACTTTAAGTTCTAGGGTACATGTGCACAATGTGCAGGTTTGTTACATATGTGTACATGTGCCATGTTGCTGTGCTGCACCCATTAACTCATCATTTACATTAGGTATTTCTCCTAATGCTATCCCTCCCCCATCCCCCAACACAGGCCCCTCTGTGTGATGTTCCCTGCCCTGTGTCCAAGTGTTCTCATTATTCAACTCCCACCTCTGTGTGAGAACATGCAGTGTTTGGTTTTCTGTCTTTGCGATAGTTTGCTCAGAATGATGGTTTCCAGTTTCATCAATGTCCCTACAAAGTACATGAACTCACCCTTTTTATGGCTGCATAGTATTCTATGGTGCGTATGTGCCACATTTTTGTAATTCAGTCTATCATTGATGGACATTTGGGTTGGTTCCAAGTCTTTGCTATTGTGAATAGTGCCGCAATAAACATATCTGTGCATGTGTCTTTATAGTAGCATGATTTATAATCCTTTGGGTATATACTAAGTAATGGGATCTCTGGGTCAAATGGTATTTCTAGTTCTAGATCCTTGAGGAATTGCCACACTGTCTTCCACAATGGTTAAACTAGTTTATACTCCCACCAACAGTGTAAAAGCATTGCTATTTCTCCACATCCTCTCCAGCACCTGTTGTTTCCTGACTTTTTAATGATCGCCATTCTAACTGGTGTGAGATGGTATCTCATTGTGGTTTTGATTTGCATTTCTTTGATGGCCAGTGATGATGAGCATTTTTTCATGTGTCTGTTGGCTGTATGAATGTCTTCTTTTGAAGAGTGTCTGTTCATATTCTTTCCCCACTTTTTGATGGGGTTGTTTGATTTTTTTCTTGTAAATTTAAGTTCTTTGTAGATTCTGGATATTAGTCCTTTGTCAGATGGGTAGATTGCAAAAATTTTCTCCCATTCTGTAGGTTGCCTGTTCACTCTGATGGTAGTTTCTTTTTGCTGTGCAGAATCTCTTTAGTTTAATTTGATCCCATTTGTCAATTTTGGCTTTTGTTGCCATTGCTTTTGGTGTTTTCGTCATGAAGTCCTTGCCCATGCCTATGTCCCGAATGGTATTACCTAGGTTTTCTTCTTGGGTTTTTATGGTTTTAGGTCTAACATTTAAGTCTTTAATCCATCTTGAATTAATTTTTCTATAAGGTTTAAGGAAGGGATCCAGTTTCAGCTTTCTACATATTACATATGGCTAGTCAGTTTTCCCAGCACCATTTATTAAATAGGGAATCCTTTCCCCATTTCTTGTTTTTGTCAGCTTTGTCAAAGATCAGATGGTTGTAGATGTGTGGTGTTATGTTTGAGGCTTCAGTTCTGTTCCATTGGTATATATATCTGTTTTGGTACCAGTACCATGCTGTTTTGGTTACTGTAGCCTTGTAGTATAGTTTGAAGTCAGGTAGCATGACGCCTCCAACTTTGTTCTTTTGGCTCAGGATTGTCTTGGCTATGCAGGCTCTTTTTTGGTTCCATATGAACTTTAAAGTAGTTTTTCCAATTCTCTGAAGAAAGTCATTGGTAGCTTGATGGGGATGACATTGAATCTGTAAATTACCTAGGACCATATGGCCATTTTCACAATATTGATTCTTCCTATCCATGAGCATGGAATGTTCTTCCATTTGTTTGCGTCCTCTTTTATTTCATTGAGCGGTGGTTTGTAGTTCTCCTTGAAGAGGTCCTCTACATCCCTTGTAAGTTGGATTCCTAAGTATTTTATTCTCTTTGAAGCAATTGTTAATGGGAGTTCACTCATGATTTGACTCTCTGTTTGTCTGTCACTGGTGTATAAGAATGCTTGTGATTTTTGCACATTGATTTTGTATCCTAAGAATTTGCTGAAGTTGTTTTTCAGCTTAAGGAGATTTGGGGCTGAGACAATGGGGTTTTCTAAATATACAATCATGTCATCTGCAAAGAGGGACAATTTGACTTCCTCTTTTCCTAATCGAATACCCTTTATTTCTTTCTCTTCCCTGATTGCCCTGCTCAGAACTTCCAACACTATGTTGAATAGAAGTGGTGAGAGAGGACATCCCTGTCTTGTGCCAGTTTTCAAAGGGAATGCTTCCAGTTTTTGCCCATTCAGTATGATACTGGCTGTGGGTTTGTCATAAATAGCTCTTGTTATTTTGAGATATGTTCCATCAATACCTAGTTTATTGAGAGTTTTTAGCATGAAGGGCTGTTGCATTTTGTCGAAGGCCTTTTCTGTATCTATTGAGATAATCATGTGGTTTTTGTTTTTGGTTCTGTTAATGCGATGGATAACATTTATTGATTTGTGTATCTTGAACCAGCCTTGCATCCCAGGGATGAAGCCAACTTGATCTTGGTGGATTAGCTTTTTGATGTGCTGCTGGATTCAGTTTGCCAGTATGATATTGAGGATTTTTGCATCAATGTTCATCAGGGATATTGGTCTAAAATTCTCTTTTTTTGTTGTGTCTCTGCCAGGCTTTAGTATCAGGATGATGATGGCTTCATAAAATGAGTTAGGGAATATTCCCTCTTTTTCTATTGATTGGAATTGTTTCAGAAGGAATGGTACCAGCTCCTCTTTGTACCTCTGGTAGAACTCAACTGTGAATCCATCTTGTCCTGTACTTTTTTGGTTGGTAGGCTATTAATTATTGCCTCAATTTCAGAGCCTGTTATTGGTCTATTCAGCAATTCAATTTCTTCTTGGCTTAGTCTTGGAGGATGTGTGTGTCCAGGAATTTATCCATTTCTTTTAGATTTTCTAGTTTATTTGCTTAGAGGTGTTTTTAGTATTCTCTGATGGTAGTTTTTATTTCTGTGGGATCGGTAGTGATATCCCCTTTATCATTTTTTTTTATTGCGTCTATTTGATTCTTCTCTCTTTTCTTTATTAATCTTGCTAGTGGTCTAGCAATTCTGTTGATCTTTTCAAAAAACCAGCTCCTGGATTCATTGATTTTTTGAAGGGTTTTTTGTGTCTCTATCTCCTTCAGTTCCGCTCCAATCTTAGTTATTTCTCGCCTTCTGCTAGCTTTTGAATTTGTTTGCTATTGCTTCTCTAGTTCTTTTAATTGTGATGTTAGGGTGTTGATTTTAGATCTTTCCTGTTTTCTCCTGCAGGCATTTAGCACTATAAATTTCCCTCTACACACTGCTTTAAATGTGTCCCAGAGATTCTTCTCTGTTGTCTTTGTTCTCATTGGTTTCAAAGAGCATCTTTATTTCTGCCTTCATTTCATTGTTTGCCCAGTAGTTATTCAGGAGCAGGTGGTTCAGTTTCCATGTAGTTGTGCAGTTTTGAGTGAGTTTCTTAATCCTGAGTTCTAATTTGTTTGCACTGTGGTCTGAGAGACAGTTTGTTGTGATTTCTGTTCTTTTACATTTGCTGAGGAGTGCTTTACTTCCTACTCTGTGGTCAATTTTGGAATAAGTGCAATGTAGTGGTGAGAAGAATATATATTCTGTTGATTTGGGGTGGAGAGTTCTGTAGATGTCTATTAGGTCTGCTTGGTGCAGAGCTGAGATTAAGTCCTAGATATCCTTGTTAACCTTCTGACTCATTGATCTGTCTAATATTGACAGTGGGGTGGTAAAGTCTCCCATTATTATTGTGTGGGAGTCTAAGTCTCTTTGCAGGTCTCTCAGGACTTGCTTTATGAATCTGGGTTCTCCTGTATTAGGTGCATATATATTTAGGATAGTTAGCTCTTCTTGTTGAATTGATCCATTTACCATTATGTAATGGCTTTCTTTGTCTCTTTTGATCTTTGTTGGTTTAAAGTCTGTTTTATCAGAGACTAGGATTGCAACCCCTGCTTTGTTTTTTGCATTCCATTTGCTTGGTAGGTCTTCCTCCATCCCTTTGTTTTGAGCCTATGTGTGTCTCTGCACGTGAGATGGGTCTCCTGAGTACAGCACACTGATGGGTCTTGACTCGTTATCCAATTTGCCACTCTGTGTCTCTTAATTGGGGCATTTAGCCCGTTTACATTTAAGGTTAATATTGTTATGTGTGAATTTGATCCTGTCATTATAATGTTCGCTTGTTATTTTGCCCATTCGTTGATGCAGTTTCTTCTTAGCATTGATGGTCTTTACAATTTGGCATGTTTTTGCAGTGGCTGGTACCATTTGTTCCTTTCTATGTTTACTGCTTCCTTCAGGAGCTCTTTTAAGGCAGGCCTGGTGGTGACAAAATCTCTAAGCATTTGCATGTCTGTGAAGGATTTTATTTCTCCTTCACTTATGAAGCTTAGTTTGGCTGGATATGAAATTCTGGGTTGAAAATTATTCTCTTTAAGAATGTTGAATACTGGCTCCCACTCTATTCTGGCTTGTATGGTTTCTGCTGAGAGATCCACTGTTAGTCTGACGGGCTTCCCATTGTGGGTAACCGGACCTTTCTCTCTGGCTTCCCTTAGCATTTTTTCCTTCATTTCAACCTTGGTGTATCTGACAATTACGTGTCTTGGGGTTGCTCTTCTCGAGGAGTATCTTTGTGGTGTTCTCTGTATTTCCTGAATTTGAATGTTGGCCTGCCTTTCTAGGTTGGGGAAATTCTCCTGGATAATATCCTGAAGAGCGTTTTCCAGTTGGTTCCATTCTCCCTGTCACTTTCAGGTACACCAATTATACGTAGATTTGGTCTTTTCACATAGTCTCATATTTCTTGGAGACTTGGTTCGTTTCTTTTTACTGTTTTTTCTCTAAACTTCTCTTCTCACTTCATTTCATTAATTTTATCTTCAAGTACTGATACCCTTTCTTTCACTTGATCAAATCAGCTACTGAAGCTTGTGCGTGTGTCATGTAGTTCTCGTGCCATGGTTTACAGCTCCATCAGGTCATTTAAGGTCTTCTCTACACTGTTTATTCTAGTTAGCCATTCATCTAATATTTTTTCAAGGTTTTTAACTTCCTTGCAATGGGTTCGAACATCCTCCTTTAGCTCAGAGAAGTTTGTTATTACCTATTTTCTGAAGCCTACTTCTGTCAACTCATCAAAGTCATTCTCTGTCCTGCTTTGTTCCACTGCTGATGAGGAGCTGCAATCCTTTAGAGGAGAAGGGATGCTCTGGTTTTTAGAATTTTCAGCTTTTCTGGTCTGGTTTCTCCCCATCTTTGTGGTTTTATCTACCTTTTGTCTTTGATGATGGTGACCTACAGGTGGAGTTTTGGTGTGGCTCTCCTTTTTGTTGATGTTGATGCTATTCCTTTCTGTTTGTTAGTTTTCCTTCTAACAGTCAGGTCCCTCAGCTGCAGATCTGTTGGAGTTTGCTGGAGGTTCACTCCAGACCCTGTTTGCCTGGGTTTCACCAGCAGAGGCTGCAAAACAGCAAATATTACAGAACAGTAAATATTGGTGCCTGATCCTTCCTCTGGAAGCTTCATCTCAGAGGGGCACCTGTCTGTATGAGGTGTCAGTCGGCCCTCACTGGGAGGTGTCTCCAAGTTAGGCTACATGGGGTTCAGGGACCCACTTGAGGAGGCATTCCATCAGTTCTTAGAGATCAAACACCATGCTGGGGGAACCACTGCTCTCTTCAGAGCTGTCAGACAGGTATGTTTAAGTCTGCAGAAGTTTCTGCTGCCTTTTGTTCAGCTATGCCCTACGCCCAAAGGTGGAGTCTCCAGAGGCAGGCAGGCCTCATTGAGCTGTGGTGGGTTCCACCCAGTTTGAGCTTCCACGCCGCTTTGTTTATCTACTCAATCCTCAGCAATGGTGGACCTGCTTGCCCCCAGCCAGGCTTGCGGCCTCACAGTTAGATCTTGGACTAGCAGAGGGCAAGACTCTGTGGGCGTAAGGACCTGCTGAGCCAGGCACAGCATGTAATCTCTTGGCGTGCCATTTGCTAAGACCATTGGAAAAGTGCAGTGTTTAGGTGGCAGTGTCCCGATTTTCCCGGTATAGTCTGTCACGGCTTCCCTTGGCTAAGAAAGGCAAATCCCCAGACCACTTGTGCTTCCCGAGTGAGGTGATGCCCTGCGCTGCTTCAGCTTGCCCTCCATGGGCTGCACCCACTTTCCGACCAGTCCCAATGAGATGAACCAGGTACCTCAGTTGGAAATGCAGAAATCACTCGTCTTCTGTGTCGATCACACTGGGAGCTGCAAACCAGAGCTGTTCCTATTTGACCATCTTGGAACAGACCCCCCTATTTGGATTTTCTATCTTTTCTTTTTGATTAGTCTAGCTAGTAGTCTATTTTATTAGTTTTCTTAAAAAACAAACTCCTAGATTAGTTTATCTTTAGTTTATCAGGTCTAATTTTGGTTATTTCTTGTCTTCTATTAGCTTTGGGGTTGGTTTGCTTTTAGTTCTCTAGTTCTTTTAGTTGTGATGTTAGGTTGTTAAATTGAGATCTTTCTAGCTTTTTCACGTGGGTATTTACTGCCTTAGCTGTGTCCCAGAGATTCTGGTATGTTGTATCTTTGTTCTCATTAGTTTCAAAATACTTCTTGGCTTCTGCCTTAATTTCATTATTTCATTACTACCCAAAAGTCATTCAGGTGTAGGTTATTCAATTTCCATCTAACTGTATGGTTTTCAGTGATTTTCTTAGTCTTGATCGCTAATTTTATTGCACTGTGGTCCAAGAGAGTGGTTGTTATAATTTCAGTCCTTCTGAATTTGCTGAAGAGTGTTTTGTCTCAGATTATGGGGTTGATTTTAGAGAATGTGCCGTGTGGCCATGAGAAGAATGTATATTCTGTTGTTTTGGGTGAAGATTTCTGTAGATGTCTGTCAGGTCCATTTGATGCAGTGCTGAGTTCAGGTCCTAGATATCTTTGTTAATTTTCTGCCTCAATAATCTGTCTAATACTGTCAGTGGAGTGTTGAAGTCTCCTAATATTATTGTATGGGAGTCTAAGTCTCTTTGCAGGTCTCTGAGAACTTGGTGTTCCTGTGTTGGGTGCATATATATCTAGGTTAGATGTTCTTATTGAATTGAACCCTTCACCATTATGTAATGCCCTTCTTTGTCTTTTGCATTCTTTGTTGTTTTAAAGTCTGTTTTGTCTGAAACTAGGATTACAACTCCTGTTTTCTTCTGTTTTCCATTTGATTGGCAGATTTTTCTCCATTTCTTTATTATGAGACTATGTGTGTCATCGCATGTGAAATGAGTCCTTTGAAGTAAGTATACCAATGGGCCTTGGTTCTTTACCCATTCTGTGCCTTTTAATTGGGACATTTAGCTTATTTACATTCATGGTTAATATCGATATGTGTGAATTTGATCCTGTCATCATGATATTAGCTAGTTATTAGTCAGACTTGTTTATGTGGTTGCTTTACAGTTTCACTGGTCTGTGTACATAAGTTTGTTTCTATATTTGGTGCTTCCTTCAGGAGGCAGGTCTGGTGGTAATAAATTCCCTCAGCATTTACTTGTCTCAAAAGGATCTTATTTCTCCTTCACCTATAAAGTTTAGTTTCGCTGGATATGAAATTCTGGGTTGAAATATTTTTTCTTTAAGAATGTTGAATATGGGCCCCCATTCTCTTCTGGCTGAGAGGTCTGCTGTTAGTCTGATGGGCTTCCCTTTGTAGGTGACCTGACCTTTCTCTCTAGCTGCCTTTAACATTTTCCTCTTTCATTTCAACCTTGGAGAATCTGATAATTTTGTGTATTGGGGATGATCTTGTTGCGAAGTATCTTGTTGCAGTTCTCTGAATTTCCTGAATTTCAGTGTTGGCCTCTCTAGCTAGCTTGGGAAGTTTTCATGGATGATATCTTGAAACACATTTTCCAAGTTGCTTATACTCTCCTCATATCTTTCAAGGACACCAATGAGTCATGGATTTGGTCTCTTTACATATCCCATATTACTCAGAAGCTTTATTCAATTCTTTTCAATCTTTTTTCTCTATTCTTGTCTGATTCTCTTATTTCATAAAGCCAGTTTACAAGCCCTGAGTTCCTTTCTGCATCTTGATATATTCTACTAATAAAATGTGTGGTTACATTACGAAATTCTTGTAGTATGTTTGCAGTTCTACCATATTGCTTACGTTCTTTTCTATACTGACTATTTTGTCTGTTAGTTCCTGTATTGTCTTATCATGATTCTTCACTTCCTTTGATTGGGTTTCAACGTACTCTTGCATCTCAATGATCTTTGTTTCTATCCATATTCTGAATTCTGTTTCTGTCATTTCAACCATCTCAGCCTGGTTCAGAATCCTCACTGGAGAGGTACTGCAGTAGTTTGGAGGAAAAGAATCATTCTGGCATTTTGAGTTGATTTACATCCATGGTGTTGCAAAGGACATGATTTTGTTCATTTGTATGACTGCATAATATTCCATTGAGTATATATACCACATTTTCTATATTCAATCCACCATTAATGGCCACCTGAGTTGATTCCATTTCTTTGCTATTGTAAATTGTGCTTCATTAAACATATGAGTGTGTCTTCTTGGTAGAACAATTTATTTTTCCTTGGGTATATACCCAATAATGGGATTGCTGAGTCCCATTTTTATTGAGTTCTATGCTTGAGTTCTATGTTTAGTTCTTTGAGAAACCTCCAAATGATTTCCACAAGGCTTGAACTAATTTGCATTACCACTCATAATGTAGAAGCATTCCCTTTCTCCACCCCCTTGCCAACATCTGCTATTTATTGACTTGTTTGTAATAATCATTGTGACTGGTGTGAGATGGTATCTCATTATGGTTTTGATTTACATCTCTCTAATGACTAGTAATGTTGAGCATTTTAAAAATATATTTGTTGGTTACATGCATGTCTCCTTTTGATAAGTGTCTGTCCTTTGCCCTCTTTTAAATGGAGTTGGGTTTTTTTTTTTTTTTTTCTCATTGATGTGTTTAAGTTTCTACATATTCTGGACATTAAACCTTTGTCAGATGCATACTTTGCAAATATTTTCTCCCAATCTGTAGGTTGTATGTTTCCTCCCTTGATAGTTTATTTTGCTATGCAGAAGCTTTTCAGTTTAATTAAGTCTCATATATCCATTTTTGTTTTTGTCACATTTGTTTTTGAGGAGTTAGTCATGAGGTCTTTGCCTAGGTCAATGCCTAAAAGAATATTTCCTTGGTTTTCTTCTAGAGTTTCAACAGTTTGAGGTCTTACATGTAAGTATTTAATCCATCTTGAGTTAATTTTTATATAGGATGATAGGTAAAGGTTCAGTTACATTCTTCTGCATATGGTTAGCCAGTTTCCTAGCATTATTTATTGAATAGGACATCCTTTCCTCATTACTTAATTTAGTCATCTTTGTTGAAGATCAATTGATTGTATGTTTGCAGCTTTATATCTGGGTGGTTTATTCCGTTTCACTGGTCTATGTTTCTGTTTTTGTACCAGTACCATGCTGTTTTTGTACTAGTACCATGCTGTTTTGGTTACCATAGTCCTGTAGTATAATCTGAAGACAGGTAATGTGATACTGCCTGCTTCATTGTTTTGCTAAGGATTGCCTTGGCTATTTGTACTCTTTTTTGATTCCATATAAATTTTATAATAGTTTTTTTTCTAATTATTTGAAAAATGATCTTGGTACTTTGATAGGAATAGCACTGAATCTATAGATTATTGTTGGCAGTATAGACATTTTAATGATATTGATTCTTCCTATCCATGAGCACGGAATGTTTATGCATTTGTTTGTGTCATCTTTGATCTCTTTTAGCAGTGTTTTGACCTTCAGTTTTGTAATTCTCATTCTAGAAATATTTCACCCCTTGTTTAGATATAGTCTTAGGTATTTTATTTTTTTGTGTGTGACTGTTGAAAATGGGATTGTGTTCTTAATTTGGTGCTCAGCTGGATTATTATTGGGTATAGAAGGGATAACATTTTTAAAGGGATAAAAGACAAAAACTATCAGACAAAAATTCCATACTCAGCAACATTATCCTTCAAAACAAGGCTCTTTAACACCTCTAAAAATCACACTAGCTCAACAGCAATGGATCCAAACTAAGAAATTCCTGATTTACCTGAAAAAGAATTCAGGAAATTAGTTATTAAGCTAATCAGGGAGGCACCAGAGAAAGATGAAGCCCAATGCAAGGAAATCCAAAAAATGATACAAGTGAAGGGGAAATATTCAAAGAAATAGATATCATAAAGAAAAACCAATGAAAACTTCAGGAAACATTGAACACACTTACAGAAATGCAAAATGCTCTGGAAAGTTTCAGCAATAGAATTGAATAAGCAGTAGAAAGAAATTCAGAGCTGGAAGACACGGTCTTTGAATTAACCCAATCCAACAAAGACATAGTAAAAAAATAAAAAAATATGAACAAAGCCCCTAAGAAGTCTGGGATTATGTTAAGTGACCAAACCTAACAATAATTGGTGTTCTGAGGAAGAACAAAAATCTAAAGGTTTGGAAAACATATTTGGGGGAATAATTGCGGAAAACTTCCCCAGACTTTCTAGAGACCTAGACATCCAAATACAAGAAGTACAAAGAACACCTGGGAAATTTATTGCAAAAAAATCATTGCCTAGGCACATTGTCATCAGGTTATCTAAAGTTAACATGAAGGAAAGCATCTTAAGAGCTCTGAGACAAAAGCACCTGGTAACCTATGAAGGAAAACTTATCAGATTAACATCAGATTTCTCAGCAGAAACCCTGCAAGCTAGAAGAGATTGGGACCCCATCTTCAGCCTCCTTAAACAAAACAATTGTCAGTCAAGAAATTTGTATCCAGTGAAACTAAGCGTCATATATGAAGGAAAGATACAGTTTTTTTCAGATAAACAAATGCAGAGAGAATTCACAACTATCAAGCCACCACTACAAGAACTGCTAAAAGGAGCTCTAAATCTTAAAAAAAAAAAAAATACTAGAGACACATCAAAACAGAAACTCTTTAAAGCATAAATCTCACAGGACCCATAAAACAAAAATACAATTTAAAAAGTGAAAACAAAAAACAAAAAAAAGGTACACAGGCAACAAATAGTACAGTGAATGGAATGGTACCTCACATTTCAATACTAACATTGACTATAAATGGATTAAGTGCACTACTTAAAAGATACAGAACCACAGAATAAATAAATATTCACCAACCAACTATCTGGTGCCTTCAAGAGACTCACTTAACACAGAAGGACTCACATAAACTTAAAGTAAAGGTGTGGAAGAAGGCATCTCATGCAAATGGACGCCAAAAGCGAGCAGGGGTATCTATTCTTATATCAGACAAAGCAAACTTTAAGGCAATAGCAGTTTAAAAAGACAAAGAGGGACATTATATAATACTAAAAGGCCTTGTCCAACAGGAAAATATCACAGTCCTAAACATCTATGCACCTATCACTGGAGCTCCCAATTTTGTAAAACAATTACTAATAGACCTAAGAAATGAGATAGAGAGCAAAACGATGATAATGGTGGACTTCAATACTCCACTGACAGCACTAGACAGGTCATCAAGACAGAAAACCAACGAAGAAACAATGAATTTAAACTAGACCTTGGAACAATTTGACTTAACAGATTTATACAGAATGTTCCATCCAATAACCACAGGATATACCTTCTATTTAACAGCACATGGAACTTTCTCCAAGATAGACCATGTGATAGGACAAACCATATGATAGGCCACAAAAACAAGCCTAAGTAAGTTTAAGAAAATTGAAAAATTGAAATTATATCAAGAACTCTCTCAGACCACAGTGGAATAAAACTGGAAATCAACTCCAAAAGGAACCTTCAAAACCATGGAATTACGTGTAAGTTAAATAACCTGCTCCAGAATGATCACTGGGTCAAAAACGAAATCAAGACAGAAATTTAAAAATTCTTCAAACTGAAAGACAATAGTGACATAACCTATCAAAACCTCTGCGATATGGCAAAGGCGGTGCTAAAAGGAAAGTTTTTTTTTTTGATGTTCACCCTACATCAAAAATACTGAAAGAACACAACCTGACATTTTAAAGTCACACCTCAAGGAACTAGAGAAACAAGAACAAACCAAACCCAAACCCAGCAGAAGAAAGGAAATAACCAAGATCAGAGCAGAACTAAATGAAATTGAAACAAAAAGATACAAAAGATAAATGAAACAAAAGGCTGGTTCTTTGAAAAGATAAAATTGATAGACCATTAGCAAGATTAACCAAGAAAAGAAGAGAGAAAATCCAAATAACCTCAATAAGAAATGAAACGGGAGATGTTACAACTGACACCAATGAAATACAGAAGATCATTCAGGGCTATTATGAACATCTTTATGTACATAAACTAGAAAACCTAGAAGAGATAGATAAATTAATGGGAAAATACTAACCTCCTAGCTTAAATCAGGAAGAATTAGATACCCTGAACAGACGAATAACAAGCAGCGAGATTGAAATGATAATTTAAGAACTGCCAACAACAACAACAAAAAGTCCAGGACCAAATGGATTCACAGTAGAATCCTACAAGACACTTAAAGAATTGGTACCAATTCTTTTGACACTATTCCACAAGACAGAGAAAGACAGAGCCCTGCCGGATTTATTCTATGAAGCCAGCATCAGCCTAATTCCAAAATCAGGAAAGTACATAACCAAAAAAGAAAGCTACAGACCGATATCCCTGATGAACATAGATGCAAATATCCTTTACAAAATACTAGCTAACTGAATTCAACAACATATCAAAAAGATAATCCACCATAAACAAGTGGGTTTCATACCAGGGATGCAAGAATGCTTTAACATACACAAGTCAATAAATGTGATACACCACATAAACAGAATTAAAAACAAAAATCATATGATCATCTCAAAAGATGCAGAAAAAGGATTCGACAAAATCCAGCATCCCTTCATGATTAAAACTCTCAGCAAAATCGGCTTACAAGGGACATATTTCAATTTAATAAAAGCCATCTATGACAAACCCACAGCCAACATAATACTGAATGGGGAACAGTTGAAAGCATTTCCACTGAGAACTGGAAGAAGAAAAGGATGCCACTCTCACCACTTCTCTTCAACTAGTACTGGAAGTCCTAATCAAAGCACTCAGCTAAGAGAAAGAAATAAAGGGCATCCAAATCAGTAAAGAGGAAGTCAAACTGTCACCATTTGCTGGCAATGTGATCATTTACCTGGAAAATCCTAAAGACTCCTCCAGAAAACTCCTAGAACTGATAAATGAATTCAGCAACGTTTCCAGATACAAGATTAGTGTACACAGATCAGTAACTCTTCTATACACCAACAGTGACCAAGCAGAGAATCAAATGAAGAACTCAAACCCTTTTACAATAGCTGCAAAAAAAAAAAAAGAAAAACAAACAAACAAACAAACAAAACCTTAAGAATATACTTAACTAAGGAGTCAAAAGACCTCTATAAGGAAAACTACAAAACACTGTGAAATAAATCATACATGTCACAAATGGAAACACATCCCATGCTCACGGATGGGTAGAATCAATATTGTGAAAATGACTATATTGCCAAAAGCAATTTACAGATTCAATGCGATCCCCATCTAAATATCAAAATCATTCTTCACAGAATTAGAAAAAACAATTCTAAAATTCATATGGAACCAAAAAAAAGGGTGCATAGCCAAAGCAAGACTAAGCAAGAAGAACAAATCTGGAGGCATCACACTACCTGATTTCAAACAATACGATAAGGTCATAATCACCAAAATGGCATGGTACTGGTATAAAAATAGGCACATAGACCAATGGAAAAAAATGGAGCACCCAGAAATAAACCCAAATACTTATAGCCAACGGATCTTCAACAAAGCAAACAAAAACATAAAGTGGGGAAAGGACACCCTTTTCAACCAGTGGTGCTGGGATAATTGGCTAGCCACTTGTGGGAGAAAAACTGGATTCTCATCTCACCTTACATAAAAATCAACTCAAGATGGATTAATGACTTAAATCTAAGACGTGAAACTGTGAAAATTCTAGAAGATAACATCAGAAAAACCCTTCTAGACATTGGCTTATACAAGGATTTCATGACCAAGACCCCAAAAGCAAATGCAAGGAAAACAAAGATACATAGCTGGGACTTAATTAAACTAAAGAGCTTTTGCACAGCAAAAGGAACAGTCAGCAGAGTAAACATATAACAAACAGAGTGGGAGAAAATCTTTGAAATCTATACATCTGATAAAGGACTAATATCTAGAATCTACAATGAACTCAAACAAATCAACAAGAAAAAAATAAACGGTTGGGCACAGTGGCTCATGCCTGTAATCCCAGCACTTTGGGGGGCTGAGGCAGGCAGATCACGAAGTCAGGAGTTCGAGACCAGCCTGGCCAATGTGGTGAAACCCCATCTCTACTAAAAATACAAAAATTACCCAGGCATGGTGATGTGTGCCTGTAGTCCCAGCTACTCAGGAGGCTGAGACAGGAGAATTGCTTGAACCCAGGAGGCGGAGGTTGCAGTGAGCTGAGACTCGGCCACTGTACTCCAACCTGGGTGACAGAGAGAGACTCCGTCTCAAAAAAAAAAAAAAAAAAAAAAAAAAAGTTACATCAAAAAGTAGGCTAAGGATGTGAATAGACAATTCTCAAAAGAATACAAATGGCCAAGAAGCATATGAAAAAATGCTCAACATCACTAATGATCAAGGAAATGCAAATCAAAAGCACAATGTGATACCATTTTACCTAAGCTGAAATGGCCCTTATTAAAAATGAAAAAAAAAAAAAAAGAAAAAAACAGTAGATGTTGGCGTGGATGCAGTGATCAGGGAAAACTACCCTGCTGTTGGGAATGTAAACCAGTACAGCCACTATGGAAAACAGTGTGAAGATTCCTTAAAGAACTAAAAGTAGAACTAAAAGTAGAACCAACTGATCCAGTAATCCCACTACTGGGTATCTACCCAGAGGAATAAAAGTCAGTATACCAAAGAGATACTTGCACAGGCGTGTTTATAGCAACACAATCTGCAATTGCAAAATTGTGGAATCAACCCAAGTGCCCATCAATCTATGAGTGGATAAAGACACGTACTGAAATACCAACTCCATCATAAAAAGGAATGGATTAATGGTATTTGCAGCGACCTGGATGAGATTGAAGACTTGTTTTTGTTGTTGTTGTTGTTGTTGTTGTTCTTGAAGACTTGTTTTTGTTGTTGTTGTTGTTGTTGTTGTTTTTAGACAGAGTTTGGCTCTTGTTGCCCAGGCTGGAGTGCCTGGTGTGATCTTGGCACACCGCAAGATGGTGTGATCTTGGCACACCGCAACCTCTGCCTCCCAGGTTCAAGCAATTCTCCTGCCTCAGCCTCCCGAGTCGCTGGGATTACAGGCATGCAACACCACACCTGGCTAATTTTGTATTTTTAGTAGAGATGAGGTTTCTCCATGTTGGTCAGACTGGTCTCGAGCAACCGACCTCAGGTGATTCGCCCGCCTCGGCCTCCCAAAGTGCTGGGATTAAAGACGTGAGCCACCGTGCCCAGCCGAGATTAGAAACTATTATTCTAAGTGAAGTAACTCAGGAATGGAAAACCAAACATCGTATGTTCTCACTGGTATGTGGGAGCTAAGCTATGAGGGGACAAAGTCATAAGAATGATACAATGGACTATGGGGACTTGGGGGGAAAGGGTGGGAGCGGGGTGAGGGATAAAAGACTACAAATAGGGTGCAGTGTATACAGCTCGGGTGATGGGCATGCCAAAATCTCACAAATCACCACTATAGAACTTATTCATGTAACCAAACACCACCTGTACACCAATAACCCATGGAAAAATAAAAATTTAAAGTAAGAATAATAAAAAAATAAAACAGGCCACATGGTTATACCAGGTGTCAAAAAAAAAAAAAGAAATATAGAAATCAAATACAAGTTATTGCATAGATAAATATAAAAGTCTATATTACCACATTCGGGATTGCAACTCTTCTTTTTATAATATTTCCTATATGATTTAAAAGACAAATAAATACACATCACTATAAATTTATGCTAATAGTCACACAATATCCAAAAATGTAATTTGTGAAAGCAACTGTAAAGGCAGGGAATGAAACTATATAGTAATGTAGTTATTGTATAGTACTGAAGCAAAATTTGTAAAAATTTAAATAATATTGTTATAAATTTATGATTTTAATTATAACCTTTATGGTAATCACTAAGAAATTTTCCCAAAAATATACACAAAAGGAAATGAGAAGGAAATCCAAACAATACACTCCAAATAACAAAACACAAACAAGACAAATGGAGGATACAAAGAATAAAAAAGGTATAAAACATTTAGAAAACAAATACCCCAAATGGTAGAAATAAACCCTTCCTCAAACAAATATGTTATGTGTGAATGAATTAAATGCTCCAATCAAAAGGCAGAGATATGACAAAATGGATTTGAAAAATATGATCCAAGAGTATGCTGTCTACAAGAAATTCATTTTAGTTCAAAGGACATAAATATATTGAAATTAAAAAGATATACAAAGACATTTCTTTCAAACAGTAACCAGAAGAGAGTTGGGGTGGTTATGCAGTAATAGTATTGGACAAAACAGACTTTGACTCAAAAACAATTACAAGATACAAATAAGGACTTTGTATATTGATAAAAGGGTCAATTTATCAAGAAGATATAAACATCATACACAAGAAAGAACAGAGAAGTGGAGTATGCACACATTGACAGAATTAAAGGGAGAAAACATAGTTATACAATAATAGAGATTTCAATGCTAAACTTTTAATAATACATACAACAAAATAACTGAAGCTCAATAGGAAATAGAAGACTTGAACAACACTAGACCTAACAGACACAGACAGAATACTCCACCCAACAACAGCAGAATACATACTTTTCAAGTGTACCTGGAACATTAGCTAAGATAGCCCATATGTTAGGCTACAAAACAAGTCTCAATAAATTTTAAAAGACTGAAATTACACAAAGAATATTCTCTGTGATAAAATGAAGCTAGAAGTCAATAATAGAAGAATAACTAGAAAATTCACAAATATATGGAGACTAAATGATACACTGAAAATAAATGAGTCAAAAAATGAATCACACAAGAAATCAGAAAATACCTTGGCACAAATGCAAACAAAACTTAACATGCCACAGTAATGGGATGCAGCAAAAGCAAGGCTAAGTGAGGAATTTATAGCTAGAGACACAAACATTTATAAAAGAAGAAAGATTCTAAACTAACAACCCAATACTACACCTTAAAGAATTAGAAAATAAATATCAAACTTAACCCAAAGTTAGCAGAAGAAAGGAGATAAAGATTAAAAGAGGTAAACAAAATAGAAAGCAGTAGAGACTCAGCAAAACCAAAAGCTGGTCCTTAAAAAAAAATCAACAAAATGACAAGACTTTAGCTAGACAGAAGGAGAAAAAAAGAGGATACACAAATAGCTAAAACTAGAAATGAAAGTGGGGACATTACTACAGCAAATTAAATAACAGAAAAAACAGACAAATCGTAGAAATACAAATTACCCTTGGTGGCTCAAGATGAAATAGAACATCCTAACAGCCCTAAAACAAGTAAAGATGTTAAATCAATAATTAAACACCTTCTAACAAAGAAAATCCCAGGACCTTATGGCTTTACTGATGAATTCAACCATACATTTAAATAATTAACATCAATTTTTCTCAAACATTAACAAAAAATAGAGAAGAAAGAAACACTTTCTAACTCCTTCTATGATGTCAGAATTACCCTGATATCAAAGTCATATAAAGACATCAGATCTTTAGGGGTGATAAAAATGTTCTGGAACAAGTTGTGAATGTCCTAAACGCCACTAAGTTGTTCACATTCAAATAGTTCATTTCATATTTGTGAAGTTCACTTCATTAAAAAAGCGAATAGTAGGAACGATAATGTATGCCAATTAAAAATGTAATTTAGCAGGTCAGGGATCTCAAAATGAAATTCAGACTGTTACAAACAATCTAACTGCATTACAAATGGATGAAACACTTCACTGAAGAGGATGAAGAAAAAAGATGCTGATGTAAGTAATTTTAGAAATCAGTGGAGACTCAGATTGCAAAAAACATTGTACCTGAGCACTGTACTCTAGTTGATAAACTTTTTCCCATGTGGGTATGGGTTAACAATTCTAGTAGTGCTATAGATGTACACTAGATTTGAATAATTAAGTAAGTAGATGGCAGATGTTGAGAGCCTGTTTTTTTCTGTTGGAGTAAGAATTTAGAGATAGCCAAGGGGAGCAGGTTAGAATGATTCATGTGGTAATGGATTACAGTTGATCGCAGTATGAACTCATGTTTATCTTCCTATAGACATTGCTTCCATATAGAAATATTTATAGATATGCATATATACATTGCTTAATAAACACACATATATCTTCTGGCTCTGTCCACTGAGAGGCTTTATAAACAATAACATCCTGGTGGCAACCTGATGCTCAGATCGTGGTTTCTAATACCATTCTCCAACAAAAGGAATCAGAGGTCCTTGGAGACATGGCTGATTTTAGGGCTGGGACAAGAAATATGCAAAATGAGCCTGGATTATCTTGAAGTACTTGAAAATAAGAAAGTACTCAAAAATTAAAAAATAGGAAAAAAATCCACAATGATGAAAATATATCAAACCAATACAAGAGTCAATGGAAAGAACTTCCAATAGCCAAAACTGGAACAATCTGAGTGACGAAGTAAATGAAGTAGTATTGGATTATAGCCCAAAGTGTAAAATAAATATCCATGAAAAATGTCTGATGCCTCAAAATTGTCTAGGGCATAAAAACAAGAAAGGGAAACTGTTACAGCAAACAACAGCTTTAGAAGACATGATGACTAAATATGATGTAGTATCCTGGATGCAATTCTGGAACAGAATAAGATCATTAGCTACAAACTAAGGAAATATGAACAAAGCATGGACTCATGTTAATAGTAACAGTAACATTATCAGAACAATCATCAACATCATCATTACCATGGACTCATGTTAATAGTAACAGTAACATTATCAGAACAATCATCAACAACATCATTACCGTTATCATCAATGTATCAGTATTGGTTCATGAATTGTAACAAATATACCATTCTAACATAAGATGTTAGTAATAGAGGAAACCACGTTCAGGGTACATGGAAACACATTATACCATCTTTGTAATTTTTCTGTAAACACAAATCTGTTCTAAAATATAAAGTTTTTGTTTTTAAAAGTCATATGTGTAGTGATTGTCAAATTTTATTCTACTTAAAGATTAGCTAAGGAAATTTTGAAAAATGTCCAGTTCAATCACCTCCCAAACGTCTTGATTCAGAGAGTCTGGGAAAGAGTGTATGAATCCTCCTTATTAACATGCTTGCAAAGTGATTCACGTTTTAAGACACAGTGGTGCAGAGGAAGGCCACCAGCCTGAAGCTCAGCAAGTTAAAGTGTTACCCAAATTCACTCTTTAGTGGGAGGCAGAGCTGAGGCTTACACCCTGGTTGTCTGTACTTATCACTGATTTCACCTCTCCCCTTCCTTTCCATCTCCCCACCTCTGCTGGACCTGGCAGGAGACACCAGGTGAGTTGACCAACTACTGTTATCATTGTTAAGAATGATGTTAGCTGTGTTTTTTGTTTTTGTAAATGCCCTTTGTCAGATTGAGCAAGTTTCCTTACATTGTTTTTGACTATCTTCACTATGGAAAGGTGTTAGATTTTTTTCAAGTGCCTTTTCTGCATCTCTTGAGACAATCTTATGGTTTTTGCTTTTTTCTACTAATATGATGTATTAATTCTGTTTTCTTTTTTCAGCTTGTAAATTTTTGTGGATACATAATAGGTGTAGTATTTATTGTATAATACTGATTGATTTGTATACATTGAACCAACTTTATACTTCTTGGACCAATTCTACTTGGTCATTCTGTATAATCTTTTCTATATGGTGTTAGATTTGGTTTCCTAGTATTCGTTAAGAATCTTAGGGCCAATATTTACTGTGATTTCTTCTTTGATTCATCAATTAAGAGTGTATTAATTTTCACATATTTGTGCAATTATTTATTTCTAATAGCATCCCATTGCATTTTGAGAAAATAATTTGTATGATTTCAATTATTTCAAATATGTAGAGATTATTTTATGGCCTAACATATGGTCTATTATGATGGAAATTGTTCCATATGCACTTCAGAAAAATATACATTATGCTATTGTTGGTTGGAATGTTCTTTAGATGTCTGTTAGTTCTCATTGGTTTATATTGTTATTTAAGTTTTGTAGCTCCTTGCTGATTGTCTGTCTCATTGTTCTATTTATTATTGAAAGCAAAGATTTAAAATTGTCACCCATAATTGTTGAATTTTCTATTGCCCGCTTCTATTCTCTCAGTTTTTGCTTCAGTTATTTTGGGGCTCTGTTAGGTATATACACATACATGTATATGCACACATGCACACTTACACATATACACATATTTTTATAATCATTATATCTTCTTGATGGATTTAATTTTAAATAATATTTAATGTTCTTTTTTGTTTCTTGAAACAATTTTTGCTCCTCTCACTGATTTATTTCCGGTGACCTATTCTCGAGTTCACTGATCCTTTCTTCTGCTTGATCTTGTCTGCTGTTGAGCCCCTCTGGTGTTTCAGTTTAATTATTGTGTTCTTTAGCTCCAATATTACTGTTCAGGGTAAATATTCTCTCTCTTTGTTGAGATTCTCACTTTATTCACACATTGTTTTCTTGATCTCAATGGGCCATTTTCATGAGAGTTATTTTAATTCTAGTAGGAAAACGATACAGCTTCATTTCATTAGGTTCAATTTCTTAAATTTTACTTTATTCCTTTGTTTGGAATCTTTGCCTGATTCATCATTTTCCTTGACTCTCTATGTTGGTTTCTGTGCATTAGGCAAAACAGGCACCTCTCCTGGTCTTCACGGACTGGCCTCCTACAGGAGAAGACCCCCACTAATCAGCTCAGCTAGAGAGACTGGGGCCTCTGCCAATTCTTTTCTTCCCCAAGGTAAAGCAGGCAGCTGTAGTTTTTGTCCACTTGCTTTGTGTTGAGCAGGGTGAAGAATCGCTTGTGTCTACTAGCCTAGGCTGCCATCTCTATTCTTCCCCAGGTTGCTAGACTGTTCCAGACTAATCAGAGCTTCAAGACTGGCAGGATAAAAGCCAGTCCTTTGAGGAGCTCCCTCAGAAAAGTTAGGGTTGTGGATATGCACAGCAACCCCTCCCTTCCCTGGGTAAAGATGGAAACTATGGTTCTCTTTCTGATTCTAAAGAGCTAATCTAAGAGCAGGGTCTCTGCTGAGGGCATGTTTTCAATCTCCTGACTGGCTTTTGATTTCATATTTCCTGGATGCAACACGCTTTCAATTAATTTATGATTTCTCACAAAGCCAATTTGTTCATGAATTGTTGCTAAATTAGTAGCAATGATGAGAAAGGAGGAGCCAGGGCCTCCTACTCCTCTATCTTGCTGAATCACTCTTCTTGTGACAAGTTTTAATATAAAATTAATTTTGTCTGATATATTATTGCCACTCCAGGTCTCTTCTGGTTACTGTTTGCATGACATGTATTTTCCATAGTTTTACTTTTGAGATGGCAAGATGACCATTTGAATACTTTCCTCAATAAGATGAGATATAACAAAGATAAAGAAGAAAGAAACAAAAAAAAAAAATGAACAAAGTCTCCAAGAAATTTTGGGATTATGTTAAATGGCCAAACCTAAGAATAATTGGTGTTCATGAGGACAAAGATAAATCTAAAAGTTTGGAAAACATATTTGAAGGAATAATCAAGGAAAACTTCTCTAGCCTTGCTAGAGATCTAGACAGCCAAATACAAGAAGCTCAAAGAACACCTGGGAAATTCTTTGCAAAAAGATCATACCCAGGCACATAGTCCTCAGGCTATCTAAAGTCAAGACAAAGGAAAGAATCTTAAGAGCTGTGAGGCAAAAGCATCAGGTAACCCACAAAGAAAAACCTATCAGATTTCCAGCAGATTTTTCAGCAGAAACCTTACAAGCCAGAAGGGATTGGGGTCCTATCTTTAGCCTCCTCAATTAAAATAATTGCCAGCCAAGAATTTTGTATGCAGCAAAACTAAACTTCATAAATGAAGGAGAGATAAAGTCTTTTTCAGACAAACAAATGCTGAGAGAATTTGCTATTACTAACCCAGAACAACAAGAAATGCTGAAAGGTGTTCTAAATCTTGAAATAAAACCTTGAAAACACCAAAATAGAACCTATTTAAAGGATAAATCTCTCAAGGCATATACAACAATAACACAACGAAAAAAATAAAGGTATTCAGGCAAGAACTAACATGATGAATGGAATAGTACTTCACATCTCAATACTAACATTGAATGTAAATGACCTAAATGCTCCACTTAACAGACACAGAATAACAGAAAAAATAAAAATCCACCAACCAAGTATCTGCTGTCTTCAAGAGACTCACCTAACACATAAGAACTCACATAAACTTAAGGTAAAGGGGTGGAAAATATATTCCATGCAAATGGAAACCAAAATCCAGCAGGAGAGGCTCTTCTTATACCAGACAAAACAGTCTTTAGAACAGCAACAGTTTAAAAAAACAAAGAGGAACATTATATAACAATAAAAGGATAAATCTGAGAGGAAAATATCCCAATCCTAAATATATATGTACATAACATGGGAGTTCCCAAATTTATAAAACAATCATTATTATGCCTAAGAAATGAGATAGACAGCAACGCAATAACAGTGGGGAACTTCAATACTGCACTGACAGGACTAGACAGATCATCAAGACAGAAAGTCAACAAAGAAACAATGGATTTAAACTATACCTTAGAAAAAATGGATTTAACAGATATTTACAGAACATTCTGCCAGCAACTGCATAATATACATTCTATTCATCAGCACATGGAACATTCTCCCAGATAGACCATATGACAAGTCAAAAAACAAGCCTCAATAAATTTTAAAAAATCAAAATTATATCAAGTACTCTCTCAGACTACAGTGGAATTAAATAACCTGCTCCTGAATAATCACTAGATCAACAATGAAATTAAAAAAAATTAAAAAATTCTTTCAACTGAACAATAATAGTGACACAGCATCACCAAACCTATGGGACACAGCAAAAGTGGTGCTAAGAGGAAAGTTAATAGCATTAAATGCCTACATCAAAAAGTCTGAAAGAATACAGAAAATGTAAAGTCACATGTCACAAGGAACTAGAGAAACAAGTACAAACTAAACCCAAACCTAGCAGAAGATAAGAAATAGCAAATATCAGAGCAGGACTAAATAAAATTCAAATAAAAAAAACTATAAAAGATAAATGAAACAAAAAATTGCTGCTTTGAAATGATAAACAAAATTGATTAGACCATTACCAAGATTAACCAAGAAATGAAAAGAGAAGATCCAAAAATTAAGTTCAATCAGAAATGAAATGGGAAATATTACAACTGATACCACAGAAATACAAAAGATCATTTAAGGCTACTATGAACACCTTTACACACATAAACTAGAAAACCTAGAGAAGATGGATAAATTACCAACAAAAAAAAAAAGTCCAGGACCAGATGGCTTCACAGCTGAATTCTACCAGACATTCAAAGAAGAATTGGTACCAATCCTATTGACAGTATTCCACAAGATAGAGAAAGAAGGAATCCTCCCTAAATCATTATATGAAACCAGTATCACCCTAATACCAAAACCAGGCAAAGACATAACAAAAAAAGAAAACTGATGCAAAAATCCTCAACAAAATATTACACTAGCTAACTGAATCCAAGAGCATATCAAAAAGATAATCCACCATGATCAAGTGGGTTTCATAACAGGAATGCAGGGATGTTTTAATATACACAAGTCAGTACACGTGATACATCACATAAAGAGAATTAAAAACCAAAATCATATGGACATCTCAATAGATGCAGAAAAAGCATTCGACAAAATCCAGCAATGCTGTATGATTAAAACCCTCAGCAAAATTGACATAGAAGGGACACACCTCAAAGAAATAAGAGCCATCTATGACAAACCCCACAGCCAACGTTATACTGAATGGGGAAAAGTTGAAAGCATTTCCCCTGAGAACTGGAACAAGACAAGGATGCCCACTTTCACCACTTACATGCAGCATAATACTGGAAGTCCTAGTCAGAGTAATCAGACAAGATAAAGAAATAAAAGGCATCCAAATTGGTAAAGAGGAAGACAAACTGTCACTGTTCACTGATAATATGGCCATATACCTAGAAAACCCTAAAGACTCATCCAACAAGCTCCTAGATCTGATAAATGAATTCAGTAAAATTCAGGATACAAAATCAATGTACACAAATCAGTAGCACTGCTATATACCAACAATAACCAGCTGAGAATCAAATCAAGAACTCAATCCCTTTTACAACAGCCGCAATAAAGTAAAATACTTAGGAATATACCTAACAAAAAGTGACAGATCTCTATAAGGAAAACTACAATACACTGTGAAATAAATCGTAGACAACGCAAACACGTGGAAACAAATCCAATGCTCATGGATGGGTAGAGCAAATATTGTGAAATTGACCACAATGCCAAAAGCAATCTACATATTCAATGCAATTTCCATCAAAATCCCATCATCATTCTTCACAGAACTAGAAAAAATAATCCTAAAATTCATATAGAACAACAACAACAAAAAAAGATGGTGCATAGTCAAAGCAAGACTAAGCAAAAAGAACAATTCTGGAGGCATCGCACTACCTGACTTCAAACTACAAGGCTGTAGTTACCAAAACAGCATAGTACCTGTGTAAAAAGAGGCATGTAGACCAATGGAACAGAATAAAGAATTCAGAAATAAAGCCAAATACTTACAGTCAACTGATTGTTGACAAAGCAAACAAAAACATAAGGCAGGATCAGAACATGCTATACAACAAATGGTGCTGGGATAATTGGCAAGCCACATGTAGAAGAATGAAGCTGGATCCTCATCTCTTGCCTTATACAAAAATAAACTCAAGATGGATCAAAGACTTAAATCTAAGACCTGAAACCCTAAAAATTCTAGAAGATAACATCATAAAAACTCTTCTAGACATTGGCTTAGGCAAAGAGTTCATGACCAAGAACCCAAAAGCAAATGCAACTAAAACAAAAATAAATAGATGGGACCTAATTAAACTAAAAAATTCCGCACTGCCAAAGAATTAACCAGCAGAGAAAACAGACAACCCATAGAATGGGAGAAAATGTCCACAAACTGTGCATTTGACAAAGGACAAATACCCTTAATCTACAAGGAAATCAAACAAATCAGCAAGAGAAAAAAAAAACAAAAACAAATAATTCCATCAAAAAGTTAACTAAAGACATGAATAGACGATTTTCATAAGAAGATATACAAATGACCAGCACACATGAAAAAATGCTCAACATCACTAATTATCAAGGAAATGCAAATCAAAACCACCTTACTCCTACAAGAATGGCCATAATTTTAAAATCAAAAAGTAACAGATATTGGCATGGATGTGGTGAAAAGGGAACATTTTCACATGCTGGTGGGGATATAAAATAGTATTAATACAACCACTATGGAAAACTGTACGAAGATTCCTTAATAACCAAAAGTAGAGCTACCATTTGATCCAGCAATCCTACTACTGGGTATCTACCCTGAGGAAAGGAAGTCATTATATGAAAAAGACACTTACATATGCATGTTTATAGCAGTACAATTTGCAATTGCAAAAATATGAAACCAACCTAAATGCCCATCAATCAATGAGTGGATAAAGAAAATGTGGATAAAGAAAAAAATATATATATTATATATATATATAAATATATATATATTACCATTTTAAAATATATAATTTTATAATTTTACCATTATAAAAATATATATTATATATTTATAAATATATATATTTTATATATATATATATTACAGTGCCATAAAAAGAAACAAAATAATGGCATTCACAGCAACCTGGGTGGAATTGGAGACCATTATTCTAAGTGAAGTAAGTCAGGAATGGAAAAACCAAACGTTGTATGTTCTCACTTATAAGTGGGAGCTAATCTATGAGGACGCAAAGGCATAAGAATGATATAATGGACTTTGGAGACTCTGGGGGAAGGGTGGGAGGGGAGTGAGGGTTACAAGACTATACATTGGGTACAGTGTAAACCACTTGGGTGATGGGTGGGCCAAAATCTCAGAAATCACCATCAAAGAACTTTTCCAGGCAATCAAACACCACCTTTTCCCCAAAAATTATTGAAATAAAAATTTTAAAAGTTAAAAGGACAAGATATAAAAAAGAATCCACAAACACATAATATATGCAGACATTTGAAAAGAGAAATAGTCTTAACGATGTCAAACTCATACAGGTGATAGGATCTAAGAATAAAGGAGGCAAGTTCAAGAAGAGACAACTTGCCAAAAACGAAATAAAAGCTACATTTGAGAATACACTAGCTACTTAATTAAAATTAAGAAAATACAAATCAGTGCTACCGAAGTATGATCCACAGCCTGATATTGATGCATTAACTATTTGGTTATCAATCCACATAAATACAGAAATTGAGTCTAAATATTTACATCTTTTGTAGCAATTTGGCATTGCCTCAGGATCCAAAGGTGTCATCAGCGAACTTATCTTGTTAAACATGAAGATGAGCTCAGGTGATGTCAGACTCATGCAGTTGATGCACAGGTAGCTCATGTAGGTATTGGTCATGTGCAGTAGGTCCCCAGAGCAGTCCACAATGTATTTGAAATCAAATATAACATTAATGCTTTCCCATGGACAGCTTAAGACCCATTACATTTAAAACATATGTTTAGAAGATTTCCTTGTCAAATTATAAATTTAACAAAAGAAAAAAAAAATCAGTACTATCATTTTTTGTGGAAGAATGAGTGCTCCTACTGATAAAAGTGTAATTGATACAACCATTAAAAAGAGTGTCGAATAGCATTTATGTAGTCCTGAAATATCCAACTGTTGAGTAATTAATTCTACTACCAATTCTACAGAAACAACTGAGTTGCTGGGTTGGAATTACACACAATGATAATCGTTGTCTGAAGAAGACAGTGGAAACCCATAACTACCTTAAATGCATAACAACAAGGAAACGCTAATTTATTTATATATTCACAGATTGAAATTTTATATAAATTTTACCATTATAAATTATGATTTATAAAGTGTTAAAAAGTAAACTTTGTAATTATAAAATAATATGCATTTATTCTAGAAAAACAGAAAAATATATAAAGAAATTAAAACTCTATAGTCTCAACACCCAGAGGTAAAAACAATATTCTGGTGGGTTTGGGGGAGGGGGTTTCCTTGTGTGTATATTTGTTACGTTATTTTCCCCCCACACACAAAATGGATTTCATACATATAGGACACTTTTTTTACCCTACTTTCCCACTCACTTTTATTTTGTGAATGTTTTCTTATCTGTATTAACCAATGGGTAGTGGCTACTGTTTAGTGGTTTAAAATGGTGCATGTCTGTTTCTCTCTAATCCATATTTCCATTTATGGTTAGCAGAAGATCTCTACTTCTTCTCATCACTCAGCCATGCCATTTCTAATGTTGGTGGTCCCTTTGCTAAACCTGGAGTGTTTCCCTTTAACATTTGAGCATTCTGGCCTGGAAATGACATGTGTCATTTCTGCTCATGACTCATAGTCAGGCAGTCCCACAGCCCCACCCAATCACAAGGTGTCCAACAAACATGAGCTTTCCACATGCCCAGAAGGTGGGGAGCCAAAAACATTTGTCAAAGAGCAGCAGCGACTGCCACGCCAGGTCTACAAAGAACTATCGCACTAAGGAAATAGTATTCTATCCCAACAAGGTACCCTAATTTATTCAACCACCCTCATGGTTGGACATTTTTGGTTTTCATTCTTTTTGGTATTATAAAATATAATTGCAACATTTTATATATTAATCTTGGATTATACCTCTGGTTATTCCCTTTGTATACATACCTTGAAAAAAAAAAAACTTCTAGATCAAAGCATATAAGCATTGTAATACTCTTAAAAATATTTTATTAATTTTTAGAGTGTTTGCACAAGTAAATGTTATGACAAGCAGTAATGTGTATATTCCAATCAAACTTCAACTTCATGCCCTCTGTGTATTGTCATTTAGAAGTCTATGTCACTTTCATATCAGACATAGTATTCCATTTTTCTTTTAATTACTATAACTCTTAACAATATATTAAAATGCCATTACATGATTAGAAAAGACTGGGTGAAATGTCAGCCACAAAAAATAAGACCACGAATGGAGAAAAATTATCTAAACACTACACAGTAGTTTAATGGCTGCAATTACTGATAATTTTTATCTTATCTATGTTTTTGCATTTGCTAATTTTACTCCAATTATCAGAATAGTAATGCTTACTAATTTTATGATAAAGTGGCATTTCAGATCACTGAGGGACAGAAGATTATTCAATAAATGGTACGGGAAAATTGAGTAGGAAAAAATTTCTACCTACACTATGTACATTAATAAATTCTGGAATAACATCTATCTGTAAATAAGCAAACAAAATAAAATAAAACAAGTCTCAATGTAATTATGTTATAATAAAAATACAATTAAAACTGTTTGGCAAGAAAGAATTTGTTAAGCCATATAAAAAACACAGAAAATATTTTTCCCATAAACTTTTAAACAACTGAACAGTAGGAGTCAACAAAGTTTAAAGAAAAGTAGCAGAACAGTAAAATGTATATTACCAACATATGTAAATGTATGGAGTTACTATCCAGAATATATAAAGAATCTCTACAAATAATACAAAAATGGTCAAAGTAAATCCTGCTACAATTAGGGCAATGTAAATTAAAACTATTAACTATCTCTGTTGTATCCTTCATACTCATGACATTTCATACAAAGACAATAAATAATTTTGGTTGGAAGAAGTGATAGTTGACAAAGTCTTTTTGGACGAAAATTTAGCAACATCTATTAAAATTTAATATTGTACATAGGCTTTGCCTCATCATTTTACTTCTAGGTGTGTCTGTTAGAGATACTGCAACATTTGCACAAAGAATATACGAGAATATTTATTGTAATTTGTAATAATGAAAGACTGGAATCAGCCTAATGTCCATACATATGACAATATCAAAATAAATTAGGATAGTCCATGCTGTGAACTATTAGCTACTAATTAAAATTAATGAGTTATTGTTATATAGAAAGCCATGGAGAACTACCTAAGACATATCATTAAGAAAAAAAAAAAAAAAGAATGCTGCAAAGTAGTCCATTTGGTATGGCCTTATTTTCAATATAGCAGAGTGCAGAGGTTAAGAGAGTGTGCTCTGGATCCAGACTGCCTGGTATTCTGTGCTGAGCGCACCTCTCACCACCTTGAGCAGGTCATTTACTTTTCCTGGCCTTAACTTTCTCATTGGTAAGAGTGGCGTAATAACAGCTCCTATCACATTATCAAATGAGCTAACCATGTTGAGTGCTTAGAAAAATCTCAGGAATATTACAAGTGTTAGCTATCAATTTAATTAAAAATAAAGCATTATGAACCAAGATAAGATGATTCACTTATACATAAAATACATGTTTTCATAAATCCAAAGAAGAAAGTATGGGAGATTTTCATAAACTGTGAGATTTGGTACTCTCTGAGCAAGAAAGTGGGATGAGAAAGCTGGGGAAGTTGATTCTGACTTTGAATTGTTAGAAGTGCTGCCAATGAGGCTCTTTCTATACATTATTTGTACAAATAAAAATGCAATTGATGGTTTAAAAATAAAAAAAATTAAAGAATTGATATTTACATATATAGTTATTACTTCTCTGAAATAATTTTATAACTATGCATATGTCATGGATTTACTTTTACTTTATTTCATGATCTACTGAGACTGATTGATTTCTATCCCTATATAGCTGCCTTAAAGATCAATTTCTTTCCACACATTCAACTTTCAATTAACTTTTATTGAACTACTGCTATGTTCCAGACCCACAAGTAGGTAATGGCATTTAAAATGTTAATATAATCAAGTCAGCTTCATAGTAAAGGAAACAGACATAAATAATCTACTGCTGGGCAGTGTTGCTACGTGTATGAGAAGATATGGACAAAGGGGACTTGAAGAATTCCAAGAGAGGTTAATTCTGCCAAGGAGACAATACTCCAAGAAAGCAGGGTTCCTGGAGCTCTTGATCACCATTCCACCCCTAGCACCGGACACTCTGTAAATGAAGAGACTGGGGAGGAAGTAGAGTCCTGCAGAAGAAGGAGAGTGCCATGCAGGCAGGCACAAGTTGAGCACAGGATGACAGGGATGGATTGATGCCTCAACACATGGACCAGTGGACACACCCTCGCGTTTCCAGTGCTCAAGGAGTAGAGATATAGCCCTATCCATACCATTGACATGAATGCATAAATGAAATTCGCTCCAGTCCTTCCAAAAATTGTATAATGAAAGTAAATTCCTGGTACTCATTTTGATGTCAAATGACATTTGTAAATCAGGTTATTCTTAAATTGATTGTCTGCATGCTTAACAAAAATTAAACATTTGAGCCAAGAGAAAGTCTTTGAGGTCAGATACAGGCTTTTTTCATCTAACTGGCTTTCACATGACTCTTGGTATCTTCTGATGAGACTATCTTCATTTGAACCAGCAATGAGATAGTGGCAGCTATTGTCTAAAATGGAAATGGCATCCCCAGCCTGCAGCTTCTTTAGGAAGTGCTGTGTGAAAAAAAAAAATGCCATGCACATGATTTTCTTTCTGTAGCTAAAGAGAGGCTAATAGTTAAGAAGAACACAGTTTTAAGAAAACACATTTGGTTTGCTTGGTTTATATCTTTTCTAGATGTCAATTAAAATTACTTATCAGTCACTTAAGTTTTTCCAAGATAAATGTACAATGATTGAGTGTCAAATGAGGCTAAATCCTCTGCATTTAGCCTCTGCAGCAGCATATGAAGCTACAAATATCCTGCATTATAATTGCACCGATACAGACAGTTTCATGTCAGTTAAGGCTCAGTAATAGCCATTAGACTGGTTAAAATGTAATTTCAAAGTATAATAAAACAGTATTTTGACTTTGTAAAACACAGGTCTTCTGACTTTCATTACTAAAATGCTGATTTGATCAAGAGTAAAGCAGCCTTTAATTATAACTGAATTTTGTACTTTTAATTTAGGGAATAGCCATCTATAGTTCCAGTTTTCAAAATAAAATGAAACATAAGACAACTTCAGAGTTGTGAAGGTTTAAGAAATGAAACACAACTTTTATCTTCAGAATTAAAATTAATAGCATGTTTAGTTTTAATATTTAAATGTTATAAATCAAGTTAATATGGAAATAATGTTAAGACCATTGAACTGATAATAACAAAATACATAATTTCTTAACATGTTCTTACATGTGTTAAGTACTTGAATGAGTAGCAACTCAAGTAAAATTGACTATGGCTTTACTTAGTTACTATAGGTCTAAATGTATTTCTTTCTTCAAAAAGAAATGGGATTTTTGTTATTTCCTCTTAGGTAAAGTCATTTAATAGTCAAAATGTATGAAACACTTTAGCATCAATTAAGTAATTTAAACTGATAACCCACTTATTTTCTTAAAAGGCAAAACGGCTTATAAAGTAGAAACTCATTTATTTAAGCACAAACACGTTTCTCACAAAAATACATGCCCGTTCCCAGGTCGAGGTATTTCCTTTGAAACTCCCCAACTGCTGATTTTCAATCAATCATTCTATTTAAATAAATTTGTCAACTGAAATGAAAACAGCTACCAATGCCTTTATATGGCATCCCTTGTTTGGATAATAATGAACATATTACATACACCTTGGAAAAGTGCTTTTTAATTAAAAAAAGAAAAAGAAAGTAGAATCCCACACATTCAGAAGGCACAGAGTGTCTCTTGAAATATTGAGACTTGGAAACATTTCCCAAATTTCACTTTCACTAACTTAGGAGGGGAAAAAAGAAGTGCACCGCTCTTTACAAAGTCTGGCCGTCCCAAGGAAGACCTCACCCAGAGAGACTGGACGCATATGGACGCCATTTGTAACCAGTGGAGAAATGCGCAGGTCAGCCTAACCTTTGGTGTCTGCCTATCCATCTGTTTTCACATTAGTTGCAAATTATAGAATCCTCCAGACCCACATGACCATAAATCAGTACTATGAGCATGTACGCTTTTCCCATCTGTCATAAAACAATGAATTAAATTCATGCCTGTCAAAATAGGCTGCAGCAAAATGGCCTTCTTCTGCAGCCGAAGGAATACAAAACTTCACCTCATCGCTATAATTTATGGTCTCTGTGGGGCTTTGGGGTGATTAGGACTTGGCCCACCAACACGCAGAAAAACAGTAGGAACTCCAATAACTCCAAATGGAAATCTTGGGTCAAATTTATCAAACAAATCAGAGAGAAATCTATTTCTGTTTGGAAAAGGAGGAGATATATTGCATGTTTAGTGTTCGTGCACAGCTTTGGAACTTTTGGCTATTCGGTATTTGTGAGTTTTGGAATTTCTCGCTTAAATAGTATCACCAAAGGACGTGTAATGTATTAGACATGAGCCGTTTTTAGCCAAATAAAATATACAATGGTAGGCAAAGAGGTTTTTCAATGTTAACATCAACATATTTGTGCAAATGATGTAACTGAAAATTTTCTAGGTAGACCTAAAAAAAAGCATAGCTTTAGTACTGGAAAAATACACTTGGAGAAAAGGAAATATGTTAGCAATAGGAACCAAAAAGGTAATAAAAAGGAGGGGGCAGCCAAAGCGATAAGGTGTATAGACTCTAACTAGTCCATGCCAAGGGGTTTATATCAGTCCCACCACACAGTTAATGTTTCTTTAAAACTTCCCTTCCATAAAACTGCGTTAAAGTCAAATACAGCTTGGCATGTGAAAGCAAAGAGACAGGGAAAAAAACAGAGAACAGAGCAAGGCAGGCAAAAATACTGATGTTTGCTATACAAAAATTATTGGTCACAGTAAGATCTGATGAAAAATAAATGGAGATAATTTGGTTGTGGGGGAGGGGAAAGGGGTTGAAACTCATCTGGAGATTTTGGCACTTGTCCCTCCTTGTAATCCATAGTGTGCTTGAACTGGTGTTTATCACGGAGGCCTGTAGGCATTCATTCAATCAGAAAGTCGTATTTCACCAAACACCCTTGCTGTATTAGAAATGTTCGGCAGGGTTAGAGCCAGTGAAATGAGAAGATGATGTGGCAACACTGTATGTCATAGATCTGGTTAATATCTAGCCGTGAATTATTGCGTCTTTAAGAGAAATTCTCTGGGTGTTCAATATCACTTCCAGGGGACTAGAACCCGCATCCAACGGCATTCAGGTAGTCTGCAAAATATTTTTGCTGCCAGGAGTAATGACGTTCAGCTTTCATTTCTGATACTCGGGCTATGTCATCCCATGGGTTCCCAGCAACGTGAACTGTGCAAGAATGGGGTATGTCTGCAGCACCCAGCACTCAGCAGTACCTGACGATGAAATACCTGTGTTCTCATGCACTCCCTCTGCATATTGGGGAGCTACAGAAGAATATTGTGCTGAATGCTGGCGGCAAGGTGCAGCAGAGGGATCATGAGTTTTGGAAGCTGTGATTTACTTAACATAAAAAGATTGGCAAAGTTAAAAATACTTATTTGATATAGATATTGTTAACAGTAAACTCAATGTGCTTGACAGAATTGCAAGATGGTAGGTTCCCAATAAATAAAAATCTTCTTCATCTTATCTTTCTTTTCTTTTCTTTTCTTTTTTTTTTCTGGAGTCTCACTCTGTCAGAGTGAGACTCTATCGCCCAGGCTGGAGTGCAGTGTGGCATGATCTTGGCTCACTGCAAGCTCTGCCTTCTGGGTTCAAATGATTCTCCCACCTTAGCCTCCTGAGTAGCTGGGATTACAGGTGTGTACAACGACACCCAGCTAATTTTTTTATTTTAGTGGAGAGGGGGTTTCACCTTGTTGGCTAGGCTGATCTTGAACTCCTGACCTCAAGTGATCTACCCGCCTCAACCTCCCAAAGTGCTGGGACTACAGGCATGAGCCACCACGTCTAGCCTCTTTCTTTTCTTTACTACCTTCTTTGTCTTTTTCTTTCCTTTCTTTTGCTCTTTCCCCTTTTCTTTTCCCTATTTTCTTTCCTCTGTGTTATTCCCTTTCTTTTTGTCTTTCTCCTATACATAGATGCCAAGCATTCACTCCTGCATGCAGTGATTCAACTGCATAAACTGAGTAGTCCTAGCCCCTGTGTAGAACTTGGATGTGGAGCATGTACAGTTTTGGAAGATTGAGATATTGAGCAACACGTTACACACTTTAATAATTAATTGCATTTGTGATCATGGCTGAGAGTGAAATTTTCCAGTTGCTATAAGAACACTGAGTAGAAGGGTGGGGTCTGATCACATATTGGTTTTCTGTGCCACTAAACCAAAAAGCCCCACCCCAAACCAAACAAAACAATCAAGATTGTTTCTTCTAAGACACATCATAGATGTTATCATTATGACCACTGGTTTATTACTTCGTACCCAATAAAGTGACTCACTGTATGCTTTATTGCAGTTTTGTATTATTTTTTTAATGGGAAAACCGTAGTAGCTCCTATTACATGAAACTGACCACCAATAACTACAGGCTTATTTTATTTGAGAGAGGATTTATTAAATAAGAACATATGTTTGAAAGAGAAGAAAATGTGCCACTGAGTTTCTCTTCTCCTATTTACTTTCCAAACCAAAGGTTACAGAAGCCACTTGCAATTGATTAAACCTGTTCCCTGGACATCTAACTCTATTGCCAACAGCACTCATCAAAATCAAGTGGTGACATTTAAAAAATAATTAAAACTTTTAAAGGTAGAGTTGCAGATGGAAATTGTTTCAGGAGAGTTATTGAAAAATGTTGCTAAGTAGAGAAAAAGTATTTCATTCTATTTACTTTAACTTTGGTATACTATTTTACACATTTCTAAGAATGGATACACACACATGTGAACACACCCCTGCCAAAAATTAGATCACAGCTATTCTATAAAAATATATCGGCCGGGCGCGGTGGCTCAAGCCTGTAATCCCAGCACTTTGGGAGGCCGAGACGGGCGGATCACAAGGTCAGGAGATCGAGACCATCCTGGCTAACACGGCGAAACCCCGTCTCTACTAAAAACACAAAAAATTAGCCGGGCGAGGTGGCGGCGCCTGTGGTCCCAGCTACTCGGGAGGCTGAGGCAGGAGAATGGCGTAAACCCGGGAGGCGGAGCTTGCAGTGAGCTGAGATCTGGCCACTGCACTCCAGCCTGGGCGACAGAGCGAGACTCCGTCTCAAAAAAAAAAAAAAATATATATATATATATATATATCAACGGGTTCCAAGGATTTGAGGAAAATTTTCTAGTGTATGTAGACAAAATTTGTATTTTAAATTGCCATCTTTGTGTATATGTGTTGATAAAACATGTTTTCTCAAATTAAAAAATACATTTTCATTTTTACATTCTTTTTGTTCCCTATATTCATGTTTTCATTACTTTAACAAGACAATTGCAAATGTGACTGAATTACTGGTAGATTCTCGAAACCTTGACAAGGAAGGAGGAGAACTGTATTTACTATTTCATTCTAGAGATTCATGAACATATACGATAAAAGGCTTCGTGAAATGTGGAGTCCCGGCACTTCCGCTTCACCTTTGGCAAAAGGAATGACCCTGAAGGGTATTGTAGATTGTCAGCTTCAGATTTCTAAGCAGAATTCTCTCAGGAGGCCTTCTTCACCCAGAGACCCCAAAACAATGTAGGAACTGCAAGCAGGAGAGACACATAGACACCTTCCTAAAGCAAAACCACACTTCTCTTTAGGTTCCACTGCAAATACCCAAGATGACTTCAACATGTCTGCAGTTACAGACTGACAAGGCCACGAAGTCTTAGTGAGCCATGATTGGAAATTATTTATTTTCCCCCTTTCGTATCCATAATATTTTAAATATGAGATTTGGCCATTAAATTGTGGCAAGTTAGAGAAAACACTATGCAGCAGCATGAAGCAGGAAAACCTGCAGGAAAGCTGTATAAATCCAGGCTGACGTGGGGAGAAATGAGAGCTGAGCGCCATGCCATACCCTTGGGAGTGGTGAATTGAGGAGTTATCTTGGGCGCGTGACTTGGCAGGGCCTGCAGGGCAGAGACAGATCAGACCCAGAAAGCTTAATAAAAGGGAAAAGCGACCCCCTCAGTTAGTGCTAAGCTATATACAAACAAAATATAATAAAACAAAATAATCCCAAGGCCTATATGTGCTGTTAATCTGTGAAGAACTCAGCTACCCTCTGGACAAATATTTTCTTGCCTTTGCACATTGCTTAAGGCTACAGTTAAGTGACTTCTGTTGTTGTTGATATTTGTTCTCTTTAAGGCTGTTCTAAATCCTCAGGTGAACCTGTGAAAATGACCATGACAATGCAGAGGTGGAGACACAGCCTTATCCCCTCCTGATCACAACTCCTCAGGGGACTAAACCTATTCAGATGTTTGTTTCTGAAATTAACTGAGTTGTAATAATAAAAATGTGTGACTATTACAGGTGAACTTCAAACACCAGACATCTTCTACAGTCACATAAAAAGAAAAATAAACATAAACTTTCCCCCATCATTTACAAAGAACTGCTCATATTTGATTCTCATAACAACTATGAGATAGACTTTCGTGAAGCTGCTTTTGTAAATGATAAAACAGTCTTACCAAAGTGATTCGTCCAAGCCCCTACACACTTATCCTAAGTCACATGTTGTTCTTTTCTGTATGGCAAAATAGGAAGGAAGTGAAGCTGTTGGAAAATAACGTTTCTGTCTCTGGCAGAGTCTGGCACTCTATTTTGAAGTTACTTATTTCTTTCACTCTGTTGCCACTCCTTTGCCGTTTTCTCTACATCAAGGAGTACTTCTTATAATTTTCATTTCAAAAATCTCTGACACTACCCGATTCTTTTGTAAGGCTATGATTTTTTACCTAGCCCTGTGCAATTACAAAGCGCCCTGTCTACTACAGCTTCTTAATTTGTATTGTATTTCTGTCCCCACTGTTTGGTTGGGGACCAACATGCAGTGGCTGGTTGCAAGTGACCCTGAGGCAGCAATCCTTGGGACAAGCAGTCCAGGCAAACAGGGAATTAACTTCCTGGCTGTCCCCGCGTGACAAGCAGCCTCTTTCCTGGAGCCAAGCCTCATCCCACCCACATGCCATCTCCTCCCGCGGGGCAAGGCTGTCCCAGCAGAGCAAGACTCAGGGGCAGCTGTGGGAGAGGTGGTGTTAGGGACACCCCAAGAGGCCCTTAGAACTAGGAGTGCGGAGGCTGTAAGACCTCCTGTCGAGTGTCACTCCGGATGACAGCCCCAAAACACCATCCTCCAGCACATCAGAAACGGATGTGTTTTTGGTTAAAGTGCCCTTTTCATTCAAACTAGCTATGAGATGCTTGCTCTGACTAGGCATGTGCACCCTGCAAAACACAGCTTCACCATTCTTTCAAAGTCCTTGATTGACACATGAAAATCTTAGAGTAGATTGGAAATCTATGCTTATTATCACAAGAAATTGCAGTAGCTCACTTGTCCATTAAGAAAAGAAAATGCTTTTGAGACTTCAATATTTCAACTCATGTACATATTTAGATGGGTGAACAATGGCTACTTTTTATTACCTACTCGAGTGAATAAATGCCCTTATTTGCAATGACTACAAAACAGTGGAATTATTATGGCGCTAACCAAATTTAAGGTCAAGGTGCCTCTTTCACCAGCTGTGTGAGTGCTTGCAGAGTTGCTGGGAGTTGCATTCTAGGTTAGGAGAAGACGCTGGATTTTAAACAGAAAGCTTTCTACATAAGCATTTTTGAAAATGACCTAAAGATACTGCAGAGGAAAGAGAACTATATCACCAAGCCTCCAGTAACTCACTATGACTTCTTTTCTCATTCTAAAAAATATTAACTTTTGTATCTGATTTTATATTTGCAATCTTCTGTTCTCTTACTTAAAGTCTCCCCTCTCCCCCAAATCATGTAAGAGTTAGACCCACAGAACCTGGGTCTGCCTTTTATACAGAATTCCGTGAAACCATAGCACACATAAAACCTGACAGCTAGAGGTACAGGGGCAAGTTCAAGGTTCTTATTAAAAAGGTAGAGCGAAAAAGAAAAAAAAAAAAACCTGAAACATATTTCTCGTGGAAGATTTATATGAATCCTGTATTTAATATTTTTCTAAAAGGATCAAATTTTATTTTCCTTATCATAATTACATAATATAAAGAACTTGTCATGAACATCTCACCAAGTGTTAGATAAATGTCCCTGAAGGTCCTGGATGCTGCATTGTACATATGCAATCATTTTCAGTGTGCTATGATGTGGAAAAGGAGGAACGCTGCTTCCTGTTCTCTGGTGTGGTCCATGGATGCTTTTGCTCTGATTTCTCATTTCTAATCACAGCCATGTGCAGCCCCAGGATCCTGCGGGAGGAGCTCAGAAGCCCAGACAGAGCTGCCCCTGCCCCACAACCGCGCAGTGCATCCTGGCTAAGGGTCAGGCACGTGGGCTGGACCCACTTGGCCAGATCGGTCAAACAACCAGACTAAGCGTTTACATTAGACTGGCAGTTGACATGGTAGTCAAAGCTGTCTGCGCTGTCACAGACAGGGTAGTGTGGAAGTGTTTGTGGAAGTGTCAGTTACTTTTCTTAAGAATTAGTGAGAACTTGGTTTTCTGGGACGCCATTCAGTCGTTAAACCACTCGGTTACTCCTTGTGATGTTAAATCACAGAGTTAATGATATTAATCATTACCATTAAGGATGCTAACATCTTAATGATGTTAAATCATGAACTTAATCTTTATCTACATAAACAATTCAGACTCACAGAGTTGCCAGGTCTCTGTTTATTTGGAAGTTTCTCTATTTTGTTTTGGTTGAGGTTGTTACTTGTTTGTTTTGATTCGCCACCTTGACCCTTTTGAAGAGTACTCTCCAGTTATGTATCATGTGTCGCATATCTCAGTCTGGGTTTGTCTAATGGTTCCTCACGAGTAGATGTGGTTTATGTGTTTTGGGCAGGAACATCACAGAAGCCTCGACATGAGGGACATCACATCAGAGCTCAAAGTGTCCATTTGTCCCGGGACTGGTGATAAGAACTTGGATAACTTTGTTGAAGTAGGAAAATTAGAAAATGAGCTATAGATTAAATAATTGTGTTGTGTTAACATTCATTTCCTCATTTTGATATTGTACCATGGTTATCTAAGATAACACCCTTATTGTTGAATATATATACACTGGAGAGAGAGGGAGGAGGGAGAATAAGAAAGGAAATGAGTGAAAATGTTAGCATTTGGAAGAATGGGAGGAAGATATATGGACATTCTTTGTACTATTTTTGCAGCGTTCCTTTGCTCTGAAATTATTTCAGCATAAAAAACAGAATGCAAAAACAATGCAGAAGCAGTTGACTTGGCACAAATCTCACATCTGAAGGGTGGTTTCCATTTCTATTTGTTTTTATTTAGGCATTATTTTGTAATCCAAGAGATTTTCTATTAGAGCCATGTTTTTGACCCAGTTTTCAATGAGGCAGCCATCAGTCTAGAAGGATTTTTACAATGAAGTTTCTGTACAAAAACTGAGGGATGAAAAATTACAATAGCCTTCTCAGTCTATTTCTGAACATCTGGCTCTGAATCAACTTTCAACTTTGCAAAGATTGACTAAAGTATGTCTAAAAACCATGTGCCAAAATACACAGCAGAACAGGACTGCTTTAAAGAGCATAACACGGACACTATTAACTCTTCAATTCTCACTTCACTGTCATTATCCCATCCTATGTCTGCTTTTGGGAGAAAGCTGCTTTCCAAATTTCGAAAGGAAATCTATAGCTAGGTTAGGATAAAATTCCAGAACATCCTGGTGGGATGTCAAAAACAGCAGTGATCCCTAAAGTAACTGACTTAGTTGTTCACTTTAACATATTAAGAATGTGAAAGCCTGTTCAAATGTTTGTTGTTTTTAACATTTGGCTCTGTTAAGTTGGCTGAGGGGACATTTTTCTGAGAATCCCAAAGACCACAGTTTTTATTATTATTATTATTTTAAATCACAGTCCATAACTTTGGACTTTGTAAGTCACAAAGTTTGGGTAAATTAGAAAGCCAGACAATACATGCAATTACTGAGGAGAATGTTTAGATAGTCCTGCGGTGACTGCTTTTTTCAAAAAATAAATGTACTATGATTGGTGTCATGCCGTGAATATTGCACATGAAGAATGATAGAAACTCAGCCTGCTGGCCTCTAGACATGGTCAGGGGAGCAGTTTGATGTAGTTAAGGGAGTCAACCAGATTTGGATGTGCCAACCAGCTGTGTCATTTACTAGCTCAGTGACTGGGTAAAAGCTCACAGCATGACAGCAATGTAAGGTTGAAGTACTGCAACAAAATCACTTGGCCAAGAAGGTGGGCCCACAAATCTCGCTCACATCCTGCTCACCTGTCTGTACGCTTGGCAAGACTGTGTCTGCCCAAAGAAAGAAGAGGTCATTTTCTAATGGGTCGTGTGAGTGGAGGGGTGTCTTTGTGATCCCTCCACCCAGAGGACACTGCTTTGTAGTCTGCTCAGGGGACACAAATGTGCTGAGCAAAGCCTGAAGTCCCTTTTTACCTGCCCTCACTTTTGGCGTGAGGGCAATTAAGTTAGGAGCAGTTCAGAGACTCAGCCTGGAAGATGTTTGTGGCAATGGTGTTTGAGACAGGGAAAAGTTGGAGCCTAAAGAGAGCCAATGAAGGGAAAATGCCTTCATCTCATGTATGAGAGGAAGAGGACCATTAAGATCTTGTTTCCAAAGAATATTTAATGATATAAGAAAATATTCACAATATAACAGTTGATAGTATAAATAAGAGAAGTAGAAATATGGGTGTGCAAAATCATAGGTGATTATACATGTCACAGCCTGACAATAATTGTCTTGAGGTTACAGGAATATGCATGATTTGTATTTTATTCATTTCACAGTTTTTATATTTTCCAAATTTTTAAAAGACAATATATATTTTATAAGAAAAGAGTTGCAATGAAAAAATTTAAACAGAACTGTTCATGTTCTTTGACCCAAGTCTTTAACTTCAAACAAATTATGCTAAGAAATCAGAAATATTAAGCATATTTCCTGAGAGAGAAACATAACAATCTGAAAATATTGAAAGAAAAGCAGAACACAAACTCGAATATATTCTAACACCTCAGTTATGTAAATACTGTAAATACATAGATACAGAGCCAGCATTTAGAGACAAAAATCGGAAGGAAAACACAAAAATATCACAATGGTTATTTCTGTAATAGAATCATGGGCAATGTTAATTTTGTTCTTTGTAACATTTTCTGTATTTTGAAATTGTTATACAATTAACACATACTAGTTTAATTACTGGGGAGAAAAAGCATTCTGTTTAAAAACAAAATGCCACTTTTGATGGTGTGTCTGACTTAGTAACATTATTTCAGTCTTTCCCCAAAATGTCTCACTGGGAGCCAGTTTAGAGACATAAATTAAATTATATTTTGAGGACTGCATACTATCCCTTTGAGCAAATAGGAAAACGTCTGGAATGTTGTAAAACCGAACTAAAAATCATACTTACTCTATAACACTTTCCTTTCTCAAACTTTGTTCTCTCCCTCTCTTTGCATCTTAATTATCCCAAGCATTTTATATTTTTGTACTTTGAGAGGACATCAATGAACAAGATCACTGCAGGATTTTTTTTTATTTGTTTGGTTGTTTGCCTGCTCTGTTTAGTTTGTAGGAGGGAGGATGACTTAAGAAGAACTTGCCAGAGTCTTGTATTTATGTTGCTGCTATGGACTTACCTGAAAGGGCATAAGCTCCTCTCTCGCCTGCAAGTAATTGAAGGACTGTCCAGGGAAGAAGTGTGGAGGGAGACTGGGGTCTTTAATGGTCAAAGACTGGTGAGAACCACACCCTGGGATAATGACCCTGGAGAGAAGGGAGGTTCCATGGATGCAGAACATCAGATCTGACTCCATCCCTGTAGCCTGAGTGGTAAACCCCCATTCCCCTGGGGGCACATGGACAGTGGAGGTGCAGCACGGGTCACCGCAGGCAAAAATAGAGGACCTGGCCAGCCTCCAAGGAACTGTGGGGGTCTGAGCTAGGTGCTCTGGGACTGGGGGACAGGATGGAGGAGGAGGTCCCCACCAAATTGACAGATCCTGGGTTTCTTACCTAGGCTGGTGAGTGGGAGCTCAGGCTGTATTTAATTTGACATTTTTTGAAAAATAGTAAACTGTGGCATTTTTATACCCTGAGTGTCATGGAAAAATTTATGCCTGTCTTAATAAATAAAAAAGCATTAATAAAATAAAATGATTTCTAAGCCATAATTAATAACCATATTTCAAAAAAACTCAGTCCCTGAAAACCTTGGTCAAAGGGCTAGGCTGAAGTATAAACCCAGGATCGTGGAATCTGCAGATAGGCGTTCTCCTGCCAAGCCAAAGTTTAGGTGCTGGGCATCTCTGCCTTCTCCCCGGGGTTGGGTTGTGCTGAGTAAAGTGATCTTAGGCAAAGTCTTTCTTCTCCCACCAATTCCTCCGTGCACACTGGAGTTTTCACTGCGTAAGGGTTTTCTTGCTAAAAATTTCATTAAAACTTCAGAGAGTGGTCATGGTCTTCTTAAATCCACACTCATTTCCTTGTCACTTGAGGGTACAGGTCCCAAATGCACATCTCCAAACTTGTGCTGTCCACTGACCTTCAGACTTCCACAGAAACCCCCAAATCCTTAGCAAAATCCAGGGGCAGGGAAAAGGGTGGCAAATGTGTTTCACTCTGGGGATTTTAGTAAAGTCACCTAGTGCATGTTATACCTCCAGTGGGGTCTGCGGTATCACCTCACAATCAAACACATCAAAAGCTCTGCTGTGAACATATGGACTAAACTAGGGGGCTAAACTAGGGTTGTCAAGAGCCTCATATTGGTTCAGGTTATATTTTGCTGTCAAAAGAGGTATTTAAATAATTCTCATTTCTTGGACATTTATGGATTCTTGAATTGTCAATAAGGAATCATAGAACTGTAATTAATCTGCCTGCTTGAAACCTCAGCTTGGTTGTCCAAATGATTTTCGAAATGAATACATCTAAAAATAAATCTCCTGAACTTCATCTGTAAAATTCCTTTCCCATCTTACTCACTGGTCTCTTTTCTGACCAGATCGCTAAGGCCAAAACCCTTTATTCTCTCATCTCTAATATTGACTTCACTGACCAGTCATGTTAGTTCAACATTCAAATCCTTCATTGTCTTCCCTCTCCATAGTCATGCCATGGCTAATGCTGCCACCCTTGTTGGCTGGGTTACAGGAGCTTCCTAATTAAAATTTCACCCACTATTGTCCCATCTGACCCCCCAATCCACCTGGAATTGCAAATGGAAGAATCCTTAAAAACCATAAATTCATGTCACTACTAGGCTTTCAATCTTTGGTGCTTCCTATTGTTCTGCAAGTCACATTGTAAATCCTAGGCCCTGTTTGATGCCACCCCTCCCACCTGCCCAGCTGCACCTTGTCACACTCTCTTTCTTGCATTGCACTCCAGCCACACTGACCTCTTTCTCTTGTTCACACCTGCTGTGCTCTGTCCCATCATGAAATAGCACTTGCTGTTCCCTCTGGGCAGCTCCTCCGTGTCCTTCCAGCCCCAGCTTCAGGGGCATTTCCTTTGAAAAGTTTTTCCTCTCATTTCCATCTAACACAGCCACCCCCCTCCCACCGCCACCTCCACTTCTGTCTGTGACACAAAGAGCTCATTCTGCTGGGACACCAGCCTCACCGTGTGATCCTGTGGATTTCTGCATGTGTCTGCTGCCGTCTCCTCACTGTGCCACAGCATCATTTCTGTGAGGGACTCGTTCACCGCCACAAACTGGCCAGGGTCTGGCTTGTGGTAGATGTGCAAGAAAAACTCATTGAAAGAGTGAATAAATGATTAGTTGACTGAATTATGTGGAAATTAGAGCTAGTTCATGTTAAGTATCTCACATGATGCCTAGGAAATAGCAAACATTCTGCAATTGGAAGTTAATGTTATTCTCTTATGCAATTATTATTATCGCCAGAAGGCAAGGAACCTTGGGTCTGTGGTCTATACAGACGGCTCCAATAAGTGGGGATGGGGGTGAGGTCTCCATATGTATGGTTACCCACTTTAAAATTCTAAGCAGGTACTGTTTAGAAGGTACTGGTCTCGCCTCTGCTTGCCTTCCAGTGCATAGCTTCCATCAAGGATTATGATCTATGGGTCTCGGGGCTTCTTTCAAGAACTCTAGGGACTTTTAAGTGGGTAATTAAATCTAGAAAGATTGGTCTTGGGCATTTCATTCAGTTCAAAAAATATTATATTCATTGATATTCACCATACGGACCTCAGAAAAGGAATTCATTGCTTAATGATTAAACTTCACATATGTTACAGATTAAGCTCAATATGTCCCATGACATATTTAGATAGCACATTTCCCAATTCTTTTACTACTCAAGCCCACATTTCTTTTTTGAAATCAGATTAGTTATCATCTTGACTACTATATATTACCTATTCATCATTTTTTTCCATTCTATCCAGTAGAAAAGAGCAGAAATATCCGGTGTGCTTGAAATCATAACTATTTATTTGTTTTATTTAAGGTAGAAGAGAATGACCTTAAATTTTAAAAGTTTTATCTGAAAGAGAATGGATCAATTGTGCTTATATAAACAAGCAAACAAACAAACAACAACTCTTGCATTGGATTAAGCAGGGAAACAATACATTTCTAGAGAAGAATGTTATTATATGTGGTAATTTAAAACACATATCAAAAGTTCTTTCCTCTAATGTAAAGAATATAGGCGTTTTAAAAATGAAAAGGACATGAAAGATATATTTCTCATGCCATTTGATGAAATGTTTGACAGAACATAAAACCCCTGAGATTATTTGGATTTGATGTTCTTGGAAGCCATTCACCATGATTTCTGCTTTTGTGGTTGTTTTAGTATGAAGTAAATTATGAGCGTTCACCTACTGTGAAAAGTCATATCTGACCATCTGGCTCTATTTCAATGTGATCTTCAACATTTTTTCTCAGAATTAAAAAAATCACTTACTAGTGGATTTATTAATGCACTTGAGATTTGGGCAGGGGGGCTAACTGGATGAAGCTAACTGTGTTTACTTCAGAAATATCTGAGAAACATCTTTAATCACAATTATATAGCAAAAGCAACAGTAAATACTTCAAATGAATTTAATGATCATCTTAAAGGTTCTCAAAGTAGCTCCTTCACTTATTAAATGAATCCCACAGATTCAGAATTTACGATAACCATTATGATTTGACTGAGTTAGTTTCTTGTAGTTTTAGTTTAGAAAATTTTAATTAACAAAAGCATATGGTAAATAAGGCTTCAAGTGATTTTTGAACATTCATAATATATTTTTGTGACTATAATGCTGGTGATAACGACGTATAATAATGATATAATTATCACCACCATGATGTCTAGAATACCAGAGCCACCAGTTTTATAGAGGAGTAAAGAGAGGTTCAGAGAGACTAATTAACTTGTCTAGGATCACACAGCTAGAAGGAGGCATAATTTTTACTCCAGAGCTTTTATTTTCATCTAGTTTTGAAAAAAAATGTTTAATCACTAGTTTGTGCTACTATATGCAAATTTTAGAAATAAAACCACATTTTAACATCCACAATATTGGCTGTTCATCAGTTCAAAATAACTTTCCCAACAATACACCTGGAATAAGTGAGGATTCATATGATCAAGGCCTTTGCAAATGTTGTACTTCAAAAATATTATATCATATACACCTAACTCTCTTTTTTTCTACCTATTTTAACAGACAGTGTGGTTTCCTTGATGCTAAAAAGACTACCAAGACACAGATCAACCCCAATAATCAACATTTGGATAACTACAGAGTCCAAAACATCAGCAATCTTGTTCGTGGATTTAATGATCAACTCAACAAAACATGTTGATATATTGCCTTAGAATTTCCAGTAGTGGCTATTTCATAATTCAAAGCAATAGGTGCTGATGCACTGTGTTCAGTGTTGGGCTTTCTTAAACCCTGAGGTCTCTTTTTTCCTTCAAGAGTGCAGCTGCTTGATGGATCATAAGGACAAACCATGCATGCCCTTCCTTAGAGCCAGGCATGGTGGCCGCTAGGTTTCTCAGACATCAAATTTTGTCACTGAGTTCTAAAGATAGCAAAAATATATTCAAAAGTGGTGCTTGACTAGGGTCTAAAAACAGCAACACATGATTAGTAAATCCTTCCATGGTGAAACTCTTTTGTAACAGAATTTATGGTAAAAATATTTTCATGTGAGTTCCACTTGGAGCTTAGGCCATTTGACTTAACAGTATTATTATTTGATAGTTTTTTAGTTATTCAACTATGGAAAGCCCAACAGATAATCCCCATAATATTTTAAATGCGAAATAAACTTTGGGCAACCTAGTAGCTTTCAAGATTAGGGAGTGAGAACAAATCAAATAGAAAGAAGTGTATTTGCTGGCTCTCAGATGCAGTAACAATGGCTCGCCAGGTTTCCCGGTTGGTCTGCGGTTCTGCTGGCCTTTCAGCTGGTAGCTCTGCAATAGGAGATTAAGTACAAAGCCAGAGGTGGAAAAAGCATTGCTTTGCCTTATTCAGTGTGCGTCAGATGGGACCTACAGGAAGCAAATGCCAAGGCGTTTACAACTCTACAACTGCAGGCATTCATTGGGAGCAATACCTGTGAATGAATGATAAAGAAGGCAGGAGTAGGCAGGAAATGTCTTCTGATCACAGTGCAAGTCTCGCACTGTGGAAGGAATAGGGGAAAGGAAGGAGGATTGAATAGGAAGAGTTTCAGCCCGCAGGGTAGTCCTGAGAAAAGAAAAGAAAGTTCCAGAGTCAGGCAAAAACAGCCAGGCCCTGGAATCCCTATATGATTCACCCTTGACCAGGAGTCACCTGCAAAGTGTGAGACCTCAGTGAAAATGCTATGGAAGATCCCCAAAGCTCCACACCTGGAGTCTGTCTGCTATCAGCACTCCTCACTGCTGGTCAGCGAGTTCCTTCCTGTTGGGAGATCCAAGTGGCACACCTCCGTGCCTGCCTGGGATGGTGAATTCTATGTGTCAGCTTGACTGAGCTAAGGAATGCCAAGCTATCTGGTGAAACGGAGTGTCTGGGTGTGTCTGTGAGGAGGTTTCTGGAAGTGATTAGCATTTGAATCAATGGACTGAGTAAAGAATATCTGCCCTCACCAATGCGGGTGGACAGCATCCAATCCATTGAGGGCCTGAATAGAACAAAAAGGTGGAGGAAGGTGAATTCTCTCTCTCTCTTTTCTTGAGCTGGGACATCTATCTTCTCCTGCCCTTGGAATCAGAGCTTCTGGTTCTCAGGCCTTCGGGCCTGGACTGAGTTATACCATTGGCTTTTCCAGCTCTCCAGCGTGCAGATGGCGTGTTCTGGGACTTCTTAGCCTCCGTAATTGTGTGAGTCAATTCCCATAATAAACATCCTATTATACATCTATGCATATCCTATCACTTCTGTTTTTCTGGAGGAGACTAGTACACTGCCCTACAGTGTTTTAAATAAAATTGTGTCATTATTTACAGAGTTGTTCAATATGATTAAATATGATTTAATGTGATTGTTGAAATACTTACAGCACTAGAATTCAGTCCTAAGTTTTAATTCTGCCTCTAGTCACAAAGCCCTTGAAAATAAACTGAGTGGGTGGAACTATTCCCTTTACTAGCAGAGATATTGCCATTTTAAGGCCACAGTTGTCATGAGTTTCACCCTCATGTATTTCCTGTAGCAGCAAGTAGTCAGGCCACATCCTCTCATTTCCACAGCACCATGACAATTTACTAGTCTTCCAGCTTCTTGATGCCAATCTTGACCCATAGAAACATATTCCAGTGAAGCAAATCACAGATGGTCCCCAAACTCTTACTTTCTTGGTCCAAACAATCCTATCTGGTATTCTGCAGCTGATCATTGGGTCTAGCCCCAACATACCTAAAAAATAGACAATGTGGGGAGGCAACATAGTGGGCCTTTTGATCTTTTTGCTCTCCTCCCATAGACTCTGTATGTATTCAGTTCACTGAATTTATGGCAGTATCAGAGAGAAAAGATGACTCATCAAATATCTGTAAGTCCCAGTTGCATCAGAAACCAGCTCCCCAGTGACGCAGGAGCACCTCTACAACATGTGCCTGTTCAAAGTTCAGACAACAGAAAGATCATCAGATCATCAGAACTTCAAATAGCTTCAAGCTGAAAAGCATTCCCTCTCCACCAAATGCATATCTTGCAATACTCTCCACAACTGCTTTTTTTAAGATGTAAATTTTGATCCCAAGTGTCATGCAAAACCATGAAAAACATTTTCAGAGCAGGCTCCAAAATAGCAGAAGAGACAAATGGATTTTGTGTATACCCTACCTCCCAGGGAGATAAAACCTAATAAAAAGCCAGAATGTGGGTACAGACCAGCCTAGTGTTGTTGAATGTGGAAAGCCAAATAATCTGAAATCTATATACAGTGTGACCAGCCCCATTGCTGAATCACAAATAATATCAGGAATTAAACCAAATAACATTCCTCAGTCTTATAGCCATGGTATGTCCTGATTGTCATGGGAACGCTTTTGAGAAGAGTGTAACTCAAAATCGGGCCTTGGCTCACTTATTAATGCAGTAAATAGCTCTCCTTTTTATTGCCCACTGCTGAGGATCACAACGGGTCATTTTTTAGGAAGATGGCATCAGTCTCCATCAGTCATTCAGCAAGTTTATAGAATCCATGGTGTCAGGACACAGGGGTCAGCTTCCAATCTGATATACCCTGTGTCAAGAAGAAGAAGACTGAACATCGGGAGAACATGAATTTCAAGGTTTTCTTCCTGTAGCTCTTTGGTGTTTTTGACATGTGGAGGTGAGACCAGGAGTTCTTAACCTCTGGAGATGGTAAGAGTATTTCCTTGAGTGACAGATAATTTATTTAAGCCATTTATTTTCTGTGGTAGTGCCATAGCATCTGGTGGCTTGGACCTCTAAGTTCTAATAGCGAGCAAAATCCTGGGTTTACAGGTAGGAGGGCACAGATACTAATAGGGGTGGAAGATGGATTTGTTTTCTCGCTAGTGCCCCAACCATCCAGCCACGGCTGGATCATGTCATGTTAAGTAAGGATGCCAGTGTGCTGAACTACAGGCGGGAAGGGGTGGCAGTGGCTGGAGGTGAGACCATCTGTTCACACAGGTGTCCCTAAGTTTGGTTTTGCTCAAAATTGTTGCTGAACACACAGAATATGTGTCCCAGTAATTTATTGCCCTGTAGCAAACCACCTCAGAAGTTAGTGAGTTCTGATAACCATTTATTTTTCTTATGGTTTTCTGGGTTGGGCAGTTTCTTTCTGATCCACCAGCGTGGCAGGGGCTAGAGGACCAACTTACAGGGAAATTTCTTCACTCTCATGTCTGATACCCTTCCCTACATTTGGGCTTCTCACAGCGCAGAGGTCTGAGGATTGTTTACCTTTGTTCATGGTTGCTGGCTTGCCCCAGAGTGAACTTTCCAAGAGAGAGTTTCCACACCCAGAAGGAGGCTGCAAGACCTCTCAGGACAAGCAGCAGAGCTTGCAAAGCATCAAACCCATTGTCTTCTATTGGTCAAGCCCAGGTTCAAGGAGGGAGGGGGAGTCAGACTCCACCCTTCAATGAATGGAGGAGCAAAGACTCTGTGGCCACCTCAAATCTAGCACAATGTATGCCTAAGACAGGGAATCCTACAAAATCTCACTCTGCAAGGGCAGGGAACCTGACTGCCTCACTCACTGGCGTTTGGGTGTAAAGTTGGGAAAGTGGTGTAAACAGGTCTTTTTTCTCTATAACCTAGAGTTTGGAGCCCAGTGCTGCTATCTTTCATGCATTTACACATCACTTATTTCACATCCTCCAGCTTCTTATTTCTGAAGTAGGAATAATAATACACAACACTGTAGTTTGTTACTGGAATACAGGAATACTTTGCCAAAAGAACTTTTTAAGCAGTTAAGGGGAAAACATGTAAGGGAAATAGCTTGCCCTAGAGAATGCACTGGATAAATATGGGTGTTGGAATGAGATGAGCCTGGGTTCAAATCTCTTCAATGAGTACGATCTGGGGCCAATCCTCTCCCAGCTTCGGATCATTCATAAAGATGAAGAAACTGACACTGAAAAGTGGGTATAGGGACCAGATGCCACCTTATAAGTAAAGTGGTGGGTGCCAGACAGGGCTAGTTATGTGTCAGTTCACTTTTTCCTTCCTGGCAGTCAGGGATTGGGCTTTTTCAAATACTTCAAAATGAATGAGAATCACAGGAAATATCCATTGACAGTGATGATGGTTCAGTCCTTGGCTCCACACCAAGAAGAATGGTAGCACCGTCCAGGTAAGGCTGGCAGGATCTAAGTGAGCACAAGCACCTGAACAGAGGGCAAATCCCTGGCTCCTTGGGAACACGCCCTCCTGCCAATTCTGCTTCCTATGCCCTGTTGCATAGGTGAAAATATGGGGGAGGTTTAAGGAGAGCTCTGCATCAGAAGCAATCTGTTGACAAGATAGGCTGCTGAGTGGGTGATTATTACCTCTCACTCTGTTAGTACCATGTAAGTTAGCCTCATTGGATGAGGAAATCACACTTAGTTTTCACTAAGGGAGTCTCAGAACCATTTATTCTTACTATGGAAACACCAATGTATTTGGAGTTGAAAGGAATATGGCATTTGACCTGAAAGTAAGATTCGCTCAATTCTTTCCAGACACCAGGGTTATTTTCCAAATCTAAGAAGCTATGATAACATGCAGAGTCATTTTCCTTAAGGATCACACTTCTATTTTTCGTTCAGAATGACACTGACATATGTTTGAATCTCAGTTGTCTGTTGGTGACAAGAAGTTCACAAACCTTTAAGGACAGGGAAAGAGGGCACACAGGACAGAGCCAGACAGAATTGCAAAGGATCCTCTAACTTGCTATTATCCACTTACTAACCATTATTTTCCTTCTCTTCTTTTTCCTACTAAGGAAGCATGGACAAAGCATATTGTAAAGAATTGCTTGTGGTTATAAAAATAATAAGAATGAATTGTCTATTAACAAAACTGATGTTTGATTCACCATTGGTAAGGAATGCATCATACAGGATGTTATTTTTGGACCTATTTTTACTAGATATGTTTATTTTTATACACATATTCTATGCTGTTGTTTGGCACCTCTCAAAAACAATAAATAATGCACAACTACAAGATGAAGGAGTCACGTTAGTGGTACATTATTCTGTTCCTGGGATGGAAAAGTCACGATAGCTTTACATTAACATTCAAACTGTATCTTCGCCTCACTGCCACTACCCTCAACCCAAGCCAACAGACCACAGCTAGCCATAGTTATTTCATTCATCATGGGAGGGCTGCTCTCACCAATTAAGAGGAGTAACAATATTTTCCTACACAAACATTCTGTTAGCAGTGGAGATGGCAGGTGGGAGGCCCGGGGGAGATGACATTTGTTCCTCCTGACTTATGTCTTCTTTGGAAAAATTGTGTTACCAATGGCGGTGGAGTCCTAATAGAAGATACAGTCCATCCCATCTACATAGCTTTGAACATTGACTCTGTATACACACATGGCTTTACTGCAAGTCCCTGTAACTGCCTGCCTGCAGGCTCTCTCTTGATAGAGAAGGAGAATTTGTTCTCTTGGGCAAGTCTAAAGCATAGAGGCTTTCAGACATGGATGCCCTTGGAGCAGACTTTAAGTAGTAACAGGATGTTAGGTGGAAGCACTCCAGTTTCCTTGCCCCTTGGGTGGGGGAAACCCTGAAATGCTTTCTGCACAGTTTCCCAAGGTGTCCAGAAAGATCAAGCCCCAGTTGCCCACAAAAGAATTCTCTATGGACCTCCACTCCTGCCTTGTCTTTCCCCTCCACTCCCTCACACCACTTCTTGGGTCCCCCTCTTGATAAACTGCTTGTTGCAGGGTCTGTTTCTTGGGGGTTTCCAACCTGACAGAACTCTATTCATCCCTCTTACTATTTGTTCCTCTTCTTTCCCCAACCATCAGAATTTTTGTTTTCTAGTTTTCTGGCTGGCATAATAAATTCAGATTCCATTCAGTGAGATGGATCACCATATTCACCTGATTTTAGATGATTGTAATGTTGGGATGTAACTTCAGAGAAATCTACTGTCTAGTCCAAGGATGCCAAGCAATTTGGGAGAGCGTGTCGGTATTCCTTCCACATGTCCCGGCTCTGAGCCAGAGGCTATGAATTGCTATTGAGGAAGATACTTTTTCATTCTGTCATTGACTTTTTATGGAGATTAAATGGATAAAATGTTTCATGTCTTTCACACTTTTATTTCTCCATTCATTGCCTTTAGTTATCACTTTGAGTCAACTTTGAGCTATTTCTAGAAATAATATTTCTTTGCAATTTGAAAACTCACACAATAAATAAGAATGCATCCTGATCTCTTGGATTTACCCCCACAGAGTTTCTATCTCCAAACATTTTGAGAATGACTTTCATATTTCTTTCCTTTATAGCTAGCCATGACCAAAAGCACACTCGCAACTCTATGTAAGACACTTTTCCCTTTTTAAGCTTCAGTCATGCAAGCCAGTCATACAAACAATCTCCAAGATATATAATCAATTTGCCGTTTGTACCTAGTTTCTAGCTTTGTTTTTGCTAACTTAGCCTCCATCAAAATGATGTCCTAATTAAGTCTGAAGAATGGGAATTTTCCTTTACTTTACCAATGACTTCATTCCAGTATGGATATGTATTGAATGTACTTACAACACACACACACACACACACATGCATGCATGCATGCACACACACACACACAGTTTTTTGTAGGTTTTTTCCTTCTATGAGTCTGTATTCCTTTTTCAATTGTCATATTTGGAACTTCATTTTGAAGATCCATTTGTTCATCATATTCTAAAACACAACCTAATAGGATACGACAATGATCTTAAACCAATTTCTACTTTGAAACATTCTTGATAACACGCTCACTCTGACACTGAAGGGAGAAACTGGAGAAACATAGTGCCACGAAACCACATGATGAACCCAACCTTCTCCACACCATCCCCTCACATACTCAAGAGCTTTACGTTTCTGCTCATGCAAGTCTGTATTCCATGCCTTTCAAAGTTCCCTACCCCCAAATAAGGAACAGAGGCAGTTAAAATGTGGAAAATTAAGAAAATGCAGAACACATCATTAACTCATATACTCAGGAAGCTGTGGCAATCTTTACTTTTCCTCACATAAGGCCCACTATAAATGAAATATACATTTTAATTATTTCCAGTTTAGATATTCCCAGTGTGCAGTACACAACCTCAATTGCTTGCTGTAGAATGAAGGGAAACTGGGCAATGAGAAAGCAAAAAAAAAAAAAAAAAAAAGTTGTAGTTAATGCAGAACAGTTGCATGTCATCGTCACATTGCCCTGAGCAAAACTCTTCCTTTTATTTTGTTGAAAAAGCAACTGATTCCCCACGAGCAGCCTCTGTTTTCAGATTGTGTTTACTCATGAGCTCTGACAGGTTTACCTCAAGCAACTTTGCAAACCAGCTGCTCCCCTCACAATCTCTGTGCTTATAATTCTTTTAAGTTGCAGGGATAACTTAAAATGTACACAGCTCTCCAGGATATGAGGCAGGCAGCAGGAACTGTTGACATATTTTATTTTTTGCATAGCATTTTCAATTACAGAAAATGGCATTGCTATGAACTTTCACTCAGTGGCCCCCTCACTTGACATTAATCAGGCAACATAAAGCATGCTAAGTCACTTCAACTCGGCTTCTCCCCAGAAAACCCTGCACACTGGCCGATTATGTCTTTCTTTCATTCCTGATGCAATGAAAACCAAGCCAGAGTTCTTTATGTGCACTGAGTATATGGCCTTTCCAGTTGTCTTCTGAGAAGGCTTATACCCAGAAGGGAATTTGGAAATTGCAATGAAGTGGGCAATATAGCTTTCACATTTTTTCAGCTTCTCGGCTACTTCCCTCCTTGAAAAAAATAAAAGGCTAATTTCTTCAAAAGTTCATATAACCTGCAATTGTTTTTCAAGCTTGGTGACTCTCTACTCTAAAACTTTATTACAACTATTGCTTCTGCTGAAGAATTTTGACATCTGCTTTAGGCAGTAGAGTTTCTGAAATGAGATTAAGACAGGTGTATCACCAGGCACAGTGGCTGTCCTCTGTAATCTCAATGCTTTGGGAGTCTGCAGCAGGAGAATCACCTTAGCCCACAGGTTTGAGACAAGCCTGGGCAATGTGACAAGACCCTGTCTCTACAAAAATACAAAAAAAAAAAATGCTGGACACGTTGATGCTTGCCTATAATCCCAACCACCTGGGGGTTGAGGTGGGAGGATCTCCTGAGCCTGGGAGGTCAAGGCTGCAGTGAGCCATGATTGTGCCACTGGACTCCATACTGGATGATAGAGTGAGACTCTGTCTCAAAAAAAAAAGGACACAGGTTTAGTATTTTGAAGAATACAGGAAGGTTCTTCTTATTTTATAAAACTGTTTATAAGCACGGTTTTGGCCTGTAGCCAAAATATGATTATTAAACTTGTACTGATGCTATATCTAAAAATGCACGGTAGTGAAAATATAAATGAAACTCTCAGGGGATACAAAAGAGTGGTTACAAAGCATCATAACCTGCTCAGACAGGAATGACTGTCAGAATGAATTGAGATTGAGAATAGTCCCTGCTCCTTCAGGAACTGTACTTGCTGGCTGCATGAGTCCTTGCCTATTCCCCAAATTCCAGATGCCAAGGGTTTTCATTGTCTCTTCCTGACTAGAGGACTCATCATCTAAGTCCTGGATCAGAGACAACTGCACAACCTCCCTGGGCTCTTTTTGGAGGAAGCAGCCTCTTCCAAAGCTGCCACACAGCAGAAGGTTCATGCGAGGTGCCCAACTATGGCTCTGAGCCCGTCTGCCCATGAACTTTTCCCCCATGCAGCTACATCATCAAAGTAATGCTCTTCTCTGAGATCTACTCTCCATACTGTTACAAAATCTCTGCAAGATGCCATCTTAGGAAACATTTGTTAAATGAATAAAGATAAAGTCATGGCAGAAATAAGTATATATATACATATATATGTGTGTGTGTGTGTATATATATATATATAATATTTACATACTGTTTTTATTATGTGAAAAATTTCAAACTGCTTATAAAAGAGACCCTTTCATCCTACAGTTCTTAATTTGCTATGAGTGGCAGCTCACTTTTTAATTTTTCTGTACAGAAGACCAATGTTTTACAGAAAAAATATTGCTTCTGAAATAATCATTTTAGTATCGAAATGCTCTTATCATATTTCAGGCTCCATTTGATTGTTGCTTATATCTTTTCTACTTAGCTTGTGGCCTCTCTGTTAAAAAAAAGTCTACTTAAATATGTGTGTGTGTTTGAAAAGTCATCAGCACTTCCCAAATAATCTATTCCAGTAAAACATAGGTCAGATTTCCTAGAATTACTAAAAAACAAAACATGGAAACTAATGCCAGGTAGGAGAAGAAGGAAGAAGAGGAGAAAGAAGAGGGAAAGTGAAGGAGGAGAGGGAGAAAGGGAGAGAAGAAGAGGAGGAGAGCAAATAGAAAGAGGGAGAACAAATAGAAAGAGGAAGAACACAAAGATGAAGAAAGAAAGAAACAGGAGATAGAGAAGAAGGAGAAGAAAAAGGAGAAGAGGATGGGGAAGAAGGAAGGAAGAGAAAGACTTACAAGCCTTCTCTGAACCCACACATAACTAGTACTAGCAGCTAACATTCATCAAGCTTTGCAAGCTAGACATTGCTTTAAGTACTTTTCATGTATTGTCTCATACAATCTTCACCATCACTCTCTGAGCAGGTCCTAGGTTGTCATGTTATTACTCATGAGACAATCGAGTCTCAGAGGCTGATCTGCCCAAGGTCTCCCAGCTAACATATGGCAGCATCAGGATTTAAACTTGGATTGTCTGGCTCCAGAGGCCATGCCACCTTTTCCTCTCTGGGAAGAGGCCTCCATACTTGCTATTCCAACTTTCTTATTTCCCAGTCACACCCCACCATCTCCAAGCTGTCCTTTGATTCCATTATTTCAATGAAATAGCCCCTGGGGGTCAGCAATAACCTCCCCATCACAAGGGTTATTATTCAGACCTTCTTAGCTCTTGGTCACATCTGATACAGCTGACCTCTATGACCCTTTATTCTGGGTCACAGTTCTTTCCTGTTTTCCTCCTACTTCTCTGCTGGCTCTTTCTGCCTCCTAACTTGAATAATTCCTAAGCCATCCATTAAAACTTGAGATTCTCAAGGTATAGTCCCAGTCAAGTAGTCCCTGACCTCAGGTAGTCTCTGGACTCCTTCTTTTTTCCATCTTATTTAATGACCTCACCTTAGAATCTAAGAATCAGATCATGTCATCTTTGCCCCAAGCTTCAATTGTCACCTACACACAAATGTCACATACATATATGTTGCAACTCAGAATTTACACCTACATTCTGCGGTCCAGAGCAAATATTTCCAAAGGCCTATCTGATAGTTCCTCTTGGATGTTGTGAAGATACTTCAAACTTGATCATCAAATTATGTATTGCTGAATCCCCAGAGCCTGCAACAATGCCTGACACACAGAGGACAATCAGTACATTCTTGTGGAATGACTTGATAAATAAATGTATGAAACTCAATGTGTCCGAAACCAAATACATAATCTCCTATCCCAAAAAACTTGTCCTCTTCCAGCATTCTATCTTTAAGTGGTACCACCTTTGTGAACCCTGTTTTCCTCTGTCATTTCAACACTGATGTCTCTTAATTTCATTTCCTAATTATGTTTCAAATCACTCCCCACTCTCTATTGTCACAGACTTCTGTCTATGCTATCTCTCTGTCTTCCTGGGCTACTGTACAGGTACTATTACACTAACAAGTAACCCACATTTACCACAGCATTTCCAATTTCTTTTCCACAAGACTGTCAGACTGTTCCTTTCAGAAGATAAATCTGATAATTTGTCAACAGAATTAGAACTCTTCAGGAGTTTTTCATTTTTCATGTAACTAGGACTCAGGTCTCCTTAGCATGACCAGTAAGACTCTGAGCTCCCTATGTCTCCAGACCAACTAGTTCTGGCGAACTTTTTAATTCCCTGTAGAAGCCAAGTTCTCTCCTGCCTGGGAACTTATGAAGTTGCTGCAGCCTAAAGCCCTCAGCATCCTCCATCATCGCACATCAGTGAGTTGATCCCATTCATTCTTCTCTGATTTTCCAGAGTGGTTTCATCCTCTTATTGAAGCTCTAAGTTGTCATATGACATTTATTTGTGTAATAGTTTAATGAATATCTTTCTTCTTCACTTGGCTGTAAACTCCATTAAGGTAGGGAGTGTCTTTTTTGCTTAATTTTATCTTTATTTCTTATCAATATACCTGCTCAACACAGAATTACTTGTATTATAATTATTACAGGAATGTATTGATAAGCAATTCATTTTTTAAAAGATCTACACCAAGACACAGGTTGAAAAGTTACTTTAGACCAGACACACTGGCTCACACCTGTAATCCTAACACTTTGGGAGGGAAAGGTGGGAGGATCACTTTAGTACAGGAGTTTGAGACAAGACTGGGCAATGTAGTGAGACCTCATCTCTACCAAAAAATAAATAAATAAATAAATAAACAAATTAGCCAGGCTTTGTGGCAGGCACTTGTAGTCTCAGTTACTCGGGAGGCTGAGGTCGGAGGATTGCTTGAGCCCAGGAGGTCAAGTCTGCAGAGAACTGATATCACACCACTGTACTCCAGCCTGGGTGACAGAGCAAAACAACAACAACAACAACAACAACAAGAAAACAAAGCTACTTTAGTTTGAGAAATATAGAAAGGATATAGCAATCCTAGAAATAAAAACATTTGTGTGTAAAGGTTAAAGCTTCCAGACTGGATTCCTTAATCTCCAAAAATAGTTTACATTAGAAGACATTAAAATAATACGTTAGGCTTTGAGAGGAAAAAATTCACCCAAAGAAATGTAGTAAAGCTGTTGTTCAATACAGAGGCAATAGAAAGCTTTCTTAAATATATGTGAGCAGAATCATAATGTTCACATCATTCATTTCTTATGACTTATTACATGCCTGCAGCATGCAAAAGCTGGAAAAAGGCATAATAGTCAGAGAAGCAAAAAAAAAAACACACAAAAAAGTAAAATGAGGTGATATACATAAACGTTAACATGTCTTTCATCCTAGTAAATTTAAAAAAATAAATTCGTTGAAACAAAAAATAACTCTCAAGATAAAACCAAACCAAACCCCAACACACTTGAAACTAAATAATTAGAAAAGTTTGCAAGAGAAAATATAAGAGATCGAAGACCTAAATGTATCATCTAAAACTATAAAACTCAGAAGAAAAAATGAGAAAAGCTTCAAAACATTGGATTTGGCAATGTGTTCTTTTGAAAACAAAAGAACAAAATAGATAATAGGACTACATCAAAATTTAAAACTTCTCTGCATCAAAGGATGTAATCAACAGAGCAAAAAGTCAACTCATGGAATGGGAGAAAATATCTATAAATAGATATAAAATAAGTGGGGAATATTCATACTATAAAGAATGCCTAAGACTCAACATTGAAAACAAACAACCTGATTCAAAAATGGACAATGAACTTGGAAGTACATTTCTCCAGAAAAGACACACAAATGTCCAATAAGCATATGAAAAAATGCTCAACATTACTAATTATTAGGGAAATGCAAATCAAAAGTACGGTGAGATACTACCTCACATCCATAAGGATGGAAACTGTAAAAAAGTGGAAAATAACAAGTATTTGCAAAGATGTAGAGAATTTGGAATTCTTGTGCACTGTTGGTGGAAATGTAAAATGGTACAGCCCTTGTGCAAAACAGTATGGCAGATTCTTAACAAATTAAAAATAGAATTACCATCTGATCCAGCATTTCTATTTCTGGGTATATACTCAAAAGAATTGAAAGAAGAGACTTTAAAAGATCTTCATACACATATGTTTTTAGCAGCATTATTTAAATAGTCAAGAAGTGGAAGCAACCCAACTGTTCATTGACAGATGAGTAAATCATCAAAATGTGGCATATACAAATAATGGAGAATTACTCAGCCTTTTAAAGGAAGGAAATTCTGACACGTGATACAACATGAGAGAACTTTGAGAACCTTATGCTATGTGAATTAAGCCAGTCACAAAGGGACAAAGACTATATTATTCCACATAAGTGGAATCTTACATAAGATACCACTTATATAATATAGATGATATTATATAAGATATAAGATACCTTTTATAAGGTACCTAGATACCTAGAATAGTCAAATTCATACAGACAGAAAATAGAATGGTGTTTTGCCCTGGCATAAGTGGAGGGGGGAATGAGGAGTTATTGATAGGCATAGAGTTTCAGTTTTGCAAGATGAAGAGAGTTCTGGAGATCAGTGGTGGTGATGGACGTGAATGTACTTAACACCTGTAAACTGTACACTTAAAAATGTTATGATGGTAAGTTTTATGCATAATTTACCACAAAGTTTTTTTAAAGAAGGGAAAAGATATACCATGTAAATTGGAAGTAAAAAGAAAGCTAAGGCCAATGAATGAATGTCAGGCAAATTTAAAAAGTTATTTAAATTGGACAGAAAAGGCTGCTTTATCATCATTGTGCATCATTATGCTGATAGTCCTCTACTGTGAAGAGGAAACTATAAGGAATTTCTATGCACCAACTAACTTGGCATCAAAATATAGAATTAAAAACTGCAGAAATGACAAGGAGAAATGGAAAGAAACAGACCTTTAATTCCCAGTAATGAGATTCTCAATGATGAGAATCTTAACACACCTTTTTGGTTAGCAAATCAAGTCAATAAACATAATAAAAGATATATAAGATCTATTTTTCAATTAAACTGATGTGTAGTTTACATACAGTAAAACACATAATGAATTTTTACTTATGTCTATACTCATGTAATTGGCAGTTATGTCAAGAAACAGACAGAAAGTTTCCTTGGGTTCCTTAACCAGTCAATCTTCAAGGTATCTATATTCTAACCTCTACCACCACGGATTCACTTTAACTGCATTTCACTCTAGCCTATATAGTTTTCTCTGCTCACCTTTTTTCATAATATTTTTGAGATTCATTCATGTTTCATATATAATCAGTTTGTTCTTTCTTCCTCCCTCCTTCTGTCCTTCTCTCTCTCTCTCTTTCTCTCTCTCTTTGTTTCTTTCTTTGTTTCACTCTTGTTGCCCAGGCTGGAGTGCAATGGCGCAACCTCGGCTCACCGCAACCTCTGCCTCCCAGGTTCAAGTGATTCTTCTGTCTCAGTCTTCCATTTAGCTGGGATTACAGGCGTGTGCCACCAAGCTTGTCTAATTTTGTATTTTTAGTAGAGATGGTGTTTCTTCATCTTGGTCAGGCTGGTCTCAGATTGTTCATTTTTATAGTTGTCTAGTATCAATTGTATAAAGATAACACAGATTGTTTTATGTACATCTTTGATAAGTTTGTCTGTGTCACCACCCAAATCTCATGTCCTTACATTCCAAAACCAATTATGCCTTCCCAATAGTCCCCCAAAGTTTTAACTCATTTCAGCATTAACTCAAAACTCCACAGTTCAACATCTCATATGAAACAAGGCAAGTCCCTTCTGCCTAGATTTTAAAGGTTGTATGGAAATGCCTGGATGTCCTGGCAGAAGTTTGCTGCAGTGGCAGGACTCTTATGGAGAACCTCTGCAGAAGGGAAATGTGAATGGAGCCTCCACACAGAGTCCTTACTGGGATACCACCTAGTGGAGCTATGAGAAGAGGGCCACTGTCCTCCAGGCCCCAGAATGGTATATCCACTGACAGCTTGCACCATGTGCCTGGAAATGCCACAGGTATTCAACACCAGCCTGTGAAGGCAGCAGGGAGGGAGGCTGCATCCTGCAAAACCAGAGGGGCAGAGCTTCCCGAGATGATGGGAACCCACCTCTTGCTTCAGCCTGACCTGGATGTGAGACATGGAGTCAAAGGAAATCATTTGGAGCTTTAAGATTTGACTTCCCTGCTGGATTTTAGACTTGCATGGGGCTTGTAACCCCTTTGTTTTGGCCAATTTCTCCCATTGGGAATGGCTGTATTTACCCAATGCCTGTAGGAAGTAACTAACTTGCTTTTGATTTTATAGGCTCATAGGTGGAAGGGACTTGCCTTGGCTTAGATGATACTTTGGACTGAGGACTTTTGAGTTAATGCTGAATTAAGACTTTGGGGGACTGTTGGCAAGGCATGATTTGTTTTGAAATGTGAGGACATGAGATTTGGGAGGGGTCTGAGGTGGAATGATATGGTTTTGCTGTCTCCCCACCGAAATCTCATCTTGAAATGTAACTCCCACAATTCCCGTGTGTGACAGGAAGAATCCGGTGGGAGGTGATTGAATTATGGGGTTGGGTCTTTCCTGCACTGTTCTCCTAGTAGTTAACGAGTCTCATGAGATCTGATGGCTTTAAAAATGAGAGTTTCCTTGCACAGCTCGCTCTTTGCCTGCCATCATCCATGTAAAACATGACTTGCTCCTCCTTGACTTCTGCCATGATTGTGAAACCGCCCTAGCCATGTGGAACTATAAGTCCCTTAAATATCTTTCTTTTGTAAATTGCCCAGTCTTGGGTGTGTCTTTGTCAGCAGTGTGAAAACATACTAATACTGTCTTTTTGTGGATATATTTTTGTCTCCTTTCTCTGGAGTGATATATATAAAAGTCAAATGGCTGGCTTACCCTGGAATATAGGGTGTGTATATGTTTTTCTTTGTTAGAAACTGCAATACAGTTTTTCAAAGCATTGTTTCCATGTTAAACTCGCAACCAGCAACCCATGATATTTCCAGTTGCTCCACATCTTTGCAAACAAGTAGTATTATCTCTTTTTCAGTTGCTCCTCCATATGTTTTAATTTGCATTTCCCTGATAAGTAAAATATTTGAATACCTTTTCATGGGCTTATTGGTCATTTAGATAGTTTCTTGTTAAATATTTGTTCCAGTCTTTTTCTTTTTCTTAAAAATTAAGCTGTATGTCTTTCCTTATTGATTTATATTTCTTTAGCTATTCTTGAAACTATTTTGTCTAATATAAATATGGAAAATATTTTTTCCAGCCTGTGGCTTGCCTTTCACCTTTTAAAGGTGCATTTTAATGACCAGGAATTTTTAAACGCAATGAAGCCAATGTTACCAATTTGTGATCTTTTTTGGTTACTGCATTTGCATCCTTTTCAAGAAATCACTGCACAAACAAGTTATGGAAGGTATTTTTCTATATTTTCCTCCAGAAGTTTTATGGGTTTAGTCTTCATGTTTAGAAATATGATTCATTAATGGTTTATTTATTATAAGCAGCTGAGCCAAGAGATAGAAACATACTAAACTCCTACTTGAAAGAAAGGGAAATAAAAGTTTTATATATCAATATAAAAATATAAAATAATAAAATATAAAAATATATAAAAAATAAAATATAAAATGTTATTCTAAAATAGAGAAAGCTACCTGAGTTTTCTTTGAAATTAGAGTGCCATCTGACACTGTTTTGGATCATATGATGAAATTAGAACCTGCTGAGCCTTCCCCTGCCTGCTTAAAAAAACAAAACAAAACAAAACAAAAAAAACACAACTTTTTTTCAGCTTTATTGAGGTGTGATTGACAAATAAATATTTCATATATTTAGGGTGCACAATGTAATGTTATGATATATGTCTACATGGTGAAATGATTATTATAATCAGGGAAATCAGCATATTCACTACATCACATAATTACCTTTCTGTGGTGAGAAAACATGGTATCTACTCTCCTAACAAATTTTACGTATGCAACACATTATTAACTGTAGTCACCATACTGTACCTTAGGTCTCTACTTATTCATCTTATAGCTGAAGAGTTACACCCTTTAATCAATATCTACTTTTCTGCCCAACCCTGGTAACCACCATTCTACTCATTTTATTCTTTGGTACTGTGAGGTCTTTTTTATTTTAGATTCCACACATAAAAATATTATGCATTATTTAACTTACTTCACTTACGATAATGTCTATAATATCCCCAAAGTTCATCCTTATGGTTACAAACGGCAAGACTTTCTTTTCCTACAGGCTGAATAATATTTCACTATATATATATATACACACACACACACACACACACACACACACATATATGTATATATGAGATATATGTACGTCTCATATATATACCACATTTTCTTGATCTGTTGTCAATGGAAACTTGTTTCCATATCTTGACTATGGTGAACAATGTTGCATGCCATGGGAGTGCAGATATCTCTTTGAAATAGTGATTATTTCTTTTGGACATATGTAGATTTATTTCTGGACTCTCTATTCTGTTCCATTGGTCTATGTGTCTGTATTTTTGCCAGTACTATATTGTTTTGATTATTATAGCTTTGTAATATAATTTGAAATCAGGAAATGTGATGCCTCCAGCTTTCTTCTTGATCAAGATTGCTTTAGCTATGCAGGGTCTTTTGTGGTTCCATACAAACAACAAGTTTTTTTTCTATTTATCTAAAAGTGTCATTGGAATTTTGATAAGGATTGCATTGAATTTGTAGATCACATTAGGCAGTATGGATATTTTAATAATATTAGTTTTTCCAAACCATGAACATAGAATATCTTTCCACCAATTTGTGTCTTCTAAAATTTTCTTTATTGATATTATATAATTTTTAGTATACCAATTTTTAACTTCCTTGGGTAAATGTATTCCTAAGTATTTTATTTCTTATTGACACTATTGTATATGAGATTATTTCTTGAATTATTTTTTGGAATGCAATATTCATTATTAGTGTAGAGCAATGCAGCTGATTTTTGTATGTTGATTTTGTATCCTGCAACTTTATTGAATTTGTTTATTCTAAGATTTTTGGTGGACACTTTCAGGTTTTCTATACACAACATCATGTCATCTGCAAACAGCGACAATATAACTGCCTCATTTTTAATTTGAAAGACTCATTTTTTTTTCTTGCTCATTTGTTATTGCTAGGACTTCTAGTACTATGCTGAATATAAGTGATAAGATGGGCATTCTTGCCTTGTTATTTATCTTAGATGAAAAGATTCAACTTTTCACCATTGAGTATGATGTTATCTGTGGGCTTGTCATATCTGATCATTACTGTGTTGGGGTCCATTCCTTCCATACCTTATTTGTTGTGAGATTTTTTTAAATAATGAAAGAATGCTGAATTTGGCAAAATGTTTATTCTGTATCTATTGTGATTATCATACAGTTTTTGTCCTTCATTCTACTAATGTCTTATATCACATTCATTGATTTGTATATGTTGAAACATCCTTGCATGCCTGAGATTAATATCATTCTATAACGGTGCATAAATCTTTGTTATTGTGCTGTAAAATTTAGTTTGCGGCATTTTGTTGAGGATTTTTGTATCTATGTTCATCAGGGATATTGGCCTGTAATTTTCTTTTGTTATAGTGTTTTTGTCTGGCTTTGGCATCAGGGTAATGACAGCCTAGTAAAATGAGTTTGGAAGTATTCCCTCTTGTTCAATTTTTGTAAGAGTTTAAATAGGGTTGATATTAGCTCTTTACATGTTCAGCAGAATTCACCCATGAGGCCATCAGGTCTGGAACTTTTCTTTTTTGAGAGATTTGTAATTACTAATTCAATCTTCTTACCCATTATGGGTCTGTTAAGATTTTGTATTTCTTTTTTTTTTTTTTTTTTTTTTTTTTGAGACGGAGTCTCGCTCTGTAGCCCAGGCTGGAGTTCAGTGGCCGGATCTCAGCTCACTGCAAGCTCCGCCTCCCGGGTTTACTCCATTCTCATCTCAGCCTCCCGAGTAGCTGGGACTAGAGACGCCCGCCACCTCGCCCGGCTAGTTTTTTGTATTTTTTAGTAGAGACGGGGTTTCACCATGTTAACCAGGATGGTCTTGATCTCCTGACCTCGTGATCCGCCCGTCTCGGCCTCCCAAAGTGCTGGGATTACAGGCTTGAGCCACCGCGCCCGGCCGAAGATTTTCTATTTCTTAATGATTCAGTCTTGGTAGGTTGTATGTTTCTAGAAAGCTACCTGTATCTTCTAGGTTATCAAATTTGTTGGGATATGATTGCTCATATTACTCTCTTATAATCTTTTGCATTTTTTGTGGTATCAGTTGTAATGTCTCCTCTTTTATTTGTATTATTTGAGTATTGTCACTTTTTTGTTAACATGTCTAATTAAATTTTTGTTATTTTTGTTTGTCATTTTAATAAACTGGCTCTTAGTTTTATTGAACTTTTCTATGGTTTCTTAAGTTTCTATTTTTTGCTCTGATCTTTATTATTTTCTTTCTTCTACTAACATTGGGCTTAATCTGTTCTTTTTCTAGTTCCTCGAAGTGCAATGTTAAGCTATTTGAAATCTTCTTTTTAAATGTAGGTGTTTATTCCTATAAACTTCCCTCTTAAAACTGCTTTGATTGCATTCTATAAGTTTGGGTACACTGTGTTTTCATTTTGAGTTACCTCAAGACATTTTTAAATTTTTAACATTTCTTGTTTGACCCATTGGTTTTTCAGGAGCACGTTGTTTAATTTGGACATGTTTGTGAATTCTTAGTTTTTTCCCTGTTATCAATTTCCAGTTTCATATAATTATGGTAAGAGAAGATACTCAATATGATTTCAATCTTTTAAAATTTGTTAATACTGAATATTATTTCACTCTTTATATATTTGTTAAGACATTTTTTGTGACCTAATATTATAATCTATCCTGGAAAAGGTTCTGTGTGTACTTGAAAAGAATGTGTAATCTGCGGCTGCTGCTGATAGATACAACGTTCTGTATATGTCACTCAAGTCCATTTAGTCTAAATTATAAAGTTCAGTGTTTCCTTATTGATTTTCTGTCTGGACAATCTGCCCATTGATGAGTTTTGAAGTCCCCTACTATTATTGTATTATAGTCTATCTCTCTCTTCATATCTATTACTATTTTCTTTATATATTTAGTTGCTTTGATGTTGGGCCCATTTACAATTGTTATATCCTCTTGATGAATTGAACATTTTTCATTGCATAGTGACCTTATTTGTCTTGTTTTATGGTTTTTACCTTGAAGTTTATTTTACCTGATATAACTATAGCTATTCCTGTTCATTTTTGGCTTCTTTTATTTGCCTGAGACATCTTTTTTTATCCCTTTGCTTTTAGTCTATGTGTGTTCTTAAAAATGAAGTGAGTCTCTTCTAGGCAGCACATAGTTGTGTCTTGTTTTGTTATTCATTTAGTTGCTCTATCTTTTGATTGTAGGTTTTAGTCCATTTACATTTAATGTAATTACTGATTGGTAAGGGTTTACTATTGGCAATTTGTAAATTGTTTTCTGGTTGTTTTATAGAAACTTGTTCCTCTCTTGCTCTCTTGCTGTCTTCTTTTGTGATTTGAAGTTTTTCTGTAGTGGTATGCTTTGATTCCCTTCTCTTTGTTTTTTGTGTATATATTCTAGGTTTTTCCTTTGTGGTTACCATGAGGCATACATAAAACATCTTATAATTATACCAGTCTAGTTTAAACTGTTAATGACTCACTTTGCTTACATACAAAAGCCCTGCACTTTTACCTCACTTTCTCCTCACATTTTGTATTTTTGATATCATAGTTTACATCTTTATATATTGTGTATCTGTTAAGTTATTGTAGCTGTAATCATTTTTAATACTTTTAACTTTTAACCTTTATACTGGATTATAAATGATTACACACCACAGTTACAGTAGTACAGTATTCCGAATTTGACTATATATTTACTTTTTACCAACAAGTTTTATGCTTTTATTTGTTTTCTTATTAATAAATAGCAGCTTTTTATTTCAGCTTTAATTTCCTTTAGCATTTCTTGTGATGTAATTCTAGTAGTGATAAACTCCTTCAGCTTTTGTTTATCTGGGAAAGTCGTTATCTCTAACTCATTTATGAAGGACAACTTTGCCAGGTAAATATTTTTGTTCACCAGGTTTTTTTTCTTTCAGCACCTTGAATATGTCATCTCACTCTTTCTTGGCCTAAAAGTTTCAGCTACAAAATCTGCTGAAAGCCTTAACAGAATTCCAGTGTATGTAATAAGCTTGTTTTATCTTTCTGCCTTCAAAATTCTCTTTATCTTTGATTTTTAACAGTTTGATTGTAATATGTTTCGGTGAACTCTTTTGGGTTGAATCTGATTGGTAACCTTTGAAGTTCATGTACCTGAATATTCATATCTTCTTTCCCCATAAATGAAAAGTTTTCAGCCATTGATTCTTTAAATAAACTTTCTGTTACTTTCCCTTTCTCTTCTCCTGAAAATTCTATAATATGAACATTAGTTCTCTTGATACTGTCCCATAGATCCTGTAGGCCTTCATTCCTTTTCATTCCTTTTCCTTTCTTCTCCTCTGACTAGATGATTTCAAATGATCTGTCTTCAAATTTCTATATTTTTTTCTGTGTTATCTAGTCTGCTATTAAAACTCTCTATCATATTTTGTAGTGCAATCATTGTATTCTTCAGCTCCAAAATTTTCATTTGGTTCCATTTTATGAATTTGATCTCTTTGTTGAACCTCTTTTTTGTTGTTGTATTATTGCTGATTTTGTTAAATTGAGAGTCTGTGTTTTTTCATAGCTCAATTAGCTTCTAAAGAATATTATTTGAATTTTTTTATCAGGTAGTTTATGGGTCTCCAATATGTTGGCATTGGTTTTGGAAGTTTTCTGTGTCCTTTGATTGTGTCATGTGTTCTCAATTCTTTGTCATTCGTATAGCTTTGTATAGGTGTCTACACATTTAAACAGGCAGTCCTCTCTTACAGACTTTATGGATTGGCTTCAACAAGGAAAAACCTTCAACTGTGGGCAGTGGGACACACTGGAACATGCTGTGGCACTGGGCCTAGTGACACAGGGCACCAAGTGCAAGAGGTACAGTGACTCCAGGTCTAGGGAGGTGCAGTGTCTCATCAGCTCAGGTAGCTGCAGTTTGCAACTGCATGGTTTATCGTTGCAAGAACTGCAGAAGGTTTGTAGTGGCTGCAGGGGCTGTTGGGGATCGTCAACAGTGCCTATGGCTATAGTGACAAAAGATTAGAGAAAGCAGGCAGCAGTGAGGGCCAGTGCTGCACATTCTTGACTGTGGGAGCTAGCTTCTGGCATGTGCATAGTGGTGGACCGTGGTGACATGGATCTGGAAACTACATGCATGTGCACAGCTGCAAGGACGAAATTGGCAGCATGCATGCACATAGCTGTAGGGACTAGCTGTAGGTATAAATATGGTGGTGTGGGTCAGTGACAAGAGTCATATACAGCTGCTTGTGCATAGCATCTGCAGGGGTCATGACTGCCAGCATTCATAAGCTCAGCTGCAGGGGCCAGCTGTGGGAGCATGCAGAGAGTGCTCTTGCCCTCTCTTTCTCTCTTCTTGCCTTGAACAAGGGCATAATGGCCATCTTATTGCCATATTTAAAACATCATAAAATCTCAGAGATTTATTTCTTACAGAAATAAACTAAAGAAAGAGCATCCGCAACCATTTACGTTTTGACTTCTTGTTTTGTGAGGGAAAGAAAATGTCATTGTAGTCATCTGAAAGGATTCATAATCGATAAGTGTGTGTAATGATCAGAATAGATGGTCATATCCATAGAATAGAGTTAATAAAAAGATGAAGGTACAAATGGGAACTTATTTTATGATAAGGTAGCTTCAAATCAGTGGTAATAAATTAAAACAAGTTCATAGCTAGTTGAAGGAAGGAAAATAATAAAGATGGAGACTTATCTTGCTTTTTTTTTTTTTTTTTTTTTTCTGAGACAAGAGTCTCACTCTTGTTGCCCAGGCTGGAGTGCAGTGGCGCGATCTCAGCTCACTGCAACCTCCGCCTCCCGGGTTCAAGCAGTTCTCCTACCTCAGCCTCCCGAGTAGCTAGGATTACACTCATGCACCACCACGCCTGGCTAATTTTTGTAATTTTAGTAGAGACGGCGTTTTGCCATTTTGGCCAGGCTGATCTCAAATTCCTAACTTCAGGTGATCTGCCCACCTTGGTGTCTCAATGTGCTTACTAAGCAAAAATTAGGAAATCTTTATTTCTTCTGCAATGCTTCTCCAACATGTAGAACGAGATCTTTGCCTTAAATGTCCACTTTTTAAATAGTTATTACTGCAGGCCAAGTGTTGAAGAAGTAAATTGGGAATATTACATTGGCTTATTGTACTTTAAAATTATAGTTGCCTTTATCAACGTTTATTAACCACAAGTTGAATTTGTATTACCCACAAAGATGAATCAGCATTTCCCTGAAGTGAAAACAACAAGGAAATATTTTTTGTTGTATTTATAGTGTTGAAACAAAGAAGTGCATCTTTGTGTTTTTCTTTTCTAGTTTTCCTAACAGTATTATTCAATCCCTATAAAATGATTTGTGTGACTTCACTTTTTTTCAGTTAAGCTATAATAAGAAATGTATGTTTATTGAATTGGTGCTAAAAGTTACTGGAAAAATCATGTGGGTCTGATGCCTTTGGGAATAAGATACTGATTACTTTTTTATTTTTATTAATACTTGTTTTATGGTTGTGAAGACTAATCATGGCATTTATACTTTCCTAGAAAATTGTCCATTGCACGGGTTTTTAACCTATTGGCAAACAGCTGTTCATATCAATTCATAGTTTCTAAAATACTTCATTATATGTTTGTGCTCCTTTATTTTTTCCTGATATTGTTTGTTTATATTCTTTCTCACTCACTTTCTCTCTCTCGCTCTCACTCTCTCCCACCGTCAAAGCATTTGTCTGTTATATTCGTCTTTAAAAATAGTGTTTAATCTTAATGATCAACTCTACTTTTTGTTTATTTGCTACTTAATTACTTTTGTCTCTTATTTTTATTTCCTTTTTTCTATTTGGTTTAGATTTTGTGTTGTTCCTTTCTTCACCCTTTGGATTTGAATATTAGGTAATTAATCATAAATTTGTCCTTTACTTACAGCTTAGGGGTGCATACTATTGGTTCTAATATACAGCAGTCTATTTAAAATATTTTATAACATTTCCTTAGATTTTTTCTTTAATGATTTTTGAAGAAATGAGTCTTATAATTTCTCAAGGGTGTTTTGGCTATTATATTTGTGTTCTAATTTTATGTATTTTTGTGGTGAATGTTCTCTCCCCAAAGCCCATCTAAACATGAGAAAAATATCAGAAAAACCCAAATAGAAGGATATACAATATTCTGGCCAGTATACATGAGAACTGACAAGGTCATTAAAAACAGCGAAAGTCTAAGAAACTATCAAAGTCCAGAGGAGACTAAGAACACATGACTACTCAATGCAATGTGGTATCTTGGGTGGAATACTGGAACGTAAAAAGGACATGGGAAAAACTAGTAACATCTGAATTAATTGTGGAGTTTATTTAGTAGTAATACGCTGATGTTGCTTCATTAGTTTTGACAAATTTATCATTGTAACATAAAATGTTAACAACAAAAGAAACTGGGTGAACATTATATGGGAACTCTCTACAGTAGATATGCAACACTTCTATAAATCTAAGACTATTCTAAAAATTGCTTATATTTTAAGATAGCTAGACAAAGCAGAACAAAAACTCTCCTGGGGCTTGTTCCCCCAGGCAGCATACAATATGCCCATATGCCTATCATGCCTCTCTGTCCCTGCTATCTTGATCTTTTTGCACAATACTTTCTCCTTTGCTCATTTTACTTTGCCCCACCCTCATGGACCTTTTTCTTGTTCCTCCAGCATGCCAACTGTGATGACTCTGAAGGACATGTTCACATGTTGTCCCCAGAATCTATGTATCTTACTCCCTCGAATACTTTATATTTTTATGAAAATGTCCCTTTTGAAGTGATGTATGTCTGACCACTTTATTTTAAAGTACAACTTACCTAAGTCTTCTCCTTATCCTTTTATCACATTTCTTTTATTTTTCCTTCATAGCATTTATAACTTCCATCTATCCCCCCCCCACACCCACCCACCCACACACACACACACGCACAGTTTTCTTTATTGTCTGTCTGCATTAATTAGACATAAATTTCATTAGGGTAGCAATCTTTTTATGTTTTATTCACTGATGTGCCTTTAAGTCCTGTAAAACATCTGATACGTAGTAAGAACTCAGTGAGTATTGATTGAGTAAAATGAATTAGGTAGGACACTTTAGTAGTAGCCCAAGAGAAATGCCAGTGATTTGGACTTGGTTTATGGCAGTGAAGATGGAGTGAAGTGGTCAGCTTTAGTATGTATTTGGCATGTTGAGCAAATAGGACATACGGATAAATTAGATGTAAATCTTTTGGGAAGGAGAAGAGTGAAGAATTGCTCTTAGGTGTGTGTTTAAGGTGGGACCATTTAATAAGATGGGAAAGATTTTAGAGGAGCATATGGGGTGGAGAACTCAGAGTAATGTTTGAGATGTTGGATTTGAGATGGCTTTCAGATATCCAAAAGGAGATGTTCAGTATGAGTTTCCCATTTGAGGAGAATGGAGCTAGAAATACTGACTTGGGAGTCATCAACAGATGGTCTTTAAAGCCATGGTACAAAATAAGATCACGTAGGAATAGAAAATAAAAGAGTAGAGGATCAAGTGCACCCCATAAATATAATCATGTGACCAGAGGATACATAGAGTTAAAAAAAAAAAAAAAAAGCAGGAGGTAATATAGCAAGGGTGGGAGCAAAAAACTAGACAGAAGTAGCATCATAGGGGCTTTGAAAAGATTTTTAAAGAGGAAATAAGTCAACAATATCAAACACAGCTAAGTAGTCATTAAGATGAAGACCAAAAGTTATCCTTTGGCTTGGGCAAGATGCAGCCCACTGATGTCTATAATATAGTTTATTTTCACTGAAGCATTGAGGAAGAAACCCTAATTGGCATGGATCAGGAAGAAAATGGGAGGTCTGGAAGTACAGACAGTGACTATAGCCAGGGAAGGAGGGCTAGGAAATACAGCACATCTGGGATCTCTCTATTTTTGTGTTTAAGAGGCTAGCAGAGGTATCCAAGAGAGAGGATACAGTCATGGGTTCTCAGTTTCTGTTTCTGGTCGGGCCAGTACAGATGCTTCCTCATCCCTCTTTTCCACTTACCACTAGAGACAGAAACTAAAAACATGATTTTCGGCTGCTAAAAGCCTAAAACAAAATGAAGAAGAACAACTATTACAACAAAATAAGACAGGTTGGACAAGTGTGGGCTAGAGCATGGTGTATCAAGTAGATTTCAAGTATCAAGTAGATCAAGTAGATTCGATGGTGGAAAGCTAAGAGACAATATTCTGTATAGCAAGAGAAAAACAGAGAAACAGAAAACAAAGGATTCATTTTAAACATTGCAAGGGATTATAAATTAAATTATAGAGACCAAGCTATTAATTTGTACAATAGGATGAAATGGGTTAAAAAGCCCTATTATTATAAAAGTTTATGTTTGGATTTGAAAACTGCTCTACTCAATTTTTCTGTGTATAAAAGCATTCTCATATACAGAATATAAAACCAAAGTAATGAATAAAGATTAATTATACAAATGCAAATGAACAGAAAGCTTAAATCTCAACAATGTTCTCCTAATAATTTTACTTCTGGATTGGAGTCTGAGACAAAGGACAACCAAAGAAAAAGTACTAACTTTGTTGGACACTCCCTGCTGCAATGACCCACCAGTGGCTACATGAACTGAGGATGCTGAGGCATGGAAGGAAGAAAAGCATACCCAGCTACAGCTCTTGACAATGGTAGTCACCATCCTACTTGGTTTGGAGTCCTAGAGAATCCTAAACCGTGGACACACAGGATACTTCCTACTCTGATCACAATGATAGCTGTTAGGTTAGTGCCAAAGTAATTGCAGTCTTTGTAAAGATCTAACAGTTCTAGGGTACATAATGGAAAGTAGTCAGAGTTACAAAGTGTCCGAGAGGAAAAACTTTTAGGAATTGTGGATGTATTGGATATACAGTGGGCACTCCATATCCATGGGTTCCATATCCACAGGTAGATTCAACCAATCACAGATCAAGAATATAATATTCACATAATGCAGAACTCTTGGATACAGAGGGCTGAGTTTTCATATCTGCAGGTTACATAGGACCAATGGCAGAACTTGATCATCCATTGGGAGCATGGGAGATGCTAGAACCAATCCTCCACAGACACTGAGAGATGACTCTATACTGGTACTGTCGAACTCAGTAAAACCTCTTTTTTTCCATGTCCATGGAACATTTGTGAAATTATAAAATTACAAAATTTCCATGAAGGCTCCACAAATTCCTAAAAGTGCAAATTTTATAGACATATTTATAAGTACAACAATATAAACATTAACAAAAACAACAAGAAGAAAACTCTAATCCCTTGGAAATTGAAAAATAAAATTTCTGAATGAACACAAGGGTCAAAAAAGAAATTAGAAATTCAATTATAATCTTTTAGAAATAATAATGGTTGGAAAACAATAAATCCCAATCTATGCCATGTGACAAATACTATACTCAGAATAACATTTATAAACAAATATTTTATTAAAAAACAATAAAGAAGAAAGTTAAATGACATGAAAATGTAACTCAAGAAGGTAGGTGGGGTAGGTAAATAGCCAGCAAAAGCAAACGGAAGGCACTAATAAATATATGTGCTAAATTTAGTGAATTAAAGAACAATAAAATTCAAAATTAAGTTCATGTGCAAGTTCTTTGAGAATTCCAGGGAAAACAGAAAAACTACTGGCATCAACCTAAAGGGCACATGAGAGTGGTATTGGCAGTGGGAAGCAGGGTGCCCCAGTGAGAGGGTTGATGAGGTGAGCTATATCTCTGCAAAGCCCAGCATGGCCCGAAGACAGTCCTGCATCTGACACCCATTCATGAGCCGCAATCTGAGGAAAGAATGTGCCTAACCTCTTCGAGTCTTAGGTACCACTCCAAAGAGTAAGAAGAATGGCTGAGTCCTGAATAGAGAGACTTTTGAATAAGAATGGACCAAGTTTACATTACCAAATTGTACCAAGATATTTTGGGATTGAACTAATTTCTTTTTTCTTCAACTTTTCATTTTAAGTTCAGGTGTGCATGTGCAGGATGTGCAGGTTTGTTACATAGGTAAATGTGCCATCGTGGTTTGCTGCACAGATCATCCCATCATCTATGTGTTAAGCTCAGCATTCATTAGGATTCTTTCTGATACTCTCCTTCCCTCCAGCCCCCATCCAAGAGGCCCCAGTGGGTACTGTTTCCCACTATGTGTTCATGTGTTCTCAGCATTCAGCTCCCACTTATAAGTGAGAGCATGCAGTGTTTTGCTTTCTGTTCCTGTGTTGGTTTGCTAAGGATAATGACTTCCAACTCCATCCATGTCCCCTTATGGCTGCACAGTATTCCATGGTGTATGTGTACCACATTTTCTTTATCCAGTCTATCATTGATGGGCATTTAGGTTGATTCCATGTCTTCGCTATTATGAATAATGCTGCAATGAGCACATGTGTGCATATATCTTTATAATAGAAAGATTTATTTTTTTTTTCAGGTAAATACCCAGAAATGGGATTGCTGGGTTGCATGGTATTTCTGCCTCTAGGTCTTTGAGGAATCACCACACTGTCTTCCACAATGGTTGAACTAATTTACATTCCCACCAACAGTAAAATTTTTTTTCTCCACAACCTCATCAGCATCTGTTGTGTTTTGGCTTTTTAATAATTGCCATTCTGACTAATGTGAGATGGTATCTCATTGTGATTTTGGTTTACATTTCTTTAATGATTAGTGATGCTGAGCATTTTTTCTTATGTTTGCTGGCCACATGTATGTCTTTTTTTTTTGAGAAGGGTCTGTTCATGTCCTTTGCCCACTTTTTAATAGGGTTTTATTTTCTTGTAAATTTGTTTAAGTTACTTGTAAACTCTGGATATTAGACCTTCATCAGATGAATAGATTGCAAAAATTTCCTCACATTCTGTAGGTTGTCGGTTCACTGTGATGATAGTTTCTTTTGCTGTGCAGAAGCTCTTTAGTTTAATTAGATCCCATTTGTCAATTTTTGCTTTTGCTACAATTGCTTTTGGCATTTTCATCATGAAATCCTTGCCTGTGCTTGCGTCCTGAATGATATTGCCTAGATTTTCTTTTAGGGTTTTTTTTTTTTATAGTTTGGGGTTTTACATTTAAGTCTTTAATTCATCTTGGGTTAACTTTTGTACATGGTGTAAGGAAGGGGTCCAGTTTCAAGTGTCTACATGTGGCCAGCCAGTTCTTCCAACACCATTTATTAAATAGGAAATCCTTTCCCCATTGCTTGTTTTTGTCAGGTTTATTGAAGATCAGATGGTTGTAGGTATGTGGTCCTGTTTCTAGAGTTCTCTAGTCTGTTACATTGGCCTATGTGTCTGTTCTTGTACCAGTACTATGTTGTTTTGGTTACCGTAGCCTTGTAGACTTGTTTGAAGTTGGGTAGTGTGATGCCTCCAGCTTTGTTCTTTTTGCTTAGGATTGTCTTGGTTATTTGGGCTCTATTTTAAGAGCCTGAATTCCATATAAATTAAAAGTTTTTTTTCTAATTCTGTGAATAATGTCACTAGTATTTTAATGGGAATAGCATTGAATCTATAAATTACTTTGGGCAGTGTGGCCATTTTCACGATGTTGATTCTTCTTATCTATGTACATGAAATGTTTTTCCTTTTCTTTGTGTCCTCTCTGATTTCTTTGAGCAAGCGTCTGTAGTTCTCCTTGAAGAAGTCCTTCACTTCCCCTGTTAGCTGTATTTTCAAGTATTTTATTCTTTCTGTAGCAATTGTGAATGGGAGTTCATTCATAATTTGTCTCCCTGCTTGCTTCTTGTTAGTGTATAGAAATGCTAGTGGGTTTTGCACATTGATTTTGTATCCTGAGATTTTGCTGAAGTTGCTTATCAGCTTAAGAAGCTTTGGGGCTGAGAGAATGGGGTTTTCTAGACATAGAAACATGTCATCTTCAAACAAAGATGATTTGACTTCCTCACTTCCTATTCAAATACACTTTATTTCTTTCTCTTGCCTGATTTTCCTGACCAGAACTTCCAATAATATGTAGAATAGGAGTGGTGAGAGAGGACATCCTTGTCTTGCGCTGGTTTTCAAGGGGAATGCTTCCACTTTTGCCCATTCAGTATGATGTTGGCTGTGGGTTTGTCAAACATTGTACCTGAAAGCATAACAGTCTCTCAGACCACAGCACAATCAAATTAGTACTCAAGATTAAGAAATTCACTCCAAACCACACAACTACATGGAAATTGAACAACATGCTCCTGAATTACTCTTAGGTAAATAATGAAATTAAGGCAGAAATCAAGTAGTTTGAAACTAATGAGAACAAAGAGACTAATGAGAACAAAGAAACTAATGAGAACAAAGAGCATCTCTGGGAAGCAGCTAAAGCAGTGTCAAAAGATAAATTTATAGCACTAAATGCCCACATCAAAAAGCTAGAAAGATCTCAAGTTAACAACCTAACATCTCAACTAAAAGAACTGGAGAACCAAGGGAAAACAAACCCCAAATCTAGCAGAAGACAAGAAAAAACCAAGATCAGAACTAAACTGAAAGAGATCGAGACATGAAAAACCCTTCAAAAAATCCACAAATCCAGGAGATGTTTTTTAAAACAAAATAATAAAATAGATAGACTGCTAGCTAGACTAATAAGGAAGAAAGAAGAATCAAATCAACATAATCAGAAATGATAAAAGGGACATCATCACTGATCCTATAGAAATGCAAACAACCATCAGAGAATACTATAAATACCTCTATGTAAATAAACAAGAAAATCTAGAAGAAATGGTTAAATTCCTGGACATGTGTCCCAGGACTGAACTATACCCTCCCAAGACTTTATTTCCCAAGACTTTATTTCCAGTAAGAAATTGAACCCCTGAATAGACCAATAATTAGTTCTGAAATTGAGGCAGTGATATGGTTTGGCTCTGTGTCCCCACCCAAATCTCATCTCAAATTGTAATCCCATAATATCCACATGCTGAGAGCAGGACCTGGTGGGAGGTGATTGGATCATTGAGGAGTTTTCCCTTATCCTGTTCTCATGATAGTGAGTGAGTTCTCATGAGACCTTATGAGCATATAAGTGTTTGACAATTCCTCCTAAACACACACTTTCTCCTGCCACCATGTGAAGAAGGTGCCTGGTTCCCCTTCTGCCATGACTGTAAGTGTAAGTGTAACTGTGAGTCAATTAAACCTTTTTCCTTTATAAACTACTCAGTCTTAGGTATTTTTTTATAGCAGTATGAGAACAGACTAACACAGGCGGTAATAAATAGCCTATCGAACAAAAAAGCCCAGGACTAGATGATTCACAGCAGAATTCTACTAACAGTGTTACAAAGAAGAGCCAGTACTATTTCTACTAAAACTACTCCAAAAAATTGAAAAGGATAGACTCCTCCCTAAATCATTCTATGAGGCCAGCATCATCCAGATACCAAACCTGGCAGAGATACAACACAAATAAGAAAACTTCAGGCCAATATCTTTCATGAATATTGATGCAAAAGTCCTCAATAAAATACTGGCAATCTGAATCCAGCAGCAAATCAAAAAGCTTATCCACCACGATCAAGTTGGTTTCATCCCTGGGATGCAAGGCTGCTTCAACATATGCAAATCAATATATGGGATTCATCACATAAACAGAACTAAAGACAAAAACCACATGATTATCTCAATAGATGCAGAAAAGGCCTTCCATAAAGTTCAATATCCCTTCCTGTTAAAAACTTTCAATAAACTAGGTATTGAAGGGACTAATTTTTAAACTTGGAAAGAAATAGATCAAATCTCTAATTGGGCAATACAGGGACTAGAGAAGTAAATTAAGTTCAGATATATAAAATAAAATTGGCTTTTATACCTGAGTTAAAAGATGTATGAGTGTCACACGAACTACAAATATGAGACAAAATGTTCCACTTCTGTAGTAATAAAAGAAATACAATGTACAATTTATGAAGGTGACAACAGTTTGGTCAATGTCTGTCTTCCCCCACTCACTATGAGCTCCATGAGAACAGGGGCCAAACCTGTTTTTGGTCAACACAGTACATGTGGTATACGGAAGGTAGTGGTGTTTAGTAAGAATGAATTGAAAGAAGGAAAAAAAATGGGTAGGAAAGAGGAAGAGGAGGAGAGAGAGAGGGAAGAAGATTTAGAAGGAGGGTGGTGGAGGGAGAGGCAGGGGAAAGAGCAGGCAAGGGGAGTGGGTTTTTCTGTGGAATACAATTTGGAAAACATAGGCTGTGCTTTCTAACGTCTTTGCCCTATAAATATTTATGTTGGAATGCTCACATGTGTTTAACACCCAGATGAATTTGGAGTGGGTATACAGAACTAGATTTCAGAGTATTGGAATTCTTTTAAGCATCTTGACTAATGGTAGGAGTTAAAGCTTTAAATCTTGACAACTGCAAATTACTCCAGATGACATTTACAGTGGTGGGAGATGGCAAGCCATATCTGATACTCCTGTCCTCCATCTTCTCATCCCCTTTCGTAAATCTGCTGCTCCCCTTTTAAGCTTATTCATATTCATTTCTGAAAAAAACTCTTTAAATCATAACCACATGTCATCACTTTATGTGCCTTCCTCATCCCTTCCCTCTTTCCTGTGTTCCTTGCTCCTCTTATCATTCTGCCTCTGTCCCTTCTTTCCCTGAACAAATATAACAAACCAATTCCATGGCCTTTCCCATTTTATTCCTCTTCATCTGAAATTCTTTACTTTGTCCCTGTCCTTTCTAAATGTGGAGTCCAGCAGAAAGGCACTACTCTAGATGTAGCCCCACAGCCAGTACAATGCGACAGTCATGTTTCTGAACCTGAATATCAGGTCTTTATTAATCCACGTTAAAAGTACACTTGGTTTGGAGCAGCCCATAACGCTTTTGGCTCAGGGTGTGCTCACAACCCACTGAGCTTTCTTGGGTGCTTGGTCAGGCTAAATCATGTCCAGGCTGGACAGGTAGCATCAATAGCTGTCATGATCCTTTTCAAATGACCTGGTTATTCCTGTTAATTGTACACCTTGCAGTTTTCAGGCTGTATGAAATAACTAAAACCCTCTGCAAACTTGCAGTTTGTTTGCCAAGCAACAGAATGACATGAGAATTAACTTTTGTGGCCTGATAAAACCAGGACTTACGCAGTTTGAATACTTTACCAGTTTCGTTCCATTGTGGATTCTATTCATTTCCTAATGAATTTACAGAACCTCTGGGCTTTTTAAAGGTGAAGCGGAAGTTGGGCTTCACCTTCACTTCGACAAGACCGGCCCTGATATCATCTCTTTTGTATTTCAGCATTTTCCATGAACGAGTGTAGAAAAGACAATGGAGTACACTATTTTTAAAACATTTGAAAACTGGAGACTTTTACAAAGCATTCCCTCCTGTTGACATCTAAATGTCAAAGTTATCCTACCCATTATCCTTTCCATATAGGCAGGAAAAAAGGTCTTTCTTTTTTTCACTTGGCAAAGCTCTTGATTCTCCACCTCAGCCCCATGCCCTCCAACATTTTCTGCATCTCCAATTTTTTTTTTTTGAGGCAGGGTCTTGCTATGTTGCCCAGGCTGGCCTCAAACTCCTTGGCTCAAGGGATCTTCCTGTATTAGCTTCCCAAGTAGCTGGAATTACAGGTACATGCCACCTCACCCAGCTTGCAATTTATTTATCTCAGTGAACATCTTCCCCTTAATCTATAAACAGAATAGCCCATGCTAATCTGGCACCAGCCCAGGCTACCTTCACTTCACCCTCCCTTGCTCACTGGTTTTGGAGTTGTGTTTGCCACCACCCTGTGCGTCCTCATCAAAGGCACCCTATCGATTTCCCAGTGTTCATTATCCTGATATCCTCACAGCATTTCTTAAAATCCAACCATTAGCCCCACTCTCCTACCACTAGAATCTCCCTTGAAACCTCTCCTCTCCCACAACATAAACTCATTGTAATGGCCCATATTTCAATGCCATCAAAGTTACTTCATTTTGTGAGTTTAGGGTTATTCACTCAGTCTAACCCAGAAAATTGTGGTTTTTGTCATCCATCTATATTAGGTTTAACCATATAAAACTACTCTTTTATAGATCAAAAATGCTCCATAGTTTTGCTATGTTACCATTGGAGGAAACTGGGTAAATGGTGCATAAATTCTTTCTGTATTACTTCTCACAACTGCCTGTCAACCTATAATTTTTCAATAAATATTTTAATTTAAAATGCTCAAATAAAAATTTCACAATTCAACCTAATAGCATTCAACAACATTCAGAAACAAATGAGTTTTTTTCTCTTTGTGGATTTTTCTATATGTTATGAAATGCTAATGTAGAGAGCCCAACTTTATAAACTCTAAATAACTTATAAAGACATGGAGTATTTCCATGTCTTCCTCCATGTCATAAATATTCCTGGAAATATTCCTTCATTATTTCCAGGAATAATTATATTTGTTCACATAGTGATTAAGCTTAAACATTTAGTAGATGTAACATTTACTTAATGCCAAATTCTTTTAACAAAGAGTTGACCTTAAAAAACTCTCATTTTTTTTTTTACAAATATGTATTTCCCATGTGTTACATAATTTTTGCTACTAATGAATCCAATGTCAATTACATAAGCTTAGGCTTGGATTTGGGTGAAAGAATCTAACCAACTTGGCTTTATTTGCTTATCTTTTAAAATGTTATAGATTAAAAAGTTGACTATGGATTGGGTCAAGCCATGGATTAAATACTAGAGGCATCTTTGAATCATAGAACCTCAGGATAAATGGGACATTAAAGTCGTATAACTTGGTCACACATACCTTTCCTACAACTTCTCTCTCCAGATCATCCTAAACCATCCTTGGATACTTCCAATTGCTAGATTTTGTTGTATTCCTCATCATAAGGTAGCATCTATTTCTCTGGAACTAGTAGTAATTCTTTCTTGGGTCAAAAGAAGTAAAGCGTGGAACTTAATTAGATTTGTAAATAGTTGCACTTAGCTATTCTGTTCTCCTTTGTCTTAAATGTTGTTTCCCAAGTCCAATGTTTCCCCAGTTCCCAATTCTTCATCATGTGGCCTGACATTTGGTTTCTTTTTCATCTTGCTTGCTCTCCTGTGATGGGTTCCTGTTTGTGTTAGTCCACAGTTAAGTGCCATCTCTGCAATCTCAGCTGTGGTCTGACAAGTCCATTGTTCCCTCCACTCATCCATCTAGATACCAGATCTAAATAATAAAGACTGAGATGATCTCATCAGATATTCTTGGATTCGGCATTCAGATTATGCTATTAACTCTTCCATCTCTTAACTACACAACCAAAATTGTCTTTCATGTTTTCCCACTTCTCCTTCACTTCCAGATCAATGTTTTGGCTCTTGATGGTCAAGAATGGCCAGTAACAAGACAAAAATAACTTGTACCAAATTCAAAGATCATAAACAGATCTTATATCCTTCCACACCTCAAGAACTGGTGTTTATGCAGAAATGAGTGATTAAGCAAAAGACGTGAGACCAAAATTGTCCATTTGTCTTCTATGAGTTTCAGGTTCAAACTTCCAATTAGATTAAAAACAAACAAACAAAAAAAACAAAAAACAAAAAAACTCTTTGGTGAAAACAGGTTAGTCAGTGATTAGCATAATTGGAAGATGATACAGATCATTGCAGAGTGTTTTCTATGATGGGAGGGGAATGGTAGCCTCTTTCTCAAATTATAGAGCAAAACAAACAACTTGTTATTTCCAGACAGGCAACAAGGCAAATGCTGAAACAAGTTTAAATTTATAAGAAGCCACATTACAAAAATGAGAGGGAAAAAACGTGATGAGGTGTTGGCCTGGGTAGTTCTTGCAAATCCAGAGTGCTCAGTCCTGGGAGCATCGCCCACCCCTATCTGCCTGGTGGGCTATCAGGTATTACCTGAGAAGGTGAAGCCCACTCACACGTCTGGGTCCTTCTATTTCTGAATTAGGAATGGGAGCCTGTCATGATGAGGGGTGCCTTCCTAAGATGCTCTGAGAGGCTAAACCCCAAGGAGGCACTAGAACCTGTTTAACCCTGTTCTTCATACAATTACTTTCTGCTCTACATTTTCCTTTTCAACTGCCTTAAACTCTTGCCCAAGCTTTGCTATCTAACCAATCCCACCTCTGGAAAGTTTAGATTTTATCTTAAGTTATATAATATTTGGAAGCCATCAAAATACAAGCTGTATCTGGAGACTTAAATTCTAAGACAGTCATTTCTTTTTTTCAGCAGGTGGCACTGTTGCAATGAGGCTGTTTCTTCTAGTGAAGACAGCATCAAGAGGAATCAGCAAATTTTAACCTTATAGTATATTTAATGCAAGGACGAAATTTTTAAAAATTACCTTAACAAGTGATGAAATTATCTTCACTTGTAATGGGACAAACCAACTTCATGTGTTGCACTGAGGACATGCCACCTTATGTGGTGTTTTTGCCAAAAATGCATGACCTGAATCGAACCCTGAGGAAACATCAGACAAATCTAAAGTGAAGGACATTCTGCTAAATATTGACCAGTATTCTTCAAAAATATGAAATTTAGGAAGACAGAGAACGGTTAAGCAATCATTCCAGATTAAATAACAGAAAAGAGACATAATAACTAAATGTTATACATAATCTGTGATTGGATCCTAAACCAAGATTTTTTATCCTGGACAGGACATTACTGAAGCAATTTGCAAAATTCAAATGTGCACTATAGGTTAGGTAGTAGTATTGTATCAGTATCTACTTTCCTGATTTTATGCTGTGGTTATGTAAGAGAATGCCCTGGATCTTGGGAAACGCAACTGGAACTACCTAGAGATAAAGGGTATGATGAAATCATGTCTTCAAATTATTCTCATATGTTTAAGAGAAAAATATGGTTTGCATATATTGTATATTTTGTATATATGAAATTATGTCAAAATAAAAATGAAAATCCCCAATGTTATATTTTCCTTGCCCCTTACTCAACTTCTCTTTCCAGCTAATAAAAGATGCATGCTGATACCAAACTTCATTGAGAACATCTTCCTTTTTTAAAAGTTCAGAAATTGTTTTAAGTTACTTCCTGTTTCTCTTTGAGTTCTCAAGTCATCAATACCTTTAGCGACAGCCTTTGAGATACGGTTTGGTCTAATGTCACCTACTTTCAGATCGTCTACCCTTCAAATATGTTTTGTAGATTCCTTTCCAATAAGCAGTGTATGTTCATTTACTTAAACATGAGAACATGTTTAGAAAACATGATCAGAGGTTGGGCGCAGTGGTTCATGCCTGTAATCCCAGCACTTTGGGAGGCCGAGGCAGGCAGATCACGAGGTCAGGGAATCAAAACCCCCCTGGCCAACATGGTAAAATCCCATCTCTACTAAAAATACAAAAAATTACTGGGGTGTGGTGGTGCGTGCCTGTAATCCCAGCTATTTGGGAGGCTAAGGCAGGAGAATTGCTGGAACTCAAGAGGCAGAGGTTGCAGTGAGCCAAGATCGTGCCACTGCACTCCAGCCTGGGTGGGAAAAAAAAAACAAACAAAAACGAAAACATCATCAGAATATCTAAAATCAATCACAGGATAAATCTTAGAATTTAAGAGCCAAAGGAATTTTAGAAGTCATTGTGCAAATATTGTCCCATCCCACCCTCCACATCACCTTCTGGGAGAAGAAACAGAAGACAATAGAGCTGCCATGACTTATCCAAGTGTACATGGTCACTAGGTGTGGAACCAGGTAAAATGCCCCCTAATTCCTGTCCTGCATCCAGTACTCCATCCCTCACTTTGCTTCTCACAGAGAAATACAGACGATAAGGTCAGATGCTGAAGACATGAAGCCACAAAATAACACAATGTAGCTCCTGTGTCGTGACAAGAAATTTAAAATACCCTATAATACTAAAATAAAAACATATGCAAAATTTACCTAAATTTTCAAACTCAAAAATAGCAGACTTAAAAAATAATTGACACTTGTCAGGGTTGCTTTGGACTGTACCCTCAGTCACTCCAGGAGTAGAAGGCCATTTTTTTCTACTCCATAGTAAAAGTTCTCAGTTAGAAATGGCGGAGAGGTCCTGGGACAACTTAACCAACCAACAGGAAGGCGAGTTCAGCTGAGAACTCAATCTGCACAGCTCTTCTGCACAAGAGAATTTGGTAAAGCCCCGCTGAATTTCCTCCACACTAGCAAAGTGTAGGTCACCCTGCAAACCAAACCACAGTTGTCAGCTATTACAGATACTACATGCCTGGCATCCTAGGTGCTGTGTGACCAGGAGAAGCAAGGGCCCTTCCAGAACAGCTGGCTTTGTGTGAGAAATGCCCACAACCAACCCCTAGAACAGTGCGCCTCTCCACCCCCACCCCTGCCACGCACACATACTCACAGGCCAGAGCTATATTTCCCTAACTCTAGCCTGAGGTGGTTAAAAGCCTGGAGCTCGTCAGGCCCAGCACATTGGAAATCAGAAGGGACCTCCCCTGCTAATCTCTAGGCAAATATTTTCTCAGCTCTGCTGACTTAGTGGTGAGTTACCAGCCTTGCACCTCTACAGTAAATTGAAGCAAGCCCACTTGGGTGGCAAGAGCACCAGTGCAAGGGGCCTGCCCTGGCCACTTGCCCCATCACCACCGTCCCAGGTGAAGATGCTAATGTTCTCTTCCTCTTTTCAAGGTGAGTCAAGAAAGGACCAAAAGGAAGACAGCAGGCAGCCACAAGGGCACATGGCCAGATTGAAACTAAGCATAGTAACAGAAAAATAAAGCTACCCTTTTTTATAGCTGTGTTTGGGGACTGATGGATCATTCCTACTATACCTAGTCCTCTCTTTCGCCCTCAATTTACGAGACCAAGTACATTCGAGCTTTTTGAGTTTGGATTTGGTTGGCGATTAGGTTGGATTTCTCCACTAGTGGACCCTGAAACAAGGATTCACAAGCAAGTACTTATTTTGGCGGTGATCCCAGAAACCACCCCTAAGAGAATAGGGAAATGAGACAAGAAAGAGAAGGCAACAAAAAATTTAAAAGGTGTGGATCAAGCATGTTTCTATTGTGGGTGTTAAGCAACCCTGCTGAGAACCACCGGGGACAGTGCCTCAGAGTCGCCCCATGGCAATTCTTCCTTGTTTCCAGGGGCAAGGAAGCTGCAACATTTATCCACCAACTCTCATCAGCATTCATGTGAGGGCTGCTCCTTTCAGATGGACATGAACTCCCCAGCATTAACGGGCTACCCCGCACCTGGGCTGAGGACACCTTGCTAGGACATAAAAACTCTCAGGCAGAGTTCCAGGTGCCTGCGATAGAAAGCCAAAAATGATGCAAAAAGAGCAGGTGCCAAAGGGGTGGGGATGGGGCACTGGCAGCATCTACCCCAGGAAGCCCAAAGCTAGAATCAAAGAGCACATAAAGATCAGTCCCTGAGTGTCAGACCAGTAGTTTACTCTGGGCTTGGTTTTCTTCCCATCTTTAGATTCAATGTGGCACAATGAACTAAAAGAAATCTCCAGCAGGATAGCAAACCCCACTCCACTTTCCAATTTTATACCACCAGTGGACTGTGTAGACAGAAGGGAAGGTGGCACAATAAAATATGGTGCTCAGAACCCGATTCCAGTAACATGAAAAGGCCATTTTTACATTAAAAAAGAGTTGAGTTTGGAGATTTACAAGGTAAATAATCTCCCACTCATGGCTTCTCTTGACCTGGCGGGATTCTATCTTCAACAGGCAGTTTGTCATCACAATCCAAACAAGACCCTCTCCCATGAGTGACTGGAAGATCCTAGAAGCCATACTCTCTGAACTGGCTCAGGGTGATATCTCCTGGCACCCTGTCCTGATCATTTCTGCTGCATGCTTAAAACACAACATGCAGCCTCCACAAACTTTGTGTGTCATAGAGCTCCTTGTCGCCAAGCCTCAAGCCCAGTCCTCTTAAGACCACTCCACACTCTTTATCTTGATGACCTTTCTGCAGAAAATAAAACTGGTCCCCTTTTTTAGAACGTTTTTTCCTTGCATTAAAAGTCACTATTCTCTGGTGGCCTTCCTCTCTCGATGGCTACTCAGTGATTTGCTGAGTTTCTCTGCTGTATTAACCTCGCCTTACTACCTTCTAGGACTTTGTCCTACGCCGTAATCTCTTTTTACTTGATATTTCTCTCTTTGGTCAGCTTTCCTCCATTATACCCCAAATATGTAACCATAACCCACAGACTCATGATGCCTACTCTATCCTTAACTCAGAATTATGCTACGAGCTGCCTACTTACCCCTAATACCAATACATACACATTTTATTGCCTCACCCTTTATATCTGCCCCTTCACTCTGTGTGCCTAGTCTGATGCATGCCCCTATTCTTCATTCAGTCAACAAAAGCGGAGAGTAGGTCATTGTCCTACATGCCTCCATCTCTCCACCAACCATTCCAGTTCCGATTCCCACGCCTTCATCACCATAAACTTTTTAGTACATCACCCCAACCAACTCGACTCTCTTTGATAACTAAAGTGACTTCGTTAGACATCCACTGTCTCTGGCTTCAGCTTTGCTCCAATTCATCTTCCATATACGCCCAGGCTCTTTCTAAAATGTAATGTTAACATGTGCCTCCTCTGCTCAAAAATGTTGGTGGCTTTGGCTTTTCAAAGCCATCAGGATTAGTTCAAATTCCTCAGCCTGACACAGGGCCACCTCCAGTTCATCATCTGCTCTCTCACTCTCTCTTTCCATTCTCTCTGTCTCTGTGTTTATCTTGGTCTTTATCTCTGTCTCTCTCCCTCTTTTTTTTTTTTCTCTCTCTCTCTCTCTGTCTTACACACACACACACACACGCTTTGTCTCTCTCTGCCTCTTTGTCTCTGTTTCTCTCCCTCTCTCTCCTCTCTCTGACTCTGTCTCTCTTACACACACACTCTCTTTGCCTCTCCCTGCCTCTCTCTCTCAGTCTCTCTTTGTCTCTCTCTGTCTTTTCTCTCACTGTCTTCTTACACACACCCACACACAAACACAGACAACACACATCTCCACATCATTAGTCCTGATGCTTACACAGATATGTTCTTCCTCTCTTGGGCTACTGGTCTCTATACAGACCTCAAGGCTAATCTAAGCTGTCACCTCCTTGGTGACAGACTCTTACTCTCCCAGTCTTTAATTCATTAGATGACTTTTTTAGATGTTCTCCTGGGGTCCTCTACATTCCTTTGAAGCATCTTTGTGGCACTACTTTGTGATTGCTTAACTGTGTTCTCACTGAGAATAGGGACCATGTGTTTCCATGCTGATTTTCCCAACTTGGAGCACAGCATTTGGCTCGGAGTTGAAGTCCCCTAAATGTTTGATGAATAAATGAAAATGAATAAATAAATGACACCTGATAGTGCAGGGCATAGAAAAGTATAGTTTGACAATGGTCGACATTTATGCTTTTCACCCTTTCTTCCTACTGTCCGTTTCCATTACAACCTGCTTAGGGCAACCAAAGCTGTGGCTGACCCAGGTCTCTCAGGGCCTCCTAAGCCAGCTCTGAGACTAAGACTGGAGAGGAATGCTAACTTGCCTCGACTATGTAAGACTTTACAAGTTCCAGAAAATTGATCTTTCCAGGCCTGCATGGCTTGGCATAAAAGTCAGACAATTTTTATTGAATCTGGTCCTGGTTGGTTAGATTTTTGACCTTAGCAATGTGGCCAATAGATTGGACCATGAATACTTTTTTTTTCTAATTTTTGCCACATGGGCTCATGTTTCCCAGGTCAGCCAGTAGGTTCAGTCATCATTGGCTTCCCTTGGGATCTGTTTTCCCTGTTCCCGTGGCATCCGTAATTGTGAATAGGCTTGTGGGTGCATTTCTGAGGAGTGGTGCGATGGCAATGGTGTGTACTATAGATGTGTGCCAACTGGTACTTGGTTGCTGTTTATGTTTGTCAGTGGTCCCTGTAATTGGAAGGCTGTATTGCCTTGCAATTATACAAAGGATAATAAAAAGAAAATTGGGGAAAACGTATAACATCAGACATAAACCAGTGATATTTTGTAATTTTACACGAATACAATACAGATTTTTTTCCCCCAAAATCTACTCAACTGTAGTGAATACTGAACAGAGAAAGCTCAGAAAACTCCACTTTAAAATGCAAGCACAAACGAATAGCTAATCTTTGGGTCTTTGAACATGATACAGTCCACTATAACCATACACACCCTCTGTCAGAATTCAGTGAAGGCAGGAATCCAGGGTTGTTGTTTTTCCAATGAAAAGCATTAACTAAGAGGTGTAGGAATGAAGCATGCTATAAATAAAATGGATACCTTGTATGGTTGCAGGGGTTCTACCACATCTTTCTAAGATTGCCACTGTAGTAAACCTTGTCAATGCAGACTTCTCTAACTCCGACATTACTCTATTGTAAATATATATATATATATATATATATATATATATATATATATATATATTCTTCTGAGAATATGCAAGTTTTGACTTTTTTAAAAGAGGAAAATCTGAACATTCATCTTAAAATAAAACTAAAATTAAGGTTTCTATCAACAACCTACTCTATTAGATTCAGGAAAATAATATTATTTAAGGGATTATTTATTGTTAAAAAATGAATCTATAAAATCTGGTATGCCTTAACGTAGGCATATTGTGAAACTTTTGAAAACTTTAACTGAGTGCTTGTTAATATAATTACACTATGATATGAAAAATCTTTGGGAAAACAGAAGTACACACCATCACTGCGTCTCAGTTCAGGCTTTGGTCAGACAGCATCTTACTGCCGTCTTACACATTCTCAGACTTTTCCACATTCGCACACTGTCTCAGTCTATTTTTTGTTGCTACAACAGAATACCTGAAGCTGGGTAACATATAAAGAAAAGAGGTTTATTTGGCTCATGGTTCTGGTGGCTGAAATTCCAAGATTAGGCAGCTGCATCTGGTAATGGCCTAATGCTGTTTTCACTAATGATGGAAAGTTTAAGTGGGGGTGAGCGTGTGCAAAGAGATCACATGCTGTGGGAGGAGGCAAGAGAGAGAAACAAAGGAAGCCAGATTCTTTGTCTTTGGTCACTCACCCGTGAGTGAGGGCATTAATGTCTTCATGAGTGATCACATCCATGACCCAAACACCTCTCACCTGGCCCCAGCTCCCAATGCCACCACACTAGGGATTAAGTTTCAACATGAGCTTTGGTAGGGACAAACAAACAATATCCAAACCATAGAACACATTTACAGAATGTTTCAGTTACTTTTCTTTCTTGCTGCATGATCATAGGACTTGCAGTACAGCTGCACAACTACAGTATAATAAAAACAAAAAAATGCATTATGGTAGTTTCTCAACCATACTGGCCAAGTTTTAAATATCTAATTCATGTATTATACTAATGGACTCAAGAAGTGCCTCTGCTATTATTCATACATATGGTTATATTTTAAATCTTTCATTTACTAAAATAGCAAACATGATTTGCACTGATTTATAGCTTCGGCAGCTTTTTCTCCTCATGGCACTGTCTTCAGGAGCAGCATGCAGAACTCTGAAAAGCCTCCGTGAAGCAGGATGGTGAGCTGTTTCCTCAGACTGTAATGTAAGGGAGCCCATCGGCCCTCACTCATGTCATTTCCAGAGTATGCATGTGGGAAGCAGAAACATGAGAAAAGATCACTCTCCCTGAGCCAACATTTAGCTCTTGATCTCTACAGGTAACTGTGTTACCTGTTCATGGAACCAATTGGAAAGCCATGAGTTTCCTCAAGGAAATGGCCTAGATGAAGTATGATCCTAACTTTTTTTTTTTTTTTTTTTTGGCAGCATACAGGGCTTCTGAGCTTCTTTAGACTTAACGTGCTTAGCATCTGGACTGGCTTAACTTTCCCTCAGCAATGTTTTGGATATTTTAATGGATAGGAAGTGCCTTCTCATTTTCTCTCCTTTGGGGAACCAAGACTTATGTACAGATTTTCCTCTCAGGTTTGAATGCGAGGTCTCAAGTCAAAACCAGGATTTTTTTCCTCCCCTGAAAAATGTCACATGTGCAATGTCCAGGAACATCCCTTTGGTGGAGGGGAAGAACAGCACAGGGGTTTCATGTGTGCAGAGAATCAAGGAAATGAGCAGGCTCCTTCCCACAAAGTCCTTCATAGAGGGGACAGGGAAGATAGGCATAGAAGGCCAAGTTTCCTGCTTCATTATAACTATTTTTAAATTTATGACTCTTGTCTCTTTCAGTTTTGAAGGGGCGTTTTTAAAGGTATTTTTCTTGGCTACCAGCTAAGGTTTATTGAAAACTAAAGCCAGAGTTAAGGAAAAATGTATAGGATGGGGAAGTTGAGCTCCTGGGGCCAGTAACACACATTTCCCATTCTTATGCAGACTCTGAAGATGTTTCAGAGTTTATCATCTTCAGCCAGCAGAGGAGATGATCAGTGTTGGCAGATGGGTTTAAAGATCTCGCAATAAAATCAACTGCAATTAGATACAAAGCAAAGAGCCTTTCTCCTTTATTTTACATTGAAACAACCCTAGGATGATAAGAAAAGTGATTCAAAAAGAAACATGATATCTGATCTTTCATAGATAAATAAATTCTTAAGAGCCATAAAAGTCCAAGACCAAGGGCCAACATCTACCAGTGGAGCCTCTGATGTGAAAAAGTGACCCAGAGCTATGATTCCATCCTGGGATAGCTTCACCCTTATGTAGTTTCTTCGCAAACACCCTTCCCTTCACACCAGATAAAGCTTGAAAACCCAAGGAGATATACTGAGAAAATGACTACAGCTCTTTGTTCCCTAATTTGTCTGTCTTTAACATAAGTAACAGAGCCAATGACCTCTCCCCTCACACAATCTGCTCTGCAACTGAAAGGTCCAATGACAAAGGGCATCTTCACTTTGGAGGGTATAAGAACTCCACATTACTCAGAGATGTGTTACACATAAAAGAAAAGGAAACAGAGAGAAGTGATGGATAATTCATTTCCAGAGGAAGTAGAATTAAATGGAAGTACACACTTCAAAAAACAAACAAAAAAAGAAAATGCCTAGTATTATAGAACAAACTGAGGCTGCCAGAAACACATCCTTTTTTGTCAGAACACTTTTTATTGGACTCTCAATGTAATAATTAGCAGTCTCACACAAACTTAACCAAACAATCCATATCAATTCCCACTTCTGCTAAAGGTTCTGTCTCAGTCACATCCATCTAATTTTTAAAACATTTTCCTTTGAAAAGTCAATATATTGAGTCTCTCAGTTGTTTTTAGTTGATTTCTGGGGCAACAAATTTCCATAGCATGAGAAACTTCTCAAGTGCATAGTTAGATATTTCATGTTTACTTTTTTTATTATTTATTTATTTATTTATTTATTAGACGGGGTCTCCCTCTGTCACCCAGGCTGGAGTACGGGTGGTGCGATCTCCGCTCACTGAAAGCTCCGCCTCCCAGGTTCACGCTATTCTCCTGCCTCAGCCTCCGGAGTAGCTGGGACTACAGGCGCCCACTACCACGCGTAGCTAATTTTTTGTATTTTTACAAAAAATTTCACCGTGTTAGCCAGCACAGTCTCGATCTCCTGACCTCGTGATTCACCCGCCTCGGCCTCCCAAAGTGCTGGGATTACAAGCATGGGCCACCACACCGGCCTCATGTTTACTTTTATACAGACAACAGCATTAATCTAAATATACTTTAAATTTTTTAAATGCACTTTAAGTTTTTAAAGTGTATTTAGACTAATGGAAAAATGAATTAAATTATTTGAAATTTATTCAGTTTTTGTGCTTAAGAAATATTTGCCATCTAGAGATTGCAACTTCATTTTAATGGAAATAAAGGAGAAAGAAAAAGTGCAAAGTAGAACAAAGAAATTCTGTCCTTGGAATGGGGGGAAGATTCAGGGGGATTTTCCAAATATAGGAAGACACAGCTTGCACTGATACCTACACGTTCTTAACTGTTTCCTATACCCAGCTCATAGATGAATTTAGGTGTCCAACGTTGAAATAATTTTAAAAATACTGAGTGAGTAGCTCATGAAAATAAAAATTTATCATAGTGATGGTTGATGACTGTAACAAAGATTTATTGATCCCAACTGGTAAAATAAAATAACACTGAATTAACTGGCACAGGAAAATTAAAATTTCAAAAGAAATTCTTAAATTGCAATATTTTCTTTTAGCAAGGAAAAATAGTGACTCAACTGAGTCACTCTGAAGCAGTGATTTTTAAACATTTTCAGGCTCTTCTTTGACTGGAATATTACACAATATTCAACATATGAAAGAGATCAATGTGAAACTGCAAGGCTGAAGCAGGATCCCAGAAACTAGAGTTCATGCCCCTCTAGCTGTGGACCAAAGACACCATACTCTAAATATACACAAATGCACAGGTCAGTTATTTTCAAGATCCTTCATCAACATGGAACCAAAAATCCCAAATAAAATACTAGCAAATAAACAAAAAAATAGTGATATTTTAATATATTACTGTAGAATGTTTTCTAAGATAGATTGCTAAAAAAGAAACAAGCAAAGTGTAGGAAAAAGTGTATTCTATTCTAGCACTATTCAGAAAAGGAAAGTGATATGAATACAAGTTTCTGTAAATTTTCTTTCTAAAATGTATTAGAAAACTAAAATTAAAATATTTTAAATGTTGACTTATGGCAGAAAGAGAGACTAAGATAGAGAAGACAGAAATGGACATTAAACTTTTTTGAATATATCTTATTTTGCATGCTTAATTTTGAAATCATGTAAATATTTTTATATAACTTGAATAAACAAATACATAAAATAATTTCTAAAAATAAAAATAAAGAGCAACTATGTATATAGTTTGTGGTATAAACACACTCAGAGGAACTATTTCTAGTTACTTTAAAATATATTATTTGACTGTACATTACTAGTTGGACATGTCCTAAGGACAAGAAGAACTGTAAAACCATGTTCATGGCTCTTTTTTATTTGTATATAGGTTTTTCCATTATCTTATTATATGTAGTAACAGTGGTGTTGTGTGCGTTTTGTAGGATATAACAAGTTGTTATGTTGGCATTTGTGAGAATAAGGTGTTCCAGTATGACCTCATGATGCATTTTATCTGTTTTAAAAAATCATTTCCTAGTGGTGAAAATGTAAAGTGAAGAAAGCATTTTACTTTATAGTGAAAAGAGCTAGAAACAATGGCACAAATAACATGTCACCCAAGCTGTGATCTTTAAATATCATTTCCCATTGAAAGGGACAGGTTCTCCTTTGGAAAATGAATGCAAGACTGGAAAGGAATTGTGCAAAACGAACTTGAGACACATTATTATAGGAAAAAAACAAGGATGCAATTAGGACTTCTGGAACAACTATGAGGAAATCGGCAACTTCTCTCCCCAGTGAAACAATGATCAATTTTTGATTATTGTAAAATACAGCCATTTGAAGTCTTTGGAAATGGACCTAAGGGCATACAGCAAATTGAGAAGCATTTATTCAATAAAATCTATGAAACCTTGGAAAGAACAGTGTGGCCAAGAGGATGGCAGATCTTTTTACTCCCAGGACAGTCATAAGGCTATGGCTTCACCCCAAGAGGGGCAAGCTGCTGGCATCTCTTCTCCTCTCTGTTCTGGGAGGTGCAGTCAAGAACTGGGCCTCATTTCCACTCATTTGATGGAGGGTCTATCTAAGGCTTTTCAGGTCAAGAATACCAAGGCCCTGATTACTGCCTGTCCACAGTTTCTGCTTGTATGTTATAGGTTCTCCCCAGAGAGGGGCAAGCTGAGAATACCACAGGCTACTATACTTAATCCCAGCTCCCACGTATAAGGTAAAGGTATAAATCTGGAAGAAGACCACCATCTCCACCTCCAGTTCTGGTACAGTAGAGCACTAGAGGTTCTTCCCAGAGGGAAGGGCAAGATTGGAACACTGGAAGCTCTACAGATCTTCTCAGAGAAGGGCTGATAATATCTGGAGAAACTCAGGTCTCAAGGCATTGTGGAAAATAATAGAGATCTTAGCAGTGAGCAATTAAGAAAAGTCTAAAAATTCATCAATACAGTTGTGACAAAATAGCTGACCAGCCAGAAGTTTAACAGAGAGAAACAGAACGGGAAAAACAAAGAAATAAAAAGACTGCTAGGACTACATTGAGCCCTGGGGTTCTGAAAGCTGTGTATATGTGCTAGGCTGCACTCACCCAGGAGCAGCCAGACCGAGCACTTGAAAACTACTAGCCCCTGGCAAAACATGGGGTGAACTTGAAACTATACACATATTCATCAACAAAGGGCCAAAGTCCTACAAACTTAAAGGGCACTAACTCTGACCAGTCTTTGAATGAACACTAAACTATGCTGGGCAAACAGTGGCTTCCAGAATGCAAGCTTAAAAAATAAAAACAAAGAAGAAAAGACTGAGCAGTGACATCAGAGGCAACCCTGTGGAGGAAGTAGAATTTAGAGATTTAGTTCAGGCAAACCATTATTCAAATAAACCAACGAAATCCAGCAACATCAACATGCTGATCGAAGGAGGCACTAATTAATTAAGATCCAGAGTTGCCACAATGTATCATCTAAAATGTCCAGTTTTTGACAACAAAAACAACAACAAACGAGACATGCTAAAGAAACAAGATAGTGCTATCAGTATACAGAAAAAAAAAGTGAGTAATAAAAGGCACCTTTCAGAGAATCCAGATATTGGATGTGGCAAACAAAAATTTTAAAGCAGCTATTATAAATAAGATCAAAGAATTAAATGAAGCTATGTTTAGATGATTAATGATGGTTTGATGGCAATGATTTACCAAATAGAGAATACCAGTAGAGAACAGAAACTACTTCAAAAACAAATAGGAATCCTGGAATTGAGAAATACAATATCTGATATGAAAAGTTCACTAGAGGTGCTCAACAGTACATTTCAACTGGCAAAAAAGGGAATCAGCAAACCTGAAGACAGATAATTAGAGATTTACAATCTGAATAACAGAATGAGAGAATGATGAAAAATGAAAAATTCTTCAGAGAGCTATGAAAATCATTAAGCATACCAACAGACACATAATGGGAGTATCAGAAGGAGAGGGATGAGCAAAATAAGATAGAAAATATGTTTGAGGAAGTAATGATTGAAAATGTCTAATGTATGATAAAAAACATTAATCTACACAACCAAGACTTGAGATTGTTATTGGTCAGAGTTGCCCTTTAAGTTTGTAAGAGCTTGGCCCTTTGTTGATGAATCTGTGTATAGTTTGGGGAATGCTTTCAAGTCTACTTCACATCTAGCCAGAGAATAGCAGCTTTCTAGTGCTTAATCTGGTTGCTCCTAATATGGACAGAAGACAGGGAAATATTGAATAAAAGAGGGTGGTTCCCCAGCAAAGGCCCCAGCCTCAAGCCTGAAGACCTGCAGCTCTAAATAAAGATAGGCATTTCTGGTTTTGCACTCAAAATGTTGCTTTTTGTCCCGCCATGCCCCCACCATCCTGCCCCCATATAAACCTTAGACCTCAGCAAGCACACAAACAAGTGGCTGAACATCGGGACCAGCAGACCAGCTACAGTGAAACAACTCAGCAGAGAAAGACAGAAGAGGAGGGATGTCTGGCATCAAGGGGAGTTCAACCAGGAGTGGTCAGAGAAGTGTCTGGCTGCTGGGCAACCTGATTCTAGGGGAAGACCACCTTCCCACTCCATCCCCCATTTCTGGCTCCCCATACATCTCACTGAGAGCCACCTCCACCATTTAATAAAATCTTGCACTCACCCTTCAAGCCCATGTGTGATCTGATTCTGCTGGTATACTGGGCAAGGACACGGGATATAGAAGGCTGTCACACTGACCCCCTGCCGTTGAGATAAAGTAGAGGGACCACTGAGTTGATTAACATAAGCCATCTGCAGACAGCAAAGCTGAAAGAGCACACTGTAACACATGCCCACTTGGGCTTCAGGAGTAGCAGACCCCCACCGCTAAATGCTGCCATGGGGCCAGAGCCCAAAAGCGCTCACACCAGCCTCTGCACCTGCCTGTCTGCATGGTCCCCTTAGTGGTTTGAGTTGTGGGGTTACCAAGTAGGCAACACCCCTGTCTCAATGTCCTGTGAGGGGAACCAGGGAACTGTCTCATTTCACCCCTGGGTGAGTGCAGTCTGGTATATGTACATAGCCTTCAGATTCCCAGGACTGAATGTAGTCTTACTAGGCTTTTATTTTTTATTTTAAAATATTTTTCTTTAGTTCTTTCTGTTAAACTCCTGGCTAGTCATCTATTTTGTTTATTGTAATTAGTTTCACTGGGTTAATAGTCTTTTTTAATTTCTCACCACCAAATCTCAACTTCAAGTAGGATAAACACAAAGAGATCCAAACATAGATATATTACAGTCAAAATGTTTCAGGACAAAGAGAAAATCTTGAAAACAACAGGAGAGAAAAAACTTGTCTTTAGTCATGTACAGTGGAACCCGAATAGGCTTAAAAAATGACTTCTCATGAGAAATGAGGAGGAAAAAAGGCTGTGGTACAATGTACTCAAAGTACCTGGAAAAAAAATCTGTCAATCAAAAATGCTGTATTCAGCAAAACTAAACTATCTTTCAAAAATGAAGGCAAGGGAAAACTGATGCCTAGCATGACAGCATGAGTAGGTCTGCTGATTTACTCCCCAGGGAAACTAATAAAAAATATTTTAAAACAACCTTTTGGAAATAACCCTAAAGGCAAATAGTAAATGAATAAACATCTGTTGAAGAAAATCTATAAAAATTCAGTAGCAGGCTAAGCGTGGTGGCTTATGCCTGTAATCCCAGCACTTTGGGAGGCTGAGGCACGCAGATCATGAGGTTAGGAGATTGAAACCATCCTGCCTAACATGGTGAAACCCCGTCTCTACTAAAAATACAAAAAAAATTAGCTGGGCATGCTGGCACATGCCTGTAGTCCCAGCTACTTGGGAGGCTGAGGCAGGAAAGTCACTTGAAGCCAGGAGGCAGAGGTTGCAGTGAGCCAAGATCACGCCACTGAGCCACTGCACTCCAACCTGGGCAACAGAGTGAGACTCTGTCTCAAAAAAAAAAAAAATTTCAGTAACAAAGTTGATACTATGTGGTAGATGAACCGATACCTTGCCCTCTTTCCGCCTCTCTCAACTTAACAAGGCACAGAGTCTTCTCAAAATGCTACAGCCAAGAACACAGCACTTCCTATTTCCCAAAATGATTAGGACTCCAGCATTTCTCATCCTATTCTCCGTTACTTGTTGTTGAAGCTAATTCCCAGGCAAGTAATGGCAAGAGGTGGAGGTTCCCCTTATCTGCGCAGGCCCCACTTAAAAGAGGCTCTACCATAGGCACAGTATGCTGAGAACTCAGAAGCCCAAATTGCCCTTTATCTGGCTCACAAGGCTGTAGGTTTGTGCTAGGAGAGAGAAGCCGGAAGTACCTCCTCAGTCTGCTATCCCCTTCACCCAGTGCTCAGCTCCTAGAGTGGGGGTATCACTAGGAGAGAAGACTTCCATTTCCACTACTGCCAGCTCCAGAGCACTGGCTCAGAATTTTCCTGGGAAGATAAATAATCTATAAAATATATAGCTCTTTCTCTCTTCCCAAGGGAACTGACTTTATTTACAACAGAGCATGGAGAAATTTAAACCTAAAAATCACCCTTAAGAACAGTGGATATTGTGGTGAAAGACAATTTGGGGAACTTTCTTGTATTTAATAAAGATACTGTTAACCAACGAGTTTGCCAGAGAGAAACAAGGAATAAGACATGTAGAAAAACCCTTCTGGGTTAGAATAAATATTACACAGGATTTAGAAACTTTTCTTTCAAAGGAGCCATACTTGATTGGATTGGTATGTAGAGCAATGTATGCCCCCAGGAATTATCGCAAACAATGGAGTAATCAGTTAGCATTAGTGGAGTTTAATATCTGAGGTGGTCAGGAAAAGAGACTACCAATACCAGTGTCATCCCAAGTGACTATAGACATACTCAAAACTGCACCTTCCTAAGAAACAACCTCAGAGGTTTAGCACTGTTGGGGGTAAACAGACATCACTAAAATAATCCAGCCACTCACTAAAACATAAAGAAGCAACTAACAATACAAGCTAAGGGTTGGGGAAGGGCTACTACCCAGAGTTGCTGCAACACATATGATCTAAACTGTCCAATTTCCAAAATAAAGTGATGAGGCATGCAACGAAACAGGAAAATACGAGCCATATACCAGAAAAAAGCAGAAAACGTAAATTTGTCTGTGAGAATGACAAAACATCAGATTTAAGAGAAAAGGACTTCAAAATAGCCATTATAATTATGTTGAAAGAACTAAGAGAAAGCATGATAAAAGGCATAAAGTTTAATGATAACATTGCATCAAAGACAATACAAGTTGAATCCCTAATCTGAAAATCTGAAATCTAAAATGCTTTAAAATCCAAGTGTTTTGAACATTGACATGATGCTCAAAGGAATGCTTTACTGGGGCATTTCCAATTTTGAATTTTTTGATTAAGAATGCTGAACCAGTCAACAGATAATGCAAATATTCCAAAATCCACCCAGCCCAAATCTGAAATCTGAAATACTTCTACTCTTAAGCATTTCAGATAAGGGATGTTCAATCTGTATTAATAAATAGAAATAAATTATAAAAGAGAATGAAATGGAAATTCTGGAGTTGAAAAATATAATAACTGAAATTTTAAAATTCACTAGAGGATTCAACAGAGATTTAAACTGACAAAAGAGAAAATTAGTGAACTTGAGGATAAATTGATAGAGATTATACAAGCTGAAGAACAGAGATAAAAAGAAATAAAGAAAAATGATGGCAGACTGAGAAAAATGTGGGACAATGTTACCTGTACCATGTAGGCATACCTAAAGGTGTAGAGAGAAAAAAAGGAAGAAAAAAAATTTAAAAAAAACACTTTCAGAAAGCTTCTCAAATTTATTGAGAAACAATAACTCACATATCTGGAATATTCAACTGGGACAAACACAGACCAACAAACAGATACAGCATAGTAAAAATGCTAAAAGTCAAAGGCAAGAAGAAAACCCTGAATGCAGAAAGAGAAAAGCTCATCACTTACGATGGAACCCCAGTAACATTAACAGGCTGACTTCTCAACAGAAACAATGAAAGACAGAAAGCAGTGGGATGAAACAGTCAAAGTGCTGAAAACAAAAAACTCAACCAATAATTCTACATCCGGCAAAGCTGTTTCATTATCTTTCAAAAATGAGAGTAAAGTAAGACTTTTTAAAATAAATAAAAACTGGTCATTTGTTGCTACCAGATTAATCTTACAAGAAATACTGAAGAAAGCCCTTCAGACAAAAAGCAGGTGACCCTAGACACTAATTTGAATTCACATGCACAGACAAAGAACATTGGTAAAGATAATTTTGTAATTTTATAAAACAGCATAAAAGCACATTTTCTCATTTCTTGTATAAGTTATTTAAAATCAATTGTATAAAATATGCTTATGTGCAATGTAATTTTGGGCTTATCACATATAAATTTGCAACATATGGAAAATATATTTGCCAATACTAGCAAAATGGGGGTGACAGGGAGCAAAACTGTATTAGGATAGATGGTAAATCAATAACTATAACAATGCATTATTGGTTTGTAACATCAATAGAGGTAATGATATATATAAAAATAATGCCAAAAAAGGGGAAAATGAAATAAAGCTATAATGGAATAATGTTTGCATATATAAATGCCATTAAGAAAGTGCAAATCCAAAGCTGATTCTGATAAATTAAGATACATGTGGTAAACCCTAGAAGAACTATTTTTAAAAAGACCTCAAAACTTTAGTGAAAAAATTGTTAGATTTTTCTAATGTTATGCTACATTAGAAAACATCCACTTAATGCAAAAATAAGCAGTGAAGGAGGAATAAAGGAATAAAAATTACATGAGACATAGAAAACAAAAACTAAAATGGCACATAAAAATCCAACTATGTCAATAATAGAACTAAATGTGAATGGAGTAAACAATTCAATCAAAAGTTAGATATCGTCACACAGTATTTTAAAAAATGATCCGTCTATATGCTGTCTATAAGAGACAAAATTTATATTCAGAGATAAAAATCCATTGAAAATAAAAGGATGAAAGAAGACATTAAAAGATATGGGAAAATATTCAAGAACAGTGTCTGTAGCCAATGGGCTTAAATACTACATAAAAGCAGCATACCCTTCTGCCTGGGCAAAAGAGACTTCTGCCATAGGCCCATACTTTAAAGCCCTCAAATATCATACCCAAAAAACCCCAAAGTTAATAAATACAGGGCACCTTAATCAGAACATGACCGTAAGCAGCCACCTTAGGACTAATGTAGTTGAGGCCCCAGGTAAATGCTTCTCTACATTTTTTGCCTTATGTCCTCAAAGCAAAGGGTGACTGCATGGAAAGGCAATGAAGACCTGCATGCTATGTCAGAGACAGACGTGGCTTCAGAACACAGAGAGTTTTAATCAATTGAAGCATTTAGGCAAAATAAGTAAGTACAAAACAAAAATTCATTTTCTCTCAGAAAACATAATGACAGCAAGTTCTTGGGTAACAAAACATCATTTTCCAGTGGTGCCAATCATTCATTTTCTTACTTTTCTGTGTGTTTTTCTGTATGCTACCAGAAGTATTCATGGATTTTCACATTATTAGCAATATTTGCATTTTTGTTGAGGAATATTTACAATATTAACAGTAAATATTACTTTTAAATATATATGTATAAAATGCACATACTTACCCATATATATGTATACATATATATGCACATAGACATGCAGGTACAATTCTTTACATTTGGGATTTAGATGAACATTGAATACATCAATTCCAAGAATTGCAAATAACCTACTTTTGGTTATTTGATGCCTATATGATCAACTTTTTACTTAATATGGCATTGTGAATATTATCTCTTATCACATAATATCTAATTAATTCTCTATTTTTGGACCTTTATATTTTCAGTTTTTGCTTCCATAATTAGGGATGAGATAAACAGCATTACCATCAAAGCTCTGCAAGTATTTATGGGATAATATTCTAGAAATTATTTTCTGAGTTAAAGGAAACACAAAATTTTAGCATGGGTTGTGTTACAGTAATCAGTAATTATTTTAGTTTGATAAGCTTAATAAACATTTGAGTAAATGTGTAATAATTAGAGCATCTCATGAATAGCATTCTATTGTGTTTTTAAAATTTTCAGATAAATAACCAAATTTAATACATCAAAGAAGCAATCATGAATGTCAGATGATCAAATTTTATCTCGGAAAATGCCTACAATTTTAGTTTCTCTAAAATGGGCATTCTTAGTCAACTGTGAATCTTTTTAAAAAGATGTCCCACACACTTGGACAAAATATATAGAGACATGTTACATGAACATGCATTTGTGTTTATTTATTTATTTATTTGTGAATGATCATTATAATACACATGCTTTGGAAAGATATTTGAGTGAGTAGTTACACCATAAAAATATGCCATGGTTTGGAGGATTTCTCCCGTTGAAAGCCTCTGTAGTTCAAAGAGAGAATTTATGCTTTGGGTAAATATTTATTTACAAAAAGAAACCAACAAAAACAAAATTTTCTTCTTACTATTTCTTTTTAAAGTCAAGCTTACTTTAAGGGAAAACACAATAAATATTTGGTAATAGGGAGCAGACCCAAAGTTACAGAATAAAAACTATTTAATACCAGATAACAAAACAGAGTCATCAAAGGAAAACTCATCTTAAACTATTTATAGCATAACTGTCGCCCATCTTATAAAGGCTTTTATGTGATATTTGGTTATTCATGTGATTCCTACCAACATATGTGTTTATGCTATTTTGAAGGCAACTATTCAACCAATTATATTGTTCAATTCATCTATTAAGCTTTAATGTTCTTTCACACAAAAATGTTTTTGACAAATTGGCCAGTATTTGATCTATAGTTTATATTTTGCTACTTTTTATGCAGGGAAAATTAATACTTATCTTCATGTAACACTTTACTGAACAAAACTAATAAGCACTCAACAGGAGTTCAAACTGAAGTATATATGAGATTCAAATACATTAAATAGAATTCTTGCAAAAACTTGCCAATTCACAGGTCATGTGGTTTAAATTTTTACATATGAATTTGACACTCATCACGCTAACTTAAGTATCATAAATATGCAGAAATAGTGCACAGTATACGAAATTGGGAAGTTGCTATCTCTCTTGTGTCCATGACACGCTCTATTAATTACACTTTGTCTTCCAGAATCTCCCTGATCTCATGCCACTGACTGAGAAATCCCCTGGTTAAATGAAACTCTAGAAGGTCATTAAAGAAGACTTCCATTTGTCAGTCCATACTGTAGCTTTTAGCCTCTTCTTGGACTGTTTCAGAAAATATGCTGGTGGTGACTCTAGTTCAAGTTAGGCCTCACCTAAGGCCACAAATTGTGGAGAGTCAATAATCAGTAAAGCCCACTAAGTTATAATTTCACTCAGGGAACCCTACAACCAGAACCCAAGAACTGAGCTGACACAGGCACACTTGGGACAATGGTGATGTGGGTGTGAGGCTGTGGGAGTGTGATAGGGCAGGAGTGTTCATTTTTATAAGCTTGTGTGAATATTCTGTTCTTAGATGACTCAGGATTTTATCTGAATCTTAATAAATTTCTCTGCTATAGGACCTTGGTTTCCCAAAACATCTCTAGAAGACAAACGGTTGCTCCTAATTCTTGTCCTGAAATTTTGGACTCCCTTCTAACCTGGCTCCTCTGTGGCCATAGCTGCTTATACTTGTTCTTGGCCTTTTTTGGAGCTTTTTTCATTTAACCCTAAATTAGTTTCAGACTTCACTAGAATCAGAAAAGTGAAATGACTCTAGATGCCCCTGGCTCCTGCTAATGATAGCTGAATAGAAATGTCACCACTTCAATGAAATGTCTCTGGCAAAGCATCTAGCAAGACTGTGTATATTGTTTTAATTAGGCCATACGATACAAAGTCTTTTTAAAAACAGAGAACTAATAGGAAAAGTAATTTTTCAGGAAACATAATTATCTTTTGATTAACTACATATTGTTGCATTTGAAGAAAAATAGTCTAATAACTACATCTTTAGACATTTTTAATCTATATTTTCATAAGGCACAGTTTTTTTCTTCTAACACCAAGGAAATCATACTGCAAAGAAGACAGATTTTTAAAAAAATAGAGACATTCATTTTTAACTTGTTACAAACCAAAAGCATTTAAAGCCTTATAAACTTGTTTATTAGAAATAAAAATGTTTTTACATCCCTCCTGACATGCTTTGATTTTTCTCCAAAGATGTATCCCTCCCATAGCTAAGAGAAGAAAGCACGTTCAAAGTTTAAATTGCTATTTATTTGTCATAACTAGTATGTGCTCTCCAACCTCTCAGCAAAGATGACTGACAAACTAGAAGCCCAAGGCTGACTTTGTCACTTGGGGTTGACTCAACCAGGCTCTTTTGCCTTGCTTTGGGTTTTCTGTGAAATATGGAAATCATTACACTAATGATTGTGAAGACATGATGAGACCACAATGTCTCCTTGGAAGATCTGTGGGACAGGGATGGTTAGAAGAACCCTGAATTGTCCTTCCCTTCATGTAACCATAGATGGATGAGCTGCTCTTCAACGAAGTGCCCCTATGGTTTCCCAGCGAAATGATGAGGTAGAACACAAGATCTGTCATCACCCCAAATTTATTCAGCTGCTGCCACAGTGTGACAATCATGAGATGCTGGGAATGAAGAGGTGAATAGAACACATTCCCTTTCTTCATGGGTTCACATTTTTGTCGTTGACCTTCACAGTCCTTGCCAGTTCGGTCATGTCATGGCATTTGTGTGGTAGCAGCCTCTGAGATGGTGCCCAGCGATTCCTGCCTCTTAGGATTCACAGCCTTGTTCCATCCACTTCCCCATTGTTTCGGGCTTGGTCTATGTGACTAACGCATATGGCAGAAGTCATGGGATGTCATTTCTGACACAAATAATGTTGTAAAGGATTGTGCTCTTCTTTCTGTCTCTCTCAGATCTTGATCTGAGAGAAGCAAGCTACTCTTTTGTGAGCAGCCCTGTGGAAATACCTAGGAGACAAGATGCTGAAGCCTCTGGCTAACAGCCAAGAAAGCAAAGAGGCCTGTGGACAAATGTGTTTGAACTTAGGAGTGGACTCTGAAGCCCCCACGTCAAGCCTTGAGGGGATTGCAGAAATGGTTGGCAGCTCAAATGCAATCTCGAGAGGCTTGGGTGCAAAACCACCCAGCTAACACATTTCTGGGTTTCTTCCCCTCAGAAGCTGTATGAGATGATAAATGTTATTTTGAGCTGCTAAGTTTTGGGGGTGATTATGAAGCAATAGACCATTAATATAGTGTTCTCACTTTGGAATTCCATTGGCCAGTCAAAAGAGCCTATATCCAAAGAGCTGGGTTCTCCTTTCGGATGTGATGTTGAACAGGTAATTTAAATTTTTTGAAAAATTTTCATAATCCACAGGACGAGAAATTGTGTCTGTAATTGAACCCCTTATAAGAAACTGATTATTTAAAAATAAGATTATTGTAATCAATGCAAAAATAATTAATTGCTCTTTAAAAAAATCTTGAGAAAATGGACTGGGGCAAAAGAGACTGAAAATGTAGCAAAACTAGTTGTGAGCACAGAAGAGGGCCGTGGTGCTGTGTGTGGTGTGCTAAGCCAGTTTCTACCCATTCCTAGAAGATGATGGTTAAATTCCAGGAGTTTCATGAGTTGGTAAATACAGTTCTTATTAAAAATTACATTGGCTAGGGGTGGTGGTGCATGCCACTTTGGGAGGCCAAGGCGGGCAGATCATATGAGGTCAGGAGTTAAAGACAAGCCTGGCCAACGTGGCGAAACCCTTTTTCTACTAAAAATACAAAAATTAGCTGGGCATGGTGGCGTGTGCCTGTAGTTCCAGCTACTTGGGAGGCTGAGGCAGGAGAATCACTTGAACCTGGGAGGCAGAGGTTGCAAGTGAGCTGAGATCACACCACTGCACTCCAGCCTGGGCAACAGAGTGAGACTCCATCTCAAAAAAAAAATACATTATGTAAACTTACGATTAAGTAACATATTCAAAACCAGGGAAATAAATATTCAAACTTCATCATTCCTAAATATTTTATTAAGTTTTGTTATTATGTATGCTTTTGTGCTTATTTATGTCTATTGTATTGTATGGTGGAAAAACAATATAAAGGCATGCCATTGTTTATTTCTTCCCAATGCTGCCTTCAATGACATCACCTTGGCAGCTCTAAATCAGTAACAGTGGGAGTATTCATGCCATAAAAATTGGCAAACACTGCATATCAGAGCTTCCCGCACCCTCTGCAGAGCCAGTTAAATGTTTTCCAGAATGTTTCTGGAAATAAATAAATAGAAACCCCAGGTGAGAGTAAACAGAATGAGCAGTCTATTTGCCCCAACAAGAGCCAACAAGCATCAAATACAGAATTGGTATGAGAATTAAGAAGAGAAAATAGCCAGAAAAGGCTTTTTAAGACAGGAGGATCTCCAGCTCACTGAAAGAGAAAGAAATGTCAAATGCTGCCCTAGTAGGAGTCTACTGTTTCCCACGAAAGTGAAGAGGAAACAAGGAAGAAGACTTCTGAGAAGAAAACAACTGGTTATAGAGCCCGAGAGCAGGTCCTTGGCAGTGAAAGTCCAATAGCACATCAGGAAATACCTGAAGGAGATTATGCACTGGAAACTTTGATATCTCAATGCCTGGGCATAACTTAGAGAAACTGATTGGGAATGAATATACATGAACTAAGCTCTTTAGGATTGAGACAATACATATGTATTTTTTCCTGCATTTACTCAGTCTAGTCATGTGCTGGCAAATGTTTAACAACAGGCTCTCTGGGGGTGGGGCCCGCTCACTGGGGGAAAGCCCTGACCTGTAGTGTTTGCTGATTTCCATGGTGGAAACATAAACAGACTGAACAGAAAAACTATTTCCCTATTTTGGCACAACTTCATTCTGTATGTCCACCTCTCTGGTCCATTTCTCTATGTATGTTAGCTTACAGAAGTGACATCTCTCCCCCTGTGAGTACTGAGTGTTTATGATCCTGGTGCTGTTTGTAAGCTGACAAAGTACAGCAACCTCAGTTTCTATAAGAGGCAATAAAAAATTGTTTTCACTTGAGGACAACATGTTGTTTAAGACCATGCCACTCTCATTATTATTCAGGTGGATAGTCATGAAAACACTCTGCGTTATCTGGATTTTTTTTTTTTTTTTTTAACGAAGATCATGACTTGTCCTGTACAATCAGTATAGAAAAGGAATATTTTCTTCTTCCTCAAGAAGAATCTTCATGGATTCAAAGATACAGAGTCAGCTAGGTCATGTTTCAAATCCTAGTTCACAACTTGGTGCCTCAGTTTTTTCATATGTAAAGGGGAATAATAATTGCACCTACCACACATGGATATTTTAAGGATCAACTAAGGTAATGTCTATATAATAATTAGGAAAATAATTGACTTCTAATAGATACTCAACAAATGTTATCTTTGATTCTTCTTCTCATTTTCTCTGTGTGCTTCATCTCCACCTCCCTCCCAGCTTTTACGCCCCTTCTACTTCATCTTCAAACTCGAGTTCACATCTCCCTCCCTCTGACAACCCCCTCTCAACTATGCTACCCATTGTAATGACTGACTCTTTATTGAAGGTGAGATAACTTACACATCTTCATTCTCTCTGTGATCCTTGTTTTCTAACTTTATAAAAATATACATATTCTCCCACAATTTGACTTCAAGCTTCCAAAGCAAGGAACAATCCCTGGTGCTTTCTGAGTACATACAACATGCAACATGCACTTAACAATTGCTCATGAAAAAGTTGAACTTAGTCAGAAAATGGCCACTAAAGTTGATATAAAATTATAGGGAAATAGACATTAAAATATTACAAAAGTAATGAAATAAGATGCTGAATAGAGTGATACGTGGGAGGAAAATAATGCATGTATATCAGAACTTCAGCAAATGGATAATATATCTCTTTTCCATGACAAGCTATAGAAAAGACAAAAATATTGTATTAATTACTCTGAAAAGTAGTAATAACAATTGAGAATGGGAAATTAGAATTATACATGTAGTAGTTTCAAAGAGTATTGGGTGCTCCTGAGGGTCTGTGATTTATTACTGTATCACTTTTTATGGCACAACAATATCTGTAGGCCAACAGGCAGAGCATATAGAAACCAAAAAGTTCAGCGTCACAACCTTCTGGTAGCAGAAAGAGGCCAAAGCAGATACAATAAAAACTGTATGTCCATCCCGGAGCAAGATGGCCGAATAGGAACAGCTCCAGTCTCCAGCTCCCAGCGCGAGCGACACAGAAGATGGGTGATTTCTGCAGTTTCAACTGAGGTACCGGGTTCATCTCACTGGGGAGTGCCGGACAATCGGTGCTGGTCAGCAGGTGCAGCCTAACCAGCGAGAGCTGAAGCAGGGCGAGGCATCGCCTCACCTGGGAAGCCCAAGGGGGAAGGGAATCCCTTTTCCTAGCCAGGGGAACTGAGACACACAACACTTGGAAAATTGGGTAACTCCCACCCTAATACTGCGCTTTACCAAGGGTCTTAGCAAACGGCACACCAGGAGATTATATCCCACACGTGGCCGGGAGGGTCCCACACCCATGGAGACTCCCTCATTGCTAGCACAGCAGTCTGCGATCTAACTGCAAGGCAGCAGCGAGGCTGGGGGAGGGGCGCCCACCATTGCTGAGACTTAAGTAGGTAAACAAAGCCACTGGGAAGCTCAAACTGGGTGGAGCCCACAGCAGCTCCAGGATGCCTGCCTGTCTCTGTAGACTCCACCTCTGGGGACAGCGCACAGCTAAACAAAAAGTAGCAGAAAGCTCTGCAGAGGCAAATGACCCTGTCTGACAGCTTTGAAGAGAGCAGTGGATCTCTCAACAGGCAGGTTGAGATCTGAGAATGGACAGACTGCATGCTCAACTGGGTCCCTGACCCCGAGTAGCCTAACTGGGAGACATCCCCCACTAGGTGCAGACCAACACCCCACACCTCACACGGCGGGGTACACCCCTGAGATGAAGCTTCCAGAGCAAGAATCAGACAGGATCACTTGCTATTCAGCAATATTCTATCTTCTGCAGCCTCTGCTGCTGATACCCAGGCAAACAGGGTCTGGAGTGGACCTCAAGCAATCTCCAACAGACCTACAGCTGAGGGTCCTGACTGTTAAAAGGAAAACTAACAAACAGAAAGGACACCCGCACCAAAACCCCATTAGTACATCACCATCATCAAAGACCAAAGGCAGATAAAACCACAAAGATGGGGAAAAAGCAGGGCAGAGAAGCTGGAAATTCAAAAAATAAGAGCGCATCTCCCCTCCAAAAGAACGCAGCTCATTGCCAGCAATGGAACAAAGCAGGATGGAGAATGACTATGACGAGTTAAGAGAAGAAGACTTCAGTCGATCAAACTTCTCAGAGCTAAAGGAGGAACTACATAACCAGTGCAAAGAAACTAAAAATCTTGAAAAAAGAAAGGAAGAATGGATAACTAGAATAATCAATGCAGAGAAGGCCATAAACGAACTGATAGAGATAAAAACCATGACACAAGAAATACGTGACAAATGCACAAGCTTCGGTAACCGACTTGATCAACTGGAAGAAAGAGTATCAGCGATTGAGGATCAAATGAATGAAATGAAGCGAGAAGAGAAGTCTAAAGAAAAAAGAGGAAAAAGAAATGAACAAAGCCTTCAAGAAGTATGGGATTATGTGAAAAGACCAAATCTATGTCTGATTGGGGTGCCTGAAAGTGAGGGGGAAAATGGACCCAAGTTGGAAAACACTCTTCAGGATATCATCCAGGAGAACTTCCCCAACCTAGTAAGGCAGGCCAATATTCAAATTCAGGAACTACAGAGAACACCACAAAGATACTCCTCAAGAAGAGCAACTCCAAGACACATAATTGTCAGACTCACCAAAGTTGAGATGAAGGAAAAAATGTTAAGGGCAGCCAGAGAGAAAGGTCGGGTTACCCACAAAGGGAAGCCCATCAGACTAACAGCAGATCTCTCAGCCGAAACTCTCCAAGCCAGAAGAGAATGGGGGCCAATATTCAACATTCTTAAAGAAAAGAATTTTCAACCCAGAATTTCATATCCAGCCAAACTAAGTTTCCTAAGTGAAGGAGAAATAAAATCCTTTACAGACATGCAAATGGTTAGAGATTTTGTCACCACCAGGCCTGCCCTATAAGAGACCCTGAAGGAAGCACTAAACATGGAAAGGAACAACCGGTACCAGCCATTGCAAAAACATGCCAAAATGTAAAGACCATCAATGCTAGGAAGAAACTGCATCAACTAACGAGTAAAATAATCAGCTAATATCACAATGACAGGATCAAGTTCACACATAACAATGTTAACATTAAATGTAAGTGGACTAAATGGTCCAATTAAAAGACACAGACTAGCAAATTGAATACAGTCAAGACCCATCAGTTTGCTGTATTCAGGAGACCCATCTAACATGCAGAGACACACATAGGCTCAAAATAAAGGGATGGAGGAAGATCTACCAAGCAAATGGAGAACAAAAAAAAACCAGGGGTTGCAATCCTAGTCTCTGATAAAACAGACTTTAAACCATCAAAGATCAAAAGAGACAAAGAAGGCCATTACATAATGGTAAAGGGATCAATTCAACAGGAAGAGCTAACTATCCTAAATATATATGCACCTAATACAGGAGCACCCAGATTCATAAAGCAAGTCCTTAGAGACTTACAAAGAGACTTAGACTCCCATACAATAATAACGGGAGACTTCAACACTCCACTGTCAACATTAGACAGATCAACGAGACAGAAAGTTAACAAGGATATCCAGGAACTGAACTCAACTCTGCACCAAGTGGACCTAATAGACATCTACAGAACTCTCCACCCCAAATCAATAGAATATACATTCTTCTCAGCACCACTTCGAACTTATTCCAAAATTGACCACATAATTGGAAGTAAAACACTCCTCAGCAGATGTACAAGAACAGAAATTATAACAAACTGTCTCTCAGACCACAGTGCAATCAAACTAGAACTCAGGACTAAGAAACTCAATCAAAACTGCTCAATTACATGGAAACTGAAAAACCTGCTCCTGAATGACTACTGGGTACATAACAAAATGAAGGCAGAAATAAAGATGTTCTTTGAAACCAATGAGAACAAAAATACAACATACCAGAATCTCTGGGACACATTTAAAGAAGTGTGTTTAGGGAAATTTATAGCACTAAATGCCCACAAGAGAAAGCTGGAAAGATCTAAAATTGACACTCTAACATCACAATTAAAAGAACTATAGAAGCAAGAGCAAACAAATTCAAAAGCTAGCAGAAGGCAAGAAATAACTAAGATAAGAGCAGAACTGAAGGACATAGAAACATAAAAAAGCCCTCCAAAAAATCAGTGAATTCAGGAGCTGGTTTTTTCAAAGGATCAACAAAATTGATAGACTGCTAGCAAGACTAATAAAGAATCAAAAAGAGAAGAATCAAATAGACGCAACAAAAAATGATAAAGCGGATATCACCACCGACCCTGCAGAAATACAAACTACCATCAGAGAATACTATAAACACCTCTACACAAATAAACTAGAAAATCTAGAAGAAATGGATAATTTCCTGGACACATACACTCTACCTAGACTAAACCAGGAAGAAGTTGAATCCCTGAATAGACCAACAGCAGGCTCTGAAATTGAGGCAACACTTAATAGCCTACCACCCAAAAAAAGTCCAGGACCAGATGGATTCACAGCTGAATTCTACCAGAGGTACAAGGAGGAGCTGGTACCATTCCTTCTGAAACTATTCCAATCAATAGAAAAAGAGGGAATCCTCCCTAACTCGTTTTATGAGGCCAACATCATCCTGATACCAAAGCCTGGCAGAGACACAACAAAAAAAAAGAGAATTTCAGACCAATATCCCTGAAGAACATCGATGCAAAAATCCTCAATAAAATACTGGCAAACCGAATCCAGCAGCACATCAAAAAGCTTATCCACCATGATCAAGTGGGCTTCATCCCTGGGATGCAAGGCTGGTTCAACATATGCAAATCAATAAACATAATCCAGCATATAAACAGAACCAAAGACAAAAACCACATGATTATCTCGATAGATGCAGAAAAGGCTTTTGACAAAATTCAACAGCCCTTCATGCTAAAAACTCTCAATAAATTCGGTATTGATGGAACGTATCTTAAAATAATAAGAGGTATTTATGACAAACCCACAGCCAATATCATACTGAATGGGCAAAAACTGGAAAAATTCCCTTTGAAAACTGGCACAAGACAGGGATGCCCTCTCTCACCACTCCTATTCAACATAGTGCTGGAAGTTCTGGCTAGGACAATCAGGCAAGAGAAAGAAATAAAGGGTATTCAGTTAGGAAAGAAGAAGTCAAATTGTCCCTGTTTGCAGATGACATGATTGTATATTTAGAAAACCCCATCATCTCAGCCCAAAATCTCCTTAAGCTGATAAGCAACTTCAGCAAAGTCTCAGGATACAAAATTAATGTGCAAAACCACAAGCATTCTTATACACCAGTGACAGACAAACAGAGAGCCAAATCGTGAATGAACTTCCATTCACAATTGCTTCAAAGAGAATAAAATACCTAGGAATCCAACTTACAAGGGATGCAAAGGACCTCTTCAAGGAGAACTACAAACCACTGCTCAGTGAAATAAAAGAGGATACAAACAAATGGAAGAACATGCCATGCTCATGGATAGGAAGAATCAATATTGTGAAAATGGCCATACTGCCCAAGGTAATTTATAGATTCAATGCCATCCCCATCAAGCTACCAATGAGTTTCTTCACAGAATTGGAAAAAACTGTTTTAAAGTTCATATGGAACCAAAAAAGAGCCCACATTGCAAAGACAATCATAAGTCAAAAGAACAAAGCTGGACGCATCACACTACCTGACTTCAAACTATACTACAAGGCTACAGTAACCAAAACAGCATGGTACTGGTACCAAAACAGAGATATAGACCAATGGAACAGAACAGAGTCCTCAGAAATAATACCACACATCTACAGCCATCTGATCTTTGACAGACCTGACAAAAACAAGAAATGGGGAAAGGATTCCCTATTTAATAAATGGTGCTGGGAAAATTGGCTAGCCATAAGTAGAAAGCTGAAACTGGATCCTTTCCTTACTCCTTATACGAAAATTAATTCAAGATGGATTAGAGACTTAAATGTTAGACCTAATACCATAAAAATCCTAGAGGAAAACCTAGGTGGTACCATTCAGGACATAGGCACGGGCAAGGACTTCATGTCTAAAACACCAAAAGCAATGGCAACAAAAGCCAAAATTGAAAAATGGGATCTAATTAAAGAGCTTCTGCACAGCAAAAGAAACTATCATCAGAGTGAACAGGCAACCTACAGAATGGGAGAAAATTTTTGCCATCTACTCATCTGACAAAGGGCTAATATCCAGAACCTACAAACAACTCAAACAAATTTACAAGAAAAATAATCACACAACCCCATCAAAAAGTGGGCAAAGGATATAAACAGACACTTCTCAAAAGAAGACATTTATGCAGCCAACAGACACATGAAAAAATGCTCATCATCACTGGCCATCAGAGAAACTCAAATCAGAACAATGATGAGATACCATCTCACACCAGTTAGAATGGCAATCATTAAAAAGTCAGGAAACAACAGGTGCTGGAGATGATGTGGAGAAATGGGAACACTTTTACACTATTGGTGGGATTGTAAACTAGTTGAACCATTGTGGAAAACAGTGTGGCAATTCCTCAAGGATCTAGAACTAGAAATACCATTTGACCCAGTGATCCCATCACTGGTTATATACCCAAAGGATTATAAGTTATGCTACTATAAAGACACATGCACATGTATGTTTATTGTGGCACTATTCACAATAGCAAAGACTTGGAACCAACCCAAATGTCCATCAATGATAGACTGGATTAAGAAAATGTGGCATATATACACCATGGAATACTATGCAGCCATGAAAAAGGATGAGTTCATGTCCTTTGTAGGGACATGGATGAAGCTGGAAACCATCATTCTGAGCAAACTATTGCAAGGACAGAAAACCAAACACCACATGTTCTCACTCATAGGTGGGAATTGAACAATGAGAACACTTGGACACAGGGTAGGGAACATCACACACCGGGACCTGTTGTGGGGTGGGGGGAGGGGGGAGGGATAGCACTGGGAGGAATACCTAATGTAAATGATGAGTTAATGGGTGCAGCACAGCAACATGGCATGTGTATGCATATGTAACAAACATGCATGTTGTGTGCATGTACCCTAGGACTTAAAGTATAATAATAAAAAAAAGAAATTGAAAGCACCCCATGTTCATGAATTAGAAGATTGCTATTTTTTAAATAGATACTTTAAACTTCATATATTGATCTATATATCCAACACAAATATTGATGCCAAAATCTAAATGGTCTTCATTAGAGAAACGAAAAAGCTTATCTTTAAATATGTATGGAATTGTAAAGTGTCCTAAATAGTGAAAACAATCTTGGAAAAGGAGAACAAAGTTGGAAGACTAACACTTCCTAAAGTTTTTGCAAAGCAACAGAAATCAAAACAGTGACATTAGTATGAGGATAGACATATAGACCAACGCAATAAAATAGAGACTCCAAAGTAACCCATATATCTATGGCCAATTGATTTTTGATCAGAGTGCCATGACTAATAAGTGGGGAAATAATAGTCTCTTCAACAAATAATGATGAAAGAACTGGAAAACCACCTACAAAAAAATAAAGTTGGATCCCTACCTCACACCATAGGCAAAAATTCACTCAAAAACAGATCAAAAAACCTAAATAGATAGAGAAAAACATAGGGGTAAACTTCCATGACTTTGATTTGGGAATAGATTCTTAGATAAAATGCTAAAAGCCAAAGCAACAAAAGTAAAATAAATAAATTAATTAAGCTATATCAAAATTTAAAACTTTTGTGGGTCAAAGGAAATTAATAAGAAAGTGAAAAGATAACCTACAGAATGGGAGAAATGCCTTCAAATTATGTATCTGGTAAAGGGTCTAGTATTTAGACTATACAAAAACTTTTACATTTTAATAACCCAAATACAAACAATCCAATTTTAAAATGGACAAAGGATTTACAAGACAAAGTAGATACACAAATGGGCAATAAGCACATAAGAAGATGGTCAACAGCATAAGTCACAAGAGAAATCAAAACCAAAATGAGTTACTGCTTGACACTCACCAGAATGGCTAAAATTCAAAAAAAAGAAAAGAAAATCATGACTTTTAGCATGGATGTGGAGAAAATGGAAGCCTGTGCCTTGCTGGTGGGCATGTAAAATGTTTCAGCCATTGTGACAGTAACTTGGGCAGTTTCTCAAAGAGTTAAATGTAGAATTACTATATGATTCATCAATTATACTTCTAGAAATGAAAACAGGTACTCAAACAAATACACGCACATGTACATTCATAACAGCACTGTTAACAAGAGCCAGAAAGTGGAAACAGCCCAAATGCTCATCAATATATGAATGGATAAACCACTTGTGGCATATACATACAGTGGAAAATTATTCAGTTGAAGTACTGCTGCCTGATACAATGTGGATGAGTCTTGAAAATATTATGGTAAGTAAAAAAAGCCAGATACAAAAGGTTATATATTGTATAATTATATTTATGTGAAGTGGCCATAATAGGTAAATCCAGGATACAGAACATAAAATTGGTGGTGCCAGAAGTGGGAGAAATAGGGAGTAATTGCTTAATGGGCACAGGTTTTCCATTTAGGGAGAGGAAAATGTTTTAAAATTAGGAAGGGTGGTTGTTGCACAACGTTATGAATGTACAAAATGCCACTGAATTATTCACATTAAAATGGTTACTTTTAAATTTTCACTACTTTTTTTTTTTTAAAGAGTGTCCAAAGGGAAGTTAATGCATACATGTCTGCAGACAGCTGAAATAAAGCTAGAGCATTAGGATGGGAAATTAATTTTGTTTCATTGTTTCTTAGTAATGATAGCAAAATTAGTGTGATCATGTTCTGCTGATTTTGTTTGTGCATGTTTGCACACCTTCCTTTGTCATGAAATGGTAACTGAATGAGTCGCTTACCCTTGGAAGAAGTGTCATTATTGTACTAAGATATCAAAATCCCAGCATTTTTATTTTGGAAATTGACAAACTGATTCTAAAATTAATATGGAAATGCAAGGGATCCAGAATAGCCAAAATAACTTTTTTGGAAGGAAAAAAATAGTTGGAAGACCAAAACTCACTAATTTGAAGACTTATTATAAAGCTACTGTATACACCATGGAATATTATGCAGCCATGAAAAAGGATGAGTTCATGTCCTTTGTAGGGACATGGATGAAGCTGGAAACCATCATTCTGAGCAAACTATCACAAGGACAGAAAACCAAACACTGCATGTTCTCACTCATAGGTGGGAATTGAACAATAAGAACACTTGGACACAGGGTGGGGAACATCACACACACTGGTGCCTGTCATGGGGTGAGGGCATAGGGGAGGGATAGCAAGGCAGGTGTGATTGGTACAAAAAAATAGACAAATAAATCAATGGGAAAAAATAGAGAATATAAAAATAAACCCATATGTATATAAATAACTGATTTTCTACAAAGGTGCATAAGTAATTCAATGGGGAAAAGGGTAGTTTTTTCAACAAATGATGCTGGAACAATTAGATATTCATATACGAAAAACGAACTTCAATCCACATCTTGCACCATACACAAAAATAAACTCAAATGGATTGTAGAATGAAATGCAAAATCTGAGACTATAAAACTTGTAGAAGGAAATAGAACAAAACTTTTGTGGCCTTGAGTTAGGCAAAAACTTCTTTGCTATGACAGCAAAGTCATGGTCCATTGAGAACAAAATGGTAAATTGTATTTCCTCAAATTAAAAACCTTTGCTTTTGGACCAACATTGCTTCATTCATAAAAGAATGAAAAGGCAAGTTATAGCTGGAAAGGTATATTTGCAAAGCACAAATCTAATAAAGGACTTGAATACAGAGCCCCCAAAACTCAACAACTTTAAACAATATTTTAATAGGCAAAACAGACACTTCACCAGAGAAGATATATAAATGATAAATAAGCATATGAAAAAATTATCAACATTGTTAGTCACTAGGGAAATGCAGATTAAAACCACAATGATATACCACTACACTCCTGTTTCAATGGCTCATATTAAAATGACCGTCAGGTGTTGGCTAGGATGTGGAGGAACTAGGATTCTCATGCACTGCTGGCAGGATGTGAAATGGTACAACCACTTTGGAAAACAATTTGGCAGTTTCTTTAACAGTTAAATGTACACCTCCTAGTTGATCCAGTAAAAATGAAACTATCCATACAAAGATTTACACTTTATTTGGTAATAGCCTAAAACTGGAAACAAGCCAATAGTCCATCAACATATAAATGAATAAACCAATGACAGTATACATAACAGAATATCACTCATTACTCAAAAGGAATGAAACACTGATATAAGCAACAACATGGATGAATCTCAGAATAATGATGGTGAGTAGAAAAAAAAAAAGACTACATCCCATATGATTCTATTTATATAAAATTCTGGAAAATTGTCATTAACCTACAGATCTATAGTGCCAGAAAACAGATCAGAGGTTTCCTCTTGTAGGGTGGCAGGGGCAGATTAGGACGGGGCAAAGGAGGGATTATAGGTATCCAAGGAGATTTGGAAGGTGATAGTTGTGTTTATGATCTTGATTTTTGATGATAGTTTCATATGGCAAAGCATATCAAATTGCACATCTTAATAATTGTGGTTTATTGAATGTCAATTATACCTCGTTGAAGTTCTTGAAAGCATATCAAAAAGCAAAATGTCTAAATTCATTACACATTAAACATTTACTAAATTTCTGTTTATCTTTTTTTTTTTTTTTTTTTTTTTTTTTGGTCCAACTCTTCTCTGTTTCCTACTCATATCTTGAGTGAAACAGTTATAACACTTTTATTTATTTTTTAATTTTTTAATTTTTATTTATTTTTTTAAATTATACTTTAAGTTCTAGGGTACATGTGCACAACGTGCAGGTTTGTTACATATGTATACATGTGCCATGTTGGTGTGCTGCACACATCAACTCGTCAGCACCCATCAACTCGTCATTTACATCAGGTATAACTCCCAATGCCATCCCTCCCATCTCCCCCCTCCCCACAATAGGCTGTGAATCCATGTGGTCCTGGACTTTTTTGGTTGGTAGGCTATTAATCATTGCCTCAATTTCAGAGCCTGCTATAGGTCTATTCAGGGATTCAACTTCTTCCAGGTTTAGTCTTGGGAGAGTGTAAATGTCCAGGAAATTATGCATTTCTTCTAGATTTTCTAGTTTATTTGCATAGAGGTGTTTAGAGTATTCTCTAACAGTAGTTTGTTCTCCTGGATGATATCCTGAAGAGTGTTTTCCAACTTGGGTCCATTTTCCCCCTTATTTTCAGGCACACCAATCAGACGTAGATTTGGTCTTTTCACATAATCCCATATTTCTTGGAGGCTTTGTTCATTTCTTTTTCCTCTTTTTTCTCTAGACTTCTCTTCTCACTTCATTTCATTCATTTGATCTTCAATCATTGATACTCTTTCTTCCAGTTGATCGAGTTGGTTACTGAAGCTTGTGCATTTGTCACATAATTCTCGTGTCATGGTTTTCATCTCTATCAGTTCGTTTATGGCCTTCTCTGCATTGATTATTCTAGTTATCCATTCTTCCATTCTTTTTTCAAGATTTTTAGTTTCTTTGCACTGGTTATGTAGTTCCTCCTTTAACTCTGAGAAGTTTGATTGACTGAAGCCTTCTTCTCTCAACTTGTCAAAGTCATTCTCCGTCCAGCTTTGATCTATTGCTGGTGATGAACTGCATTCCTTTGGAGGGGGATATGCACTCTTATTTTTTGAATTTCCAGCTTTTCTGCCCTGCTTTTTCTCCATCTTTGTGGTTTTATCTGCCTTTGGTCTTTGACGATGGTGACATACTAATGGGGTTTTGGTGTGGGTGTCCTTTCTGTTTGTTAGTTTTCCTTCTAACAGTCAGGACCCTCAGCTGCAGGTCTGTTGGAGTTTGCTTGAGGTCCACTCCAGACCCTGTTTGCCTGGGTATCAGCAGCGGAGGCTGCAGAAGATAGAATATTGCTGAACAGCGAATGTTGCTGTCTGATTCTTGCTCTGGAAACTTTGTTTCAGAGATGTGCCCAGCCGTGTGAGGTGTGAGGTGTCAGTCTGCACCTAGTGGAGTATGTCTCCCAGTTAGTTTACTCAAGGGTCAGGGACCCAGTTGAGCATGCAGTCTGTCCATTCTCAGATCTCAACCTCCGTGCTGCAAGACCCACTGCTCTCTTCAAAGCTGTCAGACAGGGTCATTTACATCTGCAGAGGTTTCTGCTTCTTTTTGTTTAGCTATGCCCTGTCTCCAGAGGTGGAGTCTACAGAGGCAGGTAGGTCTCCTTGAGCTGCGGTGGGCTCCACCCAGTTCAAGCTTCCCCTTCCCTGGTGGCTTTATTTACCTACTTAAGCCTCAGCGATGGCGGGCGCCCCTCCCCCAGCCTCGCTGCTGCCTTGCAGTTAGATCGCAGACTGTTGTGCTAGCAATGAGGGAGTCTCTGTGGGCGTGGGACCCTCCTGGCCAGGTGTGGGATATAATCTCCTGGTGTACCATTTGCTAAGACCCTTGGTAAAGCACAGTATTAGGGTGGGAGTTACCTGATTTTCCAGGTGTTGTGTGTCTCAGTTTCCCTTTGCTAGGAAAAGGGATTCCCTTCCCCCTTGGGCTTCCCAGGTGAGGTGATGCCTTGCCCTGCTTCAGTTCTCACTGATCGGGCTGCACCAGCTGACCAACACCGTTTGTCCAGCACTCCCAGTGAGATGAACCCAGTACCTCAGTTGAAAATGCAGAAATCACCCGTCTTCTGTGTCGCTCGCTCTGGGAGCTGGAGACTGGAGCTGTTCCTATTCGGCCATCTTGCTCGGGATCAGTTATAATGCTTTTAATTCTGCCTTTTGATACTTTAGTGATTGTATTAGTCAGTTCAGGCTGCTGTAACAAAATACCCCAGGCCACGTGGCTTAAACAACAGAAGTTTATTGTTTCACAGTTCTAGAGGCCAGAATTCCAAGATCAGTGCGCAAGCAGGGTTGGTTTCTGGTGAGGTCTTGCTGGTCAGGTTGCAGATGGCCACCTTCTTGCTGTGTCCTCACATGTCCTTTCTTCTGTGCACCTGCAGAGAAGAGAGAGAGATCTCTAGTGTCTCTTTCTCTACTAATAAGAATACCAGTCCAATCAGATTAGGGCCCTACACTTATGACTTCATTTAACTTTAATTACTTCTTTAAAGACTCTATCTGTGAATGCAGTCATATGGGGGTTAGAGCTCCAATATATGAATTTTGGGGGAAGGGGGGTCGGGCATGATTTAGTTCATAAAAGTGATATTTAGTTTTATTTTTAAATCTTTGTTCAAATACAATATGCAATAATAATTAAACATACACAGACCTCTAGAGAGGATTATGGCCCCAGGTCTAGCTATTGTCAGGGTCCGTATTCTTAGTGACTAGGACCACGTGTCTCAAAACTTTGCTAAAAATGCATATTTCTTAGCTTTCAGCCCAGGCTACTAAATCAGAATCTCAAGGGGTGGCATTTTTAAATAAGTATCACAGGAGATTCTTGGGTACACTGAAGCTTGAGGGCAACTGGACTCCCTTTCCCTTTAACTGTGACTAATTATTATTCCAGATCCTTTCTGTCTTTTATACCACGGGTTGGAAAACTTTTTTCTGTAAAGGGTCAGATTATCGTTTTAGACTTTCAGGGCCATATGGTCTCAACTATGCCACAGTAGCAAGAAAGCAACCATAGACAACAAATAAACAAATGGCATGTCTGTGTTCAATCAAATTTTATTTACAAAACAGGCAGGTGGTGCTGTGGGCCATTTAACCAGAGGTATAGTTTGTGGACTCCTGGCCTGGACAGTCTATTAATGCTACCTACTCAAGAGACAACCGTGTTGAGGTTGGTTTTACATTTTCTTGAGGTGAGAACAAGAGTTGATTCTCTGAGATTCAGATTTAGAACAGAGATTCACAGCCAAATCATCAATAAACAATTTTGAATGCAGATTTCTGTGCTCTCCTCTCATCTACTGAGTCAGAATCTCAAGAAACCAGGACTCAGGACATCCTTAGGCTCACCAATGACCCAGATGCACAGACAGTAGAAGGGATTCTGGAAGAGGATGCAGCATGACCATACTTACTTTGCTCCAGGTAAGCTGGAGTGTTGCTGCTACAACCATCAACTTCTCCTCCACATGGCAGACACTGCACCCATGGCCACTGCAGGCAGAATTTATTTTTTTGTTCAATGAAATCCAAGGAAATGGGAAAACTCACCTAAAGCTAGCCTGGACCTTAGCCTTTAGGGAAAATAGAGACCACATGATCCTCCTTGGGAAACTTCGATGGCGCAGGAAACCAGACACAGTCCTGCTGAGCTACATGCAGGCCATTCCCACCATTCCCATCCCATTTCCTCAACCTCTGCGCCATCTCTTGAGGACAGGATTCTAAGAACCAAATGGGGAACTGAAATAAGTGTGTGCTTTAAAGTCAGATAAATGAGGGTTAAAATCATAGCTCTGCTATTTTTAAGCCAAGGGAACTCAATCAACGTAGAAAAGTTTACTTTCCCTGAACTTCAGTTTCTCTGTTTTCAAAGCGATAAAATCGGAATAGCAATAAATACCTCATAAAGTTGTTCTGAAGATTTAATGACATAATGGAGCTGAAACTTGACCTATCACAGACGCTTGGTGTCAGCAGAGGCTGAATGGGCACAAGCATTATTTTTAGTAAACGTTTAAATTTAGAATAATTTTAGATTTATAGAAAAGTTGCAAAGATAGTACAGAATTCACCTATACCCTGAGCCCAATTTCGTCTATTGTTCACAGTTTACGTTAGTGTGGCACAAGTGACTCAATCAATGAACTAATATGGACACATCATTATTAACTAAAGTCCACACTTCGTTAAGGCTGCCTCGAGTGTCTTCGCTCTGTCCTATGCAGGGTCCCACATCACATTTAGTGATCTTATATCCTGAGCCTCTGGGAGACCCTGGCCATTTGTCAATCCTCTTGTTTTTCGTAATCTGGACAGCCTTGAGGAGTACTGGCCAGGAATTTTGTAGAATAAATGTCCTTCAATTTGAATTTGTTAAATGTTTTTCTCATGGTCAGACAGGGGTGGTGGGTAGTATTTTTTATTTGTCTTCTCTCTGTAGTTTCTATCCAATGTTATTCAGATTCTCAGGTGATGGGCCATCTGACCCAGAATAACAAGGCCAGGAGGGAGAAACCTGTCATTATTATGGAATCAGGGCAGCCACAGGAAGGCATAAGTGCAATAGCACTACACTGAGCTTAGATTTGCAAACAAAAAATGTAGTTCTCACTTGTTACACATGTGCTTGTTATAAAGTTAATTCGGGATTTTGTCCCAGGAATGGGTGCAAAGTAACAGCTCTTGCTAATTCCTTAACCGTAGGTAATAAGTAGTAATAAAAAGTTCTCTTTGTTCATCACCACTGAGTTGCAAAATTTGCAGGCAGTTTACATCTCTGTGTCATAAAATTTAAACAACAAGCTACTCCTTCAAGGTCAGTTAGTGAGAACTTGAAAGATCTGAGTCAGGCCATCAATAAAATATGGCAAAATGAGATCCAGGTGGACAATCTGTCGTGTTCAAAAGTCTGAAATGAAATATGATCATCAAATGATACAGAAAATTTCAGCAGCTAAAATTCAGCTAGGTTACTTGAAAAAGTTGCCTGCACTGGATAGCATCTGTTATAGATGCCAGAGATGCAGTTGCTATTAAATTGTATAAAGTATCTTTTAAGTAAAACATCACATTTCTTTTCCACTATTATCAGGAACCAAGACATTTGCATATTATTGCAAAATGTATGCTGTCCAGAGGGTGTGTATGACAGACTTTGATGAAGCTAAAGCCAAGATCAAGGAAAACTAAATAGGAAAGATCCATTATTGACTCCCTTCAAGCACACACATAACTCCCATACGTGGGAATGGCAACTGCATGCGCATATCAAAAGCTGAGTATTTGCTCAAGCTCTTAAGACTGAAAAATACAGTTTCCTCATCTGTGAAGCGAGCAGGCAGCACTAAATGGTCTCCAGGGTCCCTTCCAGATTGAAAGTCCTAATGTCCTGTAATTCTACCATCCCAGCCTTTGATATGGAATACTCACTGAGAAATAAGCTCAAATCAGGCCTGACAGCCAAAATATAATGCAGAGAATCAGTCTTCCTACTCCTAATGCACTAACTGAATTAATGGTTTAATACATGGCTTGTCCTGACAAATTCCATTCTGTATCTGGTAGCAATACCAGCAGGGTAGGGGAAATCCTTGGAAAATGCAGCAGCAAGTGTCTATAATGATAATGCCTGTTGAGCACAGTTTACTGTGGGCTAAGTTTAAAATCAGCCCAGATTGTTAAGGAAAAATACACATCAGGAGATTTTCCAGGAGATTAGTTGGCTTTTTCCACACTTGAACTTTGGGAACTTGGAAGTCAGCCCAAGATCTCATAACTTGGCAACAAGGGGGTGGGGTGGGCGTGGGGGACGGGTTTGGAGAGTGTAGAGAGAGAGGTTTGGATTTACTCTACTTCCCTCTTTCTAACACTTTTCTGATATCCAACACAGTTCCTCTTCCTTTAATAAATCAGTAATACCAAAGTCAACAAACATGGGAAAGCTGACTAAACAGCAATTGGCTCTGGCCTGCTGTAGTTACTACAATGAAATGATGCCATTAACTGGCCCTGGCCCCATCCTGCTCAGCGCTGAGATTTCTAATCTTACACAGCTGTGCAGCTCCTGGGCGCCTACAGCCCAGAGAGTCTGACTCAGGCCTGAAAGATGCCTCATCTTCAACTCTGCAGATCACTGAAGAGGGTCACTTAGTTTGCTTGCCCTTGCTACTCACAATGTAGCCAGGCAACATCAGCACCAGTTGGGAGCACCTGGCAGACTCTTGGGCCCCACCCCACCCAGAACTACCAAATCTCAATCTGCATATTAACTCCGCAGGTGGCTCCTATGCACACTGAATTTTGGAAAGTGTTGTCCTAGACCTTCCCTTTGCTTTCCTCTTTGGGAGAGAGAACAATGTAGCAACTTTAGGTCTCCAAGGCTTCAGTTTTCTGAAAGGGCACCAGATTCTAAGCATCATAAGAAGTGGCATCCAGGCCAGGCATCGTGGCTTACGCCTGTAATCCCAGCACTTTGGGAGGCCAAGATGGGTCGATCACCTGAGGTCTGAAGTTCAGCCTGGCCAACATGATGAAATCCCGTCTCCACTAAAAATACAAAAATTAGCCAGGTGTGGTGGCATGCACCTGTAGTCCCAGCTACTTGGGAGGCTGAGGCAGGACAATCGCTTGAACCCAGGAGGTAGAGGTTGCAGTGAGCCAAGATCTTGCCACTGCACTACAGCCTGGGTGACAGAGCAAGACTCCATCTCAAAAAAAAAAAAAAAAAAAAAAAAAGAAGCTTCATTCAAAAAGAGAGTTGGAACTTTTTATGGTATTCTGCTCTGTGTGGCAGGTTAATTGAGACGGCCCTTTGTTGTTTGTTTGTTACCCATCCACAAACAGACACAGAATCAGCATTTGGGGGATGGGAGACCAGGGATGACTCCTTCCTCCTGGGAGAGCTGGGATTCCAGTCTGTGCTCCATGCACAGGTGCTCCTGGGAGCGATTCTGGGTCATCAGGCCAGAGAATCACACTCTCTGCTATCAGCATCCAACCTACTCGAGTCCTGACCCCACCCTGCCAGGAGAGTCCAGCAAGCCCTGACGGCCTGAGCACAGCCAGGCTGGACATTGGAGGCAGCCCTGGGAGATGGTATGTGGCCTGTTCATGGAGAAGCTGGGTCTACCTCCTGGCTACCTCATTTAGATGTGGTTGCATTTAATCACCATTTTTTGTCATTGTTGTTTCTTGAACAGATGAACCCCCATGCTTTCACAATGCCCCTTCTAACATATTTTTACCATATTCTAAACCATTGCTACTTAAGAGTGCAATCCAAGGACGACAGGCCATTGGCATGCCTAGGAGCCCATCACCTCTGCAAGGCTCCTGCCCCACCTGCTCCCACTGAGTCTAAATGTGAATTTCAAAAGATCCTGCATGATTTGTGTGCACATTAAAGTGAGAAACATTGTTGTAAACAACTACTGCATACCATGAAAAGACTGTTGGAAATGTGCTCAAAGAAGAGCCCTCCTCATCCTCTCCCTAACTGTACCATAACACAGAGCTAGTGCTGAAAAGATAACAGCACATGGTGTGTCTGTGTGATTACTTGTTTCTCAAAATTTGTTATTTAGAGGAGTATTTCTTGCAGTGGGCTTCTTTTTGACTTTATTTTGACCCACTAGTTCAGTACTGGTCCCAGTTCCCAAAGAGTTTGGTTTTTATTGATGAGATGGGGTGGTGGATTACTGAATTAACTGATGTCCATCTGCAACTAAGTAACTGGGTGGGTTCAGAGCCCTTCCTCTCATGGACTGCTTAACTTCTGTCCTCTACATCGTTGCTGTCCTTTTATAATGCTTTTCCTCGCTTCCTAGGCATGGTTCCTGCATTACATCCATCCTCAACCCTTTCTCTTCTTGGCGTTACTCAGCTTAATTCCAGAATATGATTTATAAAATATCAGTCTAAATAACATACTAAACTTTATATGTAAAATGATAGTCTCTAGAAATATGTCCAAGTCAGGTGTTTCTATGACATTTCTGGAGCCAAAAGCAAAATACTAAACACAGTTAAAAAGGAAACCTCACTTCTTCCATTAGTAATACCCAAACAGTGACATATTCAATGCCTGCCAAATTCTGAAACCTGGAAAAATGCAGCATTGATGTGACTTACCACTAGAAACAATTAATAAGATTATAATGACTTACCAAGAGAAACCCTTTATGATTATGAATCTTTGTACATTGATGTCAGCGTTTCAACAATGTGACTTGTCTCTTGAGGACAGGAATCATAATTTAAAGTCATTCACCTTCCTAGTGCCAAGCAGTGCCCAGGATCCCATAGAGTGATGGCTATGCTGGGAATGATGGTGCCAGTGATCACCAGGATGGAGATTTTGCCATTTTCAAGATGGGTTCAACCCTTTCAGGATGTAGATTTTATCTTGTAGTTATTCTGTTTTCCAGAAAGAATTAAGTTTAGAAATAACTATAAGAATAGGAAGTCTAGCAAAAAGACTCTTGGGTCCTTCAAGAACGATTCCTCTGCTATAAAAAGGTTCTTCCCCTTTAGAAAGGAGAGCATGGGGCCAGGCACAGTGGCTCACACCTGTAATCCCAGCACTTTGGGAGGCTGAGGTGAGAGGATCACTTGAGGTTGGGAGTTCGAGACCAGCCTGGCCAACATGGTGAAACCCCTTCTCCAATAAAAATACAAAAATTAGTCGGGCATGTTGGTGTGCACCTGTAATCCCCACTACTCGGGAGGCTGAGGCAGGAGAATCACTTGAACCTGGGAGGTGGAGGTTGCAGTGAGCTGAGATCATGCCTCTGCACTCCAGCCTGGGTGACAGAGCAAGACTCTGTCTGAAAAAAAAAAAAAAAAAGAAAAAGAAAGGAGAGCACTGGAGAACCCAAATTTTGGGTTTAATATAATTTCATCTACCATCATTTGAAAAAAGACTCCAGGTTCTCCAAAATGTAGCCAGGCATCAGCAGCATCAGCACCACCTGTGAGCACATTAGAAAGGCAGACCCTTGGAAAAACAGTTCTGCAACCTGCAGCAAATCCTGCTCTCTCCTTCTCCTTTAAAATGTCATGTTTCTCTATAGACATTAGTCATATGTATCTATTTGGAAAATGAATTTATACCTAGGGCAAGGAGGTTAGCTTCAAAGTAAAGCCAGGAAGAGAAGGGGTTGAGGATGGATGTAATGGAGAAACCATGCCTAGGCAGCGAGGAAAAGCATCATAAAAGGAGAGCAACAATGTACAGGAGAGAAGTTAAGCAGTCCATGAGAGGAAGGGCTCTGAACCCACCCAGTTACTTAGCTACAGATAGACATCAGTTAATTCCATGATCAACCACCCCCATCTCACGAATAAAAACCAAACTCTTTGGGAACTGGGACAAGTACTGAACTAGTGAGTCAAAATAAAGTCAATAGGTACCCATGCTTTCCTTTGCAGCTTCAATTCTAGCCACCACTCATACTTAACAATCAAAGTTTCATGAACTCACCTCTTTGAGCCTTTGTGTCTGATGCTAAGTCTGAAAAGAGTACCTTCTTCCTGCCTGACCCAACCTCCACTCATGCTCGAGGCCACTGCTTTCCACAGTGAGTTTTTGCTGATATTCACACCTGCAAGGCTCTCTTGTGGTAGCCTGTGTTCACTCCTGTTGGAACTTATAAAATTATCTCTTTACTTGTCCTCTTCCTATCTCAACTGTTATCTCCTGAAACATAGAAATAATTTTGTTTGGTTAATTTGTGCCTCACATATTGCTAGGATATGTTAGATACCCAATACATATGTATCTAATCAACTCATGAATACTCTATGATACTCATTGATTAGTATTCTTAAATACCACCAGGTTCTCAAAAAGTGGCTCTTGCATGAAAAGAAATTATTTTCTAAATTACTGTTTCATATTGTCTTTACATCCATCACTTATTCCTCCTCTAAAGAAAAGGGGAAAGAAGCGTTGTTATAGCCACAGTTTCCTGTTCTCACTCATAAAATGGTCATTTTATGTTGCTGTTGGGATGTAGGTGGTTTGTGCAGGAACTTGGGGTGATAGAGGAAAGCCAGACACAATGACTTTTTGGTCCTTTCCAAACTCCAGAAGATGTCTTTAGACATTTATTTTTCTCCCTCTCTTTTCAAAATTAGGTGGGACCTTCTAGGTGCCACCACAATCCATCTCTACACTAATGATATTTATCTAGCTGCGGACATAAACTTTCAAACCTTCTCTTGACTCCTCACCCAGAAGATCTGCCAGGAAAGCTCAGAATGGAGCAGCAGGAGGGGTGGAGAAGCACACTTTGTGCTTAGAGAGTCTCTTTTCCTTCCCTCAAACTTCTACTGTCCCACTACTGTGTTTTTCTAATACTGTCTACTCTTCATTGTGGTTGAGAAGCTACTGAACAGGTGTTTCCTAAATTCTAGAACTAGTGCCTGATTAATGAGCAAATTATTACAAAACAGTATACAACCTCCAGACGAAAAGCTTAATTGCAGAGTATTATGTCAGGACCTTAGAATTCATAGCATGTAATATGTACCCTATTCTATTGCTGCTGTCTGACCACTTCCACAATTTCTGCAGAAATTAGATATTGTCTTTTTAAACTATAATTGTCTCAAAGGGAAAAAGAAAACTGTCATGACAGTGCAGTCCTTCCAAATAGAACTTCGTGATCAGTTAATTGACTTGGAGGCATCTTAAAGAAAAATTTGAGATCACCTAATCAAATCGTCCATTTTATAAATAGGTAAAGTGAAGCCCACAGAGGCTTTGGGGATTGCCCAAAGGCCAAGACTTGAGTCTCACAACATTTAATCTAATCTGGCATTCATCTCAGTAGTAGATCTCAAAGTGTGCTCCACAGACCAGTAGCCTCAGTACAACCTCGGGATTTATTAGAAATGCAGACTCTCCACCCCATCCAGACCTATTGGATCAGGGCCTCTTGTGGTCAGGCCCAGCAATCTGTGTTTTCACTGGCTCTCTAGGGTGTTAAGATGCACCTTCGGTTTGAGAACCACTGCAGATGCACTACACACCATCCAAACGTTGCTCAAAAGTAATGGGCAAGTCTTCTGACTCCAAGATCGTGTTGACCAGGGAGTGGGGTGGAGAGAAATATTCTGATAGCCAAAGGAGAGGTGATCCAGTAAGAATAAAGATACAAAATAAGAAGGAAAAGTAGGCTCAGGACTCCAGTTGAAATGACTGTTGAAGTCGCAGCAAGATCCCTGCTTAGCCTTGGCTATGAAATAGTGACTTTTCCCTTTCAGAAAATAAAACAGGAGAGGATGGAGGAAGATAAAGAACCAGTTTCCCTTCCCAATCACTTCCTTAGCTCCAGAAAGTTTGCCTCCTAAGGAATTTAATCAGGAAATAAGATCCCAGTAGGATGTGGAGTAAGTTCTTTCTTCCACAAATCACCTGACAGTTTCCAAAGTCATTAATCAGCATTTTCAGTTCCACTCCTCCCATGTGTGGGGCTCAATCTATCCTTCCTTTACACAGTGGAGAGCATAGCTTTCTTCCTGCGGCCCGGTGTCGCCAGGCTTATGTCTTCATAGCTCATTTCCGAGGAGATAGGGGAATCTTACCTCATAGCTTTTGGCTTTCAAAGTGCGTGAGAAAACCCTGGTGGGTCCAGCTTGGTTATTCTGCTACAGCATGGACTATGTTCCACAGACAGACAGAAGAGACACTATGATTAACCAGGTCTGCGTCACAGAACTATGCTCTAAGCAACAAAAAGGTCACTGAAATTAGGGATCCTTACCAGTGACCCATGAAAAAAATGAGTGGAAGATTGGTGTTCCCAGTGGAAATAGTGGAGAGATGGCTGCTATGTCCCTTCTCCCAGTATTGGCCTTACGGAGCCTCAGAGCAATGATACATCCTGATGATGTATCATTGATAACTAATGATTATCTAGTTATCATGGATGATGATAAACTAACGTTTGTTATTAAATATTTTGCCATCACAGGACCCATTTATGTGGTTAACAGATTAGAGAAGGTGTGACACCGGGGGATTTGAGGGGGATGCAGTTCTTGGTGAAATTAAAACAGCAGATTATGGTAACCCAAAGTCCAAACACAGACATGACCCATGCTAATTCAGAACAGGGATTCAGGAACCAAAAGCCACACTATTCAATCTTGCTTCTATCTTATTCTATCAGGCTAAACCTTGAGATGACAGTAGAAAGAGTATTATCCCTTCCATAAATCTTACCAAGGAGAAAGCTAACACCCAGAGGACTTTACTAACACTATTAATAGTAACAGAGCTGCCCCAGATCCTAGTTCAATGCCCTTACAATGATATCAGATTGCTTTTACACAAGAAAAAAGAAAGATAATCAGGCTTTCAAGGTAAGATCATCCTGGATACTCATATACATTCTGATGATCACAGAAATAAGCAGAAAGGTGGTCAAATATCTGAATATTGTCATTTATACGATAGGGAACCAGAGGTGAACGTGTGTCATATACTATGCTTTCTTCCTCCAAGTGAATTTTCTAATTAGAGTTCAAGCATGGTTCAACTGGGGATGGAGGAACTAAAATATGGAACTTTTATGGATCTGCTCCTGTGTCTTATTTTATATCAAATTCTTGACCATTCTCATGAGTTTAGATCTGATTTATGATGACTTAGGAAATTGCATATAGATCCAACACTGCTGAAATAATGTGAGGTGAGGAAAGAGCCTGAATCCACTCCAGGAGGTCATTTAAAATCTGAGGGGGAAAAATAGATAAAACATGGAGGAGACCAGCAGCAAAATAAAACCCAGCAATGCTGTTCCTTATTGAGAAGCTAGGGAGTGGAGAAGCAGCAAGCTGCGCACAGTTGGAAAATTCAGGGAGTGCTCATTTCAGTGGCCAGTTTTTGAACATGTCAGTTTAATTATGATGCATCATAGTTGACAGCGATGCATATGGAACCAATTACAGCACATGTTAAAATCAATTATTGCATATTTCAGCTATCCTAAACACTGGAAAAAGCGTTCTATGCATTGCTGCAGATTTCAACTCCACTAATCATTTTTACTATCATGGTTCAACAAGAAAAGGAAATATATATCTATATATGTGTGTGTGTGTGTGTATGTATATGTATAAAAGTATACATATACATATATATATCTATACTGAGAAAAACACGTTTCACAACCAACATCAAATGCAAAGCACAGAAACAGTAGCAATAGATAGAAAAGTTTCAAACGTTTGTTCTTACAGAAGTCTAATCTTCCATCCTGCCTTTTTGAAGAGAAATAACAAAAAATAAAATTCCTTGCTATCTCCCAAGCACTGTTTTGATCAATTTAATCCACTTTGGCCTCTTTACCAGCAGTGAGGTCCATTCTCAGCTGCTGTCTACTGGCTATTTTGGTCTAAAATGTTTGCCTTAACTGTTTACCCTGTTTCTGTGGCCTTTTCTCCCCCTTCAGATTTCTAACTCAAAAATTCTCCAAAGTTCACAGCTTATTCATTTTCTGTTTACTTTTATATGCACCAACAAATAACTGGGTTATTGAAAAATGAAGGTGAGGAGGAGGAGGAGAAGGAAGGTGAAAAGAGTGAAGGTGGATGGCATTTGCCATTCCTCGGAGATTTGCACATTTGCTGGTTGTATTAAATCAGCAGCCTGTATGGTGTAGTGAGCTCCAAAATACGTTTCCTGTGAAGAAGGCTTATATTCTGAAAATTTGGATTTCTACTTCCTCTTCACCATGCATAACAAAAGTGAGCTGCAGAAAATCCATTGTGTCTGAACTGCACTGAAGGCTTGGGGACACACACTGGTGTCCCATGGTGATAATTTATCTACGCAAATCCTCCTGTCCTGAGATGAGGCAGAAACTCCAAGGTGACTGAGCATTCCAAAAAAAGCCACACGCCTCACAAAACTTGGCTCCAGGGAGCAGGTGGGTGTGGATCCCGGGAAAGGGATCAGTGGTGTCTGAGTCAAGAAGAACCCAGTGGTCCAAGCAAGAGCACAGAAAAACAGCCCATGTGGTTTAGTCAAGAGAGCGCCGGGCGGGATGTCGGGAATGCTGACTTCTCTGCTCAGCAGCTTGCCCAGCTGGGGCAAGGTACTCAATGCCTCATTGTCCTCCAGACTGTCACCTGGCAATGAGGGAAGTGTATCAAAGAGAGAGCGAGGCCTCTGAATTGCTTCAGGGCCCATAAAAGGAGGACTGCTCCATTTTAAAGTTTTTGAGGATCAGGGTGGGAACCACTTATGCTTGTTTGTTCTGTGACTAAACGATGGACCCCAACTTGTGCCAGCTGCCCGCCCTTCCTTCCTTCCTTCCTTCCTTCCTTCCTTCCTTTCTTCCTTCCTTCCTTCTTTCCTTCCTTCCTTCCCTCCTTCTTTCTTCCTCCCTTCCTTCCTCCCTCCCTTCCTCCCTCCCTCCCTCCCTCCCTCCCTCCTTCCTTCCTTCCTTCCTTCCTTCCTTCCTTCCTTCCTTCCTTCCTTCCTTCCTTCACTTAAGAAGTACTTATTTTGAACTAGCCCTAGAGATACCCATTCTCCTCTAGTGGAACTGATAGATTACCAGTGAAGACAAGTGCATCAATAACCACACGGACATTAAGGGAAGTAAAACAAGACCCAGGCCCCTGGGTTGTGTTTCAGATAAAGGGAGAATCTGCACTATACTGTACACATGCCTGTGATCTGCCACAAAGGGAATATGGTGGGAAAGTGGAGGAGAAGGAATCCAATATTGCCCCTTCCCAAGAATTTGATGGGCTCTTAAGTCTGCATTGTGATTCAAGTGATTTAAAGGGTATCTTGTGTTCCATCCAATAAGTGGGGACCTAGGCTGTGTGAGCTGAATAGGAAAATCTGCTAGTGGCCATTTGTGAGTTGGAGGACAAAGCTCAGACATAGTTTGGGAGGAAGGAGTTTCATCGGTCAGGGTCCCAGAAGAATATGGAATTCACCCATATGGTTCAAATGTAGAAACACTGTCCAAGGGGCAGCAGACAGAATGTAGGCAGAGTGAACCAACAAGGGTTGGGAGGCCCCCAGAGACGAACAGCAGCTTGGAGCGATTTGGAGCTATTACTGCCCTAGGAGACACTAGGAGCTAAGGAAGAGGGCTGCAGGCAGGAGTGCCCACCAGAAGGGAAGGGTGCAGCTGCTGCTGGAACTGTGATCCCAAGGCAGGGAGGGAGTGGAGAAAGAAATGCCCCATCTCTCTCTTCTGTTTGCTGATGGTCTTCGACAGAGCCCAGATGTGGCAGTCAAGCAGATCAGTTCCTCAGCAAAGAAAAACATAGGTTTATATGGCTGGAAGTGGCCAGAACAAGGGCTCCAGCAGCCCCAGAACATGCCGGTTGCCCAGGGTTCAGGGACTATTATCTCAATGTATGTGTAACTAAATCTGACACTCAAATTGGGATGCTCTAGAACATAATTCACCCCAGCAAAGGTGTGCAAGGAGAGTGCGAGACAGGAGCCAGCTCTAGATGAAGAGACCTAGGAGCAATGGTGTAGAGTATCATGTCCCCAGCATGCTTTGGGCAGGCTTGTGTGGTCAGGGAGGGAGGCTTGGGAGAGAACCTCAGAAAGGTTGAGAAAAGTCCTAGAAGGCTTTACTAAAGCATTTGTACTTGATTCTAAAGCAATGAAAACAAGCTTTTAAGATGAGCCCACTCACTTCACCTCTCTGTTCAGAAACACACAAGTGCTTTTGACCCCAATGGGTTCAATAACAAGCTTGTGAGTAGATGCAAGTGGCTTCTATAAGTCAAAGCTCATCAGAAAAGCCATCAGTAGTTTCATGTAGTTAAGAGCATGGGTTCTAGCCTTGGGTACACCACTTACCAGCTGTGTGACCTTGGGCAAGTTACAGACAGTTCCTCAGTTTCCTCATTTGTAAAATGGTGATAAAAATGGCACTGACTTCATTAGATTGCCTTGAGGAGTAAATGAGCTCATGTTGAAAAGATCTGAGAACAACAATTAGTATCCATCTTCATAGCAGCCACATATAATGCATAATAGTTACAAATTCAAGAGAGATATTCTTATTGTAACACTTACCAACTGACCAAGAACACTGAAAACATACCCCTGAAGAGCACCCATAAAGAGCTTTCAGCTATAAATAAGAATCAAGAAAATATTAGTGGTCCTAGGCTGCCAGCTCATCAAAATTGTCCCAGACCAGACCACAGAGCAGAACAGACATCTGAGGGTTTTTTGCATATACTCCCTTATGACAGAGAGAATGGCCACATACAGTCTAATGCTGAATGTCCACACGTTGTGAATATTTCCAGACCTACAAAGCTTCCAGGTGGCATGTCACAGCATTCTAGAGGCAAGCTGTCAGTGTCACAACACAGAACTTTCCTGAAGGCATCTCAGAGCCAGAGGAGTAAACAGCAGAGACCAGCTCCCAGGTCATCTGCCTGTAACCCTCACTGTTGCTAAAACATTCCAACAAATTACTCTTACCATCCCATCTGATTCACTTGGTATAAGCAGAAAGTGTAGACACCCATGTGTGGTCTGAACCACATGACCCTTCAAATAAAAAATATAAAATATGTCATTGTATTTCCCCAATCCTCTGCAAAAGAAAATGCAATTTTTTTTCTCTTTTTCATTTTTCTGTTGACGTTCATAGCTCTACAGTTGACATTTGGTCTTCTAAAATGTCTTATATAGAGGTATCAGAGGTTTAGGCAACTGAAAAAGCGGAAGCATAAGGAAGGTGTTTCGTAGTTTATCAAACTGTGAGTACTGATACCTCATTAATTTTTAATGCTTCCTTCAACCAAGGCGAGGCAACGTTTTCCTCCGGCAATCTTAATGATGCAAGCCCTGCCACTCACACAGGTGTTAATGGCAAAGTAATTTTGAGGTTTCTGGATGAGACAAACATTCCACATTTGTAGAACAAACATTCAGGAGGGATCCAATGTCAATGTTTCCTACGGATTTTTATTTAATAGCTCTGCTGCCTGGCCTGCTGGGATGCTCTCAGGAAGGGACACTGTTGTCCAGTCAGTCCTCGCTGAATCACCCATGCCCACTATAGCTCAGACATGCTCACATTGTCCTCACTCCTCACCACACCCTGGAGAGGGCATCTTTCCTCCACGTGCTGTTCAAAAATCGACACAGCAGAAGAGGAGCCACAAGATACCAGGACCGACCCAGGAAGTCTCTGCAGCATTATTAAGGCAAGGGTGCTCCAGAACAGTTGTTCTTAAAATGCAATTCTGCAGTTCACCCAGGAACTTGTTAGAAATGCAAATTCTCAGGCTCTACCTCAGACCTTCTGAACCAGAAACACTGGCGATGGAACCTCCCTATCTGTGCATCAACAAGCCCCGCCCCCAACACCCCGCAACAAGTGATCCGATGCCTACTGAGCCAACCAATCAAAAATTACACAAATACCAATGTGGTTTTGTGTAAGCAAGGTTAGTACATTATCTGCATGGCGAAACCCTACAAAACAGGTCACATCTGTTGCTCAATCTAGAGAGAAGGGACCTAGGGTCCAAATGTCAGTAGAGGCTTCAGGACATTGAGGAACTGCCCTTGCCATTATGTGGAAAGAGAGAAAAGGTGAAGACTACCCCTGCTCCCTCACCCAGCAAAACTAAAATGCCCTAAAGGGTATAATTTAACAGAGCCATTTAATGATCAGAAAGGGGCTTCTTTTGTCGGTCAGAAGGAAGGAGGAAAAAGGAAGCAGCACATTCTGCAGTGAGGGAGAGAAAGCCCCTTTGGCAATCTGGTGCAAGCCCAGTTAGAGCATGGTTTTGGAGCCTCTGCACAGCAGGTCTGGGACCACAGTCTTTGGGATGATGTGACACTCCCTCAACAACCTGGCAGACCACAACGACAAGAAGGGTGGTGATGGATGATACTGGATCAATTACTTGGATTCCACCGCTTAAGTAGGAGGAACTTAAATGAGAGCTAGAACACCAGCCACCATGCTATGCAGGAAAAGGAGCAGAAAAACAGCTTATGATTTTTGCTTCCTGGCTGGGAAGGGGTCTGCTATGCAAGCAATAAAGTGGTTTGACCTGCCTGTTTTGACACCATGTATGCAAAGCTTAGTCTGTCTTGAGGATTTTAGAACACTGTGCCTAGAATTTTATAGCCTCATGTTCTATCACAATTCCAAAAAGACATCTGCATGAAAACAAGAGGTTTGGAATCTATTTAACAGAGCTACAGTCCTGATGTGGAGAAGAAATAATATTCAGATGGCATCCTCTGTCTATCCATGGTGGCTCAATACCTGCCTTCAGCCTTCTAGGGACTTTTCCTTGCACTTCCTACTTAAACTCTTCCTTTAGCCAAGCCAGCTGCCCTCACTGTCACAGCCTCCAGTGTTCAACACTTCCTAACTCTATGCCTTGGCCTATCATGCCCTCTAGGCTGAGTGCTGCCTCAACTCCCTCTCTGGTTACTTGTTCCCAGGACTCTCTTACTCCTCTGCATCTTCACTGTTCAGTTTCCCTCTCTCTGACTTTTCCCTTCTTTTTATGTGTTCATGATGCTCTGCCCTGTGCTGTGCACTTGGACCGGCACAGGAAGTAACCCTCATGGAATCCGTGCAGGCGACCAGGTATACAGGTTTGGCCCTCAAAGCAGTCAATTTGTACATAACCAGTTATTTACATTTCAATTCCCAAATTTTACCAAGGCAAATTGCTGAAATTAAAGTAATATCTGTTTACAATGGCTTTAAAAAGGATTTTTTTTTCTTTCAAGTATTTGCCAGATTAGAAACACACAATCTATGTTTCAGAAAACTGAGGCACTACAGGTGTGGAAAGAGCCCAGCAATGCTTGCCACTCTCTTAGACTGAGAAGTAAGGTGGGCTCTTCCTGCAGAGGGTAGAAAAATGGGGTGGAGAAAAGGAAGGGTAACAATATTGAGTCCACCCATTCTATCCATCTGTATCAGTTTATTTTCACAGTGCTGATAAAGACATACCCAAAACTGGGAACAAAAAGAGCTTTAATTGGACTTACAGTTCCAGAGGGCTGTAGGCAGGAGGCAAAAGGCACTTCTTATGTGGCAGCGGCAAGAGAAAAATGAGGAATAAACAAAAGCAGAAACCCCTGATAAATCCATAAGATCTCCTGAGACTTATTCACTACCACAAGAATAGCAAGGAAAAGACTGGCCCCCATGATTCAATTACCTTACCCTGGGTCCCTCCCACAACATATGGGAATTCTAGGAGAAACAATTCAGGTTGAGATTTGTGTGAGGACACAGTCAAACCATATCACCATCCATCTATCCATTCATCCATCTATCTAATCATCCATTCATCTATCCATTCATCCATCCATCTATCCATCCATTCATCCACCATTCACTCATCTGTCATCCATCTATCCATCCATCCACCCACCCATTCATCCATTCATTCATCTATCCATCTACCTTTCCCTTCATTCATCAATCTATCTATAGATCCATCCATCCATATATTTACATATTTCTATCTACATATTGTTATAAAATTATATTATTATATATTGTAAAATTATACTAATATACTATTATTAGGATATAGTTTCAATGGTTATAATAAAAAAAAAAAACCCTACCAATGATGACTTAAACAAGATAAGATTTCTTTCTCACTTGCTTAAATACATAGGCTTAGGCAATTCTGAACTGATGTGGTGGCTCAACAGCATCAAGGACTCAACTTCCTTAGTTCTCTCTTTGCTGTCCTCAGTGATTAGATTGCACCTCCTGGTCTCATGTGGCTACTTCAGCACCCACTGCCATGTGCAGAGCACAAGGGACAGAAGGAAAGATATGAGCATGACTGAGAGGGGATATCCACCATCGCCATTCACATACCTCTGACTATAAGTTTAGCATGTGGCCACCAGCACTTAGAGGTTCCTCTGGACGAGGGACCACACTCAGTATACACTCAGATAAACTATTACTAAAGGAAGAAGGATGAAAGGGATATTGGATACCTGTATCTCTGCTGTACTGGCTATCCTGATTTAATAATGTAGAAATTCCTAAATTATAAAAGATATTCATAGTTATACAAAATTATTTTCCACAGAAAGCACTAACGTGTATGGGCTGTTTGCCATCGTGTGCCATCTGTCACTCCAGCTTCCCATTGCCATTGTCATCTTGACTGGGCCCTACCACAGCACTCCATTTCTGGGTGGAGATTAAGTTCATAGACTGTTAAACTTTCCTTTATGTTTTTAAACTTATTTTATAGAGTGGGATTTATTACAAATGTCATGCAATTTTATTATAAAATAATTCAAAAATGCAAATAAGCAAACAGAAGGAGAGGAGAAGGAGAGCAAAAAAGAAGAAGGGAAAGAAAGAAAAACATTTTGTGATTCTATCCCACAGAGACCATGATTTGTAATTATTTGGTGTACATCACTTTATTTATTATTTTTCCACCAAAATAAAATTACAAAGTATATATGACCTTGGAACTTAGTCACCCCCTACTTAACACATACACTTAATAGTACAGTATAAATTTGGTTCTATCTGAATACAACAACATTTCTGCACAAAATTTGCTAGTATCTATTACAATATACCACTGTAAAGATGTTTTTAAATTAATCTAACTATTGTTGAAGATGAAAGTTTTACCACTGAAAACAATAAACAAATTCTGTGGAAATACAGAACTAAAGCAATGGAAAAACTATGTTATCAGCATTTATGCTTTGAAATCTTAGATTCTTTGGGCAGTCAGTAAGCAAAAAGAGGAAAAGAGAACTGGAATCAGTGTTTTATCAGCAAGATCATATTTGCAAAACTATTTTATGAACAAGGGTAAGTGGAGAGATTCATTCCTTTCAAGAGAAAGAATTCTAGAATACATTCCATTACCAATATTCATCCCTATGTGAAGATGATCAAAAATATGTGCATTGAAAAAAAGAAAAAGAGGATAAAAGATTGTACTGATGTCCCAAACAGAACAGATTGCTCTATTGTAGCTGATGTTTTCCTCTTTCCCTATAATCAAGCATCAAAGGCCCTAACAGACAATGGCTAAGTTGTCCCAGATGGCGGCACACACATATGGGAAAAGAAGACCAGTGCATTACTGTGCTGATGGGGATAGGACACATTTCCTAAATGTCTATCCAGGAGGACAAGGCAGGCCTGGCCAGACCAAGGCTACAGACACATCGAAAGAATTGGAAACCTGACAGTTCACCAACTAAGCAAGCCTATTTGGGTGCCAGTCATGCAAGCAGCATGTGTAGGTTGCCTCTTGTCTGCAACAGCATCTCGTACTCATTAGCCCACTGGAGCCTCCTGCTTCCAGGGCAAATGTGAAATAAATTAAACCGACAGGGTCCTGCTTTGCAAGAATTTATGTCGTCTTTTTTTTTTTTCATGGCCATATTGGGTCCCGAAAAGGGCCTCCTCCTCCAACCCTAGCCCCAGCTTGCATCCTGACCAGGTAACCTAACATTTATGAAATGCCTCATTCTCCACATTTAGCTGGAGAGACAAATCCTTGAAGACATTAGGGATATGTTTTGCTTAAAAGCAAATTCTGATATATAAGATATAAGCATGGGGTAACTTTTTATTCTACAAAATAATTCTGAACTTATAGAAGAATTTCTCAGACAATTCTCAGTGAGCTTTTTAAGTAAGAGGCAATTCGCAAAACCATTCATACTCAACTTTTTTCTGAGAATTCATCTATTGTGTAAAGTTAAGTACAACCACATTGTTAGAGTAACCATAATTAGATCAGTTATTTCACACAATAAAAGCCACTAGTAACATTGTGTCTTATGGTTGACAAAGCACTTTCATAACTATGATCTTTCATAACTATGACCCTACAACAACCTCCAGTGAGGTAGTAATTACTATTCTCTCTGACACACTAATGAAGACAACTGAAGCTCAGAGAGGTTGAGTAACTTTTTAAGAATACACAGCTAGTGGATGGTAGAAATGGGGCCGGAATCCATTTCTTCTGACTTAACCATACTTTCCTTTCATTTCAACTCTTGTGGTATAGAACCAGGATGACCACGTGTCCCAATTTTCCTGGTATCACCCCTGTTTAAGCCTTTTCCCCAGAATAAATTTATTAAGAATGTCTTCTTTTATTCTCAGAAGTGACCGTGTTTGTATGATAAATGACAGAACAGTGTTTTATGTTCCATATTTTACAGGCTTTAAGATTTCTTGTGATGCCACATAGGGATGGAGAACAGGGAAAGAGGTATAAAGACCAAGTAGGCTCAAGAATCCCTAACTGCATTTCAACTGCAGTACTCATACCATTATCTGTTTTTATATATTTGTTCTGTTTTTAAACAAAATGGAAGATGGATACTACTCCTTTAAAAGCTTGTAAAGCCTTTTATCTATAAAAATAGTAGCAGATGTAAGACTATGGAATACACATCATTAGTACAATCTAACCACTACAGGTGGAAAATAATTTTCCAACATTGAGAGACTTACACATTCAACAAAACAAAGCATAGGCTATCATATCACTTAAGACTGGTGGTTGCTATTAACTGAAAATCCGATTCACTGATTTAATTGAAAAGTAAAGAGAAAAAATAATGACAGTATTGACTCACATAGCTAAAAAGTCTGGGACTAGATCCAGATGCTCCAAGCTGTCATTAGAAGTTGGTTTCTCCATGTTTCACATCTGCCTTACACTCTAATGAATCCATTCTCAAGATTTCTACTGCTCCCTGAGAGTGCAGGGTTTATATAGTGTCAGCAATCTCAGCAAAATGCTTTGTGTCTGCCTGATTCGCCTTCCTCTCTCCATTCAAAGCAATCAGGACAGCCAAGTGAAAGCAACGCTCAGATTAGCCCATAGGAATTGCCATCCACATTCTGCACCTGGAGGTGGGATCTGCCCAAAGTACATGTCAGGAGAGTAGAGGAAGGCAGATTACCCCAAGAAAAAAAGAGGGGAAATCATTACAAACCATTTAGATACTAAAAGGGGGAAAATGTATACTATACTGTACTATCACATACTACAAATAACTCCATGCTGGTAAACTAGATAACTTAGATAAAACAGGGTGGTGTTGCATTTTGGAGGTGAAGATTCCATCCTTCCTTTTGCACCCATATCCTAGATTCTTGAGGTAATCTGTCTTCCTCTACTCTCCTTATAAGTGAGAACATGTGGTAGTATTTGACTTTCTGTTATTTGATTTAAGATAATGATCTCTAGTTCCACCCATGTTGCTGCAAAAGACATGATTTCACTCTTTTTTATGGCTGAGTAGCATTCCATGGAATATATTTATATACTACCACATATTCTCACTTATAAATGGGGCCTAAAAAAAGGTGTACACATGGACATAGAGTGTGGAATAATAAATATTGAATACTTGGAAGGGAGGAAGAGTAGGAAGAGGGTGAGGGATGAGAAATTACTTAAGGGGTACAAATGACACTGTTTGGCTCAGGCTTTACCATTATGCAAAATATCCATGTAACAAAACTGTGCTTGTACTCCCTAAATTTACACAAATAGAAAACAGGAAAAAAGAACTCGAAAGGAGAAAAATAGTCTACTATATTTACGTAGCTATTTCTGTTTATCTTCTTTTATTTTTGAAGTTCCAAGTTCCACTTCTTATCATTTCCCTTCTGTCTGAAGAATTTTTTAAGCAATTCTTTTAGCACAGATCTGATGGCAATAAACTCTCTTAGTTTTCCTTCATTTGACTATATCTTTGGTAATCCTTCATTCCTGGAGGAATTTTTTGTTGAATATAAAATCCTGGTTTGATAATACTTTTCTTTCAGCATTTGAAAACTTGTATCACTTCTTTCTGGTCTTCATGGTTTCTCAAGCATCCCAGTACTTAATGCATCATTTTTCCCTGGCTGTTTTCCAGGTTTTTCTTTGTCTTTTATATTTAGAACTTTAATTACAATGTATCTGGGCATTGATTTATTTGGGTTTATTATGTGTTGGGTTTGCTCAGCTTCTTCAATCTTTACATTTGTCTCTTTTACCAATGTGAAAAGTTTTCACTCATTGTTTTTTGAAATATTTTTCTACACCAGACTCTTTCTGCTGTCTTTTTTGACTCTGATGACATGAATATTAGACTTTTCATTATTGTCCCACAGCCCATGAGGTTCTCTTTTTTTTTCTTCTCTCAAGTTTTCTATGTCGTTCAGATTAGATAATCGTTTTTGTCTATCTTCAATTTTACCGACTTTTCTCTTTCTTCTCCTTACAGCTATTAAGTCTTTTTATTGAGTTTAGGTCTTCTTATAGCTTCTATTTGTTTGCTGAGACTTTCTATTTTTCCCCTTATTTCAATAGTGTTCACAATTTCTTCTTGGGGCATTTTTAGAGTAGCTGCTTTAAAACCTTTGTCAGGCAGTTCCAGCATCTGTGTGTTGTCATCTGTTGACTGTCTACCCTTGCAAGCACAGATTTTCCTCATTCTTCATATGATGAGTAATTTTGAAGTGAATCTTAGACATTTTATTTTCTTGTGTTACAAAACTCAGGATCTTGCTTTAATTCCATACAGAACGTTAATATTTTTGTTTTAGTGGCAAATTGACCTGATTAAATTAAGCAACATGTTCCAATTCACCTCCTGAGAGCTGTGGTTCTAATCTCAATTCACTTTTCAAAGCTTTGCAGTGCAATTCAATGGAGAAATGATAGTTTTTCAACAAATGGAGCTGTAACAACTGTAATTTCACATACAACAAAATCTAGACATAAAGTTTACAACTTTCACAAAATTGATTCAAAATGGACCATAGACCTAAATATGAAATCCAAACTATAAAACTTTTAGAAGATAACATAGGAGAAAGTATAGCTGACCTTGGGTTTGTTGATGAGCTTTTAGCTACAACACCAAAAGCATAATCCATGAAAAACTGATGTTAAATTTCATTAAAATTTAAAACTTCTGCTCTGCTATTTAAAAATTTAAAAATAGGCCAAAGACTTACAAGAAATTCTTGCAAAACACTTATCCAATAAAGGAATTGTATTCAAAATAAATAAGGAAATCTTAAAACTCAAAAAAAAAAAAAAAGGAAGTGAACAACCAATTGAAAAATGGGTAAAAGATCTGAATAGGCAGCTCACCAAAGAAGATACATGTGGCAAGTAAATATATGAAAAGAAGTTTAACATCATGACAGTAAGAAGTTGACAATGAGAACAACAATGAAATACCACTACACACTAGTTAGAATGACAAAAAAATACAAAAAAAAACCCAAAAAAACAAAAAAAAAACAATACCAAGCGATGGTGATGATGTGGAGCAACAAGAACTTTCTCCTTCATTCCTGGTGGGAATGCAAAATTTCACAGCTACTTCGGAAGACAGTTTCGCAATTTCTTATAAAATTAGACTTATTCTTACCATATTATCCAGCAATTTCTTTCCTGTTTTCTAAAATGAGTTGAAAACTTACATCCATAAAAATCTGCATATTCATGTTTATATCAGCTTTATTCATTATTGCCAAAAGCTGGGATCAAGCAAGATGTCTCTCAACTGATGAATGAATAAACAAACTGTGGTAGATTTGGAACGTTATTCAGGAATTAAAAGCAATGAGCTATAAAGCCACAAAAAGACAGAAAGAACCTTAAATGAATGTTGCTATGTAAAATAAGCCAAAAAGAAAAGACTATATATTATAGGATTCCAACTATGAAACATTCTGGAAAAGATAAAACTATAGAGACAGTAAAAAGATCAGTGGTTGTGAGGACTTTGAGGTTCAGGGAGGGATGAGTACTTCAGCATGAGGGATTTTTAGAGCAGTGTAAGTATTCTGTATGGTACTGTAATGTTCGATACGTAGCATGCATTTATCAAAACCCCTAGAATGTACAATACAAAGAATGAATCCTAATGTATGTAAACCATGGCCTTAGCTAATAATAATGTATCAGCATTGGCTCATCAATTATAACAAATGTCCCACACCAATACAAGATGATAATAATAATGGAAACCATGAGTGGGGGAAGTGGGGTCATATGGGAACTTGGTATTATCTATTCAATTTTCTGCAAACTTAAAACTGCTCTAACAAATAAAGTCTACTAATTAATTTTTTAACTCAAAGAAACAAAAAGCCTTGGCAGTGTTCTTTACATCTATCACAGGCATGTGCCCCTAGCAGCTGGTCCAGACCTGGGCAGTGATCTGTCTCCTGCTCTGCTCTCAGCATCCCCCATGCTTATTACATCAGACCCATGTCAACTGTGCGGACCACTCTCCTGGGCGCCACTCTCTCCATAATCTCCCAGGAATTTCCAGCTCCCTCAAGTACTGTTTTAGGTCTTCCAGCAACAAAGCCAGGACTGCACACTATTCTGACATGCACTTCTGTAACTATGCATCCAAGGCTAAGGGCTAGAAGGAACAGAGAAAAAAGTGGTAAATTCATCACTAACTTTGGCACTTGAAATTCTGGTTGTTTTTTGAGTCACTTTTCAGAGTCCTCACAGCTGCCCTGTGCCTTATGTTCAGGTTTTATAGCCACAACCAGTGAGTGAGATGAGTGAAATGTGCTCCCTCCATTATACCTGGGACCAGGACTTCTCATTATTTATTTAGATACTCCAATGACGAGAGCCAAATGGACAAATATGCTGTAAAATGAGGTGGCCTGCACACCTCGAAAATGCCAAGGTTAAGTTAGACAAAAAATACTGAGGAAGTGGCCAAAATTAAAGCACACTGAAGAAACAAAACATAACAATAAAGGATAACAATATGGCAAAATTTAAATAGAGTCTGCGGATTGAATAGTAGTGTTGTATCCTTTTTAAATGTGCTGATTTGGTAACTATTATGGTTATGGAAAGGGGTATCCTTGTTTCTTGGAAATACACACCAAAGAATTTACGGGGCAGAGGGCATGATATCTTTAGCTCACTTTCAAATGGTTCGAAATTCACATAAACACACACACATATGCACGTGCACACACACACACACATCCCTGCACATGCAAGAAGGTTGAAGGGTGCAGAGGAAGGAGCACCATCAGGAGGATCAGGAGACCCAAGTTCTGGTCCCACTTCCCCTATAAGCCTGCACTAGGGCCAGTCATCAACTTTGTGGTGCCTCGTTTTCCTCTTATAGAAGATGGGATAGGATAAGTGACCCCTAAAATTGCCTCAAACATGCCAAATGTGTGTATAGAAGAAGGATGGAGTTCTGTCTCCATGGAACTCTCATGAGTGCTGAGGCTTATGTGGTAAAAGAAAGAGATCGGGGGAGAGAGAGAGAAAGAGAGAAAAAAGAAAGAGAAGGAAGGAAGGAAGGAAGGAAGGAAGGAAGGAAGGAAGGAAGGAAAAGAGAGAGAGAAAGAGAAAGAAAGAAAGAAAAAGAAAGAAAGAAAGAAAGAGAAAGAAAGAAAGAAAGAAAGAAAGAAAGAAAGAAAGAAAGAAAGAAAGAAAAAGAGAGAAAGAAAGAAAGAGAGAGGGAAAGGAAAGAGGAAGAAAGAGAGGAAGGAAGGAAGGAAGGAAGGAAGGAAGGAGGAAGGGAGGGTGGGAGGGGAAGAGAAGAAAGGGGAGGGGAGGGGAGGAGGGGGAGAAGAGAGGAGAGGAGAGGAGCGGAGGGGAGGGGAGCAGAGCGGAGAGGAGGGGAGGGGACGAGAGGGGAGAGCAGAGGAGAGTTGAGTTTAAGTTTTCTCTTGAAACGAGTCTCTCACTTTGCTCTGATAACAGAGAGTTCAGGAAAGCTGGAGGTGCCTGATCTCACCACACTGCCACCTTTCAGCTCCAGCTCTGTCCTCTCTTCCTTCCATCTGCTGTGGGAGAGAGTTGGTAAAGTCACTCGGTGTGGTTTTGAGCAGCTGAGTTGTTTTTCTTGTTGTTTCAATGTTAAAGGCAGAAGTAAAGCTAAGGCTTCTGATTATCCAAAAACTAAGCATTGAAGCAATTAGATATTCTTTTAAATTCACTCATGGCCATTAACTTCAAAGTCTAAGAGATGGAAGTTTAACAGTAGGACTATTACAGAAATACACTTATATTCTGGGAATTATCTTTTGACCTCATGAGAGGTAAATCAGCAGAACTTCATCTATAAAGTAATGAGCCAGGACCAAGATGGAGAGACCACATGAATCCACTCCCTCTTGCCTTGGAGCTGTAGCTATGATGAGCCCTTTTACAACATGAAACAGCTGAAAATTAAAAGGCTAAACAACTTTCTGTAATTTGAACCAACTCAGTCTCACCTGAAACCTCTGATCTAAGGCTAAGGTGTAAGTGACATAAAAGAAGTAGCTGGGCTTCTATAGCTAGAATCAGAATAGAAAAATGCACCAAATTAGATTACTTGATTAATCTGCCTTTTCAAAGGATCCTTCTTCCAGTGGGAGCAGCAGAGAAGGAAGGGTTTGAGTTAGACAAACATACATTCAAAGTATGCGTTGAGTCCTGGGCAAATCACTTGACTGCCCTGAGCCTCACTTTCCCCTTCTGTAAAATGGAATGATAATGGAATCTATCTTGTAGGGTTGGTTGCTGAGAAGATACAATGCTATCTAAGATTTAAAATGCCTTGCATAGTGCCCAGCCCTTTGTAAATGCTTAATCTGTGGCAACCCTCCTGAGATCATGAATGTCATCTTGCTTTACAACACAAGTTTAAGACTCTTCTGATTCGCATTCAAATACCAACAAAAAGCAAACAAATACAGTCCACCAAGGAAACTTCCTGCTTCCAGAGTGAAATTTTTAAAGATTCCCTGGTGTTGGGACAAGGCCATTCATCAATGTCTACTACAGCATCCCAACATGGCAGCCTCTTGCAAATCGTGCAGCAGCACTACCTCCTAGAAATATAGCACGAGCCACACAGGCATGTCAGATTTTCCAGAAGCCTCATTAAATAAAGAAAAAAGGTGAAACTAATTCATAATAAATGTAACCCAATATACCCAAATTATTACCATTTCAACATGTAATCAACCCTCAAAATATTGGTGAGGTATTTCACATTTTGATAATCTTTTTTCATACTAAGTCTTGGAAATATAGTTAGGTCTTTTACACATAAAACACATCTCAGTTAGGATGAAGTTTCATCAGAAATATTGATCGGTATTTAGGTTTCATAAAATATACATTTGAAAAAGTAAATTTATATGCTGAACTTGTTCTAAACATACTTAGAAGTTTTCCAATGACTAAATTGAGTATTGGTTCTTAAATTCCAATTTAAAAAAATTTAAAATTAAATAACTTACAAATTCAGCTCCTCAGTCACACCAACCACATGTCAACTACTTACCAGCCACATGTAGTTGTGGCTGGTGAGTCGGGTAGTGCAGTCTTCAACATGGAGACTCTAGGGGACCTCAAAACCTTGTACATGGATTCTGTTGATCTTCCTCCGGAGTGAGTCTTTAAGGGTCTATGTATGAGACACAGAGAGTTAAATATCGCTTTTATTTCTCAATGATCAACAGATAAACCCATATTGAAAATGTATCTAACCTAAGACGAACTCTCCAAATATTCATTTATTCAATCTATCAATTACTTGTTAATTTATGATTTATTATTGTAGGGTTCACTGAGAGCCACTCTGTGCCACCATAGAGGGGACACCCGAGGTGTGTCTTTCAGAAGAAGTAGGTGCCAGCCCAACAGTGAGGCAGGAGTAGGAGCTGACACAGGGCATCCTTCAAGCTGACTGTGATAAGCCTTTGGTCACTGCTCTGGGGTGTCATCATTTCATAAGGTAACCCCCACCTAAGAACATCTAGGAGGAAAGGCCCCATCCTAAAATTATTGCCATTCCTCACCTGACCCTGTCCTAGATCACCAGCACACAGCACCCGACCAGCATTTAACCCTCCAACTGACTCCAAAGGCTCAGGACACATGTGGAAGGCTGGCCAGGCACTGCTGATGAGAATCTATTTGGTGAACTTCCTCAAGGTGAAGTAGGGCAGGTTCACAAGCCTGTTCCATGAGCTACACACACATACACACACACTCCCTACTCAATGAGTTATTATAAGAGGAGCACATCTTTAAAATCTGTAAAACAGGACATACAGCAATATAGTAGCTTGATGGTGAACTCAGTATCTTTGTGGCTGTGTTTATGTGGCATTCATTCATTCATTCATTCATTCATTCATCGACAAATGTTTACTGAGCTAGCAACTGCAAGAAAGTTCTGACAATATTCCTATAAAAAGACAGTGTCCCTGCCCCCTTGAAAGTCACAGCCTCCTAGGGCAGAAGTGAAGTCTCGAGGCTGCAAAGTTAAAAAGCATCCTCAATAATTTAATAATAATGGCCATGTAATGGAAGCTTCCAATGTGCCTAATACATTGTCCTATGTGAGTGTGTTACTAACTCTACTGTGCAGATGGCGTAGCTGAGGCTCAGAGAGGCTAAGTCAGTTGCCTAACTTTACATAGTAATTAGTAGCAGGACCAGGACCAAAACCTAGTTTTAGGTTTCCCCCAAAATCTGTCTTCTTAACCATGGGGCAATACAGTACTCAGTTGGTTCACTTCTACCTTACACACAAGCTCGTCCACCTGAGTGAAGGAATGGAGGTAAAGAATAAAATAGCAGCAAACAAGTACAAGTGATTTCTTTTTATCCCATCAGAGTAGGATTGACCCAAGATTTCAAACCTGAGATTTTGTGTTAGGAATAATTTATTGTCATATTATAAATTCATGTTTTTCTATACTACCATAAAACATATTAATATTTGTGATATTGAGTAGTCCTGAAGAGGTTAACTGATGTTCAATCTGACCTAATTCAGATGGCAGAGAAGTGTGTATAATGTTTCAAAAGAATTTCCACTAGAATAATTAAAATAAGTTATTCTTTATTATGATGCAATGTAAATGAAGCTTTAGTAGGCAATTGGGAATGAGGTTGACTTGACTTTAAATTCTGTTCCTAACATTTACTAGCTTTGTAAACTTGAGCAAATAACCTCTCTGTAGCCCCGTTGTGCATCTATAGAGTGGGCTTAATAATGCCAACTTATGAGTGCTATTGAGACACTGATGGTAAACTATATTTAGAGCGTAAAGCACCCAGTAGTGCATCCAACACACAAAGAGATGAGAAAATCGATTTATGAGATAACAAGTAAAGGGTGCATTAATCTAGAAAAGACATTCCAAGACACGGATATGCTCAAAAATATATTTTTATACTCCGAACTAGAGAATACAGCCAGTGTGTGGGGAGTAGGGTTGGAACTGCAGGCTTCTCATACTACTTCCTTCACTGAAGAGTCATCAAGAAGTTGAATGTGAAGGCTGCAGCAGTATTAGTAATCATCTGGGGAAAGACAGAAAGTTCTGTGTTTAGAATATGATGGTCCAAAGCTCAAGAATGAATAAGAAGAAGATCTGGAAAGAACGGTAAACGTGTGGAGAACGTAGTGAACGTAGTGCGAGAATGAGAGCAGAGTACACACAAGCAATAGGAGGTTGGCTTTTGGGCTATACAACATGAGTAAGCAAATGTTTTTTATAAAGGGACAAACAGTAAGTATTTCAGGATTTATGGGCCATACAATTCCAGCTACTCAACTGAGGAGCACGTGGCCAGATGCCCAGGCCACACTCTTGGATCTGTTAGATTGTAATCCCTAAGAGTAAGACTCAGGCATAAGACTTTGCAAAGATGTAAGGGTCTTCACTGGTGTGAGTCATGGACCATTCTCATGTGTGCTGGTAAGGGGCTATGACCATAACTGGTACCCACTGTGGCAATCATATAAACCAACACACGCTTAGCAATAAGAGGAAATAGGCACTGGAAATGTGGGTCTGGGATTGAGGAGAGAGGCTGTGGTCGGAAGTTTCTATCCAATTGAGAGTTCCCTGCCCAACACTGTGAGAGAGAGAGAGAAGAGAGCCTATGGGTGGGCGGGTCCTGATAGGAAGAAGGAGAATAGCAGAGGGAGGAAGCCCAGGGAGAATGGGGTGAAGGTTAGTGATATCCAGAGCAGTATTCTGACAGCAGATCTAAGGCCCCAACCAGGTTAGCTCCCTTCCCTTCATCAAGTATTAATTGGTCGGTGACTTTAACACATGTCATACTGATACATTCATTCAGCTGCAGGTTTTCAGACTGGGCACTACAGCAAAATGGAACTGCTATTCCTACATCCAATATCCATTTACCTAGAGTGTCATGAACTTAGTGGGAACTAGTGCTTGCAGAAGCCACAGGGCAGCAAGACCTGACTTAGGGCTAACTCTGCGTTTTATGAAGCATGCTTGTATAGCTGATCATGGAGAGAATAAAAATCACATTCTCAATTTTAATAAGGTAATCAAATATAAATAAAATAAAGATCTACAAGAGCATTTTATTACTTCCAATCAGTTCTTCAGAAGTGGATGCACTGAACAAAGACTCAGAAATTATTCTGATTGTAATGGTCACCAGAGCATGTTCCAAAAATATAAACCTATGATCATACACTCATTCCTGTATAATGTTAAATAAAAAGCAGACCATATGTTTATGATTAAATTTGAATTTGGAATTAAGGTATTTTGGAGACTGAATTGAGTAGCAAATCATTAACACAAAATTACCTCTCAAAAGCATCATATAATGACATGAAACATAAGACTATCCTAACCACAGAGCCCGCAAAAATGTATATTCATAGAGGTGAGAGGGACCTAAGGACATACTGGGCTCCAGGCCTTTCATCGTTCTTTATAGATACTACCATGGTTAACTTTCATATTTCATCATACTTATCTGAAGATAAGTATTAGTTTGACCATGTGAAATTAGAGGGTTTTGTTTGGTTGGTTGGTTTTTATAAGAAAATTGGGTTTACATAGAAAGACGGCCATTTGAAATTCAAGCCCAGATCAACAAGCACCTTCTATAGTTTGAAGAAAATAAGACCAAAAGAAAAATGTTGGCCAGGCGTGGTGGCTCACGCCTATAATCCCAGCACTTTGGGAGGCCCAGGCGGGTGAATCATGAGGTCAGAAGTTCAAGACCAACTGGCCAAGATGGTGAAACCCCATCTCTACTAAAAATACAAAAAAATTAGCCAGGCATGGTGGTGGGCACCTGTAATCCCGGCTACTTGGGAGGCTGAGGCAGAGAATTGCTTGAACCCGGGAGGCAGAAGTTGCACTGAGCCAAGATCGCGCCACTGCACTCCAGCCTGGGTGACAGAACAAGACCCCATCTCAAAAAAAAAAAAAGTTTCTGTAGATAAACTAACTCTAAAGTTTCAAGGTTTTTAAAATTTTAAGGTCAGATTTTCCTCATATTTATTTCTACTGGAATTGACACAGATACTCGCTGAATGATTTTCAAACTCACACATTGTCTTAATATGCCAAAAATTAATGCCATCTCCAAGGATAGGGATCATTAGAGCTTACTGGAATGTGATATTTGGATAACTTCTCCATTCTGATCAGAAAAACATTAAAAATAAACAGAGAAAGTCCTACAGTTGTGTTTTTTAGGTTTTCAGGTTTCCTAGACTAGGCTGATACTTCTCTGAGTAGCCTCAAGGCAAAAGGATGTGCCTGTGTGGGTTCTTCCAGGTCTAGTTCTCTGCCCCACACGTACTTCTCTGCACCTAGATCTGTGTTAAGTCTTTAGACTTAATATGGCTATCTACATGGACCTGCCAAGTTTGCCTAATACTTAACATACATAGCTAATAAGGCAAGTATCAGATAAGCACTTTCACTAACCTCTGAAAAAGAGACCTGTGGTGGTGGTTCACACCTGTAATCCCAGCACTATGGGAGGCTGAGGCGGGTGAATCCCTTGAGGTCAGGAGTTCGTGACCAGCCTGGACAACATGGTGAAACCCTGTCTCTACTGAAAAGACAAAAATTAGCCAGGTACGGTGGCGCACACCTGTAATCCCAGCTACTTAGGAGGCTGAGGCAGAAGAATCACTTGAACCTGGGAGGTGGAGGTTGCCGTGAGCCAAGATCACGCCATGCCACTGCACTCCAGCCTGGGGGACAGAACAAGACTCTGTCTCACAAAACAACAACAACAAAAAAGAATCGCCCCTCAGAGGTCCTACCACCACCACTACCACCGGTGGGGGGAAAAAATGAAATGAAGTTAGCACTTACTCTGAAGAATAAGGGAGAAGAGTCCACTCAAGTTGGCCATTTTAGAGACAGCAACTGTCATTTTGTGGCCTATGGCAAGAACCTGGCTGTCATCTCCTACCACCTGCCTTGAAGTAGCTGGCAGTGTTGTTGTTTCTGTTACAAGCTCTGTAAGACCCAATGATACCTTCTCCTGTTGCAAATGAAGTGCCTGCTATTCTCTGTCCTGTTAATTGACTCTGGAAACCCCTCAAAGGAGCTCTTTCCTATGGGCTTTGTCCCACCACTATTTAAAATTACTAACACTATTCACAACAGCAAAGATATTGAATCAATCCAAGTGCCCATCGACAGATGAGTGGATAAAGAAAATACGGTATATACAGTATATACACACCATGGAATACTACTCAGCCATAAAAAGAAATGAAAGTGTGTCTTTTGCAGCAACATGGATGGAACTGAAGGGCCTTATCTTAAGTTAACTAACTCAGAAGCTGAAAACCAAGTACCGCATGTTCTCACTTAGAACTGGGACCTAAACAATGTGTACACATGAACATAGAGAGTTAAATAATAGACACTGGAGACTCAGAAATATGGGAGCATGGTGAGGGATGAGAAACTGCCTCAGGGGTGTGATATACACTATCTGGGTGTTGTTTACACTAAAAGCCCAGACTTCACTACTATGCAATGTATCCATGTAACAAAACTGCCCTTGTACCTCCTAAATCTATAAAAATAATAAAATAAAATCACTAGCAAAAGATGGCTGGCACAGTGGCTAGCTCTACAATAGGTAATTCCTCATGATAATTGAATTGACTGCTATTGTTTGGCAGTCCCCACCCTCACATGGAAGCTGCCCCAAAAGAGAAGCTCAGCAAATTTCTTTTCCTCTGCTGGTTGTAAATCAAAAAACTCCATCAGGGCCGGGCTTTACTCCTTCACTTTCAGAAACTGAAGAAACTTCTCACCACACACTGACCTCATCAAGAGTTGCATATGTATTTTTATTTTGAGTCCTATTATTTTCATATTAGAAATACAAACATTAAAAACTAATCTATTTTTCTTCCTTCCATGTTTCAGATGAATATTTTATCTAATAAAACTGCTTTTGTTTCTTATCCCAGAAATAGCACGTAAAATTTATAATTAATACTATCCACTGTGTTTCGATACAAATTAAATACATTACGTAACTTTGCCCACTTCCTTTTACCCTTCTTTCTCAGGGTTTCTCTTACCTAGCAAGATTTAGCATCCAAGCTCTTCTGATTGAAAGACTCAAACCACAGTCTCTATCAGTTGTCCCATTAATTCCAACCCATAATATCTGTCTTCATTTAAACACTTGAGAAATATATAGATATAGATGATAGATTAGATAGATACATAGATAGATAGATGATAGATTAGACAGAGAGATTAGACTAGATTAGATTCGATTCGATTCGATTAGATTAGATTAGATCTCATGCCTTGAAGAAAGTGAAGGGTCAACTCAATCTACATTGAGTATAACCATTCACTGAGGAATTAATTATTAAAGTGGTAGATGAGTGGATGGAATCACTAGGAACCTAGTGCTGAAGAGAGTGACACCACCTTATCAATGGTGTTAACATAGCAAAAAGCACAACCCCTTGAATCTTGGGGGCCAAGTTTTAGAATTGGACTGCTTTCCCTTACCTCTATTAATTAGTCCTGTTTAGGGATAGCCAAACACAATTTTTTAAAGGCATTTTATTTAAGCATTCAAGAATCTTGTTAAAGAGAGTCATAATATTTCCTGGATAAAAAAATGAAATAAGTCTTCCAAAATAACATTTTGATGAATTGAGTGTAAATGAATTAGAAACACACGGATTAAATTTCCCTTGAAATACACATGGGTTTCTAAATTAAGGGGAATTAACTTCTCCAAATGTGTTTTCAATTTTGCCTGACCTCAAAAGTTTGATGCATGGTTTGAAACGGTTGGCCTGATGCCAGTTTTGCCTACCCTTACCATGGCTTTACCTGGGAAACCATTTTATTTTCAGATCTTCCTGGCCTTCTGATGCCTTAATAATATCACCAATCTGATGCGTAGGGCCTAGCCCATTGCAATAAATATTATAATGGTGAAAAATTGCAGTTTTTAAAATGACCTCCAAGCCTAATCATTGGCTCTTTGATTTCATCCAGCTTTGGGTGGTATATAAAATTCCAACACAAATAACGATTTTATGAAGCCTCTGAAAATGTTTTTGATCAATGGTAAAAAAAAAAAAAATGATTCACATTCTCTTAAGAAAGATATTAGAAATAATAAAGATTTCATTTTAGAAGACATTTATTGAAAAAGCAGTTGGATTTTGATATGTTTGAAAACATCTCATCACTTTTTTCACTCAATACCTTTAAAATACTTGCATCATGATTACCAGGTAGATGTTAACTTGTTTTTTGTACCTGATAGAAAACTTAAAGCATAAATGAGCTTTCCAGCAAGTCACTGGGAGGAAGCATTATGATACCCCCGCTTCTTTGTCTTTAAAGGTTGTTTTCTAGATCACCAGCAGCAGACAATCCTGCGCCATGTATATCTCGTAAGCATTGGCTTTGGTGAAGAGCTTACCACTGGAACAACTCTGAGTTCCAGAAAGGTCATCTGACCTTGGGTTCATGGCCGCTCCTACCTTGTTGTCTCCTCTATCAAGACAGAAAACGGCAATAATCATGTGGCAGCGGCAACAAATCTTAGCTCAGCATATCTGGGGCTAGAGAACAGGAAGAGAGGGGTCTTGGATGCTGATAATGGTGTAAGGAAGTGAAAGAGGAAAGATAGGACAGTCAGTGGTCAACTGAGCTGAATCCCATGCTGAAACTCTGGGAAGTGTTTGAAATTTAGTCTCTCTCCAGGTGAGGGAGCTGAGGTATGTATACCTCAGCACCTTTCTGTCATGACTGAGGCTGCTGTGAGTGGGAACAGGAGTGGAGCTGCTACATCCCAGCACTTCCAGCTTGCCATATCTGGATCTGGCAATGAGAGAAAGCTCCAGACGAAGCAAAGAGCTGCTGGCAGTTTCAGATTGCAACTGAGTGCACTAAAAAGGTCAATGCTGACAGGTTACCATGAGGCCCTTGGCAGTGTTTGCTACAGGAGGCTTTGAGAGATTGATACATCACTGATGTCCAGGCTTTTCTTCAGAGACCTCCAGACACCCTCAACTTTGTGAAGGCAGTCAGAGAAACAGAGAAACCATGTAACTCTTCTATTCCTAGTAATCTTATCTCTTGTGTATTGGTAAAGAGACATCACTGTTGTCCATTCAAATTTTTCTGAATAAACAGACATTGTTTTTCTGGTTCCATTGTGAATGGATTACTCAAAGGATAGTGGCTCTGACTTTGCCAGCAGTTGCAAGACCTCACCGTAGGCTGGTTCCTAAATTACACTCTACGTTCCATCAGCCCCACCCTTTACCCCAATTTGCACTAATATGTATGTTGCAGAGGTGGCAGTGTTACAGTGTGGTCCTGGTTTCAGGTTGACCTTCAGGGATGTGGCCCATCACCTCAGCTCCCTCATCTGGAGAGAGAACAAATTTCAAACACTTCCCAGAGTTTCAGCATGGGATTCTGCTCAGTTGACCATGTTGGCATGTCTTGACTTAGCTTAAAGTCCCAGTCTAGACAGCAGGCTCAGTGGAAAACACAAACTGTTTTAGGAGTACACACAAAGTAGGGGGCCAAATCAGCTAAATATTCATGAGACCAGCTTTAAGAGCAGAAGTATTTTATTGGGATAGGCCAGGAAAAAAAAAAAAAAAAAAAAGGTAGGGCCTTTTTACATTTTTCTCATCTCCGAGTCTCACGTCACTCTGTGATGTGGCACATGGCTGACACTTGTCCATGACCTCTCCTGGACCACACCTCAGTTTGACTGCACAGGCTTACATATGCCAAGAAAACCTTATAAATTAGAAACAGAAGCTAAATAACCGCAGAAAGAGTTGAGAGAAAACTGCCCTCCACTTGTCCCTGCCTCCTGTCTCTGGGCTTCCAGAGGCCTTAAACTAAAGAAGAAGACAACCAATGAGTCAGATACAGACAAGTGCAGGAAAAAAATCAGATATTTTGTACAAAAAGAGTAAGAGACAAAGAAGTTACTCACGATCATGATTGGTCCCTTGTTTGCAAATTCTTTAGGGCAGTGGTCCTGACCCAGCAGCCTAAGCCTCATCTGGGGGCTTCTTCAAAATGCACATTCTTGGGTTCCAGCCCAGACCTACTGAGCAGAAACTCTGGGGACGAAGCACAGGAATCTGAGTGCTAACAAGCCCCCCAGGAGATCTCGTGCCCGATGAGGCTTGAGAATCACTGCTTCAATGAGAGAACACAAGAGATCAAATAAAATCATAGCTAAATATTGTAACTAGTGATATAATTACATAAATTAACAAGTAAAGTTCAGCTACAGTATCGCAACGGTCCTTCTAAATTCATTCCTTTGCTTTCAAAGATCTGAGTTATATTCAGGTAATACAAACCAGATATGGCTCAACCCAGATGGACCAAATTAATCCCCCAGAAGCTTAGGCAGGGCTTATCCTCGAGGAGTCAGCCACAGTCACCCATTATTATACCACTGGGGCCTGAGTAACAGTGCTCCCCATTTCAGGATAAGCACACACAGCTTTCTTGTAATATTTTCAAATGGGAAATTGGTGCCCAGAAGAAATCTTTCCTCAGTAACTGAATGGAATTTTATTATGACAAGCCTGAATGAAGATTACACATTGATGGGCAATACCTAGTTCAGTGGAAACTTCTGAAAGCAGGGATACCACCCGCCTTTTACAGACTGCTTCCTCACCTTGTTCCAGGTTAATCAATTATTGATGCCATTATGATTTGTGTGGAAAACTACAAAGGCACAAAGGGGAAGTCCCCAGTCTCTGAAATGGTATGGCTAATATACAGCTTTTCAAAATGCAATTCACTGCATGATACTATAGTGACAGATACATACCACTATATATTTGCCCAGACCCATAGAATGTACAACACCAAACTGTGGGTGATTGGTGACAATGAGATGTCAATGTAAGCTCATCAACTACAACAAATAAACTACCCAGGTCAGGGATGTCGATAAGGCAGAGGCTATGCATGCATGGGAGCAGAGTGTGTGGGAAATCTCTGTACCTTTCTTTCAATTTTGCTGTGAACTAAAACTCTAAAAAAAATGCTTTTTTAACAATGCAATATGCAAATTAATCCATGGGAGATCCCACTACAGTGTAGATTCTGATTCAGTAGGTCTGGGATGGGTCTTGAAGTTCTGTGTTCGTAACCAGCTCTCAGGGGTGCTGATGCTGCTGATCCAGAGTGCACTTTGAGTATCAAGGATCTAATAGAACTGTCAAGCTGGTGCTGACACAGACTTCTTCATTCTTCATCCTTGAATAAAATATAATAAAATATGTGGCTCTTAGAAACTTGAAAGTGAATGGTTTAAATAATATAAGCCAATCACATGGTGCCTCCTTGGAGTTCCAGCTACTCACGAGGCTGAGGTGAGAGGATTGCTTGAGCCCAGGAGCTTGAGGCTGTAGTACGCTATGATCATGCCTATGAATAACCACTGCACTCCAGCCTGAGCAACATAGCAAAACACCATCTTTATAAAAAACAAACATATATATATAATATATGTTTACATATATATGTATGCATGTTTTAATTCATATATGTTTGTTTTTATAGAGATATAGAGAGAGAATTTGTATATATATTCACAGATACATATACATATATGTATATATGTATGTATATATGTACACATATGTGTGTATTAGATTGGTGCAAAAGTAATTGCAAAAAAGTATGTCCATATATATATATATATGCCTGATGATTGAAAATAAGAGGCCTTCTTGGCAGCGTAATCTCCATTTGCTGCCTCCCTTGGGCTTGCCTTATTTGTTATTTATGACAGGACAATGTCAAGGCAAGTTCTATGAATGTGCTTCTCTCAAATTTGTTTTGTTTTGTTTTTGTTTTGTTTTGTTTTTTTGAGACAGAGTCTCACTCTCTCTTCCAGGCTGAAGTGCAGTGGCATGATCTTGGCTCACCACAATCTCTGCCTCCCAGGTTCAAGCGATTCTCCTACCTCAGTCTCCCAAGTAGCTGGGATTACAGGCACGTGCCATCACACTCAGCTAATTTTGTATTTTTTAGTAGAGATGGGGTTTCTCCACGCTGGTCAGGCTGGTCTCGAACTCCTGACCTCAGGTGATCTGCCCGCCTCAGCCTCCTAAAGCGCTGGGATTACAGGCATGGGCCACTGCACCCGGACACAAATTCACTTTTATATCTTACTTATAAGATATAAACTCTTTTATCAAATTATGCTATCAAAGCTCTTTATTTGTTAATACCTTTTTTATGAAGCTTTGTCAAATTTTAAGAATCCCAAAAGTTTTTCCATTTCATAATGTACTCAATCAAAATTTTGTTTTTAACCTTTTAATGTTAGCTTGCTTTCTGAAATAAAGTCCAGACTGTACTCCTCCCTCCCTCCTCTCAGTCTACCCCCAAGCCCTCCTGCATCCACATAGAGTCTGTGGCCATAAAACTTGAACTATGGAGTTACACTGGCCTCGTTTCTGGTCTCATCTTTCTTTTAAATGGCTGCAGTATCTTCAGAAAATTTGCTGAACTTCACTACTGGCCCTCTACTTGCTCCTCTGAACAATGAAGATAATGCTAGTTCCTAAGCACACATAGGTAAGGCAATTAGCACAAGCCAGGTACCTGGTAAGTACCCAATAAATTTAATGTTACTGTTATCAACCACCATTTCATTATACACAAGAAAAGGACGACTACTCTTTAGCCATGGAGCAGGTTGTTTCCAACTATATCAGGATGACAGAACTTTGTGATGGAAGAGGACATGGTAAGTAATCACAAAAATGTCTGCCCAAGAGACTACCGCCCTTGGTATGGATTATGTCTGTTTAGCACAGTCATCTGTTATCTTTTCTCCTTCTTTCTGCACTGCAAGGCTGCTGATAAATTCACCAGATTCACTCAGGGATTGTCAGCTAGAGCTCAGGAAACTACTAATTTATCAGTAGTTACTAATTTATCAGTGGATACTTCGAAATGGATGTGAGCACATGTATAAGGAAGAGCTAAGTTTATAAACAGGTCATCTTGTAAATGTTAACATTTGCAATTGAGGTTATAGTTCCCTTTACTCATCATTCATTATAAGAACAGTTAAAATGTTTATTTCTCTTATCTGTGGCTATTTATCGAGGTTATTTATATCAATAGTATAATCCCCAACCAGAAAGATGGGCCCGCACACACGCGGTTTTGGCTCTCACATTATGATTGATAACCTTCAAAATGTTTTGTGTAATAATTTCACAACAGCTCAACTGAGAAAAAATTTTCATTTGCATTGTTCATGAACAAATTATTTGCCAAATGTGGGAGTAAAAATGGATCCAAAACTTTTTGAAAAACTAAACTGTTTGTCAGTATTAATTAAAGCAAAACATGCACTTACCCTATATCTCAACACAACAAAATATGTGTGTTCTAACAAAAAACACACATAAGAGGACTTATGTCAACATTATTTGAAATGACTGCAAACTAGAAAATACCCTAAAGTTGATCAATAGTAAAATGAATAAAGATATTGTGCTGTAGTAATAAAATTGAATACTATGCAGCCATGAGCATGAATGAACTCCAACTACCTGTAACAAAGTGGATTAAACTCACATCCTGTGGGGTAAGAAGAGCCTTATACAAAGGATATATACTATATAAATAGCAAAGCGAATTCAGGTATTAGAAATCAGGATAGTGGTTATTATTTGGAGGACTCTGTGTGGAAGGCAACAGGGGTGAGGGTGCTTCTGGGGGCTGATGAGATTTTGTCTCTCAATTTAGGTGCTGGTTATGCAAGAATATTTAACTTGTGAAAATGCACTGAGCTGTAAAATAGTGATTTGTGCACTTTTCCTTTAAAAATTCTATTTAAAAATTTCACTGATGGGCCTCTGGTATCATGGCCCCCGGGTTAACCTGGTTTCCTCTGTTTACTGCACTATTTGACTGACCCAGCCACAGAGCATTACTCACCAGCCTTCATGGGTGTCAGCACTGTGGTCTTGACCTTTGACTATCTTCCATCCCCACCTAATAAGCTACCAGAAGTGTCAAAGCAGCAACCCAACAAAGAAATAAGCGTGTAGTCTTTTTGGTATTAGAAAACGCTATAGGAGTAAAACTACTGCAAGCTTTATAAATGATTTAATAGCTTTACAATAGTTTTTTTGTTTTGTTTTGTTTTGTTTTGTTTTTGTTTTTGTCTACTCTGCAGTTTTCATCACCATTTTTCTGTTGGTGTAGTGCAGACAGGATGAAATTCATGCAGCTGTCAGTCAAACACTAGTCAGACACAACTGATGGGGCATCACAAGTGGTAAAATCCACATCCCTGGACAGCAGAGGGAAAAATGGTGGCTAGGAGGCAGGACTAAATTGCAGCTCCCTAAATTGCAGAACAGAGTGTGGAGACTCATATCATGAAGTTTTGCTCCAAGAACTACTGCAGGAATATACCAGGAAAGCCAAGAAAATCCACAAACCCTCTGAAGAAAGCAGATTACTTCTGCAGGACCTGAGAGACAGCCCAAATACTGTGAGTGCCCAAACTGTGAAAGTGGGAAAGGGGGATTGTCCACCCCCAAACACACACCCTCACTGGGAAACCTGAAGGGCCAAATCACAGGCGAAGGATTTGACCTTACCTGGAGCTGAGACAATTTAGAGAGCTGAGCAAAACACAGGGGTAGAGGAAGCAGCAGGAAAATCCCTGTGGGCTCTCTGGGTCCCCAGGGAAGCCATTTCTGACTTGTCTCATAGGGGTGCTTGGGGAGGGCTACCAGGGGAACTTGGAAAAGACCACAGGGAGAAGGAAACCTCTAGACAAACTTGGTAATAATTCCAACCGAACATGAAGTTTCCTGACCAGAACTCAGGGGAGGGCGTGAATCTTGTGTGCAGACATAACAGACAGGGAGGTGCAAAAGCCTTGCCTGCTTTCTCAGCTGGGAGGCTGAGTTCTCAGCACTGCTTACCCACTGCCTGGAAACAAACTCGGTGCTTTTGGCAGGGGCACAGTGGGAGTGAGACTGGCCTTTTGGGTTGCATGGGAGCTGGATGAGACCTATAACTGCTAGCTTTCCCCCACTTCCCTGACAACCTGCATGACAGAGAAGAGGTAGCCATATCCTCGTGATAACATAACTCCATTGATCTAGGAACCACAACCCCATTCCCCACAGCAGCCACAGCAAGCCCCACCCAAGGAGAGTCTGAGCTCAGACTCACCTAACGCTACACCAACCTGATGGTCCTTCCCTACCTACCCCTGGTAGCTGAAGACAAAGGTCATATTCTCTTGGGAATTCTAGGGCCTTGCCTACTGCCTGATCTTCCCTATACTGCCACAGCTGACACTCTCTTGAAAGTGTCATCTCCTGGCAGGAGGCCAACCAGCACAAAACTAGTGCATTAAACAACTACAACTAAGGACCCTTACAGAGTCCGTTTCACTCCCCTGCCTCCTCTATTGGAGAAGGTGCTGGAAATCATGGCTGAGACCTGAAGATGGTTCACATAACAGGACTCTGTGCAGACAACACCCGGCACCAGCCCAAAGCCTGGTAGCCACGTGGGGTGTCTAGATCCAGAAGAGAAATAACAATCACTATAGTCAGCTCTCAGGAAGCCACATCCCTAGGAAAAGGGGGAGAGTGCTATATCAAGGGAGCACTCCGTGGAACAAAAGAATCTGAACAGCAGCCTTGAGCCCCAGATCTTTCCTCACACATAGTCTACCCAAATAAGAAGGAACCAGGAGAACAATTATGGTAATATGACAAAACAAGGTTCTTTAACATCCCCCAAAAATCACACTATCTCACCAACAATGGATCCAAACCAAGAAGAAATTCCTGAATGGCCAGAAAAAGAATTCAGAAAGTCAATTATTAAGCTAATCAGGAAGGCACCAGAGAAAGGTGAAGTCCAACTTAAGAAAATTTTTAAGAATGATACAAGATATGAGGGGGAAAATCTTCAGTGAAATAGATAGCATAAATTTTAAAAATCACAAATTAAGGAAATAAAGGACACATTTAGAGAAATGTAAAATGTACTGGAAAGTCTTAGCAATAGAAATGAACAAGCAGCAGAAAGAATTTCAGAGCTCAAAGACAAGGTTTTCAAAATAACCCAATCCAACAAAGACAAACAAAAAATAATTTTAAAAAAATGAACAAAGGCTCCAAGAAGTTTGGCGTCATGTTAAATAACCAAGCAATAATAATTGGCATTCCTGAGACAGAAGAGAAATCCAAAAGTTTGGAAAACACATTTGGGGAAATCAGCAAAGAAATCTTCCCTGGTCTTGCTAGAGATCTAGACACCCAAATACAAGAAGCTCAATGAAAACCTGGGAAATTCATCACAAAATAATCATTTTCTAGGCACATAGTCATCAAGTTTTCTAAAGTCGAGACAAAGAAAAGAATCTTAAGAGCTGTGAGACAAAAGCACCAGGTAACCTATAAAAGAGAATCTATCAGGTTAACAGCAGATTTCTCAACAGAAACCCTACAAACTAAAAAGTATTTGGACCCTACCTTCAGCCTCCTTAAACAAAACAATTATTAGCCAAGAATTTCATATCCAGCAAAACTAAGTTTTATAAATAAAGGAAAGACACAGTCTTTTCCAGACAAACAAATGCAGAGAAAATTCACTACTACCAAACCAGCACTACAGGAACTGCTAAAAGGAGTTCTAAATCTTGAAACAAATCCTGGAAACACATCAAAACAGAACCTCTTTAAAGCATGAATCACACAACACCTATAAAACAAAAATACTATAAATAAATAACCCAAGGTATTCGGGCAACAAATAGCTGAATGAATGGAATAGTACCTCACATCTCAATACTAACGTTGAATGTAAATGGCCTAAATACTCCACTTAAAAGATACAGAATGGCAGAATGAATAAGAATTTACCAACCAAGTGTCTACTGCCTTCAAGAGACTCACCTAACACATAAGGACTCACATAAACTTAAGGTAAAGGGTTGAAAAAAGACATTCCATGCAAATGGACACCAAAAGCAAGCAGGAGTAGCTATTCTTACATCAGACAAAACAAACTTTAAAGCAACAGCAGTTAAAAAAGACAAAAAGAGACATTATATATTGATAAAAAGCCTTGCCCAACAGGAAAATATCACAATCCTAAACTTATATGCACCTAACACTGGAGCTTGCAAATTTATGAAACAATTATTAATAGGCCTAAGAAATGAGATAGACAGAAACACAACAACAGTGGGGGACTTCCATACTCCACTGACAGCACTAGACAGGTCATCAAGACAAAAAGTCAGCAAAGAAACAATGGATTTAAACTATACCCTAGAACAAATGGACTTCAGAGATATATACAGAACATTCTACCCAACAACTGCAGCATATACATTCTATTCGTCAGTATATGGAACTTTCTCCAAGATAGACCATATGATAGGCCACAAAACAAGTCTCAATAAATTTAAGAATATTGAAATTATATCAAATACTCTCTCAGACCACAGTGGAATAAAATTGAAAGTTAACTCCCAAAGGAACCCTCAAAACCATACAAATACATGGTAATTAAATAACCTGCTCCTGAATGATCCTTGGGTCAACAATGAAATCAGGATGGAAATTTTAAAATTCTTTGAACTGAACAATAATAATGACACAACCTATTGAAACCTCTAGGACACAGCAAAGGGTGATGCTAAAGGTATAGTTCATAGCCTTAAACACCTATATCAAAAAGTCTGAAAGAGCACAAATAGACAATCTAAGGTCACACCTCGAGGGACTAGAGAAACAAGAACAAATCAACCCCAGCAGAAGAAAATAAATTACCAGGATCAGATCAGAACTAAATAAAATTGAAACAAAAAAAATACAAAAGATAAATGAAACAAAAACCTGGTTCTTTGAAAAGATAAATAAAATTGATAGACCATTGGCAAGATTAACCAAGAAAAGAACAGAGAAGATCCAAATAAGCTCAACTAGAAATGAAATGGGAGATATTACTGCTGACACCAATGAAATACAAAAGATCATTCAAGGCTACTATGAATACCTTTACATGCATAAACTAGAAAACCTAGAAGAGATAGATAAATTCCTAAGAATACACAACTCTCCTAGCTTAAATCAGAAAGAATTAGAAACCCTGAACAGACTAATAACTAGCAGCGAGATTGAAATAGTAGTGAAAAAAATTACCAGCAAAAATGTCCAGGACCAGACAGCTTCACAGCTTAATTCTATCAGACATTCAAAGAAGAGTTGGAGCCTATCCTATTGACACTATTCCACAAGATAGAGAAAGAGGGAATCCTCCCTAAATCATTCCATGAAGTCAGTATCACCTTAATATCAAAACCAGGAAAGGACATAACAAAGAAAGAAAACTTCAAACCAAATATCCCTGATGAACATAGATGCTTAACGAAATACTAACTGACCAAATCCAACAGCCTATCAAGAGGATAATCCACCATAATCAAGTGGGTTTCATAGTAGGGATGCAGGGATGGTTTAACCTAAGTGAAGTAACTCAGGAATGGAAAACCAAACATCATATGTTCTCACTCATAAGTGGGAGCTAAGCTATGAGGATGCAAAAGCATAAGAATGATACGATGGACTTTGAGGAAAAGGTGGGGGGTTGCTGAGTGATAAAAGACGACAAATCGTGTTCAGTGTATACTTCTCGAGGGCTGGGTGCACCAAAATCTCACAAATCACCAGTAAAGAACTTACTCATGTAACCAAATGCCACCTGTTCCCCAAAAATTGTGGAAATAAAAAATTTTTAAAAATTGACAGCAGACATAAAAAGAAAAAAATCAACACCCTTGGCAAAGTTCTATCCGATTTCTACTAATTTTTGTTGTTGCTGCTATTGTTGCTATTGCTGCTGCTACTCAAGCACCTTTGAAACAGAAACACAAGTTTCTTTTAGCACATCCTTTTGGCAAGATCTGAAGCAAGACCGTCTGACATGCACAGCTTTTGTGAGCAGTGACAAAGGTCTCTCTCATCCAAATGCTTTTTTTCTTAACATTTTGTTTTCTAGGTGTTCTGTAGCATCCAACCCAGACAGCATAGGACATCCTTATCTTAGGCAAGACAACAGTCTTCCTCCAGCATCTATCACGGGATTCTGCTCTTTCTCTTTTCCTCCATCTTTGTCATTGTGTTTCATTTCCCTCAAGCTTATAACAGTCTCTAACTGCCCTTCATCATTACATCCATGAATGGCAGCTAAAATTCGTGGACATAGTCTAATGTGGCAGAATGAAAGAGGAAAGGTGAGAAAACTTAAATATGAATCCATGACTGTGTACATCATAATCAACAGTCATTACAGTGGCAGGCATTTTCACCTATGCTATTTGAAATCAAATAGAAGACACTGTTTAGGGGATACAGGTCTATAATTTACCATTAAATCATCATTCTGTAAATAAAATATATTTATCTTCCATTAGCACTGGTTTTATCAAAATGTTTTTTCTATGCCATTCAGCCAATACATTCTGATGTCGGCTGCCAAACACTCTTACAAAAAATATCTGGAAGTAGACATTCTTACTAAAATTATTATTATATATTCAACAAGTATTTATGAAGTACCTAGTATGTATCAAGCACAATCCCCTGTAAATACAACAAGGAAAAGTAAACACACACACGCACAAACACACATTATCACAAGATTCCAACACGTGGCCTATAGGAATAACCTGAAGCCCTCTTTCTGAGAAAGTTACATTTTGGACTAAATTTGTAAATCAGCAGGGAAACTCATGGGCCATCAGTCTAGCCAGCTGGCCCAGGCAGAACAATTCTGGCAATCAGATTGGACCCAGATAGTACAATCAGGCACCTAGCATCTGTTGCCCTAAGTCTTGAAACAAAAGGAGGCTGCCCCAAAATGCCATGAAGTCTTTTGGATCTTATGATTGCCAAAGTCAGAAACATACACTGCTCAGAAGTGAAGAGAATTTGAGTTGCAGAAGCACTTGACTAGAGAAAAAACATCAATCAATTAATCTGTGGAACCCTTCCTCGGATAGAATGAGATAACATGAGCATCCATTTTCTTGCTTTCTTTGTGGTCAAAGCACTGCTTGTAGAGGTGTAAGTCTTCACAACAGTTGTGGGCAGCTGAGGAACATTTTGCAAGTGTTAAAAAACAATCACATGACCCTTAAAGTTGTACATCCAAAAGAATGCTATTAGATCGGCCTTGTATTAGATGCTAGAATTGTGACTACTTACTGTTTACAAAAATATCTTCAAAGGAACTGACTATATTTTTATAAAATTAAATTTTAAATGTCAGCTTTATTTAAAGAGTTTATAAGATTGTACAGGGCAAATCTATGATAATGGTGCTGACATGATTGGTAAAGAAAAAGATGTGAGGCCATAAATTTGGCTGAAAACCAGAAGCATTCCTTGAGCCCCGCATGGCACATGTTTTGAATTTGTTACTATGAGATATGGCCTCAGCTGGGCCAATAGCAATGACAGTCTTTGGAATGATTCAAAATTGTATATGACATTTTCTGGACTTGCCCCCAAATGAAACATCTTGATGAAACACTATCAATTCTGACTTTACGACTTTTCTTGGTCACACGGGGAATGCTGGCTGAATGCTGATAAAGAAATCAGATTTAATTTAGACAAGATACAAAATGTATCAGAAGAGTTAAGCAAAATGTTAAGATGCTCAAACAAATAGTGAATCATACTCTTTGGAAGAAAATCAAATTAATTTTGAATTTGCACTATTCACATTATTTTGTGGGGATCACGGTTGCTATTAATGTTAGCAATAGCTTTCGGAAACAGATCCAAGTTTGGCTATTTTACTCTATAAAGGAGTAATTTTTTAACTTTAGATAAAATGTGAGTTTTTTTTTAAAAAATCAAAAGTGCATGTGAACTATGAAACTGTAAAGAAATCTTCCAGGAAAAAAAAAAAAGAAATTAGAATAACACAAATCATTTATATTACAAAGGGGAAAATTCAAATACATATAATTCCAAAATAAATACAGAGAATATTTTATGGATACTATAGTGCTGCCTGAAGAGAGATTTAAATAAATTAAACAAGAGATGACATTTTTAGTTTTCTTGATAATATCCTAGCACAAAAAAATGTGAAAGAAGAATCCAAGAACTCTGTATCTTCCCTTCATGGATCCTGATATTACTATAAAAGAAGTGATAATTTTTATGTGTCATAACAATTTCTATAATACAATTAAAATATTTTTATAATTTCTATGATAATAGCATATCAGGTATGACAGAATTACAACATTTGAACATGACATGAAAATTTCACCCTTCATTTCTCTTCTAAATTTCACTGAAAGAATTGTATTGAAAATTCATTTGCCTGGCCTTAGCAGAGGAAAATCTCTCAAAATTGAAATTAATTTTAGGAGCCTGTTGAAGAACAGCGACTGGAGCGAGTTAACCAAATTAGCATCATTTTCTGTAAAACACAAATGATATAAAAATCTTGACTCTTAAAAAATAGAATTTCTGATTTTGCTGAAATGAAGGCAAAAAAATTTTAGGAAAAATAATAATTTATGAATTGTACATGTGTTATTCTAAATATCAAATATGAAAACATATGATATCAGGCTGGGTACAGTGGCTCACACCTGTAATCCCAGCACTTTGGGAGGCCGAGGCAAGCTGATCACTTGAGGTCAGGAGTTCAAGACCAGCCTGGCCAACATGGTCAAACTATGTCTCTACCAAAAATACAAAAATTAGCCAGGTGTGGTGGCAGGCACCTGTAATCCCAGCTACTCAGGAGGCTGAGTCAGGAGAATCACTTGAACCAGGGAGGCGGAGGTTGCAGTGAGCCAAGATCATACCACTGCACTCCAGCCCAGGCAACACAGCAAGACTCCGTCAAAAAAAAAAAAAAAATCAAAGAAACATATGATATCAAATATCAAAACATATCTATAAATGTGTTTTGATATTCTAAACATCACTGGTATTTGCACAATAATAATTAAATTCAGTCATATTTGATATTTTGCTGATTTTCCATCACATAAAAATCTAAGTTTGCACATATTTTTCTATTTTGTCATGATGAAGATAGAATATCTGTCAATGTAGAAGAATAGAATCTGTTTTATTTAACAGCTCACCAACTTGATTTACAAGTTTTAAATATTGTGCCCATGGGATGTGGGCCTTCCCAGGCCTCACACATGTCAGGGGTGTGACTGGAGAACATCTACATACAGGACATAAAGTTCTTATAACTGGGACATTAATTCTTCACATTAGAGATGTAAGAAATAGCAAAGCAAGTATCTAGATGGATCCATGAACACATGGGCACTGAGGTGAAAGGCAAAGTAATAATCCTGTTTGAAAATCATAGAGAGTAGAGATGGTCTGGGAAAATTCTTCATTAGTCCACATCAGTCTTAGAAACAGCCCACCTGTCCAGACCCTGATTAGTTTCTGAATTCCAGGTTTTCAATGCCCTTGTGCTGTCCCCACCTGCCCAGGCTCCCATTGGTGACATCCTCATGCCACAGCCTTCCTGGGCCCTTCCATGTTCCATATCCTCTCTCCTCCCTCTGCTGTCAGAATGTGCTTGTCTGTCCAATTTCCTCAGACCCTCAGAGCTTCTGGATGTGGAGTTTACTCCTTAATGGATAGGAAAGGTCTCCTCTCTGCATTTACCGACCCAGATAACCCTCCCTTACCATGATCAGTTGGGATATTATTCGTTTTACAGAGCCCTTAACACAAAGGAGTGATTAGTGCAGGGCATTTCAGGTGCTCCAAGGCACAGCTTTTCAGAGCTCCTGAGTGTCCCTTGAGTGGCACGTTAAGATGGGGCAGTTAACCTGCTTCCTATTACTTTAGGTGCCTTTTGATTAGAAAGTAGAGATAAGATGAGCAAAAACCCCAAATCAGAACAAATCTCGCACCCTGGAATTATACATCTGGTGCACATTTGGGGAGCATGGAGAGAAAGCAGAGAAGGAAAACTGAGAGAGAAAAACAGGCCCTCCAGAAGCCCAGTGTCCTGGTGGCCCAACCTTGCTTATCTGATCTTCTGCTGTTTCTTTTCCCAGAAACCAACTGCCCTTTCGTCAAGAACTTTTGAAACAATTAGATTCAAAACTGGCACCATGCAAGGTTTAAGATTGGTTAAAAAACTTCAAAACCCATGAAACTGGACTGAGTTCTGAACTTTACAAAACACAGTCCACCAGAAAGTTCCTTTGACTTAATTGCCAAGTATGCTGAGTTGTAGGAGAGCTCCTGGTCATTGTTTTACATCAAAAATCAGGTAACTTTTGTTGTTTGGAATAACGAAGTCCCAATTCATTTCACGCTTTATATTTCACCCCATTCTATAGATGAGATTTCTTTTTTCTTAGTTTTTCGATCCTGGCTTTCAGGACACTTACATTCTCAGAGCTCATTTCAAACATGAAGGGAAGCAGTTATGAAATCTATACTAATCCTAGCAGTGTAATTCCAACCCACGAACATGGTTCTTATTATCAATCTAAAATCACTGGCGAACATCAGTGTCACTGGAATAAAAAATAACTTGGACTAAAAATGATTATTAAGAAAAGCAAAACTCTTTGCTAGTAAGGCTGTAGCCAGAAAGATCATGATTTCCCTTTGTTTCTGGATCAAACAGCCCAGATAACAGTATGTGAACATGTTTTGAAATGCTTTGCAAGTTGTATAATTTCCTGCAGCTGCCTTGCATGTTGATGGTAATGAATTTAGAACAAATTTCTCGTATATGACCTCTGTATAGTATTGACTTGAGGTGGTAAGTTATCTTAGTCTGAAAACACTCCCATCCAAAGAAACACCATACTGTGAGCATTTATACAAACCAATAAGTGTGTGTCCCATGAGTTATGCATTGGCAAAGTTCAAAGGCTTTGGAGCAGGATATTGAGCTGTGTTTCCCTTTATTCAGGTTGTGACTGGAAGTAATTCTTAGGGAATACTCACTATTTTGTCCAACAAAAAGGAAATGCATCAAAATCCTGCAAGCTCAAGGTGGGATGTGAATATTTGCATTCCAATGTCCAATAGCATTGCCAAGCACACTAATTGTGAGACTGAGGTTAGCTTTGAAATGGTCACCAGCCAATATAGAAGTTCCTTTCTCACAGAAAAGCTGAGATGAACTTATTTTCAGGAAATTTTAAATCAACTCTTTAAGTATTGTGCATTCCAGGACAAACATTTTGCCTGAGGTCAGTTAAAGAGAAAGGCATGGAAAGGACTCCCCCAAGTCTACTTCTCAGAATGTCAGTCAGAAATGAAGCTGGAGACTGAAGAAGAGAGATCAGTGGGGGAAATGAAAAAAAAAAAAAAAGCGAACAGGATTGGCAATGACAGTGCTTAGGAGTCTAGGAGGGAGGTTTGGGAAGGGCATACTTCAAGGGTTAGAGGGTAAACCTACCATGGTTGGAAATTTCTGCCTAGAAAAGAAAGCTCTCACCTACATTGTGAACCTTTGAGCATATGATGCCCCCGTGTCCATCATACTTCCTTTTCTTAAAACCAATCTTTAGGCCAGGTGCCATGGCTTACACCTGTAATCCTACCACTTTGGGAGGCCACGGCAGGAGAATGACTTTAGGCCAGGAGTTCGAGACAAGCCTGGGCAACATAGAAAGGCTCTGTCTCTATAAAAACATTTAAAAATTGGCGAGGCATATGGGCACATGCCTGTAGTCCCAGTTACTCCAGAGGCTGAGGTGAGAGGCTCACTTGAAGCCAGGAGTTTGAGGCTGCAAGTGAGCCATGATAACACCACTGCACTCTAGCCTGATCACACCACTGCACTCGGTCTCTAGAATTTGCTGGCAAAAATATGCAGATGTCTTCACTATGCAGCGGAGACTTGAAGGAGACCTGTTCGTATACAGGCCCAGGATCCCTTCCCATCAGGGTTCCTACAACCCTCTCACTTAAATGCTGCCCAAGTTCCTCTAAACTCCAAGGCATCCAGACTCCTATGACTGAACCACACTTTGTGTGAAATAAATAAATAATGATCAAGGCCCTCACCTGCCCTTCTTGGCCTTCCATCCTGGGATGGAATGTGTTGGAATGTGCTCTGCCTCTTACCGCTCTGGGTCTCCTCCCTAAGATTCTCACCTTCCACAGCAGAGTGATTCTTTCCCATTCCTTCCCCCAGGTCCAGAAATCTGCTCCCTATTTTCTGGGCAAATTGCCTGCTGAGGATATGTCTGCAAATTGATGTTCTCTCTGTTATTAAATGGGGAGATTGCGGTGACATAAACGAGTTCCTGTTGCCAGGAGACCTTTGTGCCTCGTAGCCAACAAAATCATATTTGCAATTTCTCTCCTCATCATCTAATGATTCAGCTGAATCGTAAATGGCTTGCAGCATAATGGTGCAGTGCTTGGGGTCAGGATGGAATGGGGGGGTCATCTCTAAAGACAGAAGGCATGAGTTCAAATCTAGACTCCAATGTGTGTTAGCTTTGTGTAACATGAGTAACCACCTTCCCTCTAAGCCTGAGCTTTCTCGCCTGCAAAATAAAGATCATAATAGGTCCTTCCTTAGAAGGTCACTGTAGGGAATAAAATGAGTTAAAACACACGAAAGGCTTAGAGCAGTGCCTGGCATTCATATGCTCTCAGTAAATATTAACCATTATTGTTATCATCTGTCTTTGCTAAGTCCAGTGTGATCAAGGGATGTGGGGTGTGGCTCCCCAAAAGCAAGATTGGGAAATTAATGAGGGTAGTTAATTTGGGAGCCTGGCACAGAACATGCCTTCACTCAGTGGTGACTCTGGTTGTGATTAGCAAATCTCTCCCCTCATCATGTTACATTGTGTTAGAGCCTAACTGGGGAAATGACTGACTTTGACTCTCCAATTGAGACCTGCAGTGTCATCTTTATGCCTACTTCCACTGTACTTTTCAAACAGTGATCACCTAACTATATAAAAGGCAGGCTAAGAATGTACCTAGGGCACCCAAAAATAAGGGGCACCAAATTTTTTTTAAATGGAGGGGGAGATGGAAGAAAGTTTAATTTCAATTAGCGTATCCAAAAATTGGCAACTAGAAAATACAGAGAGAAGATACTTCAATTCCCCAAAGTGCACACATTGGCCATTGTTTCTTGGATTTGCATATGCCTTAGGGGCACTGATAGCTTTAGGAAGGTCTTGTGACTAATGCTACTGGTGGCTACACTTGTCCCCTTGCCCTTCCTTCCAAGATTCCTCACCTGACTTCCAGCCTCTGCCAGGACCTGCATTCATTCCATTCATTCCTTGCCTGAAGGCTTTGTAAGCATCAATTGGGATAACCCCACAGATGGGATAACCCCGAGGCCCACGGAGCTCCCTAAGTGGGTTGAGCTCCAGCCGCTCGCTGTTGTAAGCAGCTTCCTTAGGCACTTCCGATGGGCTCCCTTTTCTTTCTGGCTCACTTCCCAACTCCCCTGATGGAACTTTCTTCACAACTCAAATAAACTATTTGCACTCAAATTCTTATCACGGGGTTTGCTTCTGGGGGATTCAAAACTAAGACAAATTATCAGCCCACCCTGATCTTTGTGGACACCCTTTGCTCCATCTGCAGCCTTTTGGGTTAACGCCGGTGTCAGCCCTCTCTGGCTGAGAAAGCTAAACTCCACCACATTCATTTACTCCTGGCTGATGTTATCGGCCAGCTGCCTGCCAGGGGTGTTCACCACTCAGGGACACTTAGTTCACATTCCCCGGATGGCTCTTGGCCCTCCGATATTTACTTTCATTTCTATTTCAGACGCAACAAAGTCTTTGTACTGAGCCCAGGGGGCCAGGATGGACTGGTGGCATGCCCACAAGTGGTGCATCAGGAAGGATATACAGCGTGTGTATTTACAGGATCCACAGCCATTTAATTCAGTGCTTGCCTGTCACAGATTTGTCATCTTTAAATTAGCCGACTGGCAGTCACAGAGGCATGGGTGATGCCTGCTTTTAGTTAAGTTCAAGAGAGAAATGTAAGCACATCTGTTAAGAGTTCCTGTACCAATTTGTGGTGAAATTAAGTTCCCTTGGTAAGCCAGGTACCATGTCTCTCAGGACAATGTAACACATGTGAATACATATGCCTAACTATTTTGTATCTGAAATAACTGAACTGATTCAACAACTATTTATTTCCCCGTGGGATTCTTTGAAATTATGTACTCTCACTTTAATTCTAACATGAAATATCTTAAATAATTCACCTTTTTAAGGCCTTTTAGGTGTTTTTAACTTTAAAAAAAAACTACATTTCACTGGATGGGCTTGGCACTTTGAAGATATTTTCATAAAAACTAACATAGTGCTTCACAGAATGTTCCTCTAAGAAGCCCCTGTGAGGAAAGGAGAATAATTGCCCAACATTTTTGGTGTCCAGACTGAAGCTACCCACTCAGCCAAAAGATTGACATTGATTTGAGTCTAATGTCTCTTAAGGATACCTGCAAATTTCACTGTTTACTTCATTATACATTTCCCTATTCATGTTAATATAAAATTGTGTTTTGCATTACCTTTAAAGAAGTTGACATTCCAACATTCCATGGAACTTGCTAGAATCTGTTTCATCTCTAGAAACCTCAAGAGAGTTTTCAGGGATTACACACAAGCTGCCTAATCATGTTCTCTTTGTTTCTCTCTCTTTGGGGCTGGCACAGAATTTTTAAATGATTTAAATTAGATGATAACAATTGAGCAATTGGGAGCTTTTGTGTAAAAAGCTAGAATTTCTGTTTGGTTTTGTTTATCTTATTTTGTTTTGTTTGTTTTTTGGAAAATCAGAAGACTTACCTGGAATAGAATAAGTGTTATCTCCTTTTAATGGGCATTTGTTCTCTAGTTCACCACAGTCTCTACCATACCCTATTGCCACATAACTGTCTGTGATTCCTTAGAAACCACTGGGTTTGTAACCCCCAATTTACATCAGTCTTGGCATTCATTCAGCTGGCCAATTACAAAACACCCTGAATAGACAGTGCACAGAAGAACCCCTGTTCACTGCTCACCTTTTGATTTAGTATTTGATCAGTCTTAACTGATTGTTGATAATCTACTAACTCAGTGGTTTTATCTGAAATAACTGAATTGATTCAACAACTATTTATTTCCCCAGGAAATAGTTTCATAAAATATTTAAGATTAATTAAGGATAGTTAATTAATTAATAACTAAGAATAAGGGTAATAAATACAGATAAGGGATAATTAATAATATCCCAATTTTTTCTGCATGTCCCTAAAACTCTCAGTCTCACTTTTATGAAAACCTGTTCTGTTAGCTTTTTGTAAACTCTTACCTAGTATACCACAGGTTCTAAAACTCCTTGCCTCCCTCAAGTTCAATCACTGCCCCATGCTGAATACCAAATGAACAATTCTTCATAAAACACTATTTGAATATGGCATCATGACATTTTAGGACTTAGCCTATTTCTTTCCCCATCCCCTCTAGGACATAGCAGGCAGTAAATTGTATAGTGCTACTCAGAATGTGGTCTGCAGAACACCACCAGTTATGTTAACTGCCTGCTATTAATTTGCAACAAGGTAGGCAATTGAGCAGAAAATGCATTTAGAAATTTTCATAGCAATCTGACATTGTTGCAACATCCATGTGCATTATCAGTGTTTTCTTCCTTGAAATGAAGACAGATTTGTTTAGATGTTGCCAAACTTATGTGGTGATTAGCATGTGGTACAAACTGGAGGTAAGTCATATGCAGTAAGACTATGCATCAATCCAGGAGAGATCAGAAATTTTGAAAAACTAGCCCTTTACCACTTTGAGAAGCACTGAGTTAGTAGATTCTTAACAATCAGTAAAGACTGATCAAATACTAAATCAAAATATATTCACATGATAGCACAAATACAGTAAACATAGGGTTAGATATACTTGTGATATAACTTTGATAAAGATTTCCATCAAAAACAATTTCATTCCACATCATTTTAAGCCACTAGAATCCCAAACAATCTTCCATACAGAATTCTTTGAAATGACACATTTCTTCTGCACTTCCCAAAACTCCCAGTCCCACTTGTCACGGTACATGAAGAACTTGCCTGGAGAATTATGAAGGTCATCATGTCTTTGGGTTACATAATGAATTCCTCTAGTGTTTTCTAACTGGCATTAAGGCAACTAGTGTGGTTTTATGTGATTCCTTTCATTGCTAGAAAACAACTGGGATAATTTTTTTCATTTTCATTATTTATTGTTTAACCATTCTGACACTCCTTCTAATTCCTTATGCCTGGCAGTGAGCATCAGAGAAAGCCCTTATGGGTAACATGAATGGAGTCTGTGTTGTAAGATTCACAATAAAGCAACCGCTGCTTGTTCCAAGGTGGAGAAATTCCAAAGAATGGCCACAGCAGGGTGATGCATACAGGTTGGTAAGTGACATAGCCATGCTTGGGTTCCTAGATCTGATCTTCATATTCACACAGATAGATAATAAACAAATGCCTTTAACAACCCATCCAGGAAAAGATAAATGCATTCTGCAGAAGCTGTTTGTTAAGACTGCAGCAAATGTCCCTGGCCCCCAGCAGCAAAAATAGCAAATTGTGCTGGTCTTTCAGGGGCAGTGTTGAGTTTATACCAATCCATACACTCAGGCCTTTCTGACTGTTGTGAACAAGGACACACTTCTGCAGGCAGGGACAGGGATGTGGAAGGTACTTATGGCAAGGACTTTCACTCTGTGCACTACTGATGAGTCTATGGGGAAGTGAATCTGTGACATTTAACTGAATTAGAAGAATGGCCAAATCAGTCAGGCCAGCCCGCTGAGACTGAGGACACAGGGTGTGGAAAAACATGCTGGTGTTTAAAAATCAGCTACCTCTGCAGGTACAAGAGAGAGATGTGGGCAATAGTTCTTCTCCTAGACCAGCTATGAGACCAGTACTTTAGAAACATCAGTCACTAATCTAAAATCATCACAAATGCAACAATATTTCTGCCCTGTCAGCATCCTGATATAAGCCAAACATGTAGGTTGATTATAAATATTACATGTTTCAGAAATAATGCCTACTAATTTTTTAGCCACGAGACCACTTAGCCTTACAGCTATGTTTAAACACACATTTGAAAATGTGATGGTGACCACAGTTCAGTGTCATTACATTTCAGAGCTATAATAGCTGGCTGCGAAGAAGCACACATTTTTATCCATTTAATTTGATACTCTGACATATTTGGAAAGATTTTGTGAATAAGCAACTTCATTTCCAATAAATGAACTCCAAAATGTATATTTAAAGAAATTAAGAAAGTTGCATGATTTGCACAAGCAAGAATAGAACGGAAAATTTTTGTCCTGGTGTAGTAAATGTGTAAACTTGGTTACACTGAAACCATGAGGTGATGTCCCACTTAAGTGGCCTTTATTTGATTTTGCATTTCCCCCTTTTAGGGTACTTTTTTTTTTTTTTTTTTTTTTTTTGAGATGGAGTTTCACTCTTGTTGCCCAGGCTGGAGTGCAATGGTGCAATCTCAGCTCACTGCAACCTCCACCTTCCGAGTTCAATCGATTCTCCTGCCTCAGCCTGCTGAGTACCTGGGATTATAGGTGTGCACCACCACGCCTGGCTAATTTTGTATTTTTGGTAGAGATGGGATTTCTCCATATTGGTCAGGCTGGTCTCAAACTCCCAACCTCAGGTGATCCGCCCACCTTGGCCTCCCAAAGTGCTGCAATTACAGGCATAAGCCACTGTGCCCAGCCATAGGGTAATTTTCATCACACATTTATGTCTGCTGCTTCTATATCAATATGTCTCAGTCCATACTGGATTGCTATAACAGAATACCAGAACTGAGTGATTTATAAAGAAAATGGGTTTATTTAGCTTATGGTTCTGCAGAGTGGAAAGTTCAAGGGCAAAGCCCTGAATTCTGGTGAGGGTTTCCATGTTGCCTCTAATATGGCAGAGAAGGTCAAAAGGGAAACGGACACATGCTAAGAGAGAAAACCTGAGGACCGTGCTGCCTTTGTAACAACACACTCTTCCAGAATCTAATCCATTCCTGTAGGAACTTACCTAGTCTTGCGAGAGGGAGAAGTCACTACTGTGAGAATGACACCAATCCATCAATGAGGACAGAGCCCTCATGATCCAAACGCCTCCCATCAGGTTGCACCTTTCAACACTGCCACAGTAAGAAATCACATTTCAACATAAGTTTTGGTGAGAACAACCAAACCATACCCAAAGCATAGCATGGTGAGTATGAAATGACACATTTCTATTCAGCAGAAAAACCTGGTGATTCGTTTCCATCCCATCAATTTGGTGGCAGACAATGTGCCACTTCAATGTGGGGACATCCACCATCCTGGGAAAAAGGACAAGTACATACTAATACCCTTTTAATTCCCTGTAAACCCATAAGGCTTAGCTGCTTTAGGTTAGCTTTAATCTTATTTGTCAAATTTATGTCAGTTTGTGGTATTAGAAGTCTTTTATCTTTGCTCGTCTTGCAGCACGGAAGGATCTCAGAGGTTGGCTTGTTACTTTTCTCTCTTGTTCTGTTATTTATTATTAATTACCGTTGTTGCCTCCCCCTCACAAAGGGCATGGGAAAGCTAGAATCACAGCTTTGCTGACTTGGTCTGGCCCTCGAATGCCACTGTCATGTTTCTAGCTTCCTAGGATGAAGGAACACTATAAGGAGTGAGGAAACGCCCCAGCCAGGCTTTGTTACTCACACTGCTGCAACTATAGCTTTGGAAAGAAATGCCAGCCAGAATGTTTGAAGAAGATGTGAGCTCACCTGTGCAATCTGGTGATTCATAGTTGCACCAGCCTAGGGAAAAAGCAATTAAAGCATCATAAAGAGGGACTTCAGAGAGGAAACATAAATGTTTGACTAGGGATTGCAGCTGCAGTGAGCCTGGTACACTGATGCCTGTAGCAGTAGGGAACAAACCAAGGCACATCACTGTCAACATGCAAGACACATCAAGAAATGCAAACTTCAAAAGAGGCAAAAAGAGGATTCTATTGCATCAAGGAATACAGTGTTTCTAAGCTTTATTTCTCTTTGAATCTGGGGTGGAGGTCATTTCTATCCACCCGTCCATCTATCCCCTATTTCTATTCATTTGAAACATCTCAAGTTCCATAAAGCACCTAGTATGTGCCATATAATGTGAGGGTTTGATTCAGTGGGTATGTGAGCACTTATTTACCAAGCATTTTTAGAGGCTTTTATTTTATGGAATATATAAAAATAGAAAACCTGTTCCTTGCACCCTCAGAGATAGGGGAAGGCTGCAGCACATTCAATGACATTAATCTATATTTGTATAGAGGTGATAGTCAAGGCATCATTTATTCAGCACAAAACAATGATTTTATGGCCCATTACTCTCACAAAGAAGTATTCTTCTAGATTACATTGCACCCCACACAGTGTTTGTACTGTACAAATACTTGGATGTTAGGCAAAGAGTTGCATTGATTGAGGACATCTTTAAAATCATCTCACTCACTCACATCGTTTTGCAGCTGAACATACAGGTCCCTAGAGGGGAAGTGAACTGTCCAACATTGCCAAGTGTGCACCTTAAAATTAAGTAACAGAAAATACTTTGAAGGAATTTTATAATTCTGAAAGAAATGCTTCCCACTCATGTGATCATGGTATGAGGACTATTTTTTACTAATAATAAAGGAGGATGGCTGGGCACAGTGGCTCACGCCTGTAATCCCAGCACTTTGGGAGGCCAAGGTGGGTGGATCACCTGAGGTCAGGAGTTCGAGACCAGCCTGACCAACACGGAGAAACCCCGTCTCTACTAAAAGTATAAAATTAGCCAGGCATGGTGGTGCATGCCTGTAATCCCAGTTACTCAGGAGGCTGAGGCAGGAGAATCGCTTGAACCAGGAGGCGCTTGAACCCAGAGGTTGCAGTGAGCCGAGATTGTGCCATTGCATTCCAGCCTGGGGGACAAGAGTGAGACTTCATCTCAAAAAAAAAAAAAAAAAAAAAAAAAAGGAGTGTTTGCAGTCAAACCTATCTCACCTGTGTCACCTGGTCATGACAAAGAATGGGAGTGGGGAGTACTGTGGGTCAGATTATCTTATTTCATAATGGAAGTGGAAAGTCATCCAATACTCTTCTGGAAACTGTCACTTTATTTCACTTTCATAAAAATCCTTTTATCCAAAGGAAAAACAAGCAGCCAATTCACCAATGCGAAGAAAGTTATTCATAGCAAATTTACAGTAGGATATTTTCCCACTGATAGTCAAATCATTCTCACAAAGAAAATGCTGTTTCCTTCCGTGGTTTCACCTGTGCTAAGTATCAGCCTTAGCAGAAAAGAAGAGAGCATGTAAATTATGCAAACAACTATTGATAATACAGTAAAACTATTTCTCAAATTATATACTTCTATGCATGTCTTTTTTATTGATACATAATACTGTACACAGTTATCACATGGTGTACATGCGATATTTTGTTGCATGCATAGAAAGTGTAATGATCAAGTCAGTCTATTGGGGTGCTCATCACGTTGAGTATTTATCATTTCTATGTGTTGAGAACATTTCAAGTCCTCTCTTCTGGCTACTTTGAAATATATAACACATTGTTGATAACCATAGTCAAACCTGCTTTGCTATTTAACATTGGAACTTATTTCTTCTATATAATTGCATGTTTGCACTATTGACCAACCCCTCTTCATCACCACTTCCCAACCACACACCCTTTCCAGCATCTGGTATCCATCATTCTACTCTCTACCTCCATGAGATCAACATTTTTAGCTCCCACAAATGAGTGGAATATATGGTATCTGTCTTTTTATGTCCGGCTTATTTCACTTAACATCATGACCTGTAGTTCCATTCCTGTTGCTGCAAATGACTTGATTTCATTCTTTTTTCAGTAACTGAATAGTATTTCATTGTGTATCTATACTACATTTTCTTTACCCATTTGTTCATTGATGGACACTTAGGTTGATTTCATATCTTGACTATTGTGAATAATGTTACAATAAACACAGAGGTGTAGATATTCCTTTGGTATAATTATTCCCTGTCTTTTGGATAAATACCCAGTAGTAGGATTGCTGGATCATATGGTAGTTCTATTTTTAGTTCTTTGCAAAATCTCCATACTGTTTTTCACTGTTGCAGCAGTAATTTACATTCCCACTAACAGTGTGTAAGAATTCCCTTTTCTCCACAAAATCACTAGAAACTTTTATGTTTTGTCTTTTTAATAATATCCATTTTAATTGGGGTGAGATGATATCTCATTGTGGTTTTGATTTGTATTGCCCAGATGATTAGTAAAATATTACTAATCAAGCAGCTTTTCATGTACTTGTTGGCCATTTGTGTGTCTTCTTTTGAGAAATATCTGTTCATGTCCTTTGCCCACTTTTTAATGGAATTTTTTGTTGTTGTTTTTTTACTGTTGAGTTTTTCGAGTTCCTAGTATATTCTGAATATTAGTCTCTTGTCAGATGAATAATTTGCAAATATTTTCTCCACTCAACAGGTTGTCTCCACTCTATTGACTGTTTCCTTTGCTGTGAAGAATATTATTAGTTTAATACAGTCCCATTTGTCTATTTTTGTTTTTGTTGTATGTGCTTTTAAAGTCTTAGCCATAAAATATTTGCCTAGACCAATGTCCTGAGTGTTTTATCCTGTTTCCTTCCTGTAGTTTTATAGTTTGGGGTCTTGTGTTAAAGTCTTTAATTTATCTTGGGTTGATTTTTGTATATTGTAAGAGATAGGGATCCAGTTTCATTCTTCTACTTATAGATATCCAATTTTTACAGTTCCATTTATTGAAGAGGGTGTCTGTCCCATAACATATGTTCCTGGCACTTTTGTCAAAAATCAGTTGATTTTAAATATGTTAATTTCTTTCTGGATTCTACTTTAATCTTTGTGTCTGTTTTTATAACAATATCATGCTGTTTGGATTCCTATAGCCCTATAGCCTTGCAATACGTTTTGAAAACAGGTAGTGTAATGCCTCCAGCTTTGTGCTTTTTGCTCAGGATTGCTCAGGCTGTTCGGGCTTTTTGATCCTATACAAATTTTAGAAATTTTTTCTATTTTTGTGAAAAATAGTCTTGGTATTTAATAGTGATTGTATTGACTCTATAGACTGCTTTGGGCATCATGGTTCCAATATAGAAACATTAATGATATGAATACTTCTGATCCATGAGCGTGTGGTGACTTTTGATTTGTTGGTGTGCTCTTTGGTTACTTTCATCCATGTTTTATAGTTTACTTTTAGAGATTTTCACCACCTCGGTTAATTTATCCCTAGGTATTTTGTTTTCTTTGTTGCTACTGTAAATGAAATTGCCTTCTTGATTCCTTTCTTAGCTAGTTTATTATTGGTGTGTAGAAATGCTATGGATTTTTGTATGTTGTATCCTGCAACTATACTGAATTTATTTATCAGAGCCAAGAGTTTTTTGGTGGAGTCTTTATGTTTTTCTAGCTATAAGATTATATCATCATCAAAGAGGGATAATTTAATTTATTCTTTTTTAATCCGAATGACTTTCTTTTGCCAGATTTCTGTGGCTAAGACTTCCAGTACTATGTTGAATAGAAGACGTGAAAGCAGGCATCCTTGTCTTACTCCAGTTCTTAAGGGGAAGGCTTTCAGCTTTTCCTCTTTTTAGTATGATGTTAACTGTGTGTGTGTCATATGTGGCCTTTACTATGTTGAGACATGTTCATTCTGTGCCTAGTTTCTTAAGAGTTTTCATAATGTAGGGATGTTGAATTTTCCACATCTATTGAGATGATCACATGGCTTTTGTATTTATTATGTTGATAAGATGTATCACATTTATTGATTTGCATGTGTTTAATCATCTTTGGGATTAAATTCCATGGGATAAATTCCACTTGATCGTGGTGTATTTTTTTATGTGCCCTTGAATTCAGTTTGCTAGTATTTTGTTGAGAATTTTTGTACATATGATCATCAGTTTTCTTTTTTGTTGCATCATTGTCTGACCTTAATATCAGGGCAATATTGCCCTCAGAGAATGAATTAGGAAGAATTTCCTCCTCTTCAATTTTTTGGAATAGTTTCAGGAGAATTAGAGTTAAGTGTTCTTTTTAAGTATGGTAGAATTCAGCCATGAAAGCACCTGGTCCTGAATTATTTTTTTGTTGGAAGATGTTTTATTATTGATTTAATCTTATTACTCATTATTGTTCTGTTTAGCTAATCCATTTTCCTGATTCAATCTTGGTATGCTGGAAGTGTACAGGAATATGTTCATTTCTTCTAGAAGTTTCTAGTTTGTTAATGTATGCTTGTTCGTAATAGTCTCTGATAATCTTTTGTATTTCTGTAGTATCCATTATAATGTTTCCTTTTTAATTTCTCATTTTGTTTACTTGGGTCTTCTCTCTCTTTTTTTATTAGCCTAGCAAGTGGTTTATTGATCTTATCCATCTTTTTAAAAAAAGCTACCTATTTGTTTTGTTGAAACTGTCTACTCTTTCAGATCTCTATTTTATGTAGTCCTGCTCTGATCTTTATTATTTTTTTCCTTCTACTAATTTTGGATTTGATATGTTCTCTTGTTAGACTTCAGAAGTTTTCATCTATTATTTTGTTAAAGTGGTATTTTCACCCTTTTGTTTTCCCTTCATCTTCTAGAAGACTGAAAATTATAATATTCGGTTACCTTATGGTGCCCCCATGTCCTTTATATTATTTTTTCTTTATTTTTCTCTGGCAGGGCTATTTCAAAGGAGCTATCTTCAAGTTCTGAAATTCTTTCTTCTGTTTGATCAAGACTGCTGTTGAAGCTTCTAAATGCTTTTGCATTTCATTCACTAAGGTCTCCAGTCCCAACATTCTAAATTTTTATTTTTAATGATACCTATCTCTTTGGTAAATTTCTTATTTGTACCCTGAATTGTTTCTGTAATTTCTTTTGCTTATGTTTTAGAATTATTCTGAATTCTAAAAATTGAATTGAATTGAATTCTAAAAATTGAATTGAATTCATCTAAAAAAAAAAAAGAAGTTCACATTGAGCTTCTTTAGTATCTATATTTTTTAATTCTTTTTTTGAGGATTTTATAAATTTCTTTTGATTAGGTTCTATTGCTGCACAATTGTTGTGTTTATTTGGAGGTGTCATATTTCCGTGCTTTTTCATGTATCCTCTATCCTTACACTGATATCTTTGCACCTGGTGTAGTGGTCACTTCTTCCAATTTTTTCCAGTTGCTTTTGTAAAGGAAAACATTTTCCTGGAGATGTATCTATAGCGTTGGTTGTGTACGGTATCTTGGCTTTGATTCTGGACATGTGCAGTAGTGCAGTTTGTGTGTGGCTCCTTCAGCTGCAAACAGCATCAGCAGTGTCTATAATTTCTTGGCAGTTAGGGTGCAGTTGTTAGTGGAGGTTGCGGTGAAGTTTTGTGGGGAACTGAGATGCCACATAAGCCAGTCCTCAAACACCAATTGTGTCAGCAGTGAACTGAGCATAACTGTCCTTGGGCTCCAGAGTGGCGTATGCTGACACTGGTGTTACTGAATCCAGACACACCAATTATTCAGCCTCCAGGTGGCTTGTTTGTGTGCTGGGAATATCAGCAGTTGGTTGGGCAGTTGGGCAGGTTCTTGATCCCTTGGGCAGCTGGTGTGACATGGCCAATGGCAGTGGCAATGGTGGGACGACCTTCTGGGACCCAAGCAGTCTGTGCTGATATAGACAGTGGCTGTGATGGGTTGGATGAACTGGTCCCAAGACCCATAGGTGAAGCAATTAGGTGGTCAGCTGCAGTGATAGTGGCTACTTGCATGTTCTTGATCTCAGACCCCAGGAGAATTGCTCAGGTGCCACCCATGGTAGACTGGGCTGGGTGATCCTCAGGCTCATGGACAGTGTGCTCTGGTCTGGGAGTGGGAAGTAGAGTCAGGTAGACCAGCTCTCAGGCTCCCCAGTGGTACATGCAGGCACTATCTGTGATAGGCATGGTTGGGGAAATCCCCCAGCTGCTGGTAGAACGCTCAGGTGGGTGGGCCAGTGGCTGTGCTGTGGCCCTGCTACTGGCAGGGCAGGGCTGCTTTCTTTAGGAGCAACCATAGGCAGGCAGCTGGAGACATGAGCTTTGCTCATGCTTTTACTCATGCTGCAGCAGCCCACAGTGGAAGTGGTGATTACAGGCAATGGAATTTTTCTTCGGGACATGTGAAAATGAACAGCTGCCTCTCTGATGGGGCAGCAAGGTTATTGCCAATGGCTTCCACCTCAGCCCTTGCAAGGTCCACTTTTTTAGTCTTTTATTTTCAACTCCACCCCCAAAAGTTGTCCAGTAAAGCACTGTAGTGTAGCAAATGCACCAGATTTGGAGTCAAGAGAATGAGCCTCATCATTCTCACCTGTGAAAAGGGCACAATAGGCCAGGTGCTGTGGCTCGCGCCTGTAATCCCAGCACTTTGGGAGGCCCAGGCCAGGGATTGCCTGAGCTCAGGAGTTTGCAACCAGCTTAGACAACACGGTGAAGCCCCATCTCTGCTAAAATACAAAACAAAATTAGCTGGGCGTGGTGGTGTGTGCCTGTAGCCCTAGCTACTCAGGAGGCTGAGGCAGGAGAATTGCTTGAACTCAGGAGGCAGAGGTTGCAGTGAGCCAAGATCACGCCATTGCTCTCCAGCCTTGGTGACAGAGCAAGACTCTATCTCAAAAATAAAGAAGAAAGGGCACAATAAAAACTATACTAACGGTTTTTCAGGGTAGCTAAAAACGTTAATAGCTTGTATACAGGTGATAGCTATTTCATTACAGATTTATTAAAGAAAAAGCCTGGGAACCCTTGCCTTATAGATTTTCTTTGTATTGTTTCTCTTCGTGCTGCTGTGCATAATCTATTCTGGATACAAGGCTAAAACTCCTGAAAAACTTAGGCCTCCAGAGTCTGGCCACAACCTGCCTCTCCAGCATCATCCCTATCACTCCCCACATACACCCTCAGTTCTGGTAAGACCTCAAAATGCTCACCATTTCCTAAGTGCCTTTTCATAGGCAAGCCCATCTGTCTGAAAATACCTTCACCCCTTAGATACCTGGGGAGCCCTGTCCTCCATTCAGCTTTCTATCCACTCTTGGAAGCTTTAATTACCTTCTCCTCTCTACACTAGGGGCCCCGGGTATATATTTCCATCAGAGCACTTACTATTATGTTGGTGTCAAGGTAACTGCCGTTTTTGCCATTGAAAGTAATGGCAGTAAATGACATATTCATTTGTGAGCCATCTCCTTCTTCATTCTGACCTTTGAGGCACTTGAGGGCAAGAATGGAGCTCCATATACCATTTTATTACCTGAACCTAATGATTTGGCAACCATTGAGACCTGACTGTGTTCCAGGCACTGTACAAAGATGTTTACATGCATTATCTTGGTTAATACTCATAAAGCCCTGTGAGAGGGATCCTACCATTGCCCTTGGTTTACAGATTCATTACAAATATTTACTGAGCTCTGATTATCACACTCAATTCTCAGAATGATGAATAAAATAAATATGGTCTCTGCTTTCACCAGACTTTTTTTCTCCTCAGATGGGAAACAAGCAAAAAATAAACAAATGGAAATAAAATATCAAGACACTAGTAACTGCTATGAGGGGAATACAGTAGGGCATAGCATTAGATTATCTATTTAAAGTGTGATTGTCTACTCTTCAAATAGTGACCAAACATTATTTTAAGTTGGAGGTTGGGAAGCAAGCTTCTGGGGAAGTAATGTTTATAGACACGAACAATAAGAGTCAGTCATGTAGGCTGGGCATGGTGGCCTATGCCTGTAAACCCAGCACTTTGGGAGGCTGAGACGGGCTGATCACCCGAGGTCAGGAGTCCAAGGCCAACATGATGAAACCCCATCTCTACTAAAATACAAAAAATTAGCTGGGAGTGGTGGTGGGCACCTGTAATCCCAGGTACTCAGGAGACTGAGGCAGGAGAATAACTTGAACCAGGGAGGCAGAGGTTGCAGTGAGCCAAGATCACATCACTGCACTCCAGCCCAGGCAACAGAGCCAGACTCCATCACAAATAAAAAAAAAAAAAAAGTCAGTCATGCCAAGATCTGGGTGGGGAAGAACATTCCAGGCAGAGGAAATTGCAAGTGCAAAGTCCCTGAAGTAGGGAAAAGCTTGACACGTTTGAGGAATGGAAAGAAGTCCAGGATGACTGGTAACCTAGAAAAAGGAAATGAAGTCAGGTGGGAAGACTAGGCTAGGTCAAGAAGAGCCTCGTAGAATAGGTGAAAAACATGGGGAGATATTGTTGAGTTTTAATCTGGAGAAAGGCATGCTCTGACTTCCATTTCTTAAAGGATTGCCTTGACTTCTGGTAGGGAAAGGAATTTGGAAGGGCAAGTGTGTAGGAAGGGAGACAGTATGAAGGTGGACCTGACCAAAGAATCATCTGGTGATGAGAAACCTGGGTATCTTGGACTAAAGTGACAGTGACTAACATGGATAACCATTTAACCATTTATGGAGTATTCAATATGTACCAAGCACTGAACTAAGTACATTCCACTTATTATGCTGCTTACTTCTTATGACAACCACAATGACAGGCATCTATTTTGATGCTCATTCACAGATAAGGAAGCTAAGACAAAGTGGTTCATAATATGACCAAGGTCATATAAGGATGTGATGCAGTGGGCATCTAGACCAAAGTAAGGTCTTCCCTGCACTGGACTCCAGTCAGTAAACCAGAAGGACAGACAATTATGTAATTATTAGTAATGGCAAGATCAAGGGTATGAGCCAGGGACTGGGTGAAATGTTCATCAGGAAATAGGTAGATGGAGGAACAATAAATGATAAAAGCAAGCATTTCTCAAATACCTGCCATGTACTATATCCTTTGCATATATTGTCTCATATGTATCAGTCATCCGCTAAAGTACTGTACTCAATCTCAAATTGTATACTAATTTAACTAAATTATTCATCTCAGTCTGCGGAGTGTTTCCCATTATCAAGAAACGGAATGGAAAATTATACAAAGCAATACAGTGTTTTCGGAAAGCATATAGTTTCTAGTGAGGCAGGAAGTTGGAAATTTTATTTATAAGGCAAAAAGTTTTGTGGATAAAATGATAGAATGAATTCTGAGAACTATTAAGTAAGCTCTGATGGAGCAGTCAGGCATGAGCTGTGTATCTCACAATGTCATTGTGCTGAGTGGTCATTAGGAGGGCCAGGGCATCGCCAGTCACACATCAGTGAAAGGTAAAGTTCTTCTCTAACCTGCCCATAGATACGATGTGGCTTCAGGAGAAATTTTTACAGCCAGCCGATCTCTAAACAATAATTGGACACTTTGTTATACCAGCTTTTATTTTTAAAATGTTTTCAGAGCGAGACTCTGTCTCAAAAAAAAAAAAAAAATTCAGTGGAGGAGAAATTGAACTTTAAGAATAAAAAAGAAATATGTCCAATGAAATAAGTCTATTAGGGTTTTCACTTGAATGTCATCTCACCTGAGCAAAGGAAAAACTTTCAAAACTCTATGGTTCCTATAATAGCTCTTTATATAAGAAATTTAAAACTTTTTATAAGTTTCTATCATTGAGCAGTCTTGCACATGTTCTACTGACTTATTTCATGAAAATCTAGTAAGAATAACTATTAAAGAGGAATCTAAGATTATTTCAATCATTTGCTTCTGAATTTACAAGATTTTTAAAAATATCCATTGACTAAAAAAGTGCAAACAGCATTTGCCCTAGAATATTCTTACAGAAAAAAAGAAGAAAAGTCTTCCAACTTTATAAAAATTAGAACACGGATTTTTAAAAATATTTTATGCATTAGGTGATAACAAATAACTAAAGCATGTTTGAAAAATAAGTAAAAGCCTTCAAGAAGGTCTGTACATTATTATTTCATTCTCCCAGGAGAACCACAACTTTTTATGGGTCATCTGGGGACTGAACTCAAAACAAACATGAAGACAGTAAATCACACCAGCAGGTACTCGATGTCTTTATCAGATTTGCCAAATGTCAAGGAAGGAGAAACAACCTCGCTTGAACATCAAGAGAGCAGTTCTCTAAATGTATCAATTTTCTATTAAAACGTTTTATAGTTATTACCAAGCATCCTCTTTCTTTTATATCTAATTATCTCAGGGTGTTAGGGCATTCACAGGTGGTGCAGGCAGAAGCTGGATCCCATTGATGAAGACATAAGAGGGATGATTGACGTGTGGCCAATGTTTGAAGAAAATGGCTTTGGGATTCCTTTCTTTAATACTGAGATCCCATTTTAATTCATTTATTTCCTTTATAGCCATGCATCTTTGCATTCCTATTTTGTAGTTGCTCTAGAGATTAAAATATGCATCCTTAACTTCTCGCTGTCTTCACTGGTCACTTGTATCTGTTGGCAAAATGTGTTTCAGAAAGTGGCTGGGATGGGGCTTACTTACTGAACTAAACTACTGTCTACTAGAGTTAGCATTGTACTACGCTTAGAATGCAAGAGCCTTGCAACATAGAGTTTCTTATTGTCATCTGTATTATATCTACATATGTCAAATCCTCAACGTTATAATTTCTGCTTTAAACCAAAAGTTGGCAAGCCTTTTGTGTAAAGGGCCAGATCATAAATATTATAGGCTCTCGGGGTCATACAGTTTGTCACAACTTGTCAAATATGCTCTTGTAATGAGAGAGAGAGAGAGAATGTATTGCCATGGACAATACTCAAAGGAATGAATGTGGCTGTGGTTCCAATAAAACTGTATTTACTAAAATAAGTACTGGGCTGGATTTGACCCACAGATTGTACTTTTATAACCCACACCTTAAACAGTAATATACATTTTGAATAAATTAAGAGAAAACAACTTTTATATATACCCACAAATGTATTATTTCTAGAGCTCTTCCTGTCATCCTGAAAATGTAAGCCTCTGTCTGATATCATTTCCCTTCAGCCTGAAGATTGCCTTTTGGTGTAAGTCTGCTGGTGGTTGATTCTTTTGGTTCTCTTTAATCTAAAAATGTCTTTATTTCACCTTAACTGCTGGATTTTTTAAAAATCTACTTTGATAATTTTTCTTTTCTTTTTAAAGATGTTTCACAGTTTCTTCTGTCCTCCATTATTTCTGATGCTAGGTCAGTGGTCACTTGAATTATTGTTCCCCTGTTTCATCCTTAATATCATGTGATTCGAGCTATCCCTATTGCCATATGTTACCCCTAGACTGCAGACAAATTGAGAGTATCTTTAATAACTCCTTGCTGACACACAGTAGGAGTTTAATGGATGGATGATAAATAAAATTCAGATCAAGTTCTGGAAATTGGCAACGAAATGGATTTAAGTCATTGTTGGAAACAATGAAGGCTTTGAGCCTGGCCTTGGGGCTGGCCTGGATTCCCAGTGAGACTCCTGGGGATGCAGAAGTGGAACTTGGAGGTTTAGGAATGTGCCACTTTCTCTTAATCACTCTGCAAAGTGTAGTCTCCTGTGGCAGACCAGAGCTCACTCTTTCTGCCTTCTACTCCTTTAACATTGCTCCACCAAGACAGCCATCCTCAGAGGAGACTAGACAGGCTGGTCTCAAACTTAGCCTAAACCATTGGTCCTGGATGCCAAGCCCCAAATGTCACCTTACCTAGTGAGCCATCTCCCAAGCTTTCCACCCCTCACTTCCTCATTACAGGAGGTAAGCTCCTCACACCACTTGCTGGGTTGGACCCACCTAAGGCCATTCTTCAGTGGACAGCCTGTTTAGTTCAGTAAGTAAGCCCCATCCCAGCCACTTTCTGAAACACATTTTGCCAACAGATACAAGTGACCAGTGAAGACCTATAATATGGTCAAGTCTGTATTAGTTAGGATATTTTGTGGTGTAAGAGATGGAAATCAAACTCAAACTAGTTTCCATGCAAATGAAAACAAATTTATAGTCTTAAGCAAAGTCCCAAGGTAGAGCTTGCATCAGATGTGCTGAATCCCTGGCCCCTAAGATGCCCTATAACCTGTCTTCTCCTTCTCACTCTTGCTCTCTTGCTCTGCTTGCCTCCCTGCCAGCTTTATTCCCAAGTAGCCTCTCCCCTTGAGAATTTGCAAGATGACTACAAATGGCTGCAGGAAAGCTCTGGCCCAGATCCACAAAAACAGGCAGCCCTAGGGGAAAGAGACAGTTATCGAAGCAGATTTTGCACTTACCCTGACCAAAACCATTCATGGAAGCCAAAAGAATGCATATGCCCCAGGCCGGCTGGGGTAGGTGTCTTCACCTGGAGACAGGGGCTCACACTGTTGTTTGACAAGGGGGTGCCTTGAACAAAGGGAATATGCTTTATCAGAAGAAAGCGGAATGAAGGCAGGCAGAAACAACTCTCAACTACGCCAAAGGCCTTGAGGAAGCAACACAAACTCTTGCACCCTTTTAAGCAGACCACAACCCAGAATTTATGACTCACATTCTTCGCCTTCCATGAGTTTTGGTTCCACTAGAAGCATATCCCAAGGTAGAAATGTGAGGCAAGACATTTATCTGGAATTAAGTAGTTACCCCAGGAAAAATTGTAGGAAAAAGGTGAAGTGAGAAAAGGAAAGAGGGCACTACAGGGTATGCTATGGAGCAGTGTACTGCAGTGGACAGCAGAGGCTCCAACCCACTGGAGCCCTGAAACCATGCACATCATGCCTAAGTTATCCCACCTGAGGCAGGAGGAAGCTGGGGTCTGGTGTTTGCTTTAGTTTCCTATTGCTGCTGTGACAAATTAGTAAAAACCTAGCAACTTAAAACCTTACTAATTCATAGTCTTATAGTTCTGGAGGCTAGAAGCCCAAAATGGGTCTAATTCTACAAAAAGTGTCAGCAGGGCTGTGTTCCCTCTGGAGTCTCTGGGAGATAATCAATTTTTTTTTTTTTTTTTTTTTTTTTGCCTTTTCTTGCTCCCATACGCTGCCCACATTCTTTGGCTTATGACCCCCTTCCTTCTACAGAACTGTTAATAGCAGGTCAAGTTTTTCTCATCCTGCCTTACTTTGACACTGATTCTTCTTCCACTTGAAAAGATTCTTATGATTGCCTTAGGCCTACGAAGATAATTCCAAATAATATTCTTATCTTAAAGTCAACTGATTAGCAACCTTAATGCCATCTGCAACTTAATTTCCCCTTGCCATGTAATATGACATATTCACAAGTTCCAGAAATTAGGACATGGACATTTCTGGGGAGCCATTATTTTGCCTATTTTGGAACAGATATAGTGCTTTGACACCACATCCTATAGCTGAGTTTGGCTGAACTTGTCAAGCTCCTCCCTATTGGGGAATTTTCTTTTAAAGCTCTTGCCATTCCATCATAAGATTTGGCTTGTGTAAGGCCTCCTTTTTCACTGATCAGACACGTGTGAATATAGCTGCCCACATTTCTTGGCTCACGACCCTTCCATCTTCAAAACGGAATGTCCAAATGTAGATGTGGGTAATTTTTTTTCTTTTCCCAGGAACTCCACAAACTCCAACATATATAGAAAAAAAAATTGCTATTGAGCACAGAAAACTTAGAGTCAAAAATCTGTGCAATCCTAATAAGCATCGTCATTTTCAAGCTGCTGAAAACATTTCTTCAAATATTATAGAATCTTCACTTGGCTGTTAACATTTTACCATAATACAGTGCTGATTATTTCTATGTGGATTCTGATGTATACACAAAAATAAAATGTTAAGAGAAAGTAAAGACATATTCCTACTTTTGGAATACATCCATCTCATGATAAGCTTTATCCAGGCAAATACAGTACAATTCCTGTTGACTTTTGAACAAAAACACGCTGGTTAGCAGAGGTATGTTCTTATTTGCAATAGAATAACATTTATATTGTTATTTATATTGTACTTTAGAATTTGTTGTATATTCGTTCATTTAATTATTAGAATTATTCTACCTGACATTGTTTACTTTTTAATTAATAAATAAACTGAGGCTTGGAGAAGATATAAGCCTTGCCATTATACCAATATTTGTAATTGCCAAAACTTGAATACAAGTCTTTGGAATTAGCATTCCACTGTATTTTCATTATATTTTCACTTGAGAGCTTGGACATTTTTTTTTAACTAATGACAGTAGAGTTGGTCTTCACTGTGTACCTGGACAGATCATGATACCTGCTGTGTACTTATTTCAGGTCAGCAATGGATAAAAATATTTTAATTTTTCATTCAATCAGCTTATGCATGTAATTGGAATGTGGATAAAATATAGGTCACTTGTTTTAAAAAGTGTATAGGAGCCAGATGCGGTGGCTCATGCCTGTAATCCCAACACTTTGGGAGGCCGAGGCGGGTGGATCACATGGTCAAGAGGTCGAGACCATCCTGGCTAACACGGTGAAACCCCGTCCCCGTCTCTACTAAAACTACAAGAAAATTAGCCGGGCTTGGTGGCAGCCAGCTTCTCAGGAGGCTGAGGCAGGAGAACGGCGTGAACCCCAGAGGCGGAGCTTGCAGTGAGCCGAGATCTCACCACTGCACTCCAGCCTGGGCAACAGAGCGAGACTCAGTCTCAAAAAAAAAAAAAAAAAAAAAAAAAAAAAAAAAGGTGTATAAGATGTATTTCTTGTTTTTTTGTTTGTTTGGTTGGTTAGTTGGTTTTTTGGCTTTTTTTTTTTTTTAGATGGAGTTTTACTCTTGTTGCCCAGGCTAGAATATAATGGAGCGATCTCAGCTCACAGCAACCTCTGCCTCCCAGCTTCAAGCAATTCTCCTGCCTCAGCCTCCTGAGTAGCCGGGATTACAGGCATGCGCTACCATGGCCAGCTAATTTTGTGTTTTAGTAGAGACATGGTTTCTCCATGTTGGTCAGGCTGGTCTCAAACTTCCCACCTCAGGTGATCCACCCACCTCGGCCTCCCGAAGTGCTGCAATTACAGGCGTGAGCCATCACGCCCAGCCTAAGATGTATTTCTATTGAAGAAATAAAATGGACACAATCTAGTTTTAACTTATAAAATTAATATTCTCTACGACTTCATGAGATTTGTGAGATCCTACCAAACCAAGGATGTCTGGAGCCTGTGGCTTCCACAAGATATGGATCTGAGCTCTACTCATCCTACCTGTAGCTGCAGGAAGGAGCACTCTATAGATGGCAGGACACCACCCTAGTCCTTTGCAATAGCTCATGGCAGTGCCCTATATGGTTAACAGAGCATCGAAGACTGAGTTGAACCAAAGAGCACTTCTCTGTCCCTCAAGAAGTAAGAGACCTTGACAACAGGCTATTCAGTGGTGGATGCATGAGATCAAGAGCCCTGTGGACTTTGGGCTTTAGTTCTTCTGTTGGGCCTTACAAGTGAGCAAAGGAAACTGATTGCAATAGCGCAATGAGGAGACAGTATCAGCCTTGGTTTCCGATGGCTCCTCTGTCCCTGCTTTCTCCAGGCCTGGCTGCTTCCATGAGTTTTCTGGAGAGCCTTTTACCATCCCCTTCTGATATTCCTGACTTGATCCAACAGTGTTTCTCTTTCTTGCTATCAAGACATTTTAGATTCAAATAAGCTGGTTCCAAAATATTTATAAAGCAAATCCCACAACTATTTTAGCTTTAGTCACTCCTTATCTCTTCTTTCACCTCCTAAGGAGCTTTTTAATGAATTTCTTCATTAGCTACAAGTGCATGACTATTTTTAATGCCCCCTCAAAAATCAGTGCACTCACCTCTCTGTCATTATGTCCACATTCATGCTTTTTCAACCTGCATGGATATGCGTCGCATTGAGCTTGAAACCCATTTACTCATTGATTCGCTGCATTGCTCATCAGGCAGAGCACTGTTGATTGTGCTTTCTTATTTCGGTGAGAAAGTAGGGGCAATGGGGAAAGAAATTGCTTGTATTCGCAGCCATCAAATCAGCAACATGTCTGTATCAGTGTTCACATAGTCAGCCTTTCTTCCTGCCCCATCCAAAACAACAAAGCAGCATTTCTCCAGAGCTCTTTTCCTCTTTACTTTGTTTTCGTTTTTTACTACTGTGGGGTGTACATGTGTGTGTTGGTGTGTGGTTTTCCCTGTTCCTCCCAGAAGAATGTGAGCTTCATTCAAGCAGGAGCTTTGTATATCACTTCCTAAGACAATGCCTGGAAGTTGGTAAATGCTCAGGAGAGATTTGCAGAGTGAATGAAGACACTGTTCAGAGATGCAGTGGAATAAGACAGGTGGATTCTATGCCTTTGTCTGGAGGAAAGACACAGTAGAGTTGGATAAGTTCTCTATGAGGGCACATACAAGTGGCAATCATCACAGACTTAAGAGAGGTGTGGAGATATATCCAAGAAAGTTTCCTAGCAAAAATGAGATGGTCAAGCTGCAATCTGCAAAGTCAGCATTTGCCAAGATACTCATGACTTTGACTACATAATGAACTACCTCAAAACTCAGTGGCCTAAGATAACATTTATTATTGCTCATGTGTCCTCAGATCGGCTGGGGGTCAGCTAGTCAGCTAACATAGGCTGGGTTCCGCTTGGCAGCTCTGCTTTAAGCTACAGATCCAACTGACACTGTCACCCTTCTAAGGTTGGAGCTCCTCTTCTGCACATGGGTTCATTCTGGGTCACAGAGTGAAGGGGAAGCAGCTGCCCAGGAGAAATTTTGCTTGGAGTGATGGCAGAGGCTCAGGAGTGTAGGTGGAAACCTTCAAAACCTCTGAAGGCCTTGGCTTGGATGCTATCACTTCCACCCACACACAGTTGACCAAAGCAACTCACCTGTTCATGACCAAAGCCAAGAGTCAGAGAAATATACTCTGCTCATGCTGGTGCCATTGCCCACATATGAATAAAGGGAGGGATGAAGAACTGGACCAGCAAAGCAATCTGCTGTGGCTAGGCTCAGAGAGGGAAGAGGGCTGCAGGCAATGTTCCAACAGAAAGTGGCAAGTCCAAGAAACAGAGAGTTGTCTAGAAAGACAGAAGCTTGCAGAGGGTAAGGAGACAGCAGGGCTAGATGATGCCAGAGGTGATGACAGTGGCCGGATCCCACAGGCCCCTGAGTCATAATGAGTTTGGGCTAGTATCTAAAACCAATGGGGAGCTGCTCATATCCTTATTTCAGAAAAACGATCCTAGCTTCCAGGGTAAGAGTGGATTGGAGAAGGCAAAATATAAGGTAGGTAGGCGAAGAGGAGGCCAGGGCTGTGGTGCAGGGAAGTGGGAAACAGATCATCTATTGAGCCATCATGGAACGACCCAGTCCAAGAGCAGGTGGAATGTGGTCTTCATTCCAAAAGAACAGAAAAGAAGCTATGAACATAAGGGGTCACCAAATGCGCAGCTAGTAAGTTGTTACATGAATTCTCAATTACACAAAGAGGACAGAAATTAATGGGTACATTTGTGCATAGTTTTCCAAGGCTTACATGCACAAAACTTTCATTCTTAAAATTTCCCATGAAACTTTTGTTTTCTTATCCTCTTCGGAAAATATTATAAGTGGTCTTCCTAGCCCCAGGAAAGTTGTTATACTAAGTAAGTCCCCACAGAAGCCTGAGTCACTGCCTCCAAATTATACCACTCCAGCACAGGCAGGAAGACAGAGGACTCTACACCCAAACCTCATCCACAGCCAGAGTAAACAGCTCAGTCATCCAGTGACTAAAGGTCAATGTTTCTAGACTTTCTCATATGAGCAGCTGGAGAGGAATTTTATTAAAAACTGTCACCCACACAAAACACACTGAAATTATGGGGAGAAATGCACTTAGGAAAAAAGCATTCACTTTTTTATATGTGTTTCCTTCGGTATCAAGTTAATAATAAATAATTAATGCTTTAAGGTGATAATTCGTATCTGGCTGTGGATGTTCCTGTGAGCTGAGATCCAAGGGAGAAAAGGTGACATATGGCAAGCCTGGTGATGCGGTGGCATGGCAGGAGCCTGGAACAGGAGCAGGGAACCAGACTCGGCTCTGGATTTGCTGTGTGACCTTGGAGTCATTAACTTCTCTGGGTCCAGCTCTTCCTCAAGAGGATTCATGTAGTGATTCCTAATACATTAGAAAATGGTTCGTTTGGCAGCGGTTCTCAGCCAAGTAAGGTTTATAGAGGTGGACAAATGAGACTTTGGGGGGAAAATAACTTAGGAAAAGTCTACAAGAGATTCTGATCCTTTTTATCCCATTTCTCTCCCCAACAAACACAAATACACACATACATACATATACACATACACACTCGTACACACATACACTCATACCTACATGCACATAACAGGGAATGCATGCAGTTCCTGTTAAATCTCTGACATTACTTGGCTCTGACATTCTTTGATTTCAGCACTCTCCCTTTCAAATCCAGGCCTTGCTCTCAAATCAATTTAGACCTTATTCTAATTCCGAGCCATTCAGACCATACCATTCCACATTTTAAAACTGGAGAGATTACTCTGATGGTAGTTTCTTTTGCTGTGCAGAAGCTCTTTAGTTTAATTAGATCCCATTTGTCAATTTTGGCTTTTGTTGCCGTTGCTTTTGGTGTTTTAGACATGAAGTCCTTGCCCATGCCTATGTCCTGAATGGTATTACCTAGGTTTTCTTCTAGGGTTTTTATGGTATTAGGTCTAAGATTTAAGTCTCCAATCCATCTTGAATTAATTTTCGTATAAGGAGTAAGGAAAGGATCCAGTTTCAGCTTTCTACTTATGGCTAGCCAATTTTCCCAGCACCATTTATTAAATAGGGAATCCTTTCCCCATTTCTTGTTTTTGTCAGGTTTGTCAAAGATCAGATGGCTGTAGATGTGTGGTATTATTTCTGAGGACTCTGTTCTGTTCCATTGGTCTCTATCTCTGTTTTGGTACCAGTACCATGCTGTTTTGGTTACTGTAGCCTTGTAGTATAGTTTGAAGTCAGATAGCATGATGCGTCCAGCTTTGTTCTTTTGATTTAGGATTGTCTTGGCAATGCGGGCTCTTTTTTGGTTCCATATGAACTTTAAAGCAGTTTTTTCCAATTCTGTGAAGAAACTCATTGGTAGCTTGATGGGGATGGCATTGAATCTATAAATTACCTTGGGCAGTATGGCCATTTTCACAATATTCATTCTTCCTATCCATGAGCATGGTATGTTCTTCCATTTGTTTGTGTCCCCTTTTATTTCACTGAGCAGTGGTTTGTAGTTCTCCTTGAAGAGGTCCTTTACATCCCTAGTAAGTTGAATTCCTCGGTATTTCATTCTCTTTGAAGCGATAGTGAATGGAAGTTCATTCATGATTTGGCTCTCTGTTTGTCTGTCACTGGTGTATAAGAATGCTTGTGATTTTTGCACATTAATTTTGTATCCTGAGACTTTGCTGAAGTTGCTTATCAGCTTAAGGAGATTTTGGGCTGAGACAATGGGGTTTTCTAAATATACAATCATGTCATCTGCAAACAGGGACAATTTGACTTCTTCTTTTGCTAACTGAATACCCTTTATTTCTTTCTCTTGCCTAATTGCCCTAGCCAGAACTTCCAACACTATGTTGAATAGGAGTGGTGAGAGAGGGCATCCCTGTCTTGTGCCAGTTTTCAAAGGGAATTTTTCCAGTTTTTGCCCATTCAGTATGATATTGGCTGTGGGTTTGTCATAAATACCTCTTATTATTTTGAGATACGTTCCATCAATACCGAATTTATTGAAGGTTTTTAACATGAAGGGCTGTTGAATTTTGTCAAAGGCCTTTTCTGCATCTATTGAGATAATCATGTGGTTTTTGTCTTTGGTTCTGTTTATATGCTGGATTACGTTTATTGACTTGCATATGTTGAACCAGCCTTGCATCCCAGGGATGAAGCCCACTTGATCATGGTGGATAAGCTTTTTGATGTGCTGCTGGATCCAGTTTGCCTACAGAATGGGAGAAAATTTTTGCAATCTACTCATCTGACAAAAGGCTAATATCCAGAACCTACAAGGAACTCAAACAAATTTACAAGAAAAAAACAAACAACCCCATCGAAAAGCGGGCAAAGATATGAACAGACAGTTCTCAAAAGAAGACATTCATACAGCCAACAGACACATGAAAAAATGCTCATCATCACTGGCCATCAGAGAAATGCAAATCAAAACCACAATGAGATACCATCTCACACCAGTTAGAATGGCGATCATTAAAAAGTCAGGAAACAACAGGTGCTGGAGAGGATGTGGAGAAATAGGAACACTTTTACACTGTTGGTGGGATTGTAAACTAGTTCAACCATTATGGAAAACAGTATGGCGATTCCTCAAGGATCTAGAACTAGAAGTATCATATGACCCAGCCATCCCATTACTGGGTATATACCCAAAGGATTATAAATCATGCTGCTATAAACACACATGCACAAGTATGTTTATTGCGGCACTATTCACAATAGCAAAGACTTGGAATCAACCCAAATGTCCATCAGTGACAGACTGGATTAAGAATATGTGGCACATATACACCGTGGAATACTATGCAGCCATAAAAAAGGATGAATTTGTGTCCTTTGTAGGGACATGGATGCAGCTGGAAACCATCATTATCAGCAAACTATCGCAAGAACAGAAAACCAAGCACCGCATGTTCTCACTCATAGGTGGGAACTGAACAATGAGATCACTTGGACTCGGGAAGGGCAACATCATACACCGGGACCTATCATGGGGAGGGGGGAGGGCAGAGGGATTGCACTGGGAGTTACACCTGATGTAAATGACGAGTTGATGGGTGCTGACGAGTTGATGGGTGCAGCACGCCAACATGGCACAAGTATACATATGTAACAAACCTGCATATTATCCGCATGTACCCTCAAACTTAAAGTATAATTTAAAAAAAGAAAAAAAAACTGGAGAGATTAAATCAACCTCTTAGGTGAACTTTCTCATAAGCTGGTCACACAAACCCAGCCATGACTGGGCAGAAGCCACTCTCTCATGCATGACTCTGGTAGGCATTCTGCAGGGCCTTTCCTTAGAAAGGGAAAGGATCTGGAAAAGTAGGGGAGAGTGGGCAGGTGTTATTAATGAGAGGGGATCTGTGAGGCCCTTCTATTTTCCTGAAATCCTAGAAAAGGTGAATAAACCTAAGAACAAGTCATATCTTTTAAGCCAGGATCATCCAGTTTCAAGTGACTCTCTCTGTTTATTTCTTCTCATTATTTCCTAAATTTAATGGTCTTACTTAAGTACATCAGCCAGCACTGTCAATGCTTCAAAAAGCATTAATGGAAAGGTTGGAAGTTCATAATTGGTCCATTCTTAAAGGTGAGACAGTTTCTTTTTTCTTATAAGGAACACGGAAGAGAGTAGAGGCTGCTAATTTTAGCTACCTTTCTCCTCAAGGATATCCACCCAAACTCAGAAGAGCTGGCTTATACATTAATTAAGACAGAAATCCCCTCACATACCATGCAATAATGTAACCTGGAGGAGGCAGACCCATGGCTTCCCTTAGGTGATTTCTCAGAGATTGAGGGGTTCACATGTAAGAAAGCCTTTGATAAAATGTAAACCAATGTCTACATCATCTGAACCTCACCCCAATATTTAATGGGAATTTCTCAACCATGGATACATCTATTTGAGCCAAAAATAGATAACAGTGTGCAAAGTACACACATGCACGTACTTGCATACTCTATTTTCTTTCACATTTTAATGCACACTGGTCAAGGACGTATTAGGAAGGAGGAAGGAAGGGATATTTTTCAGGAATGTCCAAGTTGATATTTGATGCAAAGAAGTGCAATAAATCTATGCAAAATATTCATATTTGAAATAAAAACACTTTCATTAGCTTATTCTAATATTTTCTCATCTCTTGAAACAAATGTGAAAGTTGACTCTAAAAATCAAATATATAACGGCTCTGAAAACTGCACACCCAGCTACCCAACTAGAGAATTTCCATTTTGCCAAAAAACTTGGTAATGCAAAATGGTTATAGGAATATTATTCACAATATTAGACGTCTCCAGCTAACTCAAGTCAATTGCATAAATTTGTCCTTGGTTGGTACTTTCTAAAAGAACTTTTGGAATCTCTATTCGTGCACATTATTATTGCTCTGCTACTTACAGAGCCCTAAGTGAATTCAAACTGGTTAAGAAATCATTTCACTTCTATAGTCATCATGTTCTTTAGGTAAATCAGAGGAGAAACTCAGAGAGCTTTTAATTCATAGATAGAAAAAAATAGTGAAACTCTGCATCAGCCACCCTCAAGGAGTCTTTTACAAGAAACAAGATTTGGGAGTTAATTCTATCAGTCATGGAAAACCTACATTTAGGGAATGTCACCAAACACACCAATAAGTCACTTCCCAGGCTCTTTCTTAATTGCAAGAACAAAGGGCCTCTTCAGATCCTTCCTCAGTTCCTTTACATAGGCATCAGTACTCTGTTGACACTGAACTCTTACTTGAAGTTTGAAGGAATCTATTTTGAAGACCCTGAAAAAAACCTTTGTCTAAATCATTTGCCTTCTTCAGCTTACTCCAAGTTGGTGGAATGGACTCTAGCAATGACAGAAAGACCATAGGGCCTAGAGCTGGTTGAATACCCAAATAGCATTAATTTTGTTTTCATTGTCAGGCACACAGAGAGTATTTTTCTTTGAGATATGAGCTCAAGTTACAAAAGAGTCTGCAGATTAGAGCCACTCTGACTGCAAGTGAGCAATGGAGGCCCTTACTTTAAGGCAACTTGAGACTCCTTGAAATCCCTGCCTGAAGAGCACTTTCTAGCATGCAACCATCATCGTACGAATCCTCCCCTCTGATGAATGTTCTATGGCTTTCATATTGGGACATTTACATCCTGAGCCCCCTCATTATATACTGAAACAGTTGGGGATGAAGGGCAAATGTGACTTTGTACTCAGTAAATACAACATTTAATATAAAAAGAAACTCAACCCTGTGAAATGAATTGGAAAGACAACTGTTCAGCTCTCATTCTGCAGCTAAGACTTGCAACAGGAGCTAAACTGTAACATCTTTTAAAGTGTCCTCATGGGATCCATATGTGAAGACTGCTAAAACTGTTAACGTACCCAATTAGGTTTTAATTTATCTTAGTTTCCTCAGTCCTGCCATTAAAAGTCACACCATAGAGCCATCAAGCCTAGCATTACCAGCCTCAGTTTTGTCAGGTGCTGCCCAGTGAGTCGAACTATACACAAGCTGCAGAAACTGGACCTTAATTCAAGCTAAGAAATGTTTAAATGGGTCAGGAGCATTTACCCTGGACATCTGTTTGACGCATAACCTAAGGATATTTAAACATCTCTTAACAAAACAAATAAAGGTTTCCACATTCCCAAGGACAAAAACCATTTAATCTACTTATGCAGCTCTTTCAAGAATGTAATATTTTGGCAGGACATGTATGTCAGTGAAGCAACAAGCAATGAGATTTATAGAGGCTAATTTATGTTTTAGTCTGTTAAGACATATTCCAGGTAGTCATGCTCGCTATGGGTAGCATTTTCCCTCCTGCACACTCATATTGTTTCAGTTTATTATAGCAGCATGCCTTGTGAGATCATGGGTTGCTGAGCACACGCATATGGCTGCACCATTTATTATGGGAAGAATCAACACCTTTAGTGAGGTCACTTATTTCCCTTTGGGTGCTCATACTGTAGGTGATGAAATCATGTATTTATCTACAACTTATTAGATTCATTTGATTAACTAGGGATCAATTTTTGCTTAACCAACTGTGCAGGTTGCTGGGTAGGAAGTTTCTTGGTACACTGCTGTGGTGTTTCAAAACAGCAGTTAAAATAATTATCTTAATATGGGACCACTGGGTCATTCTCAAACACATGTTGGAGACGCGCTGAAGACAGTGCTTAGAACTAAAAATACCAAACACATGGAAAAGTCGTTGGGCTCTTAAGGCACTGTGGCTTCTTTATGAATTGGGAATGGCACAGTAAATGTGTGGGATCGCTCAGGCCTGCAGCGAGCCTTTCCTGCCATCGGTGAACTTGCGACCTTATCTCCTTGGAGGGCTGTTAAAGTGAAGTCAGAGGGCAGAGGAGTTATTTGCAAGTACCCTTTTCACTTGTGTGGTCTGAAGGACTAACAGATTTATCCAAAAGATGGACAGAGGGAGCAGAGTTGAAGAAGCAGCTGGCTAATCCAACATGCAGCTCAAAACACAAAACCCAAACAAGGGCCAGAGTTGCCATTTAGCTTTGTAGGGGCCAGTCATGTTCTGAAAAGCAATTTTCCCCTATTGTGTAGGCTGTCGGCAAAGGGAGACCCTAGACATCCTTATATGGCAATGTGTCACCAAGGTAAAGATGAGGTCCTTCTGTCACATGCTGGGGCCCACAGGGGCACTTCATTTGCAACCGTGAAGACAAGAAGGGCAAAACAGGCCCCTGGGCAATTAGATCATTGGAGTCAGCTCCCTGACTGACCATCCAGAGGGTCCGGAACTGGTGGATTGGAAATATTTGTCCAGATTTCTTTACCTAATTGAAAAGATGGCAGGTTTGAGCAAAAGCTGGGATAGAGAGAGAAGGTGCTGAGGAATTAAACGGAAGGCAAATAATTCAGGGGAGGAGAAAGCTATGTAAGTAGAGCATTCTCTGCCTCCCCAGATTCGGTGCACTTTACACAGAATTCCAACTGGATACTTCCTAACTTTCACCCTTTACACCCAAAATACATTGACATTGATATTATATACATTATTATCTAAGAGATACTACTTTCACAATGGAGAAAATTGGGAAAGGCTTATTGGCACTTTTGCCATTAAAGAGATAATTCTTAAGATGGGGAATTCCAAAGTAGAATGCAAACCCAGCAAAGACGGGGTGGAACAGCATCATCTCTGAGGTCAGGATGTGCCTAGGCTCTAATTTCTGAGTTTAATTTAACCCCTAACTACCGAAAAGGAACCAGAGAAACAAGAACAAACCAAACCCAAACCCAGCAGAAGAAAATAAATAACAAAGATCACAGCAGAACTAAATAAAATTGAAACAAAAAGTACACAGAAAAAGAAAGGAAAAGCTGGTTCTTTGAAAAGATAAACAAAATTGATAGACCATTAGTGAGATTAACCAGTAAAAGAAGAGAGAAGATCCAAATAAGCTCAATTAAAAATGAAACTGGAGATGTTACAACCGATGCCATAGAAATACAAAAGATCATTCAAGGCTACTGTGAACACCTTTATGCACACAAACTAGAAAACCTAGAGAAGATGGATAAATTCCTGGAAATATAAAACCCTCCTAGCTTAAATCAAGAAGAAATAAAAACTGTGAGAAGATTAATAACAACTATTGAGGTTGAAATAAGAATTATAAAATTGCCAACCAAAAAAACATCCAGGATGAGATGGATTCACAGCTGAATTCTATCAGACATTCAAAGAAGAATTGGCACCAATCTTACTGAAATTATTCCAAAAGATAGAGAAAAAAGGAACCATCCCTGAATCATTCTATGAAGTAAGTGCCACCCTAATTCCCAAAACAGGAAAGGACATAACAAAAAAGAAAGTTACAGACCAATATCCCTGATGAACATAGATGCAAAAATCTTCAACAAAATACTAGCTAGCCAAATCCAAGAGCACATCAAAAAGATAAAACACCATGACCAGGTAGGTGTTTTACGACAGATGCAGGAATAATTTAACATACACAAGTCAGTAAACATGATACATCACATAAAGAGAATTAAAAACAAAAATCAGAGATCATCTCAATAGATGCCAAAAAAGCACTGGACAAAATTCAGCATCCCTTTATGATTAAAACCCTCAGCAAAATTGGCATAGAAAGGACATACTTCAAAAGCCATCTACGACTTTTGAAGCCATTTGCGACCTTATGGCTAACATTATACTAAATGGTGAAAAGTTTACCAGATTGGATGCCCTTTATTTCTTTCCCTTGTCTGATTGCTCTGGCTAGGACTTCCCATGCTATATAAGCGGTGAAAGTGGGTATCCTTTTTTTATACCAGTACTATGCTATTTTGGTAACTATAGCTTTGTAGTATAGTTTGAAGTTTGGTAATATGATGTCTCCAGATTTGTTCATTTGCTTAGTATTGCTTTGGCTATGTGGGCTCTTTTTTGGTTGCATATGAATTTCAGGATTGCTTTGTCTAGGCCTTTGAAGAATGATGATGGTAGATGAGAATTGCATTTAATTCCTAGATTGCTTTTGGCAGTATGGTCAACATTATACTAAATGGTGAAAAGTTGAAAGCATTCTCCCTAAGAAATGGAACAAGACAAGGATACCCACTTTCACCACTTATATAGCATGGGAAGTCCTAGCCAGAGCAATCAGACAAGGGAAAGAAATAAAGGGCATCCAATCTGGTAAAGAGGAAGACAAACCATCACTGTTCACCAATAATATGGTCATATACCTAGAAAACCGTAAAGATGCATCCTTAAAGCTCCTAGATCTGATAAATGAATTCAGTAAAGTTTCAGGATACAAAATCAATGTACACAAACCAGTAGCACTACTGTGCATCAACAACCACCAAGGTGAGAAACAAATCAAGAACTCAATCCCTTTTATAACAGCTGCAAAAAAAGTAAAATACTTAGAAACACACCTAACCAAGGAGGTGAAAAATCTATACAAGGAAAACTACAAAACACTGCTGAAAGTAATCATAGACAACACAAACAAATGGAAACACATCCGATGCTCATGAAAAGGTAGAATCAATATTGTGAAAATGACCATACTGTCAAAAGCAATCTAGGAATTAAATGCAATTCTCATCTACCATCATCATTCTTCACAGGCCTAGACAAAGCAATCCTGAAATTCATAAAAATTTCATAAAAAATTCATAAAAATTCATAAAAAAATTCAACCAAAAAAGAGCCCACATAGCCGAAGCAATACTAAGCAAATGAACAAATCTGGAGGCATCATATTACCAAACTTCAAACTATACTACAAAGCTATAGTTACCAAAACAGCATAGTACTGGTATAAAAAAAGGCTCATAGAACAATGGAACAGAATAAAGAACTGAGAAATAAAGCCAAATATTAATACTTACAGTGAACTAATCTTTGGCAATACAGACAAAAACATAAAGTGGGGAAAGGACAACCTATTCAACAAATGGTCTGGGATAATTGGCTAGCCACATGTGGAAGAATGAAACTAAATGCTCATCTCTCACCTTATACAAAAATCAACTCAACTCAAGATGGATCAAAGACTTAAATCTAATACCTGAATCCATAAAAATTTTAGAAGATAACATTGGAAAAACCCTTCTAGACACTGGCTTAAGCAAAGACTTCATGTCCAAGAACCCAAAAGCAAATGCAACAGAAACAAAGACAAATAGGTGGGACTTAATTAAACTAAAACGCTCTTGCACAGCAAAAGAAATAATCAGCAAGTTAACAGACAGTGCACAGACTGGGAGAGAATCTTCACAATCTATAAATCTGACAGAAGACTAATATCCAGAATCTACAAAGAACTCAAATAAATTAGCAAGAAAAAACAATCCCATCAAAAAGTGGGCAAAGCGCATGAATAGACAGTTCTCAAAAGCAGATATACAAACGGCCATGGAACATACGAAAAAATGCTCAACATCACTAATATCAGTAAAACATAAATTGAAACCACAACGAGACACCATCTTACCCCTACAAGAACGGACATAAAAAAAAAAAAAATAGATGTTGGCATGGATGTGGTGAAAGGGGAACACTTTTATACTACTGGTGGAAATGTAGACCAGTACAACCACCATGAAAAACAGTATGGAGATTCCTTAAACAGCTAAAAGTAGAACTACTATTTGATCCAGCAATCCCACTATTGGCTATCTACCCAGAGGAAAATAAGTCATTATATGAAAAAGACACTTGCACATGCAGTATATAGCAGCACAATTCTCAACTGCAAAAATACAAACCACCCATCAATCAACAACTGGATGAAGAAAATGTGGTATGTATACACCATGGAATACTACTCAGCCATAAAAAATATTGAAATAATGACATTTGCATGCCTGGATGGAATCGGAGACCATTATTTTAAGTGGAGTAACTCAGGAATGGAAAACCAAATACCATATGATCTCACTTTTAAATGGGAGCTAAGTTGTGAGGATGAAAAGACATAAGAATGATATAATGGATTTTGGCAACTCAGTGGGAAGGATGGGAGGTTGGCAAGGGATAAAAGACAACACACTGAGTACAGTATACACTGCTCAGATGATGGGTGCACCAGAATCTCAGAATTACCACTAAATAACTTAATTGTGTAACCAAACCACTTTTTCCCAAAAAACTATTGAAGTAAAAAATTAAGGCTGGGCACAGTGGCTCATGCCTGTAATCCCAGCACTTTGGGAGGCCGAGGCAGGCTGATTGCCTGAGGTCAGGAGTTCAAGGCCAGTCTGGTCAACATGGTGAAACTAAAAAGATTTTTTAAAATTAGCCAGGTGTGGTGGTGTGTGCCTGTAATCCCAGCTACTCGGGAGGCTGAGGCAGGTGAATTGCTTGAACCACAGAGGTGGAGCCAAGATTGCGCCACTGCACTCCAGCCTGAGTGACAGAGCGAGACTCTGTCTCAAAAAAAAAAAAGAAGAAGAAATATAATGTGTTACATATGTAATTTTGAAATATTTATACACATTCAAAAAGTTCTTAAAAAACAGGAAAAGTTAATATTAATAATACATTTTACTTAATCCAATATACGTACACTTGTCATTCATATAAGCAATATGAAAAATTACTAGTGAGATATACTGCTCTTTTCATATTAAGTATTTGAAATCCTGAATATATTTTATAACATATCTCAGTTCAAAGTAGCCATATTTCAAGTGCTCAGTGGTCACATGGGGCTTGTGTCTGCTGTACTGGACAGTCCAGGTCTGGGATTTAAGGCTGGTATGGCATAGAGAAAATGACTCTTAAATTATCTGTGGGGCAAATAGTAGAGCAAAGTAATGTTAGCCCCATATTACAGAGAAAATCCTGGGATGGTTTGTGACAAAGCTGAGCCCAACATTGCAGCTGACTTTCTCACCACCTCAAATACGTGTCTACTGGGGTCCAGCTGTCAGTCTCCTCCCTTCTGAAAGGAAGCTGAAGCATAGGTGCTCAGAACGTTCACCCTGGCATCAAACTACTGAGCTCAAGTTGTGATTAGTGCTGACCCATCTTTGGCAAGTATTTATCTTCCATGTATTTCATTTCCACTTCTGTAGAATAGGCATGATAGTACCAACTTCACAAGGTTGTCTTAGGGGTTTAACTGAGGTTATGCTATAAAGCAATCACTTAGCATACTGATTGTAAGTATATTGAAAGAAAGAGCTATTAATGTACAATATTAAAATGAAAGATACCCATGGTAGTCATAGAGCCATCACCAAATGTTTTCATCTTTCTTCCTTCTAAGCACAGAGTAGGATAGTGTTTCTTTGTCCCACTAAAGTTAGGTGTGGTCATTGACTTATTTTGGACAATGAATTGTGAGTGGAGTTGTGTGTCACTCCCAGGTAGAATCACTCATTTGCAACAAGCTCTGCCACAATGATGAGGCATGCTCCAGAGAGTAGCTGCTGCATCAGGCTGGGTACCAGGGCAAGATCCATAATGGACATAAAACAGGAGAAAAACATAAGGCGTATCGCAAGCCATGACAATTTGGGAAATATTCCTTGCTGCAGCATTATTTAGTCATCCTACATGATACATCATCTTAATTGACGCTTGCTTTAGGGATCCATGAAGTTAACTAATTCCTCCCACCCTCTCTAACATACTGACTGATGCCCATAGGTTCAGAATGCAGAGATTTAGACAACTACTTTCTAATACCGGAGGCCCCCTACATCCATCTCACAAGTATTGGTTGTGCTTATTTCCAAGTAGTTTATACTACTGTAGTCATTATTAAGTTTAATTAAATATGGCATACATTGATGAAATTTGAGTGGGAAAAGAAAATGAGCATTGTATCTACGAACAGTTGAATGTTCTGAAGAGACTAAATAAAGTAGAACTGTCAAAATAACTTGAATTAGGTATGCCAGAAACAAAGCTGGGGTGGTATACATATTGTACAAAATACAAGATGATTCTGCACTCTGATGTCTTTGCACACAGCTTTCAATTCTTGCTTTGCTTTAGAGAAACCCAAACTGGAAATCGCAAAAGATATATTATTGGTGTGGTTTTTTCAAGAAACACAAAGTAGAACTGCAATCGGCTACCACCCATTCAAAGTAAAGGTTGGCCTTACATCAAAAGATGGGAAAATAATTGCGTAGTTTCATGCCTTATGTTAAATGAAAATGTTAAAAGTGTGTATGTAACATTTTTATGACCACTCTCCCAAAATTAATCAAACATTTGGAAGAGCCAATTAAAAACTAGTCCTACTTACATGGAATAAGAGGTGATCTTACGTACTGTGTATTTCTTTTGTTTCAGATTTTTATTTGCATAATATACTTTTGGGAAAACATGATATGAAAAAAAAAATGTTGTTGTTGTCATTGTGATGACTTGGGTTAAAAAAAAATACTCCTGGTTAACAAGATGATTCCATGAAAACTTCATTTAACTCATCCCCTGCCTGAGATAATCTACACATACCATCCACCCCAACCTTTACTCTTTGGGAATAAACTTACCTGTGCCTAACAACTGTAGTCATGCAGCCAAGCTCAAAAATAAGAACGAGAAGGTACAGGCATTTCTCATTATCTTCCCATAAGCCCCAGACACAGGCTCTTCTTCTGACTATACTTACAATACCTAACATGGATCCCACAGAGCCCCACCAACTACTTTCAGCTGTTTCCCAGAGATGAAATGTTTCAGACATATGGTCACAGAGATTAATATCTGTGCAGACCAGTTTTGAAACAGCCCAGAAATATTTTGGGAACATGTGGCATTAGACAAATATAAATTCTGAACCTGGGTTTTTCCTCCATGTGCCTCTCCCTTCCACACCTGGACTTTCAGAGTGAGTCACACAGAAGACTCGAGAATTGAAGACAAAGAACTGGGTATAAGCACATATTTAGATTCTGGGCCACTGGACAAAAACTTCAGGAGGGGCTGTTAATCTTATTGAATCACCAGAGGAAGTGGGCTCCAGTTCTTTTGGTGGTCTCCCTAAAATAAAAGGCCTACTTGGATAGTTTGGGGTTTGTGTTCTTGGGGTTGTCTCATGGAATGAGAGTCATATCAAACTGTCTTCTAGTTTCTCCCACCCTCAGAAAACAACAAGGTATGGGTTGGTATCTAATAGCTCCTTGAGCTATTTCTCTATTTCTCAAACACTAAGTTGTCCCGATTTCTGTGACATTAACCTGAAGATGATCCTTGTGAGTAAGGAGGAAAAAAAATCCAATGCATAGAACATGGAGGATTTTCACGGCTGTCCTACAAACAGCTTACAGAAGTTTCACACAGATTCACTGCTCCAAAAACACTATTTTAAAATGGTTTCAATTGCGGTTAACAAATACGTGCTTTGTGTTTTGTAGAAGCACAGGCCAGAAACAATTGATAAGTCAGAGGTGGCGTTTTCAGTTTAGTTCTTGAAAGTTTGAGATTTATTACCTAGAATTAAAAATTCTTTCTATCCTGCGGAAAGACATATGGCTTTCAGGCAGCACATAAAGGCAGACACACACACATACACACACACACACACACAACACACATACCCCACACAATTGGCTTGAATTGAGAGAAAAATTATCTTATAATGAAAGATGGCCAGTTATGATGATTTTTTTAAAAGTTTAGTTTAACAAATCCCTCTTGTTTTGCAAGATTGGACATGTACTGTCATGAGCTTTGAGCTATTAAAGAAAGTAGAAAATGTAATAAAGTGAAGCCCTAATACAAAATTAGGAAAATTTTATTTTCAGAGAAAAGAAGACAAAAGAAGATGACTTCCTCACCGTTTCCCAACCATAGTGAATTATTTAATAAGGGCTTGTCCTTGTTAGGATAGCTTGATCATTACTTTGACATAAAATGTTGCAATGTGTACAAGTTAAGAGTGCCAGGAGAAGAGAACAGTAGACTTGGATTGTTTTTGATCTCCAGAGTAGGGAATAGATAAGCAGACCTTTCTCAGCTTGCACCCTCAGATATTCCAGGTTTTCCTTAAAAGAAATGGAGTGGAAACAAAGGAATTCTTTCTTTATTGCTGCAATTCTTCCAAAACATGGTGAAATTCTGAAGACATACTTTTCTATTCACCTTCCAATGATGTGAAGACCCAACTGCGAAAAGAGCCAGAGACACAATAAACAAAAAGTTATGTAATTCTGCAATTTCCTTGCAAAAGAACTATAAAATAAGTTACCCCAAACCTAAAAAGACTCACCAGTATTAATAAGCTCAAGCTAATCAGCCAGATTCTCTCATTGATTAAATTCCTATGCCCAGGGCATAGAAAACACCATCCTGTTCTCAGGCAACTAACCCAAACATTTTACTTAGAAAGTAGACTTCTAGGTAACACCCATTGAGAAAATCATATGTGTCCCTATAAGCTTATTTCAGGAGAAATATTAAAAATTTGACAAATATTCAAGAAGCACCTTTTAGCTAGAACTTAGGAACTAATGAGAGTCAACCGAAAGCAGTAAGAGAGATGGTGCTTTAGGGAGATGGTGAGCAGGAATTTCTTTTTTAAGCCCTTCTGTTTTTTTCATTCGTGAAAGAGCATCCAGAAGGACAAGAAAGATTTAAGGTTTAAAGCGAAGTTAGTCAAAGCTCTTTGAAAATATAGTTTGTCCATAAATGTTTTCCCAACAAGCTCACCCAAGTTTATTTTTCTGTGGTTTTTATTTATCTTTCATAATAGCATCAATGCTATTGGTCTTATTCAACAAAAGAGAAATATAAATTTTTTGAAGAGTTGATCTTTCCTTAAAAAATTCATCCACTTAGCTGAAAAACAACTTAGCTGCTATGATGATTAGATTTATCTATTATGTTTGTTATCTGATACTTCATAAGCTGAATCTTGCCCCAGAGAGCTTAGAATCTGATTGGGAAATAAAATAATCTTACTGATCTCTTTTGTTTAAAATGAAAACGCAGCTTTGTTTGTCCATCGAGAAAAAATACATGTTTATTGCAGCAAATTGAAAATTATATAGATAAGTCAGGAAAAACTGTTAGCATTATTGCAACTTCCATTATATACAGTTATTGTGGACATTTCAATATAAATCTTTACAGAATATAGCATAAATATATAAATTTAATCAGCTTGAAATGAAAAATTGTTTTATAACCTGTGATATTTTTCCCTTCATATTTCATAAACATTTTTATTTTTCTATAATATATGATATATAATATATAATTTTGATGTCTTTACAAAATTTCATCATGTAATTGTAATCCTCTATTATTAGATATATCATGTTTTTGAGGGTTATCTTCCAGTATAAACAGAATTGTGATGAGCAAATTTACAGATACAACTTCCTGCAGACTACTCCAATAGACTTAATCTCTAAAACAGAGTTCTTGTGCCTAGAACTTTAAGATTTTGATATATATTGCCAAATTGCTCTCCAAAATTTGTGTGAATTTACACTGCACAATAGAGTATCAGGGGGCCCATTTCCTTGGAGTTTGTTGATACTGAGTGTTACACACTGTCCTTGTCCATCCCTGCTGCTATTAAAAACATACCCAGACTGGGTAATTTATAAATAATGGAATTTATTTCTCTCAGTTTTAGAGGTTGACCAGTCCAAGATCAAAGCACTGGCAGATTTGGTGTCTGGTGATGGCTGCTCTCTGTTCTCAAGATGGCAACTTCTTGTTATGTCCTCACATGGCAGAAAGGACAAAAGAGACAAACACTATGCCCTCACGTGGCAGAAGAGATGGGAAAGCCAGGCAGCTCTCTGATTCCTCTTTTATACCCATATTAATCCCATTTATGAGGGCAAAGCCCTCACGGCCTAATCACTTCCCAAAGACCACACCACTTAATATCATCACCTTGGGATTTAAGTTCCAATATATGAATTTTAGAGGGTCACAGACATTCAAACCATAGCACACACATTCTGATCTTTACCAAATTAACAGGTGGAAAGATATTTTACTGTTCTTGTACTGGGTCATTTCTGGTTTTTTTCCTTTGAGAATTGTCCTATTGTGTCTTTTCTGTGGTTGAAATTCACAAAAATTTTTGAACACTATCATGCAAATAAGTGATGCAAAAATGCATCCAGGTAGCACTGATACTGTTTATCTACTAGACAAACTACCTGAACTCAGGTATTTAAGTTAATTGCCACCTTAAGTATAGAAAGCAAGTATAATAAGAATAGAGGTGAGAAAACTGGGGTATGGCATTAGTGCTTATAACTACACCTGCAATGAAAGAGAAGTGAGGTATTTTGGTATAAAAGATACCTTTAAACTTTCTTTAGTTATCCTTCCTCATTGATCTGTCAAATCAAGCAACCTAAGCTGTCTGCTCTCTGGAACTCAGTGAAATAAAAGGTTACGAGGAGAGAATAACAGTGCGGAAGAAAAATTCACACGTAAAAACTAGCATTTAAAATTTTGATTTTAGATCCATTACGGCAGAAACACGCTGGAGATGCATCCTGAAATCAGAGAAAAGAATGACTCTTCTTTCTACAGTCTCTGACTGCGTGCTGAGGCTGCTGGTGAGAAACTATAATGGGGCAACCACAATCTTTAAACACATAAATATTCCTACTTTAAACACATAAATATTCCTACACAAACTATAATGGGGCAACCACAATCTTTAAACACATAAATATTCCTACAGCATCCATTTCTTCTTAATTTTATCTACTGGATAAATAAATTCAGAGGGAATAAGACAGAGAGAGAGAAATGCAGACATTAAAAAAACAACACAACAGTGTAAAATTCCTTAATATCTGGAAATGCTTAAAGAACCACATGGCATCGTTTGAAACATACAGGTTACAATGAGAGCTCCACAAACAAGATTTTGCAACATGTGAATATTACATGAATCTTCAAAATCATTTGCATTCTGGTGATTCTGTGCACTAGAGATGGGTAGTGACATGTATATTAAAATAAAAAACATGGTTGAGTTACATTTAGGCCTATTATATGCCCAGTACTTTACATTATCCCAAGAAAATCCTTCAAAACCCTACAAGGAATAGTAACTTTATTATTATTCCTACTTTACAGATTTCAAAAAAAAAAACACACAAACATAACTGAAGGATGGAAAGGGAAACTAAGAAGTAGATGCAGAACTTGAACTTATATACAGCTATCCATTGTCCTCAGTTCTCAGGCTAATGGTGTCAACAGAGAGGAAGCACCATGTCAATAAGTCCTTACACCTTTGTAAGTGGATCGCTGAACTTAAAAACAGATGAGCAATGAAGGGCTTCATATCCACAAAGTAATACCATTTACAAATATTGACATATTTATAACTATCTAATACCCATTTTCTTTGATTTTAAAGTATTGCCAAAAAGACATACAATTCCTGTAAATGCTGTACCCCTAAATCTCTGAAGTCAGCAATTCAGGAAAAATGTTAAAAGGTGATCAAGATTATTCATTTTGCTTCCTCTCTGCTAAATCAGTCACTGGGCTATTACGAGTGGATGGAAAAAACCTCGTAATCCTCAGGTGTGCCATTAAACTCATAAATTGCAAGATTTCTAGGACATTTTATATTACAGTTGACACTGCTCCATGGTATGTTCGGGGATATTTTCCAAGAGAAGCTACTCTCTGAACATTAAAATGGCCTTTTCACACTCTTTATGTTATAGAAAAATGAAATAAAACAGATTCAGCTTCTTAATTATGCAGCTAAGTCCTATCCAAGCTTCAGTTGACTAAGAGTCCACCATTGCCTACTATGAAACCGGAGCCAAAGCCCAGTAACTGCTAGTTGCCAGTTATTTCTATCTGTCCTGTCTCTCTTTTATCCCTTATAGGCCTAGAGAGTCAGACTTCAGTTTTCAATTATATTAAGCTGAATTTTAAAAGAAAGGGAAAAAATGTGGCTCGAGTTTGCAAAGGTTATTTATCTATCTAGAAATAATAGGGTTTTTCAATTGAGAAAAGACATTTGAAATCTTTTTTGAGACAGAGTCTCACTCTGTTACTGAAATGTAGTTTTCAAATGGGGTAAATACATGACACCTGTCAGTCCTTGAGTCCACCTCAAGATAATTTTAATATATTTTGAGGATAAAATGAAGGCTGTCATTTTTCATTGTACTAATAGAAATTCTCTGAACTATTAGACCAAGAGATACTCCTTCTTTCTAGAAATTCTTATAGTATAATTAGTGACATGTGAAATAGCTTTTGTTTAAATGTTGCTAAATAGTCCCTTTTAACTAATACAGGTGTTCTCTCTTCAGCTAAATCACATAAACTCCTAATGTTAAGGAATATGCTTCCCAGTGTTGTGATACACCCTTACCACCCACCTCCCTTACTGCCACCTGGTGCCTTCTCCATGCTTGTCTGTCTGTTAAACAAGGCATGGCAGAGAAGTATTAAAATCTGCAAATGTTTTACAGTATGAGAACCTTCCATCTTCCTGGCAAAAAAAAAAAAAAAAAAAAAATCATTACTATAACTTTGGCCATTGCTGCATTTAGATATAAATCTATTTGAAAGCTTCTTAGAGCAGGAGTCAGCAAACTTTTTTGTAAAGAGCAAAATAGTAAATATTTTAGGCTTTGGAAGCCATACAGTCTATGTTAGAACTACTCAACTCTGCCACTGCAACATGAAAACAGTACATAAACAAATGAGCAGGTATATATGTATTTTTTTATTTACAAAATAAAACTTTACAAAACTTTATTTAATAAAACTTTATTTACAAAAACAAGTGGCAGGCAAGATTTGATCCATAGATAGTAATTTACAGGCCCCTCTCCTAAAGTGTGAAAAAAAGAAAATGAACATTTTAAGTGGTTTCTATTCAAGCAAGTTTTCTTCAAACTAGAAGATAGAAAAGCAAAAGCTAACATCAATGAACCAGTCTGGTTCTTCAAAAAGATTAACAAAATTAACATACCTTTAGCTAGATTGACTAAGAAATAAAAATGTCTCAAATTACCGAAATCTAACATAAAATGGGGACATCACTACTAATTTTACAGAAACAAAAAAAGGTTATAAAAGAGCATTACAAAAAAGTGTACACCAACAGATGGCATAAACTAGGCGAAATAAACAAATTTCTAGAAACACCCAACCTACCAAGACTGATGCATGAATAAATAGAAAATCTTAATGGGCATATAACTCATATGGAAATTGAATCAGTAATCAAAAAACTACCAACAGAGAAATGCCCAGGGCCAGATGGTTTCACTAATGAATTCCATCAAACATTTAAAGAAGAATTAGCACTAATCTTTCTCTTCAAAAAACTCTCCAAAACAATTGAAGAGGAAGAAATACTTCCTAACCTATTTTACGAGCTTTACATTACCCAGATACCAAAGCCAGGCAAAGACACTACAACAAAACTGTAGACAAATATCCCATATGAACATTCATGCAAAAATCCTCAACAAAATACTAGGAAACCAAATTCAGGAACATATTAAAAGGATTATACATCATGGCCAAGTGGGATTATTCCTGGAAGGCAAGAATGGTTCAACATATAAAAATCAATCAATGTAATGCCCCACATTAACAGAATAAAATAAAGAAACCACATGATTATTTCATTGATGCAGAAAAAGCATTTGACAAATTCAGTGCCCAAAACAATTCAATAAATCATTAACAAACAGAAACATCTTCTCTGTAATATAGGCCATATATGGAAAATTCTCAGCCAACATTATACTCAGTGGTGAAAGATTTAAAGTTTTTCCTCTAAGATTTGGAACAAGACAAGGATGCCCACTTTGACCCTTATTTTCAACCTAGTATTGGAAATTCCAGCCAGAGCAATTTTAGGCAAGAAAAAGAAACAAAAAGCATCCAATTTAGAAAGGAAGAAGGAAAATTATGTCTGTTCACAGATTGCATAATCTCATGTGTAGAAAGGCCTGAAGATTTCACCAAAAACAACAAACTTTATTCAACTAATAAAGAAGTTCAGCAAAGTAGCAGAATATAAAATCACCGCACACAAATTAGTTGCTTTGCATGCATTAGCAACAGACAGTAGCTCCCAAAAATTAAGAAAATAATTATTCTGTTTATAATAGCATCAAAAGGAATAAAATACTTAAGAATTGAAAGACTTGACCAGGAGTGAGGGCTCATGCCTATAATCCCAGTACTTTGGGAGGCCGAGGCAGGCAGATCACCTGAGGTCAGGAGTTTGAGATCAGCCCGACCAACATGGAGAAACCACGTCTCTACTAAAAATATAAAATTAGGGGAGTAGTGGTGGATGCCTGCAATCCCAGCTGCTCAGGAGGCTGAGGCAGGAGAGTCACTTGATCCAGAGAGGCAGAGGTTGCAGTGAACCGAGATTGTGCCATTGCACTCCAGCCTGGACAACAAGACGGAAACTCCACAACCAAAAAAAAAAAAAAAAAAATGAAAGATTTGTACACTGCAAACTATAAAACATTGCTAAATTTAATTAACTATTTAATTAAGACATAAATAAATCATAAATAAATGGATATAAACATCTTTTGTTCATGGGTTGAAAGACAATATTGTGATGATACTACTACTCAAAATAATCTACAGATCAATGCAATTTTTATCAGAATCCCAATGGCATTTTATGAAGAAATAAAATAATCCTAAAATGTATATGTAATTGCAAGAAATAGCCAAAACAATTTTGAAAAAGAATAACAAAGTTTGAGAACTCACATTTCCTCATCTCAAAACTTATGTCACAGATACATTAATTGCAATACTGTGATATTGGCATAAGAACAGATATATGAACAAATGAAAAACAATAAAAAGCCCAGAAATAAATCCCTACACATGTGATTAAGTGATTTTTCACAAGGGAACCAAAAACATTTGATATATAAAGAATTCTTTTTTTGAACAAATACAGCTAAGAAAACTGGATATCCCCATGGAAAGAGTAAATTTGAATTCTTACCTAACAAAATAGTTAAGTATTAATTCAAACTGAATCAAATACCTAAATGTAAGAGCAAAAACTATAAAACCCTTAGAAGAAAACAGGAGAAAAGCCTCCTGACATAGGATTTGGCAAAGATTTCTAGGATATGACACAAAATGCACAGACAACAAAATATAAAATTGATAAATTAGATTACATCAAATTTTAAAATGTCTGTATATCAAAAGACACTATCAAAATGGTATAAAAAAACCTATAGAATGTGAGAAAATATTTGCAAGTAATATATCTGATAAGGTATTAATATTGAGAATACATAAATAATTCCTACAACTCAACAAAATGAAGACATATAATCCAATACTAATATGGTCAACAGATTTGAATAAACACTTCACCAAAGAAGATATGCATATGGCCAAGAAACCTATGAGAAGATTGTCAAAACCACTATCCATTGGAGAAATGCAATTCAAGACCACAATAAGATACCATTTTACACCTGTTACAATAGCTGTTATTAAAATTAGAAAACATTAATGCCAAAATATAACAAGGATTGATAAAGATGTTGAAAAATTGGAATGCTTGTGCATTTCTGGTGGGAATGCAAAATAGTACAGTCTGTGGAAGATAGTTGATGGTTCCTCAAAAACTTTAACATAGAAATACCAGATGATTCAGCAATTTTATCTTGAGTATATACCCAAAAAATTGAAAGCAGGGATTCAGATACTTGTACAAAAATATGCATAGCAGCATTATTAACCAAAGCCAAAAAGTGAAAACAACTCAAATCTCCATCAACATATAAATGGATAACAAAATATGGTATAAACTTACAATGGAATATTACTCAATCTTAATAATAAAGTCTTAATATATGATCAAAAATAAATGAACCTTAATAAAATTATGCTAAGTAAAATATATAGACATAACAAGACAAATATTGTATGATTCTACTTATATTAGGTGCCCTAGAATACACAAATTTATAGAGACAATGTAGAATCGAGGTTACCAGGAGCTGAGGTGTGTAAAGAATGGGGAAGTATTGCTTAACAGGTACATAGATCTGCTTGGGATGATTTTTAAAGTTCTGAAAATAGATAATGATGATAGTTTTATAACACTGTGAATATACTTATTGCCACTGAAATTTACACTTAAAAATAGTTAAGATTGGCCGGGCGCGGTGGCTCAAGCCTGTAATCCTTGCACTTTGGGAGGCCGAGACAGGCGGATCATGAGGTCAGGAGATCGAGACCATCCTGGCTAACCCGGTGAAACCCCGTCTCTACTAAAAAAAAAAAATACAAAAAACTAGCTGGGCAAGGTGGCGGGCACCTGTAGTCCCAGCTACTAGGGAGGCTGAGGCAGGAGAATGGCGTAAACCCAGGAGGCAGAGCTTGCAGTGAGCTGAGATCCGGCCACTGCACTCCAGCCTGGGCAACAGAGCGAGACTCTGTCTCAAAAAAAAAAAAAAAAATAGTTAAGATTGTACATTTTATGTTATGTATACTTTGCCACAATTTTTAAAACTTAAAATAGATAGAGACAATTAGTGAACTGGAAAGTGAAGCCAAGGAAAGGTCATGGAACAGATCACAAAATACCAAAAGAGTAAAAGTATGAAATAAAAGATAGACTATATTTACAATAGAGTCGTAAATTCCAGTATCCACCTAATAGAAATTTCAGTTTAAAAATGGAGAGAGTGAATGTACAAATAAAAATTTGTTTTAGGCTTTTCAAAACCAATTGGGAATTAGGTAAATTCACTTATTCAAAAGCAGAAACTTTCTGCTTTTGTTTACATAGACAAAAAAAATAGTTAAATATTATTTATAAGAGATATACTTAGTACAAAATGACAAAAGTGAAATTTTAAAATTACGTATGTATATATGTATATATAATTCAATATATATTTAACTTCATTTGTGTATATCAACAAAGAGGAACTATATAAATGTTATTTAGACAAAATGTCATATAAAATAAATAATTTAGAATGGCACATATTGATTAAAAGATGAAATTTATAAAAATGCTACAATCATTAATCATGATATACATAATCATATATCACTAAAGTATATAAAATGGAGATTATATAAATCAAAAGAAAAATGGACAAATCCACAATCACTGAGAAACACTTTTAAACATTTCTTTCAGATAGCAACAATTTAAAAGGAATCACACCTATGCAAAGCTAGAGCCTATATGAACTAAACATTACATGAAGACATATGTATATTCCTGAATGTAGCAAAGAGTGAGCATGCATTATTTTCAAACACAGAAGTAATAGTCACAAATACTATAGTTAACAATAACACATAGTTTCAAATAGCTAGAGGGAGGATATTGAATGTTCCCAACACAAAGAAACGATAAATGTTTGAGATGATTCATATGTGAACTACACTGATCTGATCACTATACATTATATGTATCAAAACATCACTATGTACCCCCTGTAAATATGTACAATTATTACTTGTCAGTTAAAAAATAAATTAGGTTTTAAAAATTTAAAAAAAACCACAATGTAGCCTGAGTAATAAGAAAAAGAATAAAATAGAGTGAGCAGAGTTTTAGAGAACTGTAAGACACCATCCAGCATAATACCATACACATAATAAGAGTAACAAAGGGAGAGTAGAGAAAGTAACAGAGTATCTGAAGAAATAATGGCTAAATTAGAAATCTATAATTTATAAATCCCTAAATTTTATTAAAAATCATTAATCTACACATCCAAGAGGCTCAGTGGACTCCACATAGAATAAAGCTAAAGAGATCAGCACCTAGACAAACCAAATCAAACTGGCAAAAGACAAACACAAAGAGAGAATCTTAAAAGCAGTAAGAGGAAAGCAACTCATCATGACCAAGGACCCTTAATAAGATAAACAGCTGATTTCTCATGAAAGACTATGAAAGCCAGAGGACGATCAGATGACTTATTAAAAATGCTGAAATAATAATACTGTCAGTCAAGAATCTTATACCTAACAAAACTATCCTTCAAAAATGAAAGAAATAAAGGCACTTCCAGATAAATAAAAACTGAAGGCATTTATAATTAGAACAACTGCCCAACAAGAAAAACTAAAGGAAATTCCTCAGATTAAAAGGAAAGGTCACAAGACTGAAATTCAAATTCACATGAAAAAATGAAGAACACCAGCAAAGTTGCCTATCCAGGTAAATATAAGAGATAGTATAAATTTTCTTTGTAATTATTCTTTTCTATCTGATTTAAAATACAACTGCATAAAGAAATAATTAAAAATATATGTTGATGGCCACAAATATATAAAGATGTAATTTTTTACCATAACAGTATAAAAAAGGGGGAATAGGTCTGTATAAAATAATATTTTTGTTGTTTTTAAACATAGAATTAACATATGACACAGAAATTTCACTCTTAAGTATCTACTCAAAAGAATTTAAATCAAAGACTCAAGCAGATACTTGTACCACAATGTCATAGCAGCATTATCAACTAAAGCCAAAAGGTAGAAACAACTCAAATGTTCATCAACCAATAAGTGGATATACAAAACTTGACAGAAACTTATTGAAATAAAGTTGGCATTAATATGAAATAGATTGCTGTAAATTAATATGTTAATTGTAATCTTGAGCACAACCATAATTAAAATAACTCAAAAAATAGTAAAATAAATTATAAGAGAATTACAATGGTACACTAGAAATTATCCGGTATACAAGAAAAAGCAGGAATGGAGAAATGGAGGAACAAAAAGATGTAAGAAACATAGAAAACAAACAGCAAAATGGAAAAAGTAAATCCTCTTTCATCAGTAATTATATTAAATGTAAATGGACAAAACAGTCTAATAAAGAGATTGGAATCTATGAGAGATTCATCTTAGATTCAAAGACAAATATATTGTAAGATTTTATTTTTACTAAAGAAAGAATAGAAAAAGATATTCCATGCAAACAGTAACCAAAAGAAAGCTGAAGTGGCTATACTAATATCAGACAAAATAGAATTTATGACCAAAGTTGTAATGAGAGAAAAAGAAGAGAATTTTATAATGATAAAATTGTTAATCTGTGAAGAGGATATAGCAATTATAACATATATGCACCTAACTAAGCCCCAAAACACATGAAGCAAAACCTGACAGAATCAGAGGAATAGACAATTAAACAATATTAATTGGCCATTTTAATATGGGTTGATTGTCTCTTATTCAAAATGCTTTGGACCAGAAGTGTTTCAAGTTTCAGATTTTTTCAGGTTTTGGAATATTCACATTATTCTTACTGGTTGAGCATCACAAACCCAAAAGTATCAAAATTCACAATGCTCCAATGATCTCCTTTGAGCATCATGTTGGTACTCAAGAAGTTTCTAATTTTGAAGTAGTTCAGATTCTGGATTTTGGATTTGGGATGATCAACCTGTACTTCATTGTCAGTAATGCATATGCATGGAACAACCAGACAAAAAATAGGAAAGAAAATAGAAGACTCAAATGACACTATGAACCAACCAGGCCTAACAGACATCTGTAGAACAATACACCCAGCAACACCAGAATATACATTATTCTCAATTGCCCATGAAATATTCTCCAGAATATGTTATCTTAGGTCATAAAACAAGTCCTAAAACATTTAAAATAATTGAAATCACATAATGTATAGTCTTCAGCCACAAATGAATGAAATGAGATATCAAAGGCAGAAATTTAAAATATTTACAAATATGTGGAAATTAAACATTAATTCTAAGCAATCTCTTAGTCAAAGTCATTAGAATATACCAAAATATGAATAAAAAATAATATGCAAAAACTTATGAGATGCCATTAAAGCAATGCTAAGAGAAATTTACAGCTCTAAACAGCATTAAAACAGAAAAAAGATCTCAAATCAATAACCAGCCTGCCACCAAAAAAAAAAAAAACCTAGAAAATAAGATAAAATTAAACCCAAAGCAAACAGAAGGAAGGAAAAAATAAAGATTAAGGCAGAAATAAATAAATAATTGGAAAACAAAATCAATAGATAAAATCAACAAAAGTAAATATTGATTCTTTGAGAAGGTCAACAAAATTGATAAATCTTTAGCTGGACCAACCAAGAAAAAAAGTGACAGGATTACTAACATCACAAATGAAAGAGGAGATGACAAGAAAAGCTATTGAGTCACAATCAAAAAGTTTTCAACAAAAACAAGCCCAGGCTTGTTTAGCCAGGATTCCATGGCTTCAATGGTAAATTCAACTAAATATTTAAAGAATGAACACCAAGCCTTCGCAAACTCTTTCAATATACAAAAGAGAGGAACAGGTCGGGCATGTTGGCTAACGCATGTAATCCCAGCACTTTGGGAGGCCGAGGTGGGCGGATCATGAGGTTATGAGATCGAGACCATCCTGGCTAACACGGTGAAATCCCGTCTCTACTAAAAATACAAAAAATTATCCAGCATGGTGACGGGCGCCTGCAGTCCCAGCTACTCGGGAGGCTGAGGCAGGAGAATGACACGAACCTGGAAGGTGGAGCTTACAGTGAGCTGAGATTGTGCCACTGTACTCCAGCCTGGGTGACAGAGTGAGACTCCGTCTCAAAAAAAAAATTCATAACTCATTCTATAAGATTGCTAATATCTTTATACCAAAGCAAGAAAAAAAAAATCTCAGAAAAAAAAACCATAGACCAGTTGCTCTTATGAATATACATGCAAAAAATACTCAAGAAAATGCTAACAAATTGAAATAAAAACTTATATACCAGAAGCTCTTATGAATACACATGCAAAAAATACTCAAGAAAATGTTAACAAATTGAAAGAAAAACTTACATACCAGAGACATTAAAAGAAAAACTTATATACCATTACCATGTGGGATTTATCCCAGGAGTGCAAGGTTCGTTCAACATAAAAAAAAAAATCAGTCAGGGAAATATGCCATTCTATTAGAATAAAAAAAAAAAAATCACATAAAGATTTCAACACACATAGTAAAACAAAACTGACAAAACCCAGAAATCTTTTATGATAAAAACTCTCAGCAAACTAGCAATAGAAGGAAACTGCCATAGCAACCTTATAAACAGCATCTACAAATACCTCATACAGCTACCATTATACTTTCTTTCTTTCTTTTTTTTTTTTTTTTTTTTTTGTCATTGCAGGGATCAGAGTCTCGCTCTGTCTCCAAAGGCTGGAGTGCAGTGGTGCAATCTTGGCTCACTGCAACCTCCGCTTCCCGGGTTCAAGCAATTGTTCTCCCTCAGCCTCCTGAGTAGCTGGGATTACAGGTGCACACCATCACATCTGGCTAACTTTTTTCGTGCTTTTAGTAGAAACAGGGTTTCACCATGTTGGTCAGGCTGGTCTTGAACTCCTGACCTCAGGTGATCTACCCAACTCGGCCTCCCAAAGTGCTAGGATTATAGGCATGAGCCACTGTGACCGGCCAACATTATACTTAATAGTAAAAGCATTCCTCCTAAGATCAGGAACGAGACAAGGATAACCACTCTCATTGTTTGTATTCAACATTATGCAGAAGTTCTATCTAATTAGGCAATAAAAAGAAATAAAATCATTTAAACTGGAAAGGAAGAATTAAACTAATCTGTATTGGCATATTATACATATGAAATCCTGAATAATCAACCAAAAAAACACAGCTATCAAAGCTAATAAATAATGTCAGTAAATTTGCAAGATTCAAGATCAACAAAAATCAGTTAAATTTCTATACAGTAACAATGAGCAATCGGAAAATAAAATAAAATAATATCATTTATAATAATATCAAAAATTATAATATATTTAAGAGTAAATTTGACCAAAGAAGTGTAAGATATTTACTGAAAACTATAGGACATTATTTTTAAAAATGTTTAAAGACATAAATAAATGAAAAGACATCCATATACATGGACTGGAAGACTCAATATTGTTAAGATGAAAATATTCCCAAAATTGATATAAAGATTCAATATAAGCCCTATAAAAATCTCAGTTTTTGTTTCTTCAGAAATTCCATATTTTTTGTGCAAACTCAAGAATAACCAAAATTATCTTTAAGAAGGTGAACAAAATTGAAAGACACCTATTGATTTCAAAACTCTCTAAAAAGCTGCAAAAATGAAAACAGTGTGCTCCTGGCGTAAGCATAGACATACAAATCAATGGATTAGAATTAAGCTTCCAAAAATAAACACATATATTATTAGTCAATTGATTGTCAATAATAGAGTCAAATCAATTTGGAAAAGAATCATCTTTTCAACAAATAATGCTGGGATAACTGGATATCCACATGCAAAAAAATAAATTTGAATGCTACCTAATGCCACATACAAAAATGAATACAAAGTTGATATAGGATCTAAATATAAGAGCAATATGTACAGAAGCCTCAGAAGAAACTTAGATGTAAATCTTTATGATCTTGGATTAGGCAATGATTTCTTAGATATAACACGAAAAGTTCAAGCAATGAAAAACAGATAAATTGAATTATAAAAATATGAAATTATTGTGTGTCACGTAACACTATCATAAGTATAAAAACACAACCAACACAAACACAAAACTGGAGAAAATATTTGCAAATCATATATCTGACAAGGATCTGGTATCCAGAGTATCCAGAATTCTTATAACTCACCAATAAAAAAATAAAAATAAAAATAGGCAAAAATTTTCAAAAGATGTTTCTCCAAAGAAGATACATAAATAGCCAATGGCCTATGAAAATATGCTAAATATCAGTATTCATTATGAAAATACAAATAAAAGCCACAATGGGATGTCACTTTACACCCACTAGGATGTTTATAAATAAAAAAACAAAAAACAAAAAGTAACAAGTGTTGGTAGGATGTGGGGGAATTATAACTTTTGTGCATTGCTGGTGGGGATGTAAATAAGTGAACTAATTTTTTGTGCATTGCTGGTGGGGATGTAAATAAGTGAAGTAACAATAAAATAAATCCAACAAAACTACAAGGACAGAATGAATAAATATAAAAGCCTGAAGCATGAATTAGAAAATCAAAATTCAATAAAACAAAAAAAAATTTTAACACCAACAAAGTAGACAACCCTTTGCAGGTTTGATCAAGATAAAAATTAAAATAACATAGGAGGGGCTATAAGATGGCTGACTAGAGGCATCTGGTACCTCCTGCACAGAGAAAAACAAAAATAGTGAGTAGATAACCATACTTTGAATAGATCATCTAAGAAAGAACAGTGTAATTCAACAGAGAAGTGAGGGAACACCTAAGGCAAGGTAGAGGAGGAAAATGAGGTAGCCTGCACAGCTGGGATAAGCTGGGATCCCAGAGGAGCTCCCCAAGTGGAGAAAGTATAAGTGAGAGAGCCCCAGTGGCCCACATTTCCACTGCAACTCCAGCAATCCTAGCCATGAGAGAGCCCATCTACCCTCTCAAGCACTGGGAGTAACAGAAGAAGCTGTCTGGGCATCACACGATAGCATTAATCCAGAACAGAAGTTCATTCTGAGTTCCACACAAGCTGTGGGCTTTAAACAGCTACAGCACACCACCATATTGATGACTCAGCCCCTATATCTCCATATCCCTGGATCCCTGTGATATCCCCCCAACTACAGCACCAGCCAGGGCTGAAGAATGAGCCATTGGCTGCAACTCTGCAGCTCCCAGCAGTGGGGCTACCATGGATTTTCACATGTCCTGAAAACAGACTCCCTGACCCACAGCTACCACCACCGCAGGCTGCTGACATCAGGTATCAAAGTATGCACTACTGACAGTGACCCTAACCCCAGCAAATATGCTACTACACATTTACAAGCACCTAAAGGACAAGTTTCTCCCTCCACAGCCACCACCTAGGACAGACGCATGAATTCCCCAGACACCTGCCTATAGCTGCTGACACTGGAAGCAACCCCACCTTACCCAGCAATAGCACCACAGTGTAGCTGCTGCTGCTTCCACTCAAGTACTCTGCCAAGGGCCTAGGAAATACCCATCCTTTGTCCCCCGTAGCCAGTGCCCACATGCACCACTGAGGGTGCTGAAAACAGACCAATCCAGCCCAGCTCCACTCCCTCCAAATCCCCAAGCATGCTGTGGGGGGGCCTGGGAATCACCCTCCCCATCGACCACCATTGGTGCATGAGTACTCCTCCAGGGGGCCTAAGGACAGGTTCACCCAACCTGTTCCTACCACCACAGCTGGCATCTATCCACACATGCCACCTGTGGGACTGGTGACTGGCATGCCCAGCCTTTGCAGCCACCACTAACACCAGCATAGACTGCATGGGAGGCAGAGGGTTGTTACTTGAGAAAGCTGCCTAGAGGCCCAAGAATCAGTCCTCCTGAACCCACTAACACTAATGTCAGTGTACACTGCCCTGGGGGACAAGGACAGGCATGCTCAGCCCACCACTACCACGGTACTGGGGACTGAGGACTGGGCACCTGGCATTCTCATCCCCAGAAATATTTCACAACATCCTCCACTAACAAGCCACCAAGGAAATTGCAGGCACTACTGATGCTGTTTACTTCCAAAAATATTATATGGAGACAACACTACTGTACACACCCAGAATCAGTGCCCTAACAAACCAACACCATAGATACCTCTTCAGAAAAAAAGCCTTCCTGTATGAAAGCAAATTCAATAAATTGGAAGAAGTTATTATTAAACCAGAGGTGCTTATATCAATATACATGACTAACACAAAAAGGCAAGAAAATATGATACCTCCAAAGAAACAAAATAATTCTCTAACAATAGATTTCAATGAAAAAGAAATGTATGGAATGCCAGAAAAAGAATTCAAAGTATTGACATTTAAAAAGCTAAGTGAGATACAAGAGAACACAGATAAATAATACAAAGAAGTCAGAAAAAGCAATACAAGATATTAATGAAAAGTTTACCAAAGAGATAGGTATTATAAAAAAGAACCAGACAAAAATCCTGAAACTAAGGAATTTCTTGAATCAAATTGAAAATAGATTCAAAGTCTTCAACAAGAGATAAGATCAAACAGAAAAGAAAAAGTCATACAACTTGAAGATAGGTCTTTTGAAATAACCAAATCAGACAAAAATAAATGTAAAAGTAAATAAAAAAGAATGAATAATGCCTAGATAGCATATGGGATACCATAAAGTGACCAATATTTGAATTTTGAATGTTCCAGAAAATGAAGAGAAGGTCAAAGGCATAGAAAATCTACTTAACAAAATAATAGCTGAAAACTTCTCAGGTCCAGCAAGAGATTTAGACATCCAGGTACAGAAAGCTCAGAGATACCAAATAGATACAATCAAAAAGGTATTCTCAATGGTACGTTATAGACAAACTGTCAAAAGACAAACTCTAAAAACAGCAAGATAAAAGTGTATAAAAACCTATAAAGGAACCCCCATCAGATTAACATTACATTTCACAGCAGAAATCTTACAGGTTAGAAAAGAATAGGATAATATAATCAAAGTATTAAAAGAAAAATAAACTGCCAGGCAAGGATATAATACTCAGAAAAACTACCATTCATAAATGAAGAAAAAATAAAATATTTCCCAAACAAGTAAAAGCTGAGAGAATTAATCACGGTTATACTGGCCCTACAAGAAATGCTTAAGGGAGTCCCATATCTGGAAGCAAAAGAATAATATCTACATAATAACATACAGAGGTATAAAAGTCACTGGAAAAACAAACACACAAATAAGAAAGATAAATAACTCAAATGTTACAACTACAAAAAAACAGAAAACCACAATTATAAACAATAACTGAAAAAAAGAACAAGGGATATATGCAACAACCAGAAAACAATTAATATAATTAAAATAATAGGCCCATACATATTAATAATAACTTTGAACATATGTGGATTAAACATGCTACTTAAAAGAAACAGATTAGCTGAATAGGGAACAAAACATAACCAAACAATGTGCTGCCTACAAGAAACTCACTTCCCCCATAAAGACACACTGAGACTGAAAGTAAAGGGATGAGAAAGATATTCCATGCAAACAGAAACGAAGAGCAAGGAGGAATAAATATACTTATATCACAATCAGTAAAAAGAGACACAGAAGGTCATTATAAAATGATAAAGGGATCAATATAGAAGACTTAACAATTCTAAACATGTATGAACTCAAATCTGGAGCATATAGGTATATAAAGCGAATATTACTAGGAGAGTGAAAAACTGTAATATGATAATAGTAGGAGACTTCAATACCCCACTCTCATCATTAGACAGATCATGTGGACAGAGATTAAAAAAGAAACATTGGATTTGAACTTGACTTTAGATTGAATGAACCTAACAGATATTTACAGAAGATTATACCCGACAGCTATAGAATAGACATTCTTGTCATTAGCACACGGAACATTCTCCAGAGTAGGCCATATGTTAGGACCCAAGAAAAGTTTCAACAAATTTTTAAAAATTGAAATCATAAGTATCTTTTAAGACCAAAATAATAAATAAAAGTAGTAATAAAAATTATTGATAAAAGTAATAAAACTAGAAACCAATAACAGGAACTTTGGAAACTGTACAAGCACATGGAAATTAAGCAATTTACTCCTGAATGACCACTAGGTCAATAAAAAAATTAAGGAATTACATAAAAGATTCTTGAAACAAACAAAAATTGAAACACAACATACAAAACCTATGAAATACAACAAAAGTAGTGCCAAGAGGAAATTTTATAGCAATAAATGCCTACATCAAAAAAGTAGAAAGATTTTACATAAAGAGTCTAATGATGTACCTTAAGGAACTAGAAAAGCAAGAACAAATCAAATCCAAAATTGCAGAAGAAAAGAAATAATAAAGATTAGAGCAGAACTAGGCAAATGGAGACTAAAGAAAATATAAATGAATGAAACAAAAAGTTGATTTTTTTGAATAAAAAAACAAAATCATTAAACCACTATCTAAACTAAACAAGAAAAAACTTAAGACCCCAATAGAGAAAATCAGAAATGAAAAAGAAGACACTACAACTCATACCACATAAATACGAAAGATCATCATAGACTTTTATGAACCACAATATATTAAAAACCTAGACAACCTAGAGGCAATAGACAAATTCTTGGAAACCTACCAAGGTGGAATCAGGAAGAAACAGGAAACCTACATAGCCCAATAATGAGTAACAAGATTGAATCAATAATAAAAACTTCCCCCACTAAAAAGAAAAGTCCAGAACTAGAGAGCCTCATTGCCTAATTCTATCAAACTTACAAAGAAGAACTAATACCAATTATTCTCAAACTATTCCAAAAGGTTGAAGAGGAGGAAATTCTTTCTAACTCATTCTACAAGGCTAGCATTACCCTTAAACCAAAACTAAGCAAAAATGAAACAAAAGAAGAAAACTACAGGCCAATATCCCTGATTAACATAGATGCAAAAATTCTCAACAAAATACTAGCAAACTGAATTCAATAGCACATTAAAAAGATATTACATAATGATCAGGTGGTATTTATCCCAGGGATATCAGGATGACTGAGCATATGTTAATTAATAATTGTGATATATCACATAAACAAAATGAACAAAACCCATATAACTCTGTCAATAGATGCAGAAAAACTATTTGATAAAATTCAACATCCCTCTATGATTAAAACTCTCAACAAACTAAACACAAAAGGAACATATCTCAACATAATAAAGGCTGTGTGTGACAAACCCACAGCTAGCTAACATCATACTGCATTGAGAAAAGCTGAAAGCCGTCACTCTAAGTACTGGAGCAAGACAAGGATATATATTTTCACCACTCCTTTGACACAGTACTAGAAATTCAAGCCAGAGCAATAAGATAACATAAAGACATAAAAGGTATTCAAATTGGAAAACAAGAAGTCAAATAGTCTCTCTTTGCAGATAGCATGATCTTACATCTGGAAAAAAAAAAAAAAACTAAAAACTAAAAAACTGAAGACTCCAACAAAAACTCTTAAATCTAATAAATAATTTGAGTACAGTTGTAGGATATAAAATAAACATACAAAAATTAGTAGCATTTCTATATACCAATAATGAACTAATTGAGAAAGAAATCAAAAAGGCAATCCCATTTATAATAGCTACGAATACATAGCTAAGAATACATTTGACCAAGGAGGTGAAAGTCCTCTACAAGGAAAACCACAAAACAGTGAAGAAAGAAATCAAAGAGGATATAAATGGAAAGACATCCCATGCTCATGAATGGAAAGAATTGATATCATTAAAATGATCACATTGCTCAAGTAATCTCCAGATTCAATGTAATCTTTATCAAAATACCTACGTAATTTCTTATAGAATTATTAAAAATAATCCTGAAATTCATATAAAACCAAAAAAGAGTTCAAATATCCAAAGCAATCCCAGTCTAAAAGAACAACACTGGAGGTATTATACTACCTGACTTCAAAATATAAGACTATAGCAACAAAAACAGAATGCTATTGGTATAAAAAGTGACACACAGACCAATGGAATAGAATAGAGAAGCCAGAAATAAGCCTACATATTTACAGCCAATTGATTTTCAACAAAGGCTCAAGAACATCCATTGGGGAAGGACACCATCTTTAATAAGTGGTCCTCGGAAAATTGAATATCTAGATGCAGAAGAAGGAAATTTCACCCTCCCTCTTACCACCTACAAAAATCAATTCAAGATGGATTAAAGACCTAAACATAAGACCTGAAGTCACAAATCTACTAGAAGAAAACATAGAGGAAATACTTCAGGATATTGATCTAGGCAAAGATTTTATGGATAGGCCCTCAAAAGCACATGCAACAAAAATAGGCAAATAGTGCTACATCAAGCTAAAAGGCTTCTGCACAGCAAAGGAAACAATTAACAAAGAGGCAACAAGTCAAATAGTGAAAAATATTTGCAAGCTATCCTACAAGGGACTAATATCCAGAATATACTAGGAACTCAAACAACTCAACAGTAAAAAAAAAAAATTAAACAAATAATCCATTAAAAAGTGGACAAAGGACATAAATAGACCTGTCTCAAAAGAAGTTATACAAATGGCCAACAGATAAACAAAAAATGTTCAACATCACTAGTCATCAGAGATATGCAATTCAAAACCACAATGGAGATGTCATCTTACCCCAGTTAAAGTGGCTATTATGAAAAAGACAAAGAATATTAGATACTGTCAAGAATGTGAAGAAAGGAAATTCTTACACACTGTTGGTGGCAATGTAAATTAGTTCAGCCACTATGGAAAAGAGTGCAGAGATTTCACAAAGAATTAAAAATAGAACTACCAGTCTGGCAATCCCACTAATGGGTATTTATCTAAAGGAAAGAAAGTCAGTATATCAATGAGATGCCCGTGCTCCACGTTTGTTGCAGCTCTATTCATAATAGCAAAGATATGGAATCAACCTAAATGTCCACCAGTAGATAATTGTATAAAGAAAATGTGGTGTATGTATATACACAATGTAGTACTATTTGGCCATAAAAATGTGAACAAAATCGTGTCATTTGCAGCAAAATGGATGGAATATAATTAAGTTAGGCACAAAGAGACAAATATCACATATTCTCATTCATATGTGGGAGCTAAAAATGTTGATCTCATAGAGGTAGATCATACAATGATAGACGTCACAGTCTCAGAAGGGAGGCTGGTTAATGAGTACGAACATACAGTTAGATAGAAGAAATAAGTTCTAATGTTTGATATCAGAATAGGCTAACTATAGTTAACAACAATGTATTGCATACTTCAAAATACCAGAAAAGAGGACTTGAAATGTTCCCAATACATAAAAATGATAAATACATGAGGTAACGGATACCCTAAAAACCATGACTCGATCATTACACATTTTAAGCATGCAACAAAATATCATATGTATACCATAAATATGTGTAAATATTATGTATCAATAAAAATTTTAAAATAAAAAGAGAAGATATAAACATCATTAGAAAAATTAAAATGGCAAATTACAAATATGGAAATTTAAAAATTACTTGCAAATACTATGGAGGACCCTATTATCAATACATTTTAAAATGTAGAAGGGATAGATTACTTCCCAGGGAAATAGAAATTACAAATCTCCTTATCTAGGTTGACCAACATCATTTTGTGCTTTAAGAACATATGAAAAAGAACCAGACAGTAAATCACTTTTTAAATTCATACCAGTCTTGTTCTAGTTGCTTAATTCCTGAGAATAATAGGTCACCTGAGAACACTTAGCCTCCTAGCTTTTTAAAATCCAAAGCTCTGTGGCTTATTCACACTGGCTAGGCAGAGCACTTTTCTACATATGAAATCTACATATTTAAACGTATAATTTGTGATCATTTCCAATGTGAAATTGTATTGAAACATACACTCACTTAAAAGCGTTTTTAACAAAGGTAAAAAGTAAAAAAACTTTTAACAAAAGTAGAAGAGTGACATGGTAAGGTACAGATGTAATTGGCATCATAGAACTCTTCTACTGTTACACTTCTGAGTACAATCCTGGGTACTTTTGACTTCTCAAAAGATTGTTACACAAAAGTAAATGTTATATTTTGCACTTGAAAACAAGAGAATCCATCAGAAAAGAACAAACATGAGTGCCACAACACTTCAAGCAAGCCATAAGCTAGTGTGGATTAACATGAACGTAAATTAATGTTTAAAATTTCAGTAGGAACAATCAAAACATGTGAAAGAGTAAATGCTAGAACACACTAATGCTCTTGTACTTCATTAGATACTAAGGTAGCGAAAGAGGAAGCATATCCGAAGTCTCCAAGATAAAGTATACCTTAAGATGCTGTCTGCCTCCACTTGGGGCTATCATCCAGCATTCTGTTAACAGATTGTCATGCTACAAAATGTTTGTTAGAAGCTTGGCAATCAAACAGCTTTTGAGAACAAAAAGAATCTCAGCTCTTCCATCTGGTAACTTTCTTTAGATATGGAAACAAGAGGTTTGGAATTAATTACTTACCAAGAAGATAGAAGTTCAAGAATCAGCCTTTCTCAAGGAACCCCGACCTCAACATCTCACAAATTTAAATAACAAGAATTGCCATTTCTATTTAACAGATGAAAGAATGAAGTCAGACATCAAATAAGGGGACACAATCATGCAATCTCTTTTCTGTAATGGAAAGTTGGAAGGGAACTGGACACACTTGACCAGCCCAGCCTCTGTTAGGGGAGTTTCTGAGTCTGCAACTTTCCATTGGCTTCTGCCTCAAAGTCCTTACAATGGTCTGGCAGTGCTATGTAATCCGGTCCTGACTCCCTACCTCTCCGCTCTTATCTCCTGTCTCCAGGTCTCACCCCTGCAGCCATATGCAGGGAAGAATCCTGCTTTAGGGCCTTTGTACTATCTCCCCTACCTCCCAAGGAGTCTTTTTACATATTTTGGGCTAATCACTCATCTTTTTCCACTCTTTGTCCAAGTGTCACTTATATCCATTGGTAAAAGTGGGACCGAGGGGGTCTCTCCTAACCACTCTATTTAAAATTGCAATCAGCCATCTTCCACCCCAGTCTCCTTGTCCTGCTCAATTGCTTTCTATAAGTTACATACATTCCTTCTTATGTTATATAATTATTACTTGTTCTTTGTCTTAGGGTTTTTCTTAAAGCAGAGCCTAAGACAAAGTCTTGAATAGGGGTCATTTATGGGTCTAAGAAGTGATTCCAGGAGTCAGGAGTGAGGCAGAGTAGGAGAAAACAGTATGAAAGGGCATGATCAAGGTCACTGCTGAAGACCTTCTATTTGATGATGCAGGGATTTCTGTGATCAGAGTACAGAATGCCTCTTGGAGGTGTACCCCTAAAAGAAGAGAAGCTGTAGTATTCACCTCCTATCTCCAATCTCCTATTGGTTTTTCAGGCCATGGAAGTCATGGCTATCTATTCTCTTCTAATCAGCCTCCTACGAGTGTAGCACTGCTGGGAAAGAAAGCAAAAGACATCCTGCAGGCCTTTGTGAGGGGAAGGCACTTCCTGGTAGAGGAAGAGTCTGCGCCTGCTTGGACTGTCCTCCCCACCTGCAACTGCAATCAGAGATTGGCCAAGGGAAGGAACAGAAGTAACGGGAGGAACCCAAGACATTTGCCAAATTGTTCATGATCTGAGGTCTCTCAATTCAGGGGAAGGTCCTCCAGGACACACAACATCTTTCACTCTTCTGGGGTGGGAGCTCAAGCACCTAGCACAATTTCTGGCACACAGTAACTGTTTACTAAATGTTTTTGGATGTTGAATGGACCCCAGGACTATTGTAATGGAGGTAGCTAGAGAACCAATACTGATATCAAATCACAAAGAAAATGTTGAGGGTATTCAAGGTAAGAGGTCACCAGAGCCAGATGCCCTTGAACCCATGTAAATTCAGAGGCTAAAAGGCACCAGTTAAAGAGCTGATGCTATAGATAATGAAAACCACTGGGACTGCGACTAAAGTTTTCCTGACTACTGCCTTCAGCCAGTCTATGAAACTTCAGTAGATTTCAGACTTGTAGGCATAAGAAAGAAGGATCTGTCAGCTATAGACTGAAGAAAGAGATGCTGTTGGTAGTTGTTATTTCATCTATAGATCAGTTACCTATTAAACTATACTGACGTTAGCCTTTAACTAAGCATTTTAAAAACTGCCTTTGAGACTTTTTTTGTTTACACACAATAAGGCTTCCATAAAGACACACTAAGTTAAAAGAAAGAAATGTCACACATTGAACCACCCTTTTCTTTGATCATTGTTATTTTAATCTTCCACCCAATGATATTAACATATGCATTCATTATTTTGCTATTTTGGTTGTCTCCCTGTACAACTTTAAACCTTTAACTCTTACTTTCACTCATGCACAAGAATTGTCTTTTCATTGTTTCCAGAGTTCAAAAAGGAAAGAAAGAAAAATCCTTAAGCCTACTTACAGCCAATACATTAAAAGAGGGATCTAATTCATATTCGAAGAAGCGGCTTATAGTAGAGAAATGTGACCATCTCAGTTGGCAAATGTTTTCACTGAATTATAGAAATCTTCAAAGAAAGAGAAATTCCCCCAAACTATTTTAAACCTTCATAACGGACCTCCCACAAATGATAACTTCTTTAAAGTAAAAATTCCCCTAAAGATGTACAAATCTTCAAAAAAGAATACTCCTCAAATGATTAGAACCTTACCAAACTCCATCTGGATTTGAGTTCCAATAATAAGGGTCAGAACCTTGTCCATACCTAGTAAAAAAAAAAAAATACTGTAAGAAAGCACATTTTTAGTATTTCCAGATGTAGATGGAACATTTTTCGTTTTTGAAATACAATGAGAAAACTTTTTCATGCTATTTTGGAAACGACATATAGGCCAAAGCAGGCAGAGAAAGTTATTTGAAAGTGGTCAGGCCAAAGAGACATTAAAGCAGGTGAGTTTGAATTCAGGGTTACCAACTAGTGGGGCCTCCTTTGCCCTCTGTCCACATAATTTTTGAAGCTGATTTTCATTGGTAAGAATATTAATATCTGGTGAACATTGTTTGTGAAGTTGGGTTCAACTATAACATGATGGGTAGAAGGTAGCTGAGAGACAATGAAAATGGAAAAGTTATAGTTGCACATAAACAAAAGCAGAAAAAGTATTAAAAAGCCATTGTCTGTGCCTAAACATACATTCAAACCCACAAGCACACACTCATGCTTCTTTATCTTTTGGTAAATTGCTCATCTGTATTTGTTTAGTTTTATACGCATTTTGCAAAGATGAAGACAAAATGGCAGCTCCATCGTGCTTCCTCTCAGCACACACAGTTTGTTGTCTCCGCTGAACGGCCCTTTACAATGAGCGAGAAAGTGTGTGAATGTCCAGTCCTGACAGCTGTTCGCCAAAGAGGCATTTCATGTATCTGGTTATCCTGACACCTTTTCTCTCCAAAACACACTCCTCAAACAAAAACAAATGGAAATAAGCCAGAGAAAAACATGCTTGTGTGTAAACATTTGAATGTGTTTGCCTATAAAAATAATAGTTTCTTATCTACATCACTACCATGCTTTTGTATTGTTACAGTGTGTTCTGTTGCTGGAGTTCTGAAATTTAGAGTTTTGGTTTTGCTTTTGCTTTTTGTTGGAGCTACATTTTTACATCTACTTTCCTCAAGATTATCATGTTCTGGGCTGCTCTAAAGGTGTTACCATGCCTAGAATTATCTTGCAAAATTGGTGGTCAGGCACAAGTTAGTGGGACTTAAAACTCACCCCTCAACCAGTGGCCTTAGTCTGAAACTTACCTTAAGATATCTCAAGGCAAGGATACTTACTGACACAAATTTATAAAATGGGAGTCAAAGTTCTCAGTCTTTCTCCCTAAACAGAACCATTTAGATGGCACCAGAAGTCAAATTTTATAGTGGCCCTTACCCTGGCTCTTACTTTATTCCTTCATGATTTCTATTCATTCAATGACTAGATTATTTGTGGAATACAAATATTCTAAGGTAGTCAGCAAAGGCTCCCAGAGGGGAAACAAAGCTGAGTTCCGAAACCTGAGTAGACTTTTTTTTTCCATACCAGAGGAGTGGGTAGACAATGGAGGTGGTGATACATATTCAAGGCTCCCAAAATTATTCCCCCCATTCCATAACATCAACCCTTTACTCTCGAATTGGGGATAATAATACTGACAATTTTATAGGACTGTTTTGAAATCAAATGAATCGGTAAAGGTAGAGTGATTATGCAGGGCATATAGAAGATGCTTAAAGTTTTTCAGATAATTTTACACTGTATCTTTGATCCAAATATCCTGCCTTCTAGTCCTTCTCTTTCCCTGCTTCACAGAGTATTCCTGTCACCTCAGAAAGAGGACACTGTTCTCACTTTACCATGGCACTTAGGAATTTGTTTGAGTTGTGTGTTTTCTGTTTCATTCATCTTGGACTTGGCATCCTTCCAATTCCAAGATCACTGATGCAGTGATTTGAGCAAAGTTGAGTCCGTGTGTACATGGGTACTGAGCCAGTGGAGATGGCTACTACTAGCTCAGAAAGCAAACTGCTAAATATTTAGGAATTTTGTGAGCTGGTGTTAAACTATAAGTAGCTAGAAACAGGCCACGGTCATGGCAGGAGTATCTACACTGTGGAAATTGGCAAATGCCACAGATCAGGACTTTGTTTTGTTACTGTTTGGGGGGACTTTGTGAGAGACAGTTTACCTGCACACCACTGACCCTGATGCTCTCCCTCCACCTCATTCTCCATCTAGTGGCATTCTCTTTTTGCCAGTTCTTGTCACCACCTCAGCTCCTGAGCTTTGGAAGATCTCTCCCACACTGATTTTCCAGGCTTTGCTGTGTGTCCCCTGGAAGATGTAAGGCGGGGCCTCTTCAGGCCTAGAGGCAAAACAATGCACCTTCAGCCAAGGCCAACGGGGACTAGGGCATGAGAAGAGGGAAGACAGGCACTCCACAATAGCAGATACTGAAAGTCTGGTTAGAGGACAGCTTCCAAAGTAATCTTCAGCCAGCCCTGAGACGTAAACAACTATCAGCTCTGGACTCAAAACTTGATGCAAAAATGGTTTCATCCTCACAAATAAGAGATTGACTTTCTTATGTGGGACATTTTTTTCCAATAGTGTGCTCTGTTTCTTGAGTCCCCATCTCTGGATAGAGATCTCCGTTTTCAAGAGAACCTATCAAAAGAAGCCAGAATAGAGCTGAGAAATATAATGGAATATACCTTTGAAAGCTGCTGCCTCCTTTCTGCCCTTAGACAAGTAACTCAAAAACCCTCCACCCCAGAGTCTCACTTTTCCCATCTCACCCCCACCCCATGCTGCCCCTGAATAACCAAGGGCTTCGAAAAGTCAGTATCTCCTGCTGCTTCCTTTCCTACAAGAAACTCAGGGGTGTCTACAAGGGCGACTGACAATATGGTGGCTTGGACTCTCTGAACATCACACAAGTATCATCAAGACACTTTCATTGTCCCTATGTGTCTACTGTCCGTTTTTGTTTATATCCAGTTTTGTTCAATTATTTGCAAAGTTCAAAATACGTGACACATGTTCCCCTGTTTGAAACAGTTGTTGAGGAAAATGTTTAGAGTTCACGTTTATAAAGGAACACAGGCCATTCATCAAATAAGAATTATCCCCAATTTTCATTTGGGAGATAACAGTAGAAAACAGGTTTTTGAAGGAGAATAATCAGATTAAATTTCACTGTGGTTGTTTTATTTTTACCTGGATATTTTAATTCTGTCACCAAATTAGCCAAATCATCAAGTTCAACCTCTCTTCCTTTCCTCCACTCCCTATAAGATATAAGCTTAAACAATTCATAGCTCCCAGTGCCTTTCCCAGCTGACTTGTGACAGATGAGGTAGTGATGCAGGTTTGATGTTTGTCTCAGCATTGGGCTGTTTGTCCAGCAACCTCGCCTCCACTGCCTATGGCCAGCTGCCGCACCGCATCCACCGGGCTCTGCCAAGCAGTCCTGTTTGCACTGAGGCCCTGCAGTGTTTTTCCTGGCAAACCCTCCCTGGAGGCAGCAGTCCTGGTTCTCATTCAGATGTGGGATTTTCAGAAACTACATGAGCAGGTACTTATTTGATTCCAGAGGTCTTTGCAGCTTGTAGATCCCTTGGCATATTTTTGCATCCTCTGTCAAGAGGACCAGGGGAGAATAACAGGGGTCTCTACCCCTAATCGGCCTTAAAAAGACAACTGAATTGATTCTGATGCCTGTGTGGATTTTAGTCACTGAGAGCTCTGGGAAGAGACAACTTTTTGGCTTCTTGCAGGGTTTCTTGAGTCTATTTGTTGTGCGAGAGACATGCCCTAGTTTCTTCCTATTCCCTCGTGATCACCACCAGTTGTCCCTCTCCCTGACATAGTGGCCCCATAGTGGTCTCCTGTAGTTTAAGCACAGCATTTCCCTATTCACACATCCATGAAACCATCAAATCAAATGAACAAAAGCAATTTTTGGACCCCTCCTCAATTCTAAGCCTGCACTCCAAAAGAAAAGCAAACCAAAAAATTATTCTTGGATTTGATTTTCTAAAACTGAATTGTTTTCTCCCAATGTAGTCCTCAAATTCTGTGTAGACTCTTTGGATTAATTCAAACAATGTTATCCTTTGTCTCACTCATACTTCTAAATGCCAGATCCTGCTACAGAAAACTCCTTTTGAGGAGGAAAAACTCGAGACTTGGCTAATTTTGAAATTTCTGTTAGTTAGCAAATCAGCAATAGAGAAAAGTGTGTATTAAGAATCTTTGGTTTGCAACTAACAAGAAGCAACCTTGTCTAATTTATGTTTGAGAATACAGCAGGAATTTATTGGAGGGATATTCTGGAGTCCACAGCCCGGGTGGAAGACTAGAGAATTAAGTGGAAACAAAACAAGATGAGAATAGGATGTAGGGAAATGCCAGACATCCAGACAGCAGGAATTAATTGATCACCTCATGTATGCTTTTGGAAAGAAGAACATCCAGCATTTTCCTCTCTGTTAGAGATTCAGCATGCCAAAAGTCAAACTCTGGCCCAGGCAGGGCTCTTGGCTAGCTCCCTTATTTTTCTGAGGCAACAAGAAGGAGGAGCTGGAGGAAGGGACTTCAGGGACCCCACCTGCATCCATGGTGGAGGGAGTTGCCTGGATATCCCTCATTCCAAGAAATACCACGGGAGAGGGCTAATTTCCCAAAAGGAATTCAGTCAAGGTTGTTAGGAAGGGGAAACAGATGGTGGGCAGCACAAGCTAAAAGTGACATGTGTCCAACAAGACCAAACACTAGTCTTTCCAGATGCCCAGTACATACGGTTACATGGAGGATTAACTCTACCTTACGAAGCATTATCATCCACTTGCTGTGGCCTTAGGAGAAAAGAACTCCTGCTTCTCCTGGCTAGCACTGTCAGTAGGAGTTTCTTTTGTATCTGCTGGGCATTGAGCACTGCACTGGTTGTGTCAATAGCACCTTGGATGATGAAATCTGGGACTGTGTTTAAACATTAAACAGAAGTGGCTAGTAGACAAACAGAAAGCAAAAGAAATGCACATTAAGAGGCAAGGATTAGACTGTCTATGAGGGATGGTTGGGTGAATCAAAAGAACATCTTGAAGGATATGGAATTTGGGCTACAGTTTTTAAGGAAGAAAGAGATTCAAGGTCATGACTGGCCAGAGTGAGAAAAAGAACTATCATGGCTTGGGGTAAAGTATCAGAGGTAGGAGAATGGAGTGAGACGTGGCTGTAAGAAGAGTGGGTTGACAGAAAATAAGGATTTTAGTTGACTCAAGGCTGTGTGCTCTCAACAGGCTAATGAGCAAATCAGTCTTGAGCGAGGAGTTACCAGAAATTCAAGCCCTGTTGAATCAGACAGGAGGCTCAAGGTCACTGTATCTCATCAACTCAGGCAAATTAGTGGAGCGCTTTTGCTTCACAACTTCATAAGATTTTTCAGCCACAGGAATGTAACACCCTTTTCTTGCCCCAAAACCAGCCATTTGGGGCAGCTATAATAAAATCACAGTGTTCATCGTCTTCCCACCCCAACCTCCCCCAAAAAGAAAAAACAGAAAAACCATAATTGCTGATATTACTATTTTGTGCATTGGATGAGAGTTTCCAAAAACAATAACAATTAATTTTCTTTGGTGGTGTTAGCCAAAAAACAGTGAGGTGCCAGGTTTCCATGATCTTCTTAGATCATCTGGCATCTGTGAACAATGGCTGTGAGCAACAAGCCCTCGGAGGCCAGTAAAGTTGCATTATAACCCCGACTTCAGAGATTTCATATCTTGGCCATTCCGCAGCACAGCAGGTAGAAAACCCAGGATGGAAAATGTCAGCCTGGATACAAATTTTCTCCACAGAAATATTGCCTCAACATAGCTGAAATCCTTAGAGATCTTTTCTGTGTAAAGCTTCAAAAACACACTAGCCTTGGCTTCAGATGTTGTTTTGATGCTGCTCCAGACATATTTAAGAAATGGGTCTAATTTTGAAGAATATATTTGGGCAGCTAACCAAGGCCTAACAGTGAATTAAGGCATCCTGATTTTATGCAAAAAGAATTTAAAAAAAAATAAATGTGGCCCAAATCCTGAAATTTTGGAAGGCATTTACTGATCTTCTGTCAGTTCTTAAAGGAAAGGTTGAAGACAAAACAAGAGAGATGGCATGCTATATAAGCTGGGGTGTGAATGCCCATCTCAGTTCTTTCCCCACCATTGCTAGGTGTAATGAACACATCTTATCTTTACTTTCAAGATTTTTTAAATCCCACGAACATTTCCCTTTAAAAAGTAGCGTTAAGATGAAAGTTTACCAGCACACAATGAGATAGTCTCGCTCTGCTTCCTGAAATGCTAAGCTGATGTTTCATATTTTTCTAGGCTTATTTTTCCCCAGTTATCTTTTCTAAACAGAATGCTGTCAAGATAAAACAGTTAACTTGTTGGATGATAGTCAAGCAATCAAAATGTCAAAATGTCTCAATAAAGTTGACTTAAAAATAACAAGAACAAAAAAATGGAAAATGATTTAGTCATTCCGGTAAGTACCCACTGTGGAAAGAAACAATGTTAGATGCTGAAAAGAATTTCAAGGAGCTTAAATATAGACTGTAAAATAAGATGTTTGTGTGTGTGTGTTGTTACACAACAGTCATGTTTATGTAACAACATGATTGACAAGTACCAAATGCAAGAAAATGATAGCTACCATTTATTGAGCACCTTTTAAGGGGCAGATTCTACTTTATGTGCATTGGCTGTTTGTAGTGTTGGCTGACTGTCAATACTACCACCACGCTCCCATGGCATGCTTGTCCCATGCATGCCAACCCACCTCACCTACAGCACCTGCAGTTCTCCATGGAAAGTTTTCTCTGGCTACAGGAGCATGCTCAGCACCTCACTGGGCAGGTTGTATGTACAAGGAGTTAACAATTCTGGGAGCAACACTCAACCTACAATAAACAAGAGATGGTGGAGAAATATGCAAACGTCTTTCCCCATTAGCAGGACAACTCTGAGCCAGGCTCTAGACAACCCAGGGGCACTTTACAGGCCCTCCCTTCTCCCCACCCCCCAATGAGGTCTCCAGCAGGATTAGCCCCAGCTGTTCACAGTGGTCATTAACACACCTTGCAGCAGCTGCATCACTCCCTCACTCTCCTCCTGGTATTTCCTGGGACCATCTCCCAAATCAACTACATAAACCTGAATTGTTATGTCAAGGTCTGTTTCTGAGGGAACCCAAACTAAGACAAGCTATTTAATCCTCACAGGAATACTATCAGCTGAAGTTTTACAAATGAGGAAAGTAAGGCTTTAAAAAGCTAAAACAGGCTGGGTGCAGTGGCTCATGCCTGTAATCCCAGCACTTTGGGAGGCCAAGGCAGATGGATCACCTGAGGTAAGGAGTTCAAGACAGCCTGGCCAACATGGTGAAACCCCATCTCTACTGAAAATACAAAAATTAGCAGGGTATGGTGGCTATATGCGCCTATAGTCCCAGCTACTGAAGAGGCTGAGGCACAAGAATCCATTGAACCCATTTGGCGGAGGTTACAGTGAGCCAAGATTGCAGCATTGCCCTCCAGCCTTGGAGGATAAATAAATAAATAAAGCTAAAACAAAAACCACTTGCATTGCCTATCTGTAAGAGGGAGATCGAGCCAGGAGTCAAGATCCAAGAGGTGATAGTTATCAAAGTACACCCCTCCTGGTTACCTACTATCACAATCGTTTTCTTCCTAGTACTTATCCATTGTAATTATACTGGCATATGAGTTATTTAGTTATGTATTATCAGTTTTCCCCATTGGGTTAGAAACTCCAGAAGGGCAGAGACCTTTCCTATATTCCACACTGTCTGATAAATAGGAGATCAATAAATAATTTGCTGAATGGGTCAATGAGTGAGTCAATTTATAATCAATAAATAATTTGCTGAATGGGTCAATGAGTGAGTCAATAAATAATTTGCTGAATGGGTCAATGAGTGAGTCAATTTTACCTTAGTAAGCTAGACATGTTTCCATAAAGAGGTTCTAAACAAAAAAAAAAGATTAAAAACACAAAATGTTAAACATATATATTTGTTGTCTTTAAGAATTAGCTCAATAAGAAATTGAATCATCTGCTTTTGTTGCAAGAATTTTAAAGAACAATCACATTCAGGCTTGCTGTGATACAGAGAAATTGCTGAGGCTGGATCCAAGGATAAGACTGGTGTGTGGTGTGTCCAGGTTTGTAGATACAGGCATATGCAGGTCACAGAAGGAACCATAACTTGTGGGCACCCTACAGTATTCCTGCAGAACTTTTGGAGCTCTGGGATTGAATGGCCAAGGGGAGCAAAGTCAAAGACTGTAGGAATTCCTGGCACAGAATTATGAATCCACTGGATACACTGTTACATGTGGGTATATGGGTGCATGTGAAGGAAAAAGACCATTGCAACAAAATGTTAAAATCACAAGGTTGAAAATAATCCCTTAGTGCTCTCTTATGACAGCTTTTGGAAGTAGAGAGAGCTGTTCCTGCTCACTTCAAAACTCCCTGTGTTGGCAAGCCTGGACCTTGATGGAGTGACTGCGCTGGTGCAGTGCCCGTATCTCCTCCTTGCAGCACGTGCACCCATCTCCCAGTTTCGAGAAATGTGGGCTACTGACAGCTCCAAGTGGATGCACTCCACACTAGAATTGCCCTAGACCATAAAGAACTGCCTTGCCCAGAGTTATGCCTCCTCCCAGGGGCTGGCTTACAGCTTTGACCAGTTAGTGTGGATATTCAAAACCCAGCTCCTCTTTGCTTTAGTTAGAGCAATTCTGAAGGGCCATCCAAGCTCCAGAGTTTCCCAAGCAAGACCACTTCATGGACACGCAATCTGAGGAACCTCACAAGATCCCGCACTCAGAAGAACCCTGGGTTTGGTTCCATGCTCTACTGTCACCATCTTGAAATTTTTAACAATCTGATTTTTGAATGTGCATTTTGTAGGTAAAGTCCACTGGGACAATGGAGCATCCAGGTGAGCAGAAGAGATAGCACAACATGGGTGTTCTCCTTTCTTTGTTGTCCCATTCTCAATACCCCACAGCCACAGAACTCCAGTAGATCCACCGATGAGTGGGAGTTCAGCAAGACGTAAAGCCAATCACCAATCAGCATGTCATCTATAGCTGAGTAAGCATAATGCTGACAGCCTGTAGAAGCCACACTTTTCATCCAAAGCAGAACTTACTCCAAACACAGAAAGAAGGCAATGGCATTCTAAGAAACATGAGCAACAAGGGAACCCTACAATGTCCTCTCTTATTCATATTAGTTCACTGTATGAGCCCACCATGGTCAAATGATTACTTTTCCTTTCAGTTCTCTGTTAGTCACCAGTATGCCAAAGGTAAAGAATATTGGCAGAATATGCACATATCAATAAGTGAAATAAAATCATTTGAGTTAGACTCGTGCAGTGTTTTTACTCTTCTTGTTAGAATAAAAGCCTATGCATGCATGAGTAATAAAATACAAAATGTGTATTTTGGTGATTCTCCATACAAGTTAATGAAACACACTTGTGTTTAAAATTAGTAGTGCATAATATAAAGATGAATGGTAAAAATCCTTGCTAATAATTTAAATTTTTCTTTTTATTTCCTTAAAAAGACATTTAGAAGAAAATAAACACCATCATTGTCATGTGCGTCCATGTGAAGAGACCACCAAACAGGCTTTGTGTGAGCAATAAAGCTTTTTAATCACCTGGGTGCAGGCGGGCTGAGTCCGAAAAGAGAGTCAGCGAAGGGAGATGGGGTGGGGCCATTTTATAGGATTTGGGTAGGTAAAGAAAAATTACAGTCAAAGGGGTGTTGTTCTCTGGCAGGCAGGAGTGGGAGTCACAGGGTGCTCCGTGGGGGAAGTTTTTGAGCCAGGATGAGCCAGGAAAAGGAATTTCACAAGATAATGTCATCGCTTAAGGCAAGGACCGGCCATTTTCACTTCTTTTGTGGTGGAATGTCATCAGTTAAGGCGGGGCAGGGCATTTTCACTTCTTTTGTGATTCTTCAGTTACTTCAGGCCATCTGGGCGTATGCGTGCAAGTCACAGGGGATGCGATGGCTTGGCTTGGACTCAGAGGCCTGACAATCATGACAATTTGAGAGACCACAGATAGAAGAAAAAGGTATGTTTTAGTACCTCTAATGACACTTTTTTCCTGCATTTTGAACAAGGGACCCTACATTTTCATTTTGCACTTGGCCCCGCAAATCACACAAAGTCCTCACTTAATGTTGTTGATAGAGTCCTGGAAACTGCAGCTTTAAGCAAAATGACATATAACAAAAACAATTTTTCCATAGACTAATTGATATAAACTATAATGAAGTTCCTGTGGCAGATTTCTGATCACAAAATAAACACCAAACTTCTAAATAAAGGCAAAATATTTATAATATTAAACATTGAAATAAATGTGAACTATACATACGTTTAAGAAAGATTAATAAAACCAAGGAAGACAATTCTTTACCTGCTTATTTCCAGTTCAGGGTCATGGTGAAAGGACACAAAGATACAAAAATGCGTACCCTCCCTTCCTCCCCCCGATGTTGCTAAACTCTTTGTTCTGCTTTCTAATCTCTGCACGTACCAGAGGTTTCATAAGTTCTGTAAGTACGTGTTTTTCTTTCTGAGGCCAGGTCACAAGGAATGTTTAAGTAAGATAGCCAGGTCACAAGGTGTGTTTAAGCAAGATAGCCATAAACTGGTTGTGCAACCTGACGCAATATAATTAACTGCCTTTGTGTAAAACTGCTCTTCTGCCTCAAGGGTTGTACTGAAATATCAGAAATGGCGGGAACCAATCATAGTTTGCCAAATCGCTTTGTTCAAACTCCAGCCAATCATACCTCTAATTTGTATAATGATTCTATGCCTACTTTCCTTAGACTATATAACATTGTTCGGAGCTCAGTGGGGGAGCTCTCCTGCCCATCTTGTTTCACGAGCAAGTGAGAGCTCCAGGTTCGAACCTGTAATAAAGATCCTTGCTGCTTAGCTTTGACTCTGGACTCTGGTGGTCTTCTTCGGGGAATAAACGGTCTGGGCATAACAAATGGGGGCTCGTCCGGGATTTCCCCCAAGCCCACCAGACCCCCAAGTCAACGGATCTTAATCTGTAGGTAAGCCAGCTTTGTCACTGTCTCTGTCTTTGTCTCTGTCTGTCTCCTTGAAATTTCGCAAAATCCGTAATCTGTAATCTGTATTGGTCTGTTCTGTAAGTGGCACGGTCTTGGCGGACGCGCTAGAAGACAGCCACTCGGGACTGGTGGGAGACGTTCCCCAGTGCCCATCTGGGGGCCTCCATCCTTGGTTGCCCCGTCTGACTCAGGTCGGAAGTCCGACACGCGCTCGCGAATGCTCATCGTTATCACTGTCTGTCCGTTATTGTTAAGTGTTAAGTGTAAGCCCAAAACGAAACATAAAACCTTTTCTTCCCCTTCCAGGACCAGACCTGTCGGATACACCCCTCTGCTTCACACTCATTTTCGTCCCCCCTTCTCTTTGTAGGAGCAGTCCAAAGATGGGCAACAACCAGAGCACGCTGCTCTCACTCCTTGTTACCAATTTTAAGGATGTGAAGGCTCGGGGGCATAACTTAAGCATAGAGCTAAAGAAAGGAAAGCTAGTTACTTTCTGCCATTCGGAATGGCCCTCTTTCGGCGTAGGGTGGCCCTCCGAAGGAACTTTCTGTCTCTCTATTATTACTAAGGTAAAAACTAAGATTTTCCTGCCAGGGCAGTCAGGACATCCTGATCAAATTCCTTATATTCTAGTGTGGCAAAATCTTGTGGAAGACCCACTGCCCTGGATAACTCCATTCATCCTTGAGCCTTGCAAGGTCCTAGTAACGCGACCTACAAGACAAAGGACTCCCTCTGCTCCCTCGGCCCCTGTGCTGCCAGACAGCCAGGACCCCCTAACGTTAGAACCCACATTTCCCCCACCATATCCGCACCTTATCCCGCAGGACCCAGTCCCCCAGGGTGGTGCTTCCGTAGAGGGAAACCGAGAAGCAGAAGCAGCCAAGAGCGAAAGTAACCTGGGGGGGCCAGCCGGCCGAACACGAGGCCGCGTACAGCGGGACCAAGCTTCCCGACTCCCTGACTCCACTGTAGCCCTGCCTCTCAGAGAAATAGGATCGCTCGATGATACCGGCCTCTCCCGTCTCATGTATTGGCCTTTTTCCACCAGTGATTTATACAATTGGAAGTCCCAAAATGCTCGGTTCTCAGATAATCCCAAAGATCTAACCTCGTTGTTAGACAGTGTCATGTTTACTCACCAGCCGACCTGGGATGACTGTCAACAGCTCCTCCGAATCCTGTTCACAACGGAGGAGCGGGAAAGAATCCAAGTTGAGGCCAGAAAGCTGGTTCCAGGAGATGACGGCCAGCCAACTGCAAATCCTGACCTCATTAACGTGGCTTTTCCTTTGACCCGGCCCAGATGGGACTACAACATGGCAGAAGGTAGGGGACGACTGCTCATTTATCACCAGACTCTAATGGCGGGTCTCCGGGCTGCAGCTCGCAAGCCCACCAATTTGGCTAAAGTATATTCTGTGTTACAAGGTAAGACAGAAAGCCCCGCTGTGTATTTAGAGAGATTAATGGAAGCCTTCAGACAGTTTACCCCTATGGACCCGGAAGCACCGGAAAATCAGGCAGCGGTAGTAATGTCCTTTGTAAACCAGGCAACACCAGACATTAAAAGAAAACTCCAGAAATTAGAAGGTTTAGAGGGAAAGCAGATTCAGGACCTCCTTCAGATGGCCCAGCGAGTTTATAATAATAGGGATACTTCAGAAGAAAAACAGTTCAAGGCAACCAAAGAAATGACCAAAGTCTTAGTAGCAGCTTTCCCCCAGGCAGGAAATGGCCAAAACAGAAAGCAGACAAAGCAAGGCCCTAGGCAAGGATTAGAAAAAGATCAGTGTGCTTATTGCAAGGAACGTGGCCACTGGATTAAAGACTGCCCAAAGAAACGGAGACCAGCTAACCCTACCTCCCTACTCGTTACCCAGGACTCTGGCTAGGGAGGACGGGGTTTGGACCCCCTCCCCGAACCCAGGGTAACTTTGCAAGTGGAGGGGTCCCCAGTTCGCTTTTTGGTCGATACTGGGGCGGAACGCTCAGTCCTAACCAAACCAATTGGAAAAATGTCTAAGAAAACATCCTGGGTGCACGGGGCCACAGGCATTAAAAAATACCCCTGGACAACCCAGAGGACTGTAGACTTAGGAAAGGGAAAAGTCTCCCATTCCTTCCTAGTCATCCCAGAGAGTCCCTGCCCTCTACTAGGGAGGGACTTGCTGACAAAGATGGGGGCCCAAATCCACTTTGAGCCAGAAGGGCCCAAGATAACTGATTCCCAAAACAGGCCAATATCTATCCTGACTGTCACCTTAGAAGATGAGTACCGACTCCATCAAGAGCAAAAGCCCCCCGATCAGGAAATTGACTCTTGGCTCCAGCGTTTCCCTGAAGCGTGGGCAGAAACTGGGGGCTTGGGGCTAGCTAAACATCGACCTGCCATATTTGTGGAAGTTAAGCCAGGGACGGACCCCGTTCGGGTTCGGCAATATCCTATGCCCCTGGAGGCAAGAGAAGGAATTACGCCCCATATCCGCCGACTCCTAGACCAGGGAGTCCTACGGGCTTGCCACTCATCCTGGAATACTCCACTGTTACCTGTTGGTAAACCCAACAGTACGGACTACAGGCCAGTACAGGATTTAAGAGAAGTTAATAAAAGGGTCATGGACATACATCCCACTGTGCCCAATCCATACACCCTTCTGAGTGCCTTACATCCCGAAAAACAGTGGTATATCGTTCTTGATCTAAAAGACGCTTTCTTCAGCCTTCCTCTGGCTCCCAAAAGTCAAGAACTCTTTGCATTTCAATGGACGGATCCTGAGAGGGGCATCAATGGTCAGCTAACATGGACCAGACTGCCACAAGGGTTCAAGAACTCGCCAACCCTGTTCGATGAAGCCCTTCATGAAGATCTGGGTAAGTACCGGCGGCAACACCCTGAAATAACTCTTTTTCAATATGTTGATGATCTCTTAATAGCGGCCAGGTCCCCGGAAACTTGTGTTCAAGGGACTGAGGACCTCCTGAAGACTCTGGGGGAGCTAGGCTACCGAGCCTCAGCAACAAAGGCTCAGATCTGCAAGTCAGAGGTAACTTATCTGGGGTACCTATTAAAAGGGGGGCAACGCTGGCTAACCAAAGCCCGAAAGGAAACAGTCCTACGCATCCCTAGACCCCAGTCAACATGGCAAGTGAGAGAATTCCTGGGGTCGGCAGGGTTCTGTAGGTTATGGATTTGCTGAGTTAGCCAAGCCCCTATACCAGGCAACAAAGGAACGGCAGCCCTTCAATTGGACGGAAGAGGCTGAGCTGGCCTTTCAGTAAATCAAAACTGCCTTGTTATCAGCCCCCGCGCTGGGGCTCCCTGATGTCTCCAAGCCCTTCCACTTATACGTGGATGAAAGTAAGGGTGTTGCAAAAGCCGTGTTAACACAGTACCTAGGCCCCTGGCAGAGGCCAGTTGCCTATTTGTCAAAAAAATTAGATTCAGTGGCTCCTGGCTGGCCACCCTGCCTCCTGATAATCGCGGCGACCGCCCTAATGGTCCGAGACGCTGATAAACGTATCATGGGGCAAGAGTTGCACGTTATAACCCCGCATGCCATTGAAGGCATCCTCCGGCAGCCGCCGGACCGATGGATGAGTAACGCCCAGCTCACCCACTATCAAGGACTGCTGTTAAACCCCCTCAGAATAACTTTTCTGCCCCCAACCTCTTTAAACCCTGCTTCACTGCTGCCAAATCCAGACTTGGACGCCCCGTCCCATGAGTGCACTGAGATACTGGCTCAGGTGCATGGGGTGCGGGAGGACCTGCAAGATCGTCCGCTCCCCGACACAGAACTCATCTGGTTCACTGATGGCAGCAGCTACGTCCACCAAGGCCAGCGGTATGCAGGAGCAGCTGTAACGTCAGAGACTGAGGTAATCTGGGCGGAACCCTTGCCTCCAGGGACATCGGCCCAAAGAGCCGAGTTGATAGCACTCACACAGGCCCTCACCCTAGGGGCAGAGAAAAAACTAACAGTATACATGGATAACCGCTATGCTTTCGCTACTGCGCACATACATGGGACCATCTACAGAGAGAGGGGACTATTAACAGCTGAAGGCAAAGAAATAAAAAACAAGCAAGAGATCCTAGCTCTATTAACTGCTTTGTGGAAACCAAAGAAATTGGCTATTGTACATTGCCCTGGGCATCAGAAACCAACTACGCCAATTGCTCGAGGCAACTTCTTAGCCGACCAAACCACAAAGAGCATAGCAAAAGCTCCCAGTCAGCTCCTCGCGCTCCAGCTCCCTGATCCTGGCCCGTGAAATTTGCCATGTTTTCCCGACTATACCGAACAGGATCGCGAATGGATGGACACGCTTCCCCTAAAGCAGGTTCAAAATGGGTGGTGGACTGATATAAATGACCAAACCATCCTACCAGAAAAATTAGGATGGCAGGTGTTGGAACATATCCACCAGACAACCCACCTGGGTGCCCGGCGAATGATAGACTTAATCAGGCATGCCAAGTTCAGAATCAGATGCATAGCTGAACTGGCCAGCGATGTCACAACAAATTGCAAAGCCTGCCAACTGAACAACGCTTGCCCCCAAACCTAGACCGCCGCAGGAATCAGGTGTAGAGGAACTAGGCCTGGTATCTATTGGGAAATAGACTTTACTGAGATAAAGCCTGGAAAATATGGGTATCAGTACTTACTTGTCTTTGTAGATACTTTTTCAGGATGGACAGAAGCGTTCCCAACTAAGAGAGAAACTGCTCAGGTTGTAGCAAAGAAAATTTTGGAAGAAATCCTCCCCAGGTATGGCTTTCCCATCCAAATAGGGTCAGACAATGGACCAGCCTTCGTTGCTAAGGTAAGTCAGGATTTGGCTTCCATTCTTGGGGCAAATTGGAAATTACATTGTGCTTATAGGCCCCAAAGCTCAGGAGAGGTAGAAAGGATGAATCGGACTCTAAAGGAGACCTTAACTAAATTGACCATGGAGACTGGCGCTAATTGGGTAGTACTTCTCCCCTACGCTCTGTTCTGGGCCCGAAATACCCCTTACAGACTGGGCCTCACACCATATGAAATCATGTATGGCAGACCCCCACCCCTGGTCCCCAGTCTAAAAGATGACTTACTCAAACCTGAAACTGAAAATGTCTCTGAGCTCTTGTTCTCCTTACAAGCCTTACAGAAAATTCACCAGGAAATTTGGCCCAGACTACGAGAACTGTACGAGGCAGGACCTCCGCCGACGCCTCATCCGTTCCAGCCGGGAGACTGGGTCCTAGTCAAGTGCCACCGGCAAGAAACTCTTCAACCCAGGTGGAAAGGACCACTGCAAGTACTCCTGACTACTCCCACCGCTCTCAAGGTAGAAGGCATCGCTTCGTGGATCCACTACAAACACGTCAAACCAGTGGACCCAGCATCCGACCTTCTCGGGCCGTCTGGAGCACCGGTTACATGGACTGTAGACAAAGCTAAGAACAATCCCTTAAAGCTAACCCTGCGCCGTCATCCCCATAACCGTAACCATGTCTAGCTTACCTATGCTTTTATGTCTTATGCATCTGACTCTTCTCACTGCTGCGCCGTCTAATCCCTATGTCTGGAGGTTCTGGCTCTATGAGAACAAAACTCACCCCGGGGAAACCCCCCAAGTGGGTAAACTGCTAGCTAGCGCAGACTGCCCCCCCTCAGGGTGTAATACTATAGTTTACCTCAATTTCACTAGGTTCCAGATTGCCTAACCAGCAATACCCATGATCTGTTTTGAATATGATCAAACTGAATATAATTGTAAAAATTATTGGTGGCACCAGAGTGCAGGTTGCCCATATAGCTACTGTAAGACACACTCTGTCCAATACTGGAGAGAACAACAAGGGTGGTATTTTTACAAAACTGAGTCTCCCGTCACTTACACTTGGATAATTAGAGACCCATGGGACTCTCGGTGGACAACCCCACAACATGGGGGAGTATATTACTCATCAACTAGTACCTGGCCCAGTAGCCATTTATATCTGTGGAGAAGTCTAGTCCAGATTCAACCCTTAATCCATACACAAATCCACAGGCAAGAAACCAAGCTATCACAAGACTTGCAGCCCTTCTCCTGGCTAACCCTACTACAGGAAGGGCTAGCATTCGCCAACCTCACCGGTTTAGGCGACCTGTCCTCTTGCTTTATGTGTGCAACCCGAGGAAGACCACCATTAACGGCTGTTCCTCTATCCTCCCCTCCCACAAACTATACAGGTTTTAACTCATCAATAGTCACGATACCCGATGTGGCCCTGTACCGTGACCCATACCAAGAGAAATACCCCTATTGTTATTTGGCATTTAGCAACAGCCTCTGTAACCAATCAGCTACATACCCTAATAGTCCCATATATGCTCCCCCTGGTGTGTTCTTCTGGTGTAATATGACTCTGTTAAAAACTCTGTCGAAAAGCATCTCTGATGGACAGTTGTGTATCCCTGTTACCCTAGTTCCCCGACTGACACTCCTAACCCCGGCAGAGTTCATAGGCTGGGCAGGGACCGCCCCAACTAAAACTGCGTGACATAGACGAGCAGTTTTTCTACCACTAATTGCTGGAATATCCTTAACCACCTCTGTCGTCGCAGCAGGGTTAGCAGGAGGGGCCCTACAACACTCCATGATAGAAAACGACAAGCTGTTACAACAATTCTCTGTTGCTATGGAAGACTCCGCCTATTCCCTAGCCTCCCTTCAGCGGCAGCTCACCTCCCTAGCACAGGTCACCCTTCAAAACCGCAGAGCCTTAGACTTACTCACGGCTGAGAAAGGAGGTACCTGTATGTTCCTCAAAGAAGAATGCTGTTTCTATATAAATGAGTCGGGGTTAGTTGAGGAAAGGGTCCAACACCTATACAAACTAAGCTTAGAAATGAAAAAGCAACAATTCACTACAGCCGCTAACAATTGGTGGAGCTCTTCAATGTTTTCCCTTCTGGCACCCCTTTTAGGCCCCCTAATGTCTTTACTACTTCTATTCACTATAGGCCCCTGTGTGGTAAATAAAATTTTACAATTTGTCAGAGAAAGGTTTGATACCATCCAACTAATGGTCCTCCGTAGCCATCACCAGCCTCTCCTGCACCCAGAAAGTGAGGCTACATTATAAGACTCTGGAAATCCAAGATTGGACATCCAGTTACTTATGGGAGGGGGAAATGAAAGGACACAAAGATACAAAAATGCGTACCCTCCCTTCCTCCCCCCGATGTTGCTAAACTCTTTGTTCTGCTTTCTAATCTCTGCACGTACCAGAGGTTTCGTAAGTTCTGTAAGTACATGTTTTTCTTTCTGAGGCCAGGTCACAAGGAATGTTTAAGTAAGATAGCCAGGTCACAAGGTGTGTTTAAGCAAGATAGCCATAAACTGGTTGTGCAACCTGACGCAATATAATTAACTGCCTTTGTGTAAAACTGCTCTTCTGCCTCAAGGGTTGTACTGAAATATCAGAAATGGCGGGAACCAATCATAGTTTGCCAAATCGCTTTGTTCAAACTCCAGCCAATCATACCTCTAATTTGTATAATGATTCTATGCCTACTTTCCTTAGACTATATAACATTGTTCGGAGCTCAGTGGGGGAGCTCTCCTGTCCGTCTCGTTTCACGAGCAAGTGAGAGCTCCAGGTTCGAACCTGTAATAAAGATCCTTGCTGCTTAGCTTTGACTCTGGACTCTGGTGGTCTTCTTCGGGGAATAAACGGTCTGGGCATAACAATGGGTGGCCAGAGCCCATCCCAGCAGCTCATGGAGTGAGGCAGGAACCAGCCCTGAACAGGACAATCTCCCACGGCAGAGCACACTCACACCCACACTCACATTCACTCACACTGAGTCCATGTAGACACGCCAGTTAACCTAATGTGCATGACTTTGGAATGAGAGAGCAAACTAGAATACTCAAAGAAAACCCATGCAGATATGGGGACATTGTGCAAATCCACACAGATGGTGGCCCCAGGTGCAAATCAATTTTTTTCTCATCAATGTTATAAGGAAAGAACATTGAATGAACCGACGTTATTCAGGACCTGCCATACACAGCCAGATCTGCCCCCCAGGAATTGGCTGAGGCCTCATTGCACCTTTGTTATGGATCAGTTTCTCCCTCTGCCCAGTCCAGGCCTTCCTTACTATTATTATTATTATTACCATTATTATTATTTTGCAGGTGTAGATCCTCAGAGCACTCTCCATGAAACCTTCTACTCACAATTCTTTGCCTCAGAGTCTCTTTCCCGGGAGTTCAAACTAAGACATTTCATCATAGTTCACATTTAAGAGGCTCCTTGTCCTCAGGAAAAACTGGTGGATGAGACTTGGTAGGCTGTTGCCAGACAGAGCAGAAACTGATCCCAGGCTGGAGAGCTACATCCTAGAGTTGCAGAAGGGCTCAGTATTAAGAGATGTGTCTTCATGCAAAACTCCCCTGGGTTCAGGAGCCCTTGGAACCACTTTAAACATTTTCATTCTTCCAAAATGCTAAAAATTGTGTTTCTTTTGTTTCTCAAATGGAGCTATTGTTTTTCAAATGGCATAGGCTCCAAATGCTGTCCCTCTAGAATTCTACTGGCTGTGACCACGTCAGCATCTCATCCTCCAGTGGACTGTCACTTAAGTGGAGCCCTGGTGGGGAGAATGAAAATTACTGGGCAAAAGTGGAGATCTTCCTGTCTCATGCTGGCAGAGCCAACACAGAGCTTCAGATTAAGCCAGGAGCTATTATTCACGTGAGTCATAGCACGAAACAAAGAATTCTTGCTAGAAAATTAAAGAAAAATTCAAATGACTTCCAACCACTAAAGGAGGTTTGTAGTGAAGCACACAAAATCTTCAAATGTTAGAAAGAAATTTTTTGTTCACATTGAAAGACACAGATAGAATGAGAAACTTTATGGAAATGTGTGTCGCTCATCACCCCACAGCAGTCTGGAAATTTTTGAAAATCACTTTTCACAAATATTATTTTGTTTGCTAGTTTTTGTTTTTACTTCTTCCCTTTAATGTTTTGAAGAAAATAAATAAATGAAATTCTCCTCAAAGTGTTTCCCCACTGAAATGAAGCTTTGCTTGCTCTCCCTCAGTTCTCCCACTGCCAGACGGGTCACTGTTAAGAGCCTGCTATATTCCAGTTCATGTGCAAAGCAAGCCCTGGGACTACAGTGATGAACAAAGCAGACACAGTCCTGCTGCTTATTTTAAAAGAAAAATCTAAATTGGGAGAGAATGTCCATGTAACTTCTTGCAATGTGTTGGTTGGTTGTGATGTTTTCAATAAAGCATATAAACTACAATAAGAAAATAACCTTAAGAAAAAGAAAAGCATAATTACAAAGCAGCAGTAGGCAAAACAGGATACTCTCTTGTTCAGAATTGTAGCAATGGTAAAAAATATTTGTAAGCTTCCTAAAATTGTTCTGAGTCTAAACCAGTATGTTTTAATTAGGGTTTTTTAGAGTTGTGTAAGAAATCTAGTGTTCATTTTCATTATAAAAGAAGCAAGTCATAATTTTTTGCACCTCTGAAATCCATACTTAATTGGTTTTTTAGTTGGCAATAAAACTAATAATTCACATGATGGTAGTATTATTTGGCACCTTCTTCCATTTAAAATAGGAATATAATCCTGTGCTGATATTTTTTAAAAGTCAATGTATAAAGTACATCAAATTATGAAAAATTACAAAAAGAAAAACCGTAGTATGTTAATATTTGTTCTCTCTTGGTAGGTATCTGAGTGATTTTATTTTCTCCTTTACCATTTTCTATATTCTTCAGTTTTTCTTCAATGAACACATGCTTTAATTTTAAGAGAAAAGATAAATTTAAAAACAACAAAGACAATTGTACATACACCATATGGTCATAGTTGTGTGCAAAGTTGTACACAGAAAGGAAAATTTATATTTTGGGCATAGGGCAAAAAAAGAAGGAGGACAATGAGTAAGTTTTTCTCTTCTAGTCTTCTTTTTCAAACTTCTTAAACATCAGTTAGGAATGCTTTAAGCTGCAAGTAAGAGAAAGCCCAAAGAACTGAGGCTTAAATCCTATGGACATTAAATTTTTAGTTAATGAGGAATAAAGGTAGGCAACTCTTTCAGCTCAATGACTCAATCAAGGACCCAGACTCTTTTACTTCCAGGCTGACACCCTCCCTTTGTCAGCATGATCCTTATGCATCATGTTCTTACCTGACAGCTTCCCAAGCAGAAAATGAAGGGCTCTCCTTTCCTGCAGTTCTGTCTCCTTACATTCTCTTACATGCAATTAGCCAGAATTTGATGCATCATGGTTATGCTGGGAGAAATTTTGATGACAAAGTAGAGAAAGGCACCATGATTAGTTCAGACCAGTCTTATGCAATAGAACTTTGTATGATGAGAGAACTACTTCATATCTGCATGTTCCATATGGCATCCACCAGCCACATGTGTCTATTACTTAAGAAGTTGCTAGATGACTAAGCACTAAATTTCTAATTTTAATTTTATTGACCTTTCATTAATTGAAATGTAAATGGCTACATGTGGTTATCTATTGAACAGTAGGTTTAGATAAATCAAAATCCCATACATCTAGCCACTTTCCTCTCATATTGGAGTTATATTAGCAAAAAGATGTGGGAGGAGGAATAACTGTTGGATAGAAAATCAATTGTGTCTGCCCTAACTTACCATCCGTTTATGTTGTCAATCTTATTTGTCAACTTTTATTTTAGCAAAAATATCAGGTAAGTCAAAGCTTTCAGTGGTGAAGGCTGGCTCTTCCGTCCCAACTTCCACTGAATATTGGGCAGCTTGTTAAATAGTGATTAGTGTGAAATACCTAATACATCTGCACCCAAGTATTCTTAATATAAGAAGGCGAATACAGGAAGATATTGGAGAGCTAATCCTGTATTGGAGGATTAGGGTATCACTTGACATTGTTTGTTTCAGCCCAAACCAAACATGTGTGAGGCTCTGGCCCTTTAACAGATGCTGGTTTCATCTGTCTCTCTTGCCTATGGGGATAGCCCATCCCTTCCATGGAGCCTCTGTGACCATTTCTAGTAGTGATGCTAATTGAGGATGAAGACTCCTTTTGGAAATCCTTGGGCCTAACTACTGGCTTTCATCATTAGCACCTAAAGCAGAATCCCTGCATTGGGTATCATGGTTTGATAATTTGAAATTATTTCTCCTGTCTAGAAAAATACCATGTGAGACATGTTGGGTTTCTAACAGCAGGCAAAAAGACACAGTTTTGGGTTCAAGATGTTAGGGGCTGGATGCTATGGCTCCCACCAGTAGTCCCAGTGCTTTGGAAGGCTAAGGCCTGGGAACCACTTAAGTCCAGGAGATCTAGACCAGTCTGGGCAACATAACGAAACCTCTGTTTCTACAAAAAAAAAATATATATATATATATTTACATTAGCCAGTTATGGTGGCATACACCTGTAGCCCCAACTACTTGGGAGGCTGAGGCAGAAGGATCACGTAAGCCAGGAGTTTGAGGCCACAGTGAGCCATGATGGTACCACTGCATTCCAGCATGGAGGACAGAATGAGACCCTGTCTCTAAACACACACACACACACACACACACACACACACACACGCATGCAGATATACACATATATATATGCGCATATATATATGTTTTTTAAAGAGATGTTATTGGGGATCAAACCTTGTGAAAGGAAGGAAGAGAAAGCAGGATTGGCAGAGGAAACTGTTGAATGGTGACACAGGTGTGATAAAGCTTGGCCATCATGACAGGGACCTCTAGAGTGAGTATTGCACAAGTCATCAAGCATCAGGGGGACCTGCAAGACTTTTATTCTCCATTTCACTCAGCCACCAGATGCACGTTACCCTGGGAAGGGTGATGTCTGCAGCTGAGACACACTCCGGAGGCACCTGAGAGCCACACCCCTGCATCTGGGCCGCAAGTCCTTCCTTGAAGACAAATCTGGCCTTTGTATCTCCATGTCTGTAACACATGGCTAGAATGACTTCTTGTCGGTGTCTTAACAGAGATTAGAAGCACAAAACAGCAATTTTCTGAATAGTTAATGAGGCCGTATTTGTGGATGGGATTCAGTGCATTCAACCATGTTGTGCGCTGGTCTAAGGAGGTATGGAGTCTTACTGTGTTAGCACCCTAGAGGTTAGTCCAGTCTGAAGCTGGGAGGTTTACTTATTTTTGCTTTTCATTTTTTTTTTGTTTTTTTCTTATGTGTTTTTTTCTAAGTATTTTGGCTGCATTCATGTGACAAGTTGTAACTCTGCATCACTGAATGAACAAAATAGCATATTGCATTAACTGCTTTCCTCCATTCCACTTTCAGAAATTCTTTAAAGAAATTTGACTCAATTTTTTGAATGCCTTTTCTTTTCATTGTTCTTTTTCTTTAGTTGCTTTTATATACACATACCACATACTCTTAGCTGAGTTGACTGTCTATATCAGAAGATGTATCAATTATAGCAAGTATGCGGTGATTTGTCAAATGTACAGTAAAATAGCAATTTTTTGAGATTTTGTTGTAAGAAAAACTTATCAGTATCTATGCTCTTATGAGGAAGCATTCGATCAGTAAGATACTTGAGAACTGCTTAGCAAGAAGACATGGAGCCCTGATTGCTCAACTGATTCTGCTGTGAAAAGCACCTTTGTGTGCTATTGCATTTCACTCCTGCAACAGTACATGAGGTGTGAAGACCAGAAAAGAGCATCCTCATTTCACAAATCAGATGTCTCTCTCAGGGCTATTGAGTGGCTTCCCAAAGACCACCCTACCTAAAAATGACACAGCAGTCCCTCGACTCAAGTGCTGATAATGCAAAGACTGCAGACATACATCTGTATGGCACATTTATCCATAGTAAATCCTGTGCCAGTGGCTATATTTCACAGGCACTATTGTCACGAAGAAAGAAACAGAGGTGGTGCATGAGGAAAACTAGGGAAGCACTCTTTCCTGAGTGCTCCATGCAGAATGTGCTGGGTCCTCTATGCATGCCACCTAACTGACTCTTCACCAAGACCAAGTGAACAAAATTGCTACACTCATTTTACAAATGGAGAAATCCAAGCTTAGAAAATGTGACTCTCTTCCTAATAGCAGTAAGCTCTCAAATGTGGTGGAACTAGAAATTCAAACTCCTGGCATTCTCCTGGTTTGTCCTCCCTCTCCTGCTCCCTCTCTCCCTCTCCTTATCCTCCTCCCCTTTCCTCCCTCCCTGCTACTTCCTTTCTCCTTGAAGAGTTAAATCTACTGTCTCAAAGAGTTCTTAGTACTTTGCAGTTTTTTCTTAGTATTAGCAGATTCTCCTGCCTCAGGCTCCCAAGTGGCTGGGACTACAGGCACGCACCACCACACCTGGCTAGTTTTGTGTTTTTAGTGAAGACAGGGTTTCACCATGTTGGTCAGGCTGGTCTCAAACTCCTGACCTCAAGTGATCCCCCAACTTCGGCCTCCCTGGGTGCTGGGATTACAAGTGTGAGCCACCGCACCTGGCAGATTTTCATTCTTTTTATGTAGCAGAAAGTATGAAGCCACACATGGTTTATTTGAAATATTTCAAAAATTTAAAAAATGCAGAAGCAGGAAAATAAATTCTAAGTTCAAGTGAGGGATGATGGTAGTTTGAACCAAAGGGTTGCATGTAGTAAGAAATTGTGATTTAAGATATATTTTAAAGTTGGAAGTAGCAGGATATTCCGATGGAGTTTGACTTTGGTTTTGGGCCCACTGAGTTTGAGATGCCTTTGAAAAGTGAAGGAAGTAGAGAGAGAATACAAGAAAAACTGGCCAGGCACTGTGGCTCACGCCTGTAGTCTCAGCACTTCGGGAGGCCAAGGCAGGCGAGTCACTTGAGAACAGCTTGGGCAACATGGTGAGGCCCCATCTCTACAAAGAATACAGAAATTGGCTGGCTATTGTGGCGCACACCTGTAGTCCCATCTACTCAGGGGGCTGAGATGGAAGGCTCAATTGAGGCTATGAGTTCAAGGCTGCAGTGAGTTGTGACTGTGCCACTGCACTCCAGCCTGGGTGACAGAAAAGACCTTGTCTCGAAAAAGAATCTGAAAACAATGGAACCATGCCTTCATAATTCTAGAAAGGAAGTTATTTTCAACTGATAAATCCATATTCAGTCAAATAATCAAGGGTGAAGGTAAAATAATGCATTTTTAGACAAGCAAAGACTCAGGGTTTACTTCCGTGTATCCTTTCTTGGGAAGCTATTGGAGAAGAAAAGCAACTTTCCAAATGGGTTTCCATTGTAACTAAAAGTCATTTAGAGTTTTGCCCTGAACTTTTGGACTAATTCAGACCGTTTTGCCCTTTAAGGACCTCAGGTTTAAAATCTGCTCCTTAATTCCTGGGATGTAGTTAGATCATCTGCAGAAGATTTAAGACTGAAGACGGTATGGCAAGAATCCCACTGTATCTTTCACATCTGACACTGTTCACCTTCACATCTACTCCACCTACCATGTGAAAACTTGTTGATTTTCATGCAAAAGTAGGTGTTATAGATCAAGAAGCCTTTATTGCAGTCATTTTAAGTAGATCATAGATTCATGTTTTGTTAACTTCAGGGTCTGTCTGGAGTTTCTCCATGTTAGTTAAGTCATTAGAAAGACTTAATTACTTTGCTCCAAACACAAGAAAAGAAGAGACGTCAGCCTTTGGCCTCTCGTAATTTTTATTTTATTATATTTTATGTATTTGTTTTGAGCGTCTAGCTCTGTCACCAAGGCTGGAGTGCAGAGATGTGATCACTGCTCACTGCAGCCTCAACCTTCCAGGCTCAAGCAATCCTCACACCTCAGCCTCCCAAGTTGCTGGGCCTACAAGCACATACCACCGTGCCTGGCTAACTTTTTTTTTGTAGAGGTGGGGCCTCGCCATGTTGCCCAGGCTGGCCTCTAACTCCTTGACTCAAGCAACCCACCGCCTCAGCCTCCAAAGTGCTAGGATTACAGGCATGAGCCACTGTGTCTGGCCAATTTGTATTTTATAAAGAAAGTATTAATAGTAACAGAAAGGGAAAAATATTTAAGTACCTACTATGTCCTAGGAACCATGCTAAACACCTTTAATAACTCCCTTAATCCTCATAATAACCTTATGTAATGAATGCAGTTGATGGCATGTTGCCAACAAGGAACAAAAGCACAAGCTTTGGGAAGCCCAGGCTATGATGGAGGCCAGAAGTATGGACTCTTCAGCTGGACTGGATTCATTCTCATCTCCCATCCACTAGCTATAAGACCATAGACACATTACTTAGCCTGACCTCCTAACCTCAGGTTTTTCAACTGTAAAACGGGAATAGTATTTGCCTTATAGAGTTATTGTGAGGAGCCAGAATTTGAACCCATGTCAGCCTGACTTTATGTAAAATTTTGCTGCCATATTTTATGTATACATATATATGTACAAAGAGAGAGGGTGTGTATGTGTGTGTATACATATGTAGAGAGAAAGAGAATAGTACACAACATATTAAACATAGAGTTTGATATCCTCATGACTTTGAGATAGACAAAGTTTTCTTAACAGGACACAAAGAACAGTAAGTGTTAAGGAAAAACTGTACAAACTATACTACATTAAAATTAAGGATTTCTGTTTATTGAAAAGCATTATGAGAATTAAAAGCAAGCTACAAAGTGGGAGTGGATATTGCAGTACATATATACGACAAATGACTTGCCAGAATATATTAAAATGCCCACAAATCAATAAGGACACACAACCCATTAGGAAGATAGCCAAGAGATTCAAACTGGTACATCACAAAAGAGGACACCCAAATGGCCAATGAGCACATGAAAACATTGTCAACCTCAGTACACCACAGGGAAATGCAAATTAGAACCACAATGTGAACACGCTAGACATGGCTCAAATGACTGAATCTGGAATGACTGGAATGACTAAAATGACTAAATGAAATGAATGACTAAAATGGAAAATATAGGCCATGCTAAGGGTTGACAAGCATGTGGAACAACTGGAATATCTTATATCTTTTAAGATCTCCACACAGAGCCAAATTTGAAAAATAACGGTGCATATATGGCCCTCAAAAAGAATTACAATGGCTACTGTTGATCATCCATTGGATAGAAACAAATTCATATTGAAAATGGGAATACAGTATTTATCAAGGGTCAGAAAATAAACATACACTCAGCCCAGGCATGCAAAAATCTGTTAATTCCTGGAGAATAAGAATAATGACTCTCACCGCTTTCCTGTACCAGAGGAGCCATAAGCTAAGCCAGCCAGCTGCTTGCTTCTGCTTCAACTTCGACCCTCTTGACAATGCACAGAAATGACCAAGTTGGTATTTCATCAGAGTATAAAATGAGGAGAGAAATTATGAATGCAGTATAGTAGTTGTAAAGTAGACATTTCTGTTTGACCTTCAGTGTGTAGATAATTACCTAAGAGAGGTGACCTCAGGATCCCAATTGGAGGTGGCTTCAACTTAGAGACCATCTTGTTGGCTGATCTACTTTTAAGTTCTCAAGTCCACATAAGAGACTGGATCCAGTATAATAAGGTGCTTTTTAGATCTGAAGAAACTCAGCTGCTCTTAGTGGTATTCCAGATGGATCTCTGTTAGACTGAATTTTGTTTCCTCTGCTTAAGGTGTTTTATTATTCTGTACAGTTTAGATCTTCTGTGAAACAATATTAGATTAGACACACAGGAGATTGAGGGGAAAATATTCTGTGCAAGATTAAGGAGACGGGGGACAGGGGAAGGTAGAGAGAGCCTTCAAACAGCAAGGCAGTTGGAAGCCTAAAAACAGCAAATGGGAAGGAGGAAGAGTTGGGTTTGAAGAGCTTTAGATTGTAGTTCTGAGAAAGTCTCAGCCAATGCAGCAAGGAGTCCCCAAGCAAAGGTTGGCCAGTACGTGAATATTGACAGGAACATGCAGGTTCTAGCAGCCCTGCTGTGCTCTGTCTTTGGCTAGGAGCAGCCTGGGAAAAGGGTGGCCTCAGTGTTTAAGACAATGGATCTAGAGGTTTGGCAACTGGGGCTGTTCGTCAACTGCACTCCCTGAAGCAGATTCCCTGGAAGAGCTCTGTAGTTGCAGAATACTAAGAACTCTTCCAGATAATAGATTTAACTCTTCCAAGGAGAAAACAAATATCAGAAGGGGAGGAAAAGGGAGTAGGAGGGGAGAGAGAACAGGAGAGGGAGGACAAGCAAGGAGAATGCCAGGAGCTGAAGTCATACACCTAGGAGTTGAATTTGTGGTTCCACCACTTTGGGAAATATGTTCTGTCTCTCAATGGGAGCTGAACCCTGTACAATCTGCATTCCATATCCATGGGTTGTGCATTCGCAGGTTCAACCAACCAGGGATCAAAAATATGCAGGAAAAAAACAACAATACAACAATAAAAATAGTACAAATTTTAAAACCATGCAATAATGCAGTATAGCAACTATTTACATAGCATTTACATTGTACTAGCTAACTTTACATTGTATAAGTCATCTTGAGATGATTTAAAGTATACTGGAGGATGTACCTAGGTTATATGCAAATACTACGGCATTTTACATCAGAGACTTAAGCTTCTGCTAATTTTGATACTGCAATTTTGATCCCTGGCTGATTATGCTATTAACAATATTAGTAACTAGTATTTTGAGCACTTATCATATGCCAGGGGCTCTTCTCAGTATTCTGCATATCGAAGACTCATAAAATGGGAATGGAAGGGAAGGAGTTAACAATTTTGATGGCTAACATTATATGAAGAAAAGTTCAACATCATTGATCATTAGAGAAATGCAAATCAAAACCATAATGAGATACTATCTTACACCAGTCAGAATGCTCATTAAAAAATAAAAAAATAAGAAATGCTGGTGAGGTTGCAGAGAAAAGGGAACACTTACACACTGTTAGTGGGAGTGTAAATAGTTTAACCATTGTGGGAGACAGTGTGGCAATTCCTCAAGACCCAAAAACAGAAATACCATTGGACCCAGCAACTCCATTACTGGGTACATCCACAAAGGAATATAAATCATTCTACTATCAAGATACATGCATGTGTATGTTCATGCAGCATGATTCACAATACCAAAGACATGGAATCAACCCAAATGCCCATCAATGACAGATTAAATAAAGAAACTGGTACATATACACCATGGAATACTGTGCAACCATAAAAAAGAGCAAGATTATGTCCTTTGTAGGAACATGATGGAGCTGGAGGCCATTATCCTTAGCAAACTAATACAGCAACAGAAAACCAAATACCACATGTTCTCACTTATAAGTGGGAGCTAAATGATGAGAACACATGGACACACTGAGAGGAACTGGGCCTATCAGAGGGTGGGGTTGGGAGGATTAAGAGGATCGGGAATAATAACTAATGGGTACTAGACTTAATACTTGGGTGATGAAATAATCTGTACAACAAACTCCTGTGACACAAATTTACCTATGTAACAAACCTGCACACGTACCCCTAAACTTAAAATAAAATTTAAATAAAAAATAATTAATTAATTTAAAAAATTTGATGACTTAATATGTGCCAGACACTATGCTAGGTACTTTGTCTCTGCCCTCTTGTTGTGGGGACCAGGAACCACTGGTTGAAGCATTAGCCTTGCCATTAATTTACTGTTTCATCCTGGACATGTCACTAGATTTCTATCTATCAAAGAAAAAATCTCACAGATTCTCTTGGCACCTTCTTCAGTACCTTTGCAATTTGTAATTGCATCTTATTTGTTTATGATGCCTGTCTCCCTCATGATAAACTTAATGATGGTGGAAATTTTTGTCTGTTTTATTTATCATTACATCACAAGGGCTTGCATAGTGCCTATCCATAGATTAAAAACAAATGTGAATTAAATCAGTGAATAAACCTTCCATAGCCTACACCCTTTCAGTCACTCAGAGACTCTGATTCTCATCAACAAAGAAATAAAATATCTAGTTTTTTACATTATGAACATATATGTTTATAAGCACTTAATTATTTCTTTCATGGTAAAGTTAAGAAAATGAAATTATAGTATTATCATTTTTCAAGTAAACTTTGTTGTAAAATCTCAATAATTTTAAATATTCTGATTTCAGCTTTTGCTCTTACCACCCCCTGCCCTCCTACCCACCCACCCATGGTAACATATACAGTCTGCTGAGAAACACTAAATCAGATGACATGACCCCTGAGTCTGGTGACCACAAATCTCAGTATTTTTGGAGCAAGATCAATTCCCAATATTCTCTATAATTTCTTTTTCTGTGCTGATAGATTCACAAATCATAAACAAAACATTTTTTGACAGACTGGTTCCCAACTTTTGATTCTGAAAATATGGTCACCAGATCCTGAAAACTTCTGGAAGATTTTCCTAGGCATTGTTTAGAGGAACTTTGGGTTTGTGGTGAACAGTTTGCCTGACAATAAATCTAAGTGTCACGATATCCATTTCCACGTGTCAACGGTCCATTCTCCTTAAGCCTTGACGATGTCTGTGCTTCCTTCCTGACCCTTTCCACCTCCCCACCCACTTGCCCTCTTGGCTTGCCATGCACGCATCCTGAGCCCTGATTGGAGGAGAAGATCTCCCCCATTGCTCCTCCATGCCAGTGGTAATCCAAAGAGTGTTGTGTGACTGCACGTGATCTGTGACCCTTTCCACAGAACTTACAGCAGAAAGGTTTTTGCTAGATTGTAAAAGACTGGCTTAGTTGACATCTCCCCAGAAGCAAATTATGAAACAAGAGATTTTCCTGGGGAGATGATCCCACACAGTACTGAGTGGAAGAGAAGATTAGGAAAGTGAGACAGGGAAGGGATAGAAGTCAATAGACAGAGATGGTAAATGAGCAGGTTTCCTCTGTAAGTAAATGGGGCTCAGTCCCATTAGAGGCCCTCTGGGAGAGGGTACAGAGCATGCTTCTGAGTTGTACCAATGGGAGGCCAGGAAGCAGGAGCTCTTATCCACCAATTCCCAAGTGAGATTGATTGAGGGTCACTCCTGGGGGCTTTCACCTTCCCCACAAATGCCAGCCTGTGCCCCACCTTGTGCAAGAAAGCATGTTCAAGAAAGCCCCCTGATAATGAATGAGCCACAGTGCTTCCAGTACGAGCCCACAGAGTATATGAACAGGGCACCAACAGCATCTTCCACAAAGACCAAAGACATCTAAGAACTGGGTCTGATGAGCTTCTGCCTAGACTAATTCCATCTGAAAAGCTATGTGTTGGAGTTGATCCACTGACATCATCACTAATTCACCCCTTAGACCACCCTAGCTTTTTCTCACAGTCCCTTTTTTTCTGCTGTAGAAAGTCCCTGTGTTTGGTTCATCAGCAGAGCCATATGTTAATAAGCAAGTACTTGGGAAACAGCGCATGAGCAAAGAGTGGATTTCCATTGCAACTGGATCGTGTTTTGCTTCTGAGGTGGAGCCTGCCTAAGATGTCTCCACAACTGTGTCTCATGTGCTAGACAGTCACTTCTCAACATTTATTGGATGTGACAATGTACTGGGTGTGGTCCTAACCCAGGGGACTTCGAATCTAAATAAACCTCTAACTTTCTTTGATGTATGGTATTTTCCTTTCCTTTCATTCAGTGGTTCTTTGCAGCAGGTGCTGACATTTTTATTATTCACACATACGTCTCCAGGATACCATCTCACCACAACACTTCAAATTTATGCAGGAACTTTCTTCGAAGGAGGCCAACGCTCTTCTAAATAAACCATCTCTATCAACACAAGATTTTAAACTCAAGGAAATCCTCATGTGAAGGAAAAGGAGGGAAAACATGTTTTCCTCATCCTGTATCTAGAAAAAGAAAGAAACACAGTGGGTCATGGCTTTCATGCAAGCTTATGGCTGCCTGAGCGCAGGAAGCCTCAGTTCCACACCTGTAAGATAAACCTGTAAGTAACAAAAAGGCCAACTGTATACGTCTGCGAGGGGAGTAAATGAGATAACTCGTGTGCTAATATAGGTCAGGATAGCAAATGTGAGCCACAATTGTTGTGTTATGGAGATGCAAAAGCTTTACTTACAGCTGCCCCATAACATGCAACTCACCATAACATCTGGGAAAAGTGGGAAAAACTTGAATTCAAGGGCTGACCCCAATGCCAACCGTATTGGCAACCACAGAATTTCCCTGGGCCTCATGTTTTCCACAGGGATAACTATCCTTAACTGGGGAGGATAATGTTTTTCCAGTATCACCTTTCTCAGGATGCTGTTGTGAGGCTTGAAGAAGACAATAGCTTTTTTGGTGGGTGCAGTTACGGTTTTCAATCCCTCATTTTCTCTATCATGCAACTTAGTGGCACAAATATGATCCCCCTTCCATGGATGATGAGATTGGTCACATGACTTGATTTGGCCAATGAGATACTGGCAGAAGTGATATAAACTGAGGCCTTAAATGTGCTGCAGGGTTGGCTAGGCCTCTAGTGCTCCAGAGAGCCACTGTATTAAGTTACCACAGTTTATCCAAATGGAGAGAAGTCATCAGCTGTTATCACCGTATACCATGCCATCTGGAGCAAATTAGCATTAATAATAAGGTTATAAAAACAGTAATCATTCACATTTCTTACTATGTGCCTAGGCACTGCCCTCAACATTTTACAAGATTTAACTCATGTAATTAACTCTCAATAACTCTATGAGCCGGCACTATTATCCACTATTATTATTATCACAATTTTACTTATGCAGAAACGAAGGACTATGGAGGACAAATGATTTGCCCAAAGTGCTCCAAAAGATTGAACTTGCAGTTCCAATCATGTAATCTTAATCTAGGGCCCAGTCCGTTCACCATTACGTACTACCTAGAACACAGGAGCTGTGAGCAGTGAAAAACATAAACTCTCCAGAGCGCAAACTCATCTAGGTGCTGCTCACTACCATGATGGATAGCTCTGGCTATAGGGTGAGACCAGCTCAGAGTTCGAATCCACTTTTCACTAGCTATAAGCAGATGTGCCTCAAAACTTCTCTAGGCCTCAATTTTCTCACCTGTAAAATGGGCTCATATGAGTCATTCAGTGCTAAAGCTATTAGAAAGGTTAAGCGGGCATAGAATGAGGTTAGTTCCTGTCTTGTTTTCCGCATCCAGGCTTAAGGCAGGTGCCTCACAGAGAATCACTGCCCTGAGGATCTCTTTTGAAGAGTGCAGGAGCTAAGACAGGTAGCAGAAGCCCTGATGACAATCTTTGCCCACCTCTGTGCTTGGTCCTCAAGCAGTTCCAACAAGGACAGAGCAATCCTTTGTTCGTTGCCATAAAAACTGCTCCTACTTCAAATGGGAACTTACGAAGCTGGGGTGTTGGGTTTTGGTTGATGCTTTTAGATCAGCATCCAAAGGTTTGGGCTTCTGACGTCATTCGTCTCTCACCCATGAGTTTAGAAAAATTGAGGATGCCAAGTAGGGGGAGCGACATAGTGCCAAGGGTACATCATTGTGGCTGCCAGCAGCAGAATGGGTGGCCTCAACTCTGAGGCCAACTACTGCCCCACGACTCTGAGGCCTGTTTGGCTTTCCGAAAAGCAAAAATATCATTCATTTTTATGCCAACTTCCAAAGTGGCACATCTATTCTTTCGCAGTGTTCCAGACATTTCCTTATCTTTGCAGGAGAGAAACATCTCCATACATCCATCTAGCACAGTGTTTATTATAAGAAAGAGTTGGTTCCAGAACTCAGGGCACTTAACATCTTTAAACATAGATTTCAGAGTCTCTAATCTGATGGAAGCCACATTCTCTCTGAATGGGGTGTATCTGAGTATCTCCTAGGTGAGTTAGGAGGCTGAGGAGTCTCTTTATAACGCACAAAAGGAATATGCAATGTTGTGTTTTGATTTTAAGCGGCTTGTAAATGAAGCCATAACTGCAGGGCCAACCTTGAAATATGGTGCCTCACCCTGCTGCACTTCCTGAGGTCACTAACTAGGGCTGGCATATGAAAGCAGGACAGAGCCTATAAATTAGTATTAACTCTTTGATTTTACTGTGAGTTTCTAAGACCACGAAGTGAAATTGCTGGGCTCAAAACCTAGAAACCGCCTTGGCTTGCTTGCAGTTTTAACCCTTCATCCTCAGTTCATCAAGAAGCCTATTAAAAAAAAATCATGAACACACTTCAACCACTGCCTTTCACTCCCCTAATGAACACAGAAATGTCCATGGAAAAGTATGATTTACAGGAATTGCAGTAACCGCCATTTCATCTTTGCTGTAATAAGGTCTCACGGTTGACAACTTTATAAAACACAATTGGTGTACCAGCAAAGCAAACCACTTCTGAGGGTTGCCTCAAGATTGTCCAGTCCCTCCAATGAGCTTTTATTTGCAAGAATAACCCATAGAAGGCCAAGAGATATGCATAACATAATATAGCTCCTGGTTCTTAATATGCCATTTTTTAGAATCAGTGGAGCAAGTTTTATTGAGTGGGGTCTGATGACCCACACATTTTTTAAATGAGGAGATCTTTTTAAAAAAATGAAAAAGAAAGAAAAAAACACACAAACTAACTTCAGATGGTGAGTTTGACCTTTACTGATCTGAAACTAAAAAAGAAAAAAAAACGCTTAATTTTTTTCATCTAAAGTTTAATAAAAATCATGTTTCCATTTTTCTGTGACTGTTTCTCAGTAAACTCTCAATGTGTGTTTCTCAATTTTGAAAGAAGTCACCACTCAGGCTATAAACCAATGATTATCTTTGCTATAAAAAATATTAAGCATCCTGAACTTTCTTTATATTATGATGGAACTTGCAATATGCTATGCAATTTCATAGTAGAATCACTCTTTCAACAAACAGAACCCACCAATTTAAGGACCAAAAAATCCCTGGTTCTATAATCCTAAATTCTATAACCCTCACTTTGGTTTTCATTTTTGGCACCAAAAGGACAAAAATATGGGAAAAATTGTTTCATCAGTAGCTGTTACGAATAGAAATTATATAAAATCTGCACTGATATGTAATATAAGATCGTGTAGGAGCCCGATTAGTGAACAACAATAAATCTCACTTTGATCACTGAAATGACCTCAATAATCCTTAGAACAACAAGTTTAAAAAGCTTCCCCTTTCTCCCTAGGGACGCTGGCCTTGTCCACTCGTGCTTCCCACAAGGAGCCTTCATGCCCTGTCTCCATCTTTGGCTCTCAACTCATCTATACTTCTAAGGGCCCATCTCTTCTCCCTCACTCCTACCATCTTCAGGACAAGTGACACTACCCAGGTGGGGCAAGAGATGATCAACTATGGAATAAGAGGGAAATGCAATTTCTTCCATTTATGTTTGCTTTCTCTAAATAAATGATGAGCCAGGCTTTTGTCTTGGTTGATATGCAGATGAACACTGTCCCTTAGCAAGCTGCATGCCAGTGGTCATGTGTCACCGACATTACAGGAAAGATCCAGAGGACAGCAGCGGAAGGCAGTCCTCTCACTCCAGGGCTGATTTTCTGCATCTTGTGACACATTGCAGCTCACATGTGCCCAATTTAATGGGCTTACGGATTATACTATCTGGTTTTAAGTACACTAAACCTCTCAAATTGGTTAGGTGGCTTAGAAAAAAAGATCCCTGAAAAGCATCCATGAATCAAAGTTAACACTGATAGTGAGGGCAAAGTAATAAGAGCAAGATGAAGGCAGGGCTGCCATGCCGCCTCCTCCTCCTCCTCCTCCTCCTAAAGCCAGGTGAACGCACAATCCATGTGACAAGCCACGGGCCAAAACTAATTACTGAGAGCTCCATTCCCACCCCAGAGAGAGTAGCCCTCAAGGCATTAGCTCACGGCAATATTAAGCCATCACAACTAATGAGACTTTTTAAAAAATGTATTTAATTTCTTTATCTTTTGTTAATTTCTATTTTTCTGTACATTTAATGTCCATATAATCATAAAGTAGTAGAACTTAAATTGTTGATACATAAAATTCAAAATTGGTTTACAGGTAAGCACATGTGTTAAGAAAATAAAACAAGAATGAAACCAAAAATTTAATTCTCACATGTCTTTATTTGGATTTCCCCCAGAAGCAGATGCTAAGACAAAAATTCTCTGACAAGTCATTTATTTTGGAGTGATCCAGGATATACATTATCAAACAAGTGATCTAAGGGTAACAGGAGCTTAATCTCATTGGGAATTCTGAGAGCCACAGTAGAACACACCTCAGTGTCATCCATCTGGGATGAGAAGCAAGACCGTAGGTTATTTACACACCAACTCCCATTAGTCATTGACTGAGGGCTACTCCTGGAGGGGGTAGGGGGGGATTCATATTCTGGTACTTCTGGCCTGTGCAAGAAAGCAAAGTAGGCTCTGATGGCCAGAGAGATTATCGGGTAAAGAAATGCAGATGATGGCTGATGGGAGCCAGGAGTCAGGTCGGTGTGCCTTGATGGGTGCAGGACAGAGGATATGAGTGGGGCTAGATCACCCCTCTGAAACAACTCTGATGACACACACATCACTTCTACTTACATAACCTATTTCCAATATGGTACTTTTTTCACCCCGCCCTGCAAATTTAACATATCCATTTGGTCTCTCCAAACACAAGACAAGCTCCTTTAAAGTATACCCCATCATGTGTCTATTTCTATCTCTGTTCCTGTCACAGTGGCCAGCACTTTGTAGAGAAGCAGTGCTTTTGGAGTGTGTTTACTAGGGATCTACCGTGTGTCAGGCAATCTTCTAGGTACTGGGAATAAAGCGGTGTACATTATAACCTCTGCCTTTATACAGGTGGCATTGCATTCACAGATGCTGAGATACGGTATTCATCCGTGGTAGCCCTTGAATCAGTTAGCTTCTGCGGCATAATAAACAACCTGAAACTCTCAGTAGTCTAAACCAGAAGAATGTATTTTGCTCATGAGTGTGTGGGCTGTGTGGGGCAACCCCGTTCCACTGTCACCCTCCATTCCCTCAGCTCATGCGAGAAACAGCCACCCAGCTAGGGCATGCTCTTTTCATAAGACAGCAGAAGTTCAAGAACAACAACAGAAACACGTGATGTCTCTTAAGGCCTAGGATCAGAACTGGAACACTGTCACTGTCCCCTTGATGTCACAGGCCAAAGCAAATCGCAAAGTCATGCCCAGAGTCAAGGATAAAGGACATACACTCCTCCCATAGAGGTGCGGACTGCAAATCACTTGGCAAAGGATAGAGATAAAGGGAAGGGTAAAGAATTGGGGACAATGGTGCTCTTAACTGCAGTTTGAAAATAAATACATAGAAATATTTGTTCCATAAATATTTATTATTTCCGTGTTCCTTACAAAGCTGATACAATTAATCTCCATTAACTTTCTGCCTCTCCTTCATTCCACGTGTTTCTGTGCAAGTGATCGTCTTCATCAAGGCAAGTAGGTAGGCCCCTCACTGGCCAGTCCAGTCCAAACGCATCTCCCAGGTCACAGTGAGTACTCCAGGGATGGGCGTTCATCAACCATCGGAAGCCTTGCTCTCTGAGATCACAGGTCGCTTTACCTGTAACCTCTGGGGCTACCTTTCCTACAAAAGCTGGAGAATGGAGCTAGCACTGGAGAAAGCAGAGCCAAGGGTAGAGGAGTGCCCGATTCGTGGTGTCAGTGGGAATTTCTGTCCTCCAGACCAGAGTCTACCCAAATTATGATAGTTCTCAGGTGGCCCCACAGGTAGCTGCCTACCAAACACAGGGAGCTGCCTACATTAAAAAATAGTAACAATAATATTAGCAGTGCTAAGTAGATTGACCCATTCCTCTCCTAGAACCTCACTGCAGCACATCGCCTCCTCTCCTATACCACACATCACTTTCCCCAGTGTCTGAAATGCACCCAGGCATGCTTCTTCCTTTTAGACCCTTAGGTCTTTGATCAACAGGGCTCACATCCATCCCATCTTCAAATCCCTATGGTACTAAGAAGAAAGCTTTGTATTCTAAACAGTTTATGTATAATTGTGGATAAATGTGTTCCAATAGTTACCAAGCTTGAGTAAATCTACTCGGCACATCCAACTAGGCTGTCCTTCAAAGAAGCCTGCTGTCTCCTACAGCATTCACAGGTTACTCTCTTCAGGTCCTGATGTCTTTGTGGTTTTAGCATGGAATGAATAATCATGTATATTTAGAAGGAGTCACAGAAAGAAAATTCTACCATCAAGCACGCCTTGTTTTATTTGATGTGAACTGGAAATACAACATAAGAAAGAAAATGTTTACTTAAAAATATATTATCTCCATCTCTTATAGGCCATAAGGTTCTTAAGAGCAGAGAATATTGTTTCTGTAATGATTCTCTGCAAAATGACTCAGGTAAGTAGATCACAGTGAGAATCATTTAATAATTGTTGACTTAGAGAACTTAAAGGAGTTGGGAGTAATTATTTCACAGCTGCAGCAAAAATGTCCAATAGAAGAAGACAGTAAAATAGCATTCACTAAAGATCCACTATGTGCCAGACACTTAAACTATAATTGACATAAATTATTAACTTACTGTTACATGATTCATACCACATAATAGATTCTAAATCTTGGGAACAGAATCAAGAATCCAGAAGTGGATGGAACCACACATATATGAACAACTGATTTTCAACAAAGATAAAAAGGTAATTCAGTAAAGAAAAAACAGCCTTTTCAAAAAATGTACTGTTTAAAAAATTGATATATATGTGTAAAGGAAAATTAACTTATTTTCATACCTTATACCATATAAAAAAAGTAATATAAATAGATCATAGATTTAAATGTTAAACTTAACACTGTAAAATTTTACAAGAAAACATAGGAGAAATTTTCTTAGGTTCTTAGGTATGACCCTGAAAACATAATTCATAAAATAAAAAGTTAATAAATTGAACTTCATTAAAATTTTTCTCTTCTTCAAAGTGCAGCGTTAAGAGAATGAAAGAGACAGAGACTTGGAGAAAATATTTGCAAATTATATATCTGATAAAGGACTTGTATCCATAATAGAAAATAAACTGCCTAATTTAAAAATGAGCAAAAGATTTGAACAGATACTTTCTTGAAAAAAAAATACTTATATGGCAAATAAGCACATGAATAGATGCTCAACATCATTAGGCATTAAGAAAATGCAAACTAAAACTGTAATGAGATATCTGTTAGCTAAAAGACTGACCACAGCAAGTATTGGTGAGGTAATGGAAGAACTAGAATCTCATTCACTGTAGTGAGAATGTAAAATGATACAGCCCCTTTGGAAAACAATGTGTCAGTTGCTTATAAAGTTAAAACACACACACACACACACACACACACGCACACACAATCACTATATGATGCAGCTATTCCATTCTCGGTTTTTACCAAAGAAAAATGAAAGCATCAATACACACAACGTCATACACATAAACATTCAAGCACCTTTATTTGTAATAACCCAAAACTTAAACAACCCACATGCCCACCAACAGGTGAATGAATAAGCAAGTTGAGGTGTATCCATACCTTAAAATCCTACTCAAAAATAAAAAAAGAATACTGATTCATTCCATATAATGAATAAATGTCAAAACAATTATGTTGAGTAAAAGAAGTCATAAAAAAAAGAATAAAATCTGTGTAATTCCACTATACAAAACCCTAGAAAATGCAAAGTAAGCTGATCAGTGATTGTCTAGGGAGGAAGAGAGGGAGGAATGCAGGGAAGGATGACAAGGGGCACAGGGAACCTCTTGGGGATGAGGGCTGTTGGCTATCTTGATTGTAGTGACAATTTCATGGATGTACAAGTCAATGCTTATCAAATTGTACACTTTAAATGCATGCTATTTATTTTATGTCAATTATGTCTTAATAAAGTAGTTTTTCAATCAATTCACTTCTGTAAGATGAATCTTCAAGAACTATACTACTACCTCTTTTCTACAAATAAAAAAACAGAGACTCCAAAAGTTGAGTCCTCCAGCATACACATGACCAGGGGATGTGAGCTCCGAAACACCCTGGTTAAACAATCAGGGTTATCTTGGACAAATCCGTTTAGTTTTCTGGGCTTCATTTTCTCCATCCATAAAAGAAAGGGGTAGAGCTGTAAATGGAAAATGAGTTGAAGATGAGTGATTTTCAATTAATAAATGTCAAATTCTTTCTTCATTTGAAGATCTTATTTTTAATCTCTCATGTTTGTAGGGAAAGCTCACCTACGAAAGGGTGCTTTTCTCCAGCCAGACAATGGGGGTAGGGAAGAGACCCACGCTGAATGACTCACGAAAATGCTGTAAGAAATGACGGGACTGTCCCCAGAAGTCCCTTCCACTGACTTTTGCCAGCTTGCTACAGAGAAGCTTGCAAGAAGGATGAATCACAAGAAAAAGGCATATTGTATCCTCACATCATAAATTTTACAAAACTGCTTCACAAAAAATAACTTCGGGTCCAGGAACTTCACTAGAAAAATGTCCAACCTGTCTTCAAATTTGGGAACTTTGAAAAGTTTACATACCAGCAGGTCAAGATTCAGTTCATACATCTTAGTGCTTCAGTGTACTATATTTGGCTCGGAAAGTGAATGCCCCTTTTCTGGCAAACCACGCTGTATTCATAGGTGTGAGCTCTTAACTGAGCTTTGTCAAGTTGCCATCAAACATATGGGCCTGGTTCCTCTAGTTCACTAATAAAGAACAAGTAGTTCAACTTATTAGATGGTGTTAATATTCCACGTCCGGAAAACCAAGAATTTAAAGAGCAATAAGCACTCTGGCAGAAACTGACCCCAAGCCCATCAGTCTGAAACAGGCTGGGTGGGTTAAGGAGAGCACAGGCCTTTTAGTCTATTTCTATTGCATTGTTTCTATTTGCATTTAAATCCTCAGAAGCTTATGCTTCTGTTAGTCTTGAGGGTATCGTAAGTGCTTTGTCTTTTGTTCTTCCCCAAAGCAGACCCTGGGACAAGGTCTTAGATGAAGGGATTTAGTTTAGGAAGTGATGCAGGGGAGCACAGTGTGGGAGGGAGAAGTGAGGCAGGAAAGAGAAGGAAGTCACGAGGGTGCAATGATGAGTGTTACCAACATGGGCAACTGAGGCTTAGCCCTCCTGGGGCCACTCTGGGAGACTATAGGGAGCATGCCTCAGAACTGCCCGTCTGAGCAGGACACAAGCTGGGTGTATGCCCCTCAATGCCCACCCCTCATTGGCCTGCTCAGCTTGAGGGCCGAGAATGTCCCCTTTTTTGGCCAGAGGATGCCTCCGGGAAGGGAGATAAGAGAATCCACTCTGCAGCTGTCCTTCAAGGCTGGGCCAAAGTGATATGAGCAGGGCAACAGCAACATGGACTTCATTCTAAAAGTACATGTTTACGCTTATTTGTTAGACTTGACTTCTACATTTTTTCAGCCTCAATGTCTACTCAATCACCTGATCTTTCTTTTTTTCTCTCTCTGTGTTGCATTCCTCATTGAAATTGGGTGCCTGTCCTCTCCTGAGAAGAACTAATGTGGCCACACAAACCTAAATTTTTCCTTCAGTTTCAGGACACCTACACTGCCATGTAATGCCATCCCACTGAACCCAGATGAAGACTCTGACCAAGACACACATAAACACAGTGAGCAAGGATAAAAAAAAAGGGGAGACCTCAAATTAGCCGGGCATGGTGGTGCGTGCGCGCCTGTAGTCCCAGCTAATCTGGAGGCTGAGGCAGGAGAATCGCTTGAAGCCGGGAGGTGGAGGTTGCAGTGAGTCGAGATCACGCCACTTCACTGCAGCCTGGGAGACACAATGAGATTCTGTCTCAAAAAAAAAAAAAAAAAAAAAAAGGCGGAGGGTGGGAGACCCTCCTTCTCCTTCTCCTTCTCCTTCCCCTCCCCCCAAAAGGGTTGGCTTCATTCAAGGAGCACCTTTGAACCGAGCTCTGAGCCATGTTTCTGCTATGGGACACTACACTGGAACCAGTGCCCTTCTTTTGGTCTGGAAGGTGTGAATCAGACTTCAGCTGCCCACACATTACCCCCATTGTATTGATACCACATGTGCCCATGATCAGGAAACTCCAGGATACCTTGGTCCCAGAGCCATGGGGGACTCAGCCAGGCTAGAGGCTTCAAACAAAACAGAAGTAACCCCTGGAAGGAGCAGACCAGTCCTAGACCCAGGAAGACTCCTAAATATCTGAATGTTGACTTGGAATCATCAGGCCTGGGAGAGTAAGTTACTGCTCTGCCCTCCAGTTACCAATCTTCCTTCTCTGTGACACCTAGGGATGAAGGTGTGCTAATGAAGACGACACAGTGGGATGAGGAGACGGAGGGATGAAGAGGCCTTCGAAGGTCTCACAGTCTGGTAATTAAACAGATGGGACCATAAACCACTGTGATGAAAAGGCTCTTTGCTCTTTCCTTTTTTCTATGAGGGAAAAAGAGTCAGAGTTCAAAGTGGGAGGAAGAGCACAAACAGAGGGCTTCCAAGGCAGGTGAGGACTCATGGGCATTTAGCAGCTGCGTCAAGTAGGATTGCACCAGATGGAGACAGTGGGGAAGGGCATTCCAGGCAGTGGTGCATGTGAGCAAAGGTACAAGGACCTGAAAGTATACAGCAATTTTAAGAAAGTATATGGCAGTTTTAAGAAAACAGATCCAGGGCTTGCCTGTGGAAGTGACCATTGAATAGTGGGAGTAATTGCCATAGATATACACATCACGATTTTATAAATTTTAAGTTATCTATTTATTTCATTATATATTGAACAATATATAATTCACATCTATTTACATCATTCACTACATTATGTTACTGTATTTTTAGGCTACTTTGTTTTCCATTTCATTATTTTAGAGTTGAATAATGAAGTTCTTGTCCCTCCGAGACTCTTATTTAGTCCCCAAATGCATTGTCTCCTTCCACAGGACCTCAGGCTCAGCAGGGCTGGAGGACATTTCCCAGTCTGGCTCACAGTAAGCTCTAGCCCATGACAGCTTACCCATGGGGCTGATGTGCCTTGTAGTATATTCCAGAGCCCTTCCAGACAACTCGCTGGAGCGCTTCCTTTGCCCCTTCTTCCTGGTAGAGAACACAGGCACCAGAGCCTCCATTCTGGGCCGGAGACTTTTCTCCAGTCTACTGAATCTCAGCCTCTCCAGACAAGAAGTTTGCAGCTTGACTTCATTACCAAGACCCCTATGGGGCGATGCCCACACTGTTAACCACAGTATGCTCAGACCTGCTCTGATAAGGAAAGGTTCACAGAGAAATGACTTCTAACCTCACTGATGAATGAGCGAAAGACTTACAAAGGGAATGGAGGAAAGTGGGTTCCAAGTAAGAGGCACACCTGTATGAAGAAACAGAGAGATTTCAAATGACCGTGAGTTGGTTGAAGAAACTAAAATATATGAATGGGCCAGTCAAAAGATGCTTATTGGAAGAATATTCTGCCAACCACATGCCCTGCCCAGAGCAAGAGTGTAAATGTAGGCCCATCTACTATATGTCTAAGTATGCCACAGATGCTATCAAGAAAAAAAGCTGTGACACAAAAGGTGTTCACTCCTCCTATCTGCCTCTACACTAGTGTACCCTCCTAGTGGTCTGGGAGATCAGAACGGAAGGCAGAGGTCTTTAACTCTTCAATGCTCTGCACTGAGAAGCACTAGGCAGAAAGAGCCAGTTCACAGCTGCCCTACCCACTTATCTCCTCACACCCTCTCCATCCTGCACCGCAGGGGACCTCACACTCATATATGCTTGCCAAGCTCCATCCCACAAACTATAAACATCACAGCAGCCACACCCCAGGTCCGAGGTGCCCACCCCAGTGGAATAGCATACCCTCAAGGACAAAGACCCATGTATACCCTAGAAACAAGGTTGGGTTGGCTGGAGCATGGAATTCCAGGATCCCAGTCCCCTGAGCAAGTCCAGAAGAGAGGCATGGGCTCTGAGCAGGTGCAGCATGTGATTTTGGCCTTGCAGACCCTTTATCGTAAAGAGTGGGGCTCAATGGGAAGAAGCCCAGGGTGGGGCTTTTAAACCACAGAGCCCATCTTGCCTAGGTCTAAGGGCAATAATTGTTCTGCTATAATATTCTTTTACTTTTTCTTTTTTTTTTTTTTTTTTTTGAGATGGAGTCTCACTCTGTCACCCAGGCTGGAGTGCAGTGTCACAATCTTGGCTCACTGCAACATTCACCTCCCGGGTTCAAGCGATTCTCCTGCCTCAGCCTCCTGAGTAGCTGGGATTACAGGCATACACCATCACGCCTGGGTAATTTTTGTATTTTTAGTAGAGACAGGGTTTCACCATCTTGGCCAGGCTGGTCTCAAACTCCTGACCTCAAGTGATTCACCCGCCTCGGCCTCCCAAAGTGCTGGGATTACAGGTGTGAGCCACTGCACCTGGCCAAAATTCATTTTTTGCTTGCTTTTTTAATATCTGTCTCACTGTTAAGGGGATTGTGACATCTGCAGCAACAAGGACAGAATTGGAGGATTTTATGTTAAGTGAAATAAGCCAGGAACAGAAAGACAGAAAGACAAATACTGCATGTTCCTACTCATATATGAGAGCTATAAAAGTTGATCTCATGGGCACGGAGAGTAGAATGATGGTTACCAGAGGCTGCGGGTGGGGGAGGTTCAGTGAGATGAGAGAGGTTGGTTACTGGGCACAAACATACAGTTAGATAGAAGGAATATGTTCTAATGTTTGACAGCACAGTAAGGTGGCTATAGTTTGCAACAATGTATTGTATATTTCACAATAGCTAGAAGAGGGTACTAGAAATGTTCCCAGCACACAGAAATAAACACTGGAGGAGTTGGACAATCTGACTTGATTATCACACATTCTATGCATGTAACAAAATATCACATGTACTCCATAAATATGTGCAAATATGTATCAATAAAAAGTAACAAAGAAAATGAAGATATTTTAAATAAATATGATATTTAAAAATTTATTTAGAAACTGGGACTGTGAGAGCAAGATTATTCTCACTACATTCCAAGTGCCTAGCAGAGAACCAACTTGGCTCATACTAAAGGACTGATGGTTGAGGACCTGCCAGGTGATTGAGTACTCCATTTGTCTGCTCAGCTGATCCGCATGACAAGCCTTGAAGGTGAAACTTATAATAGTTTCTTGATGAAGAGACCTAGGTTCAGAAAAGCCAGATTGTCCTAGCAGTAAGTGGAGATATTCAGTTGCCAATTCCAGCCGCCCAAGTCCAAAGCCTACGTTCTCTCCCTGACAGCTCACTGTCTCCCATTGGGTGATAATGCATTACACAGAACCACAGTTAAATAACGATCAGGTGACTTTGCTTGTAAATGGCTGTATTTGTTTTGTTTATTTTATAATAGAGAGGGGCTGAGTTCCAATTTCCTCTCATCACTAAAACCTTTTGACTTATTTTTTTTATGGCCCAAAACTTTTGAAATACTGGGTTTACTCCTTGCTTATTTCTGGCCTGGGTTGCCAGTGTCCACTCCACTCCCTTTCCTGGCAGCCTAGTCAGCAGGACTGGCACCCAGCCATAACATTCAGAGTTCCAGAGTCAACACAAGGACGCTCACACGCAAAGAGGGATGGCAGGCCTTCTTTTCTTAGGAAAATTGCAGAATCTTCTTCAGGCCGAAATTATACATTGGTCTTGCTTTGAGTGTGGTAACCCACTGCTTGTTCTCAGTGCGTAGTGATATGATGCTAGGGCATAATAAAACAAAATTATTCGATTGCATAATTTGTAATTAGCTGGGGACAACTAAGAATTAGTAGCCATTGGTAAATGCTTTGTGTTAAATGTTTATCAGATAAAATTAAAAACTCCTAAATATTTCCAATTTAACCTTTAAGTAATAAGGGATAGAATAAGAATATCAGGATGAAAGAAAGGAGATTAAGATTCATTTGTTTTAAGTTTTCATCATTTGTAAATCCTTCTGTTTTCACTGCTAACTGCAGATGATGCCTGGAATTTCTTTAACTGTGGATAATCCTATAATACATTCTTACGCTTAGAAATATATTTAAAACTCCTTTGGGTGAAAAACCTTGAAGTTATCTTCAACTCCTCTGCCCTCTTTGTTCTGTAGGTTTAAATTGAGTCTAAGTGCAACATGCTCCTCAATTTTATTCTCTCATTTTAATCTCCACTGCCTTCACCTGATTTATTATCTCAACTGCTGGCATTAGCTGTTACTCTGTCTCCAACCAACTCACCTACCACAATGCCATCAACACTGTATGTCTTTTAAGCAGAGACTTCACCCTGTCAGTCTGCCACCCCAACTCTCTCCTGGCTCTCTACTGCCTGCATTATTAAGATGTTTTATTATTTTGCCTGCGTTATTAAGATGTATTGTATTACATAAGATGTCTTATGGCATCTGAGGCCTCAATGACTTGGCCCAAATTCCCTTCCAGTCCCATTGTCTCACCATCGTCTGCCATGTCACCACCCACACTCAGGTCCCCATAGGGTCTCCCACTTTCATCTGTGTGTGCTGTTCGCTGCTGGCAATGGCTGCTTACTCGCCCACCCTACTCGTGCCTGCTGAAAGTCTCCTTTTTAGAAGCTCAACTCAAATGCTGCCTTAATTCAAGCCTCCTGTTACATGCTTCTTCCTTTTGACTCCACAGAACTTTGGTTCCACTCCCTTCTTGCTTACACATTGGTTACTAGCATCTACCTGTCTTTTTCTCCTCTTTGACTGTGCTGTTAAGTTTAGCCAGACAGGGCATGGTGGCTCATCCCTGTAATCCCAACACTTTGGGAGGCCAAGTCGGGATGATCACTTGGGCCCAAGAGTTAGAGATTGGCCTGGGAACATAGCAGGACCCAGTCTCTACAAAAATAAAATAAAATAAATAGCCTGGCATGGTGGCACACACCGGTGGTCACAGCTACTCCCAAGGCTGAAGTGAGAGGATCACTTCAGCCAGAAAGTTGGAGGCTGCAGTGAGCTGTGGTCGCACCACTGCACTCCAGCCTGGGTGACAGAGTGAGAACCTATCTCAAAACATAAATAAATAGATTTAGCCTAAAGATGCTTCCTTACATATTTAAATTTGGCCTTGAGGTTTCTCCATACATAGCAAACTATCACCTAACTGGGTGTGTAAACGACTGCAACCTACTCTCTTAACAAGTAGTGAGTCTCAGCCAATCCCAGCAGCCAAGTTTCAGCCAATCACAGGCAGCCAACTGTTCAAGCCATGTTCAAATAAGGCAAACGCTGAGCTACAATCAATCCTGCACCTCACTTCTATTTTCTACGTCTCTTTACTTGTTCTGTTCATAAATGTTGTCCAACCATGTGGCAGCCCTGGAGCCGCTGTGAACCTATTCTGTTTCAGTGGGCTGCTTGATTTGCAAGTCATTCTTTTATCAATTAAACTCCATTAAATTTAATTTGTCTAAAGTTTTTATTTTAACAGCACATAAAAGTCAGGGTCAGTGACTTACCCATCTTTGTATCTAGAACAAGGTAGGTGCTTGATAAATATTTATCTGAGTAAATGTATTTAAATGGATGCTGACTGAATGTCACACGAATGTGTAAATGATTGATAGCCTGCTCTCAGGAACAGTGCTAGTTTTGGACACAAAGAGGCAAAAGCCTAAGAGATTCAGTTGTCCAAATCAAGCTAAAGAGATTGGGTGGTTTCAGAAGGAAAAGTTTTCCAAATTTAGGAGGCAGCTCGCCTGTGGAAATGGTAGCATGTGGCCTATTCAAAAGAAAAGATTTCGATTCTCCTAAATGTGTTAACTCAGATGAGAAGACAAAGTTAATTTGTCCTATTGGAGATACCAAGGTTATGATTTTAAGGACTTTCTAAGCCTTTTATTTGCAATTCAGTTTAACTGCTTTCTCAGGCCTGAGATTTGCCTGGTGACTTTTTCAGTCCCCAAAAGTCTTGAAACACAGAGTCAGTAATAAAAATCAATGTGTCACTTTTTAGAGGCAAGGGAGGTCAGTTAGAGCGGAGCCAGCTCTGACACGTTAGCTAAGTAACGGAGCTAGTCAGTGATTCATGAGCAGGTCTTGGCTGGCCGGATGGGATACAGCGTGGCCTCCAGTTCCATTTGTTTTTGCAAATATGACACCTGAAAACAAGACAAGGAGCAACAGCGTTTGCCAAGCATCATGTGGCAGAAGTGTCCTTGCTCAGCTCTGCCCGTGCCACCTCATCTCTGGCTTGGAGGCCCCCTGCGGCGTCTCTCCCTCAACAGCACCTGCCAATGGTTTTGAATTGTATGGTGGTTTCACATCGTGGATGAATGTCCAGTGTCTACTTGGATGAAGACATCTGATTCATTTTGCTCTGAATCCTGGTTCCGTTTACAGCCTGCCTCTTCAGAGGCAGGAGGTGTACTAACTCACTTTTCCCACTGCCTTGTCTCCACGGCGTCTTTCCAGGGTGTGGTTGGAGAACCTAGTGCACTCTCAAGTCTGGACACAGGCACTTGTTGTGACTCCAGCACAGCAGAAGCTGGAGGCACCGAGGCCCGGCTGCAACCAGAGGACCGCGCTCACGCAGCTGCACAGGGACCCCAGGAAAGACAGCCAAGAAGGCTTAGGAGGGCTGGGACCCCAAAGCCAGAGAGTTGCTGGATCTAGGGATGGATGTCAGTGAAGCAGCAGAAAAAATGGATGCTCTCTTCTATAGTATAGCATTTCTCTAAAGGAATTTAAGTAATAAGATCTTCTCAAGATGAGAAACTATGAAAACTACCAAGATGGAGGCAAAAATCCCTCAATGATGTGGTTAGTTTTCCCATTTTCTTTGACTATACAACACAGTCTTGCTGCTACATTTAAAAAGTTTCAAATTAGTACAAGTATATAAATTCATAAACTACTATCAAAGGATAAAAATCTATCCACAGATTTTAGGTTACTTACTCAAACCTTCCTCAGATTTGCTGAAGATGGAGAATATCCACCATGGAGGAAGGGCTCTGTATGTTTCCCATACTGTGATAGGAGCTATACAAACAAGAAATCCATGACATAATGTTTTGGGTTTCTTTTTATGTTAGACAAAATACATTTTTAGTTGATAACAGTATGGTCTTTGTGTGGCAATTACCTATTGTTCTACACATCGTAGAACACATTGTAATTTATTTTAAGCTTTGGTATATTTTTAAATTGTGTTTTTATTTTTATTCATAAGTACCTATGCATACATGTCTGACAGTGTTTCTTTCTGTTTAATTTTTTCTTTTTACCCACAGTCCCTTACTCAGATTTTTTATTTTTATTTTTATTTTTTTAGATGGAGTCTTGCTCTGTCACCCTGGCTAGAGTGCAGTAGTGCAATCTCAATTCACTGCAACCTTCACCTCCCAGGTTAAAGTGATTCCACTGCCTCAGACTCCCAAGTAGCTGGGACTACAGGCACCCACCACCACACCCAGCTAATTTTTTGTATTTTAGTACAGACAGGGTTTCACCATGTTGGCCAAGATGGTCTCCATCTCCTAACCTCATGATCCGCCTGCCTCGGCCTCCCAAAGTGCTGGCATTACAGGCATGAGCCACCGTGCCCGGCACAAACTTTTAACTTATATAAGGCTATTTAGTGATTGGTTCAGCGATGGTCTCATGCCCCCAATGGTATCTGTTATAAGCTGACTAAGACCTGTGAGTTGATGTAGCTCAAGAGACTCAGCCCAACAGGATTGACATCAATTACCTCAGCCAATCAGATGAGAATACAAAGGCTAGAGAATACAAATAAATTGGCAAGGAGGAATATTCAAGTTATTACTGCTGCATAGCAAAGCACCCAGAATGCACCAGCATTGAACAATCATTTTATTATGCTCATAGATTCCATGGGTCATACATTTTCTGGGTCCAGATACAGCAGTAAATAGCATTTTTGTGTCCCACAACATCTAGCAGATTAGCTGAAAAGACTCAAAAGCTATGGGTGTCTCAACAGCTGGGAGTGAGAACAATATGGAAGCATCTCAATATCTGGCAGTTGATGTTAGCTACCATCTCGGACCTCAGCTGATGCTCCCAGCCAAATCCCCTAAACATGTGGCCTATTCATGTGAGCTAACTTGAGATTCCTCCCAGCATGGCAGTTGGATTTTCCTAATGAGTGTCTGTCCAAAGGAAAAACCAAGATGTAAGTGTGTGACATTATTATAATCACATCTCAGAAGTCACCCAGCATAACTTCCACTACATTCTGTTGGTCAAGGCAGGCCCAGGGTCAAGGGTAAACAATCCAGTCCTAACTCTTAATGAGAGGACTGTGAAGGTCATAGTGAAAAAGAGCCTGTGGAATGGAAGACATTGTTTTAAAAACCGACCACGCAAGTAAAAAGAATGGAAAGACAAACACAAATGTTCCAGGGCAGTCATTTCTAGCTGTAACATTATTAGTCATGTATTTCTTCTTAATCCTTATCTGCTTTTTTTTAAAATTCTTTTACAAGGAATACAGATAACTTGTGTAATGAGAAATAGGTATTTTTAATTTTAAAAAAAAATACTCTGTATACTAAGAGTGGCAAAAAAACAAAAATGATCAGTTTACGAAGAAGAAAACCCTAAAAGGCAAAGTTATGCTTCCTTTGAACCTTAATTCCTTCTAATGTGAGTAAACATATTGATGCTATATCTTAGTTTGGGTTTCCCTCAGAATCCCACTCTCAGGTAAGGATTTCACTTTCATAGTTTATTTTGAGATGCAATCCCAGGAAGCACGCAGGTAAGCAGGTGAAACGGAGAAGAGGAGTGAACACCGGGTGCATTAATTAGTAAGTTATTCCTGAGGTAATAATTGAGCATCTGAGGCTCAATCTCCCTGGAGGAATCTGGTAGACTGTGTGGAACACAGCTCACCCAGGGGTGAGGAAGCCAGGTTATTTATCTCTCAGTCACTGGTTGAGAGCTGCTCCAGGAGTGACTTCTGCATAGGGACAGAGCATACTCCCGTGGCCAAGCCGAGCCTGCAGACAGAGCATCGGATCCTTACTATGAGAAGCTTCCTCTATGCAGAATGATGGGAACTCTGGCAGCATCTGCTCTCAGTGTGTATAGAATAATTTCAGAACTGAGTATTTCATCGCAGATGATTTTAAATTAATTGACACAGAGCAAAGGTATATGTCATTGAATGGCTATTTGATAATATGTTAAGGTTAGGTAAATCAGTATCTGAAAACCTGGAGAAAAAGGGTGTGAGCTGATTATAATCATGTCACACACTTTATAAAGTCAAGTGTACCTTTGGCTCCAGGACGGAGCCTCTCACTAGCTTACCTGGATGGAGCTTGGATAACAATCCCAGCACATCTCATCCAGTGACACGTCTTGGATGTTTGTCCCTTCCAAATTTCATATTGAAATGTGACCTCCAATGCTAGATGTGGGGTCTGGTGGGAGGTGTTTGGGTCTTGGGGGTGGATCCCTCATGAATGGCCGGGGGCTCCCCCTGCCCTAATCAGTTCACACAGGAAGCGCTGGTTGTTGAAGAGAGTCTGGCTCCTCCTCCTTGCTCTCTTGCTTCCTCTCTCATGATGTGATGTGCTGGCTCCCCATCACCTTCCACCATGAGTAAAAGCTTCCTGAGGCCTCACCTGAAGCAGATGCCCTTTTTTATAAATTGCCCAGCCTCCGGTATTTCCTTTTTTTTTTTTTTTTTTTTTTTTTTTTGAGACAGAGTGTCGCTCTATAGCCCAGGCTGGAGCGCAGTGGCGCACTCGGCTCACTGCAAGCTCCGCCGCCTGGGTTCACGCCATTCTCCTGCCTCAGCCTCCCAAGTAGCTGGGACCACAGGCGCCCACCACCACGCCAGGCTAATTTTTTATATTTTTAGTAGAGACGAGGTTTCACCGTGTTAGCCAGGATTGTCTCGGTCTCCTGACCTTGTGATCCGCCTGCCTCGGCCTCCCCAAGTACTGGGATTCCAGGCGTGAGCCATCGTGCCCGGCCTCAGGTATTTTTTTATAGCAATGCAAGAATGGCCTAACGCACCCGGTTTACAGCATTCACATGCTAGAACAGAGGAGACCATCCAAGCTCATCCCCTAAGGAGTTGGTGGCACTCAGCAACATGCCTCCTGACACCAACTCTGTGTAGAAGCAAACAGTTAACTCTTGAACATGAACAAATCACGGCACGGTTCTAAATCTAGTTCATACGAGACTGGTCTTCCACACTGAAATCGGCTGCCTGTGAGAGGGAAAGGTGCCCACATAAGTTTGTAAAATGAGAAATAAACCATTTTAAATTTACATCATGGGCCTGATAATACTCTTTCTGTGATTCTAAGTGACTTGCTCCAGTGGGGTACCTCAGCTGTATATTCATTACCACGAATAGTCTACACCTCTCACTTCAAGGCTGAAATGCCATGGTGTTTAACGTGTTCTTCTCAGAAAATTACCTCCAGAGCAAACAGTTCATCACCAGAAATTTGGCTCTGTTCCAACCTCTGCTTTTCTTCACTTGGCAGCAAAGAAAATAGTTGATCTAGTATTGGGAATATTTAAACCATACCCAAATGGTTTGGCTATTATTTAAAAAATAAAATAAAATATAACATTCTGGTGATGATGTGGAGAAAAGGGAACCACAGATTGTTGATGGGAATGTAAATTGGCTATAGCCATTATAGAACTAGAACTACCTCTCAATCCAGGAATCTCACTTCTGGGTATATATCCAGTGGAGATGAAATTGGGATCGGATCTCAAAGGGATACCAGTACTTCCATGTTCATTGCAGCATTATTCACAAAACACAAGATATGGAAATAATCTAAATGCCCATCAACAGATGAATAGATAAAGAAAATGTGGCATATACATCCAATAGGATGTTAGACTTAATATGAAAGAAATCTTGCCATTTGCAACAACATGGATGAACCTGAAGGACACTATGCTAAGTGAAATAAGCCAGGCACAAAAAGACAAATACTGCATTATCTCACTGTCTTAGTCCATTTGAGTTGCTATACCAAAAATACCATACACTGGGTGGCTTAAAAATGACAGAAATGTGTTTCTTATAGCTCTAGATGCTGGGAAATCCAAGATCAAGGCGCCAGCAGATTCATTGCCTAGTGAAGGCTGCTCTCTGCTTTATAGAGGGCCTCTTCTTGATGAACCCTCCCATGGTGAAAGTGGCAAACAAGTTTTTCATGGCCTTTTTTATAGGGGCACTAATCCCATTTATGGGGATCAGTGACCCAAAAAGGCCCCACTTCTTAACACTATCACATTGGGAATTTGATTTCAACAAATGAATTTTGGAGGGACACAAACATTCAGACAGTAGCACTCACTTATAGATGAAATCTAAAGCAGTCAAACTCATAGAAGTGAAAGAGTAAAACGGTGTTTACCAGGGTTGGGGAGAGGAAAGTGGAAGATGATAGTCAAGGGGTACAAAATTTTAGTTTTGCAAGATACATAATTTCTAGAGAATTGCTATACAGCATCGTGCCTACAGCTAACGGCATTATATTGTATACCTAAAATTTGCTAAGAGGGTAGATCTTATGTTAAGTGTTCTTATCCTCAGTAATAATAATAATAATAAGGAGGAAGCAGGAGGAAACTTTTGGAGGTGATGAATAAGTTTATGACCTTAATGGTGGCGATAGCTTCATGGGTGTATACATAACCCCAAACTCACCAAGTTGTATACATTAAATATGTATGCCTTTTTACATGACAATCATATCTCAATAAGGTAGTTTAAAAATAAATAAATAATGAACAAATAAATACATCCATATCCAATGGTATAACACAGCACTGAGAAATGTGAAGCCATGTGACTTGCACGGACATGACACAGCAGACGATTGTTATGCACTTAAGTGCTCCGACTGAGCTTCTACCATCACCATGAGGAGAAGCAGAAGGTCAGCCCTCTGGCCTCAGGCAAAGGGTGTAATGTGGAGCAGAAATACCCCAGTCAAGACCAACTGACCCCAGCCAACCTCTGGATGCATAGAACAAAGCCAGCCAAGATCAGCAGAGCCACTAAGCCAAGCCCAGCCAACCCTCAGTCAACCCACTTAGTTTATTTTGGCTTGGCACCTAAATCAACACTTATTGCTGTATGCCATGGAGATTCTGTAGCTGTTATACTGCATTTTTCTGGCAGTTAACTAATACTGTACCTAAGAAAAAATACTGGAGAATAGAAATGTCTAATATAGAGTTTTTAAGTAATTTGCAATGACATATATAATGTAAAACACTCCCTTATTTTCCCTGCAACATTTTATATTATGTATACATTCTAGAAATTTTCCCTTTCTGACTGACGCTTCTGTAATGACAAAATGTGTTGCTTCACATCCGAGGGCACAAATTTATATACCAGGGCACAAGAGCCAGGGTAAGTTGGCTCTCCTAAAACATGCAGGAGTCTTAGGGAGGCTTATGGATTCCCTGGACCACAAAATTAGGAGTTTTCCTAATTCCAAGCACTAGAGATTCCCCCAGGTGATACCAGCTGTTTAACAAACATACTGTTCAACTGCATGTCTTAACAGCGATTGATGTGGTTTGGATCTGTGTCCTTACCCAAATCTCATGTTGATATGTAATCCCCAATCCTGGAAGTAGAGCCTGGTCGGAGATGATTGGATCATGGGGGTGGATCCTTCATGAATGGTTTAGCACCACCCTCTCAGTGCTGTTTTCATGATAGTGAGTGAGTGAGTTATCATGAGATCTGGTTGTTTAAAAGTGCATAGCACCTCCCACCCCTCTCTTGGTCCTGCTCCTGACAGGTAAGAGGCCTGCTCCTGCTTTGCCTTCTGCCATGAGTAAAACCTCCCTGAGGCCTCCCCAGAGGTAGATGCCACCATGCGTCCTGTACAGGTTGTACACAAAGGTAATAGGAATCAAGCAGCCCCACACAGCTCTTTTGCACTCATGTGTTGTATGACAGAATCCACTCCCTCCCCTTGCCCATTCACACCTAAGGTTGATAATAGATTCAGACTTTTAGGATTCTGCACTATTGCTTGCTATTTTCCTATATTATCTTCAAGTTATCCAGTTTAAGCATGATATCTGCTTTCTGCCTGGATCCTGATTGATACAGTAATTGGTATCAGAGTGCCTCCAGGAAACAAAATTTCAAAGTAGGATATTGATATTGTGTGCTCATGTAGTTGAGAAAGGTACAGACACCTTCCTTGTCAAATGATAATGGGGCACAGATGACCCACAGCACCAGTAGCATCAAGATTATTCACTCTTAATGGTCTGGGTATAAAATGCATGTGGACATAAAGGCACTGAGACGTTAAGAAATTGTGCCAATTAATCACTACGGAAGGTCTAGTGCTTGTGAAGGGTAAGAGGCTGCTTCTGATGGCAATGGAGCACGTACACAGGAAAAATGGACCTTAAAAGCTGAAAATATATGTTATGGGGTAAATTTTGTCCCCCTCAAATTCATATGTTGAAGTTCTAACCCCTAGTACCTCAGAATGTGACTGCATTTGGAGATAGGGTCTTTAAAAATGGTGGTTAAAGTAAAATGAGGTCATATAGGTAAATCCTAATTCAATATGATTGGTATTCTTATAAGAAGAGAAGATTATAACAAAGACACACAGAGAGATACTCATGTGAAGACACAAGGAGGAGATGGACATCTACAAGCCAAAAAGAGAAAGCTCAAAAGAAACCAACTCTGCTGACATTTTGATCTCATACTTCTAGCCTACAGAACTGTGAGAAAATGCATTTCTGTTGTTTAAGACACACAATCTGTGGTACTCTTTTATTGCAGCAAGAGCGCACAATAGAATGTACATAAAAACATGCATAGAAAATTGCAACATGTTCATGGCTTTGAAGGAGCCCTTTGTCTTCTGAGGTTGAAGGGTAGATAAGCCTGAGAACATCGCCAAGTTATAACGGCAAGAGATGGGAGAGTATGCATAAAAGGGCAAGGCTAAGGGCATTAGACCAAGGAAGACTAAATATAAGATTTGATCAGATCAAATATATCAACACCCTTTGAGGTGTCTGCTATGCATCAATTATGTTTGTAGGCTTTAATTCTAAGTTGGATAAACTGTTATCACCCCTAAACCTGCCTTGCTACTTAAAGGGGTCCCATTTGTATTCTCAAACTTTGCATTACATAACAGTGAGAAATATAGCAGGACATGCTACTTGTACTCTCAGTTACATATCTGTTTTATAGGTCACTAGGAGTAAATGTCCCATAAACCTTAATTATCCAGATAACTGAAGTTTAACTCTTTAAACTCTGACATTAAAGGAAATCAACAATTTTATGGCCATCTTCCTAAAATATTACGTACATGTCTGGTTTTAGAAGCAGAGAATATTAAATGCAATTCAACCTTCATCTTCATACTAAATTTATAAAACTGTACTTAATAAATTGAAAGTGTGAAATCCAAGGTTTATATAGTTAGACATATTGCATCTTTAAATAGAAGGCAGTTTAGAAAAATACACTGGGGGAAGGCAAAATAGCCAACTAGATACAACCAGGTAAAACAGCTCCCACAAAAAGACTGCAATGACTGGCGTGCTCCTAACAAATCTTAAGAGGGAAAAGGACATCAAAAGCAGACAAATGGAAGGTATGCAAGCTGAGCCGAAGGGAGAGGAAGCTGAGAATGCTACAGAGGGCTATAGCACACCAAACTCATTCCTGGTCCCCAGTGGCTCTGAGGGAATAGGTGAGTTGAACTGGCAAGGAACAACCTGCTCTCACCATGGACCTCTGGAACCCCAGGGGGAAGAGAACCCTCGAACACCATGGACACTTGAGTTGGCAGAAAAAGCTGCTTAGAGAAGTGGTAGGGGCAGCAAGCCAACTGATATGGAGCCCAGAGGATTTGATGTGGGAGCGTCTGTAGAAGAGCATAGGCAGGGACACCCATCCCCCTAGGCTCGACTTGATCCCATAGGAGATTTTAGCCCTGGGGAGCTATCAGTACTAAACTCTGCTGGGTTGTCTTGTCCATCAGATGGGGCTGGTCTGATCTCAGCACCCCTTGGTCTGCTGGCCTCTCCCCGGACCCCAGCCTGGCCATGCCTGCTTACAGGGCCATCTTGGGTGCCCTGGGGAGTCACACCATAGCTTCTGTACCAGTGGACCATGCCAGACCAGAAGAGAGCTCCAGTGGGGCAGTGGCCATGCACCAGCCCTTGCACTCCCTCCCCAAAGCACAGCTTTCCCCAGGCCCACAACAGCTCCCCACATTGCTATGCTGGCATGTGTCTGCACAGGTGAGTTTTGCTTTCCTGGTCCCACCAGTGCCCAAGGAGTACAGTCCACCCACCTTCTCCCTTCTCATCACCATTGCAGATGGAGCCTGGATAGACACAGAACTAGCCATCTCTGCCCCCACCAGCATCCAGCCCTTGTGCTAACACTGCCGTGGGAGTGAAACTAGGCCCAGAGGACAGCAGATCCTCCCTTGCTCTGAGCTACCACACATGCTTGTGGGGCACAGAGAAGGCACCCAGAACTATACCTGCCAGTGCCCCACCCCTGAGCCAACACCACCTCCAGTATGAGCATGCACACAGTCATCAGCAAGGGCCCCTGCCCCGCCCACAGCTGTGTTGCCTCCACCACTGTGCTGAACGCCTGCAGAGGAGCAAGCACCCTGGTACCCATTAGCATTTTGCCGCAGCTGCACCACCACTGCTGTGGACATGTGTGAAACAGAACGAATCCCACTGTCACTACACTACAAAACACTTTTGCTGATATCACCCACTGGACTGCAGGAACCAGTGATTGAGGAGCACTTTGGCACCCCCAGTGCAATGGATTCCTAACTTCAAGGAGACAGAGAACAAAGTCAGGGCCTGATACAACTCTCCAGAGTTAGAGTATGCAGTCCAGGAGTTGGGAGCTCAGCGTTGGCCTCCTTAAATCTTCTAGAAATGAAGTCAGTTGATTGAATCCACTTTATACCACAACCAAACCCTCAAGGTCATCAAATAGGATTAAAAAAAAAAAAACCATCCAAAAGTCAGCAACTCAAAGACTGAAGGAAGATAAGCCCACAAAGCTGAGAAAGAATTAACGTAAAAACCCTGACAACTCAGAAAGCCAGAGTACCTATTTCCTCCAAATGACCACATCAACTCTCCAGCAAGGATTCTGAACTGGGCTGAGATGGCTGAAATGACAGAAAGAGAATTCAGAATATGTACAGGAATGAAGATCATTAAGCTACAAAAGTTCACTGAAACCCAATCCAATGAAGCTAAAAATCATGATAAAACAATGCAACAGGTGACACACAAAGTAGCCAGTATAGAAATGAATATAACTGACCTGACAGAGCTGAAAAACACACTACAAGAATTTCATAATGCAGTCACAAGTAATAATATTAGAATAGACCAAGCGGAAGGAAAAATCTCAGAGCTCAAAGATGGTTTCTGAAATAAGATACTCACACAAGAATAGAGAAAAAAAAATAATGAAAAGAAACAAACAAAACTTCTGAGGATGAGAGGATTATGTAAAGAGACCAAATCTATGACACATTGGTGTCCTTGAAAGAGAGGAGGAGAATGGAACCAACTTGGAAAACATATTTCAGGATATCATTCATGAGAATGTCCCCAACCTAGCTAGAGAGGTCAACATTCAAATTCAGGAAATGCAGAGAATCCCAGTAAGATACTTCACAAGAAGATCATCCCCAAGACATATAAGCTTCAGATTCTCCAAGGTCAAAATAAAAGAAAAAATGTTAAAGGCAACTATAGAGAAAGGTCAGATCACCCCCAAAGGGAAGCACATCAGATTAACAGTAGACCTCTCAACAGAAACCCTAAAAGCCAGAAAACACTGGGGGCCAATATTCAATATTCTTAAAGAAAAGAAATTCCAACCCAGAAATTCATATCCAGCCAAACTAAACTTCACAGGTGAAGGAAAAATAAGATGTTTTTCAGATAAGCAAATGCTGAGGGAATTTATTACCACCAGACCTGCCTCCTGAAGGAAGCGCTAAATATGGAAAAGAAAAAACATTACCAGCCACTACAAAATGCACTGAAGTACACAGACCAGTAACACTATAAAGCAACCTAATAAACAAGTCTGCAAAATAACCAGCTAACATAATGATGACAGAATCAAATCTACACCTATCAATGCTAACCTTGAAAGTAAATGGGCTAAATGCCCCAAATGAAAGGCACAGAGTGACAAGCTGGATAAACAACCAAGATCCATTGGTATGTTATCTTCAAAAGCCTCATCTCACATGCAATGACACCAGTAGGCTCAAAATAACAAGATGGAGAAAAATCTACCATGCAAATAGAAAACAGAAAAAAGCAGGGGTTGCAATCCTAGTTTCAGACAAAACGTACTTTAAAGCAACAAAGATAAAAAACAACAAAGAAGGACTTTACATAGTAGTAAAGGTTTTAATTCAAGGAGATTTAACTACCCTAAATATGTATACACTCAACAAAGGAGCACCCAGATTCATAAAGCAAGTTTTTAGAAACCTTCAAAGAGACTTAGACTCTCACATAATAATAGTGGGAGACTTTAACACCCCACTAACAGTATTAGATAGATTATAAAGACAGAAAATTAACAAAAATATTCAGGACATGAGCTCAGTACTGGACCAAATGGACCTAATAGATATCTACAGAACTCTCCACTCAAAAACCAAGGAGTATATATTCTTCTCATTGCCACATGGCACATACTCTAAAATCAATCACATAATCAGAAAAAATAAAAAACACTCCTAAACAAATACAAAAGAACTGAAATCATAAAAAAACAATATATCAGACCATAGTGCAAACAAATTAGAAATAAAAGTTAGGAAATTCACTTGAAAAAATATATATAAAATGACATGAAAATTGAATAATCTGCTCTTTAATGGCCTTTGGATAAATAATGGAATTAAGGCAGAAATCAAGAAGTTATTTGAAACTAATGAGAGCAAAGATACAACATACAAGAATCTGCAGGACACAGCAAAGGCAGTGTTAAGGGGGAAATTTATAGTACTAAATTCCCACATCAAAAAGTTACAAACATCTCAATTTAACAACCTAATATCAAAACTAAAAGAACTAGAGAACCAAGAGCAAACCAATTCCAAAGTTGGAGAAGACAAGAAATAAAATCAGAGCTGAACTGAAGGGTTTCAGTATCCTTCATGAAAAATCCTTCAAAAGATCAACTAATACAAGAGCTGGGCTTTTGTTTGTTTGTTTGTTTGTTTGTTTTTTGAAAAAATAATAATAAAATAAACTGCTAGCTAGATAAACAAAGAAAAGAGAGAAGATGCAACTAAACACAATCAGAAATGACAAGGGGATTATTACCACTGACCCACCAAAATACAAATAACCATCAGAGAATATTATGAACATCCCTATGCTCATAAACTAGAAAATCCAAAAGAAATAGATAAATTCCTGAACACGTACACCTACCCCCAAGACTGAACCAAGAAGAAATTGAGTCCCTGAACAGACTAATAAAGAACTCTGAAATTGAGTCAGTAATATATAACCTATCAACCAAAAAGAAGTCCAGGACCAGGAAGATTTACAGCTGGATTCTACCAGATGTACAAAGAGGAGCTGGTACCATTCCTGCTGAAACTATTGCAAAAAATTTAGGGGGAGGGACATCTCCATAGCTCATTCTATGAGGCAGTATCATCTGTATACCAAAACCTGGTGGAAATACAACAAAAAAAGAAAACTTCAGGCCAATGAACATCAATGCAAAAATCTTCAACAAAATACTGGCAAACCAAATCCAGCAGCACATCAAAAAGCTCATCCACCACAATAAAGTAGGCTTTATCCCTGAGATGCAAGATTGGTTCAAAATACACAAGTCAGTAAGTGAGATTCATCATGTAAATAGAACTAAAGACAAAAACCACATGATTATCTCAATAGATGCATAAAATTCAAAATCCCTTCATGTTAAAAACTCACAATAGACTAGGTATTGAAGGAACATCCCTCAAAATAATAAGACCCATCTATGACAAATCCACAGCCAACATCATACTGAGTGGGCAAAAGCTAGAAGCATTCCCCTTGAAAACTGGCACAAGACAAGGATGTCCCATCTCACCACTCCTATTCAACATACTATGGGAAGTCCTGGCCAGGGCAATCAGGCAAAAGAAAGAAATAAATGGTATCCAAATAGGAAGAGAGGAAATCAAATAATCCCTGTTTGCAGACAACATGATCCTAAATCTAGAAAACCCCATAATCTAAGCCCAAAATTTCCTTAAGCTAATAAACAACTTCAGCAAAACTTCAGAAAAGTCTTAGGATACAAAATCAATGTATAAAAATCACTAACATCCCTATATACCAACAACAGTCAAGCCTAGAGCCAAGCCAGGAACACAATCCCATTCACAATTGCCACAAGAAAAGAAAATACTTAGGAATACAGCTAACCGAGAAAGTTAAAGATCTCTATAAGGAGAACTACAAAACACTGCTCAAATAAATCAAAGATAACACAAACAAATGGAAAAACACTCCATGCTCATGGATAATAACACTCAATATCTTTATAATGGCCATACTGCCCAAAGCAATTTATAGACTCAATGCTGTTCCTATCAAACTGCCCTTATTGATATGTCTCCCCCAAACTAGAAAAAACCATTTTAAAATTCATATGGAACCAAAAAGAGCCTGAATAGCCAAGACAATCCTAAGCAAAAAGAACAAAGCTGGAGGAATCATGCTCATCAACTTTGAACTATGCTGTAGGGCTATAGTAGCCAAAACAGCATGGTATTGATACAAAAACAGACAGATAGACTAATGGAACAGAATAGAAAACCCAAAAATAAGGCTGCACACATACAACTATCTAATCCTTGAAAAACCTGACAAAAAACAATCAATGAGGAATGGATTCCCTATTCAATAAATTGTGCTAGGGTAACTGGTTAGCCATATGCAGAAGATTGAAACAGGACCCTTTCCTTATGCTATATACAAAAATTAACTCAGCATGGATTAATTACAGACTTAAATGTAAAACCCAAATCTATAAAAACTCTAGAAGACAACCTAGGCAATACCATTCTGGACCTAGAAACAGACAAAGATTTCATGATGAAGATACAAAAAGCAATTGCAACAAAGACAAAAATTGACAAATAGAATCTCATTAAACCAAAGAGCTTCTGCACAGCAAAAGAAACTACAAACTGAAGAGACAACCTACAGAATGGGAGAAGATTTTTGCAAACTGTTCATCTGACAAAGATCTAATATCCAGCCTCTACAAGGAACTTAAACAAATTTACAAGGAAAAAAAAAAACATTAAAAAGTGGGCAAAGGACATGAACAGACTTTTTTCAAAAGAAGGCATACATGCAGCCAACAATCACATGAAAAAAAGTTCAACATCACTGATTATTAGAGAAATGCAAATCGAAACCACAATAAGATACCACCTCATACCGGTCAGAATGGCTATTATTAAAAAGTCGAAGAGTAACAGATATTGGCAAGATTTCAGAGAAAGACACACTTATACACTGTTGGTGGAAGTGTAAATTAGTTCAGCCATGTGGAAAGCAGTGTGACGATTTCTGTTTGTTTGTTAGTTAGTTTGTTTGTTTGTTTTAGACAGAGTCTCGCTCTGTCGCCCAGGCTGGAGTGCAGTGGCGTGATTTCAGCTCACTGCAAGCTCCGCCTCCCAGGTTCACATCATTCAGAATGCCTCAGCCTGCCGAGTAGCTGGGACTACAGGTGCCAGCCACCATGCCCGGCTAATTATTTTGTGTTTTTAGTAGAGACAGGTTTTCACCATGTTAGTCAGGATGGTCTCGATCTCCTGACCTCGTGAGCCACCCGTCTCGGCCTCCCAAAGTGCTAGGATTACAGGCATGAGCCACTGTGCTCAGCTGACAATTTCCTAAAGAACTTAGAACTACCATTCAACCCAGCAATTCCATTATTGGGTATATACTCAAAGGAATATAGATCATTCTACCATAAAGACACATGCACATGTATGTTCATTGCAGCACTATTCACAATAGCAAAGACATGAAATCACCCTAAATGCCCATCAGTAGTAGTCTTGGTAAAGAAAATATGGTACTTACACCATGGAATAATATGCAGTCGTAAAATACGAAGAAGATCCTATCCTTGAAGTAGACACGAAGTAGTAGAGGGAAGGTTTTAAGATACTGAGGGTCCATGAAGTCTTTAATTGTGTTTGTAAAGCAAAGAATAACAAAATAAAAGGAAAGAGAAAGAAAAATACGTCAACATATCAAAGGATGAAACAAATAGTTGAGGTAATCTTTATAAGTGGAAAATAAGGATATCACAAGAATATAACCTGGATAAAAATGAACACAGGCCTAAAATAATCTTATTATAAGTATAAACATAAATTGAGCATCCACTGTCATCAGAGGGTTGCAATGCAATATATGGGACCCAAGGGGGATGTGCCCCTGTCCTTGGTCAATTAATCACAGGCTTTTGTAGGGCTTCAACTTGCCTCACTCTCCTTCTTGCCCTCTTTTAAATGTTCATGCCAAAAGAAAGAACAGTGGTACTTCATAAAAATTTTTGATTTCTTCCTGAAGAGCCCCTCTTATTTGTCTGGGAAAAGCTAGACTCCAACCTGCTACTTACCACTCTCATTATCTTACACCTTCCCTCTATTATCTATTGCTCTCATCTTGTGCCTTTAGCTTCTTTTTCTTCCTTATCTCTTCTACCTGTGTTCCTGCTTCCTTTCCCAAACTGTTAACTTCTGTCCCAAGTAGTTTTATTATTGCACCAACATTGGCCAACAAAAGTACATCTCGTCTTCTAATTATTTATATGGCCAACTGTATTGTTTCCTGGGATCTTGGGTATTTTATGTTGATATTCAGAGATCCTCTCTTTACTATTTATTTGAAATGAAAGAACTGTATTTAGAAGCACTCTGGAGAGTTGAAAGTGCATGAAACAAGGATGTTATAATGAATTTGAGATATGAGTCCCATGTGTATGTGTCTTGCACTTTGTTATAACTCATTGGATCAGTCAGTTAGATGCTAATATGATAATGCCATTTACTGAAAGATGCCTTTAAAATATCACAATATATGAATAAAGGAGAACTACTAATCTTCTCTCATATGTTCTCTTGGACAATATGTGAGGAAAATTTCACACACAGGTGAGAGGCAAAGAAGAAAAACATTCCAAGCACAAGACAGTGCTCAATGACACCAATCTATTAAGGTTTGATGAAGACCTTAATTGTGCTTGTGAAGCCTGGTGGGATTCATCGACTAGCCATGCATTTGGCTGACAGCCTTGAAATGAAGTCTTTTATGCAAAGTGGAATGTTCTTTAGTGACTGCCTTCATAGGAAACTTCAAAACCACAGGATATTCTGATTCTTCTTAAATCTCAATTAAAGCATCTGTTATACTTATTCGATTATTTTTTGTGCTGTCATTCTGAGACATTTGGCCACTGTAAGGACAAGTCCATTCTGAATGTTCAGTCAATCTTATTACCATCAATTTTTGGTCATAATAAAAACATTTAAAATGAAAAAAAATAGTAACAGAGCACAGAATCTGATCATGCCAAAAAGAAAGCATGCTTAGTTCTTTTACATAAATTGCCCATTTCTCCCTGACATTTCCTCATAACTGTTTAAGAGAAGGCAGAATCAAAGACCAGGCAGACTCAAAGCTCAAAGCTTACCTGGCCACAGGCGACCATATTTACAAAGACCTAACTGTGATATAACTTGCCGTGAAAAAGGTTTGTTTTCTGATCCCATCTTAGAGGCACAAGTTCCTGATACATCAACAGCTCCCCGAGCATAAAACTTTAACTCCAATTTGAGGAAGCAGAACTACTATGATCATCACCATGATCAACATTACACATATTGTCTAGACCTGAGCCATCCAACATGGTAGCCACTAGGCACATGTGGCTCTTGAACTTAAATTAACTAAAGTCATAAAAAAGTAAAAATTAATTTCCTTCATAGCATGAATCATATTTCAAGTGTTCAGTGGCCACATGTGACTGGTGGCTATTCAGTTGGACAGTACAGAACATAGAACACGTCCATCACTGCAACAGTGTTGGTCTAGATGTGTCCTAAAGCAGGCATTTCCCACATGTTATATCACTTAATTATCTCAAGAAACTGGTAAGGAAGAGTTTATTGGCTCTATTTTATATATGCAGAAACTGATGTTCAGAGATGTTCTCAGCTATCTGTTCTGAAATGCACATCCATTCATCTTTGAGGAGTCTGCACTGACAGTGTATCTCCATGCCAAGACAACTTTTCCCCTCACGCCATAGGCTGGGAAAGAAATTAAAGTCTGAAACCCTCCCTTGCTAGGACAGCCAAAGGTAATGGCTTAAGTCCATTTTCAACTTCAATGTTGTTGAAGAAAAAGGAAAGGAGGCATTACTATTTTTCTAATTAAATAAGCCATTCTTTCTAAACCTTTCCTCCAGAACTGTTCTATTTTGTTTTGTTTCAGTTTTTTAATATGTGGGGTTGATCTGCTCAAACTCCAAGCATGCTTTTCCATATGCTTCTCTTTCCCATTTTTATATTTCCTTTAAGTACAAATGCTAAATCTGTGCCATATTTTTATTAGCTTTACACTGATGTTGTTGACATTTTTGAGAACTATTTGATGTCTGAGAAACTCGTGAACCTTTTATTTGCTCTTTTGAAACGTAGGGCAAAAAAACTAACACAGTGAAGGAAGGATTATGTTGTTTGTATCCAGAAAAACTACCTTGTACCCAAGTACATTTCAACTGGGTCTGACGATCCCTATCTTTTATTAGTCATTCATTAAGCTGCTATTAGTCCATGTAGGGAAATGTTTTCTGTTATATTCTCCCTGAAAGAGTTCCCACTCCTCAGAATTTGTTGGGAAAAGAAATTCGAGGCAAAGAGATGATTAAACTCATCCTTAAAGTCAAATCTGCTGGCTCCTTCCTCTCCTGCCTGACCCAGCTCCATCCCCATCACAAATTCTCCCAGACATCTGATGCGGGCAGCAGAGGGGGAATCACATGAGCTACAGCTGAGTTCACAGGAATGATTTGTGAGCCTCAGTATTTGCACATGTGTGGTCATGGGGGACCTCTCTGGCCGGGCCAGCCATTTTCCCCCCACATCTGTTGGTTAATCGGAAATCCAAATGTACAAGACAGCACTGGGGAACAGAGGCGGGATTTGTAACCCACTTTGGAGAACTTCTCACACTGAAAACAAAGAGTATGTGACTCTGATTTTTAGCTCTTTCTAGATACATTTACACAAATGAAATTTATCATTTAACTTTTGAATAAAAACCATGGCACTGAGCATCATGGAGAGAATGGCTGGAGACTTGGGCAGGGGCTGCTCAGTACCATCTGAAACCATTGCCAACAGCAGTCTGTTTCCCGTCTCCATCCACTTCCCATCTCACCTTTGTGTTTCTGTCCATTCCTTGCTTTGCTCTATCTCTTCTTCTCTCATTCTTTCTTCCCCACTTTTGCTTTCCCTTGTCTCTGATTCCCAGAATAATCCTGGGAATCAAATTCTGGGTGAGCAGACACCTCTGAGGACTCCAGTGAGGCTCCTGCATGGATGCTTACCTAACATCTAAGCTCCATTCTTTGGGTATAGCAATGTCCTTCCCCTTAGACCTTCTTAAAAGGTGAAAACTCTCTCCTCTAAAGTAGGTTACATTAGGTTAATGAAAGTTTCTGAAATTTTACTGTAAAATATTTCTCAAGGGAGGTAGACTGCCTGAGACAAGTAAGGGGCAAGAAATTGTAAGAAGGCAGAATGCTGAAAATAAATGTAGTCCATCTCCAATTTTGGCCTGGGGCTTGCTGAGGACAGTGAGAAACCATACTTCCATGTGATGCTGCTCCCTACAACAAAGAATTTCATCACCCCTACTCTTGCCAGGATTCTTAATGTCTCAAGGAACATGTGGGGTCTTAACAAAGGAGGGATATTAAATAAGGCTTAGAGAGCCCTGGCATCTTGTTAGGGAGAGCTGTTGTAGGGAGCAATCCAGATGCACATGAGCTGTTGCTTTTCTAGTGAGGGAAAAAGAAGAACAAATGAAAGCATTTGGCAACGATCTCAAATGGCGCTCTGTTGCAGGCTGGGCCAGTGATCAGCCAGTCTTCACCTGAATATCCACATCTGTTCTGTGAGCTCCTGCCCTGGTGATACTCATTGCTAGGAATTTTAAACATCATCCCTTGTTCAGGGATATGTAAAAATATCATTCTTGGAAGAAAATCCAAAACACTGGCTACACCAAATGCTGGCAAGATGAAGAGGAACAAGAACCCTCATCTGTTGCTTATAGAAATGTAAAATGATACCACCACTTTGCAAGAGAGTTTGGTAGCTTCTTACAAAGGTAAACATAGTCTTACCATACATACAGTCTAGCAGTGGTGCTCCTGGTATTTACCCAGAGGAGTTGAAAACTTAAGTCCACACAAAAACCTGCACATTAATGTTTATAGGAGCTTTATTCATAATTACCAGAACTTGGAGGCAACCAAGATGGCTTTCAATAGGTGAATGAATAAACAAACTATGGCACATCAAGGCAATGAAATATTATTCAGCCACCAAAAGAAGTGAGCTATCAGGAACAAAAAATAACCTTAAATATATATTGCTAAGTGAAGGAAGCAAATTTAGGAAGACTACGTACTATATGATTCTAACTACATGACATTCTGCAAAAGGCAAAACTATGGAGATGATAAAAAGATCAGTGGTTGTCAAGGGTCCATGGAAAGGAAGAGAGAGAAATACATGGAACAGAGGGTATTTTTGGGCAGTGAAACTATTCTGTGCGATACTGTGATGGTGGGCACAAGTCATTTTACATATGTCAAAATCCGTAGAACATACAACACTAAGAGTGAATCCTAATGTAAGCTATGGACTTCAGTTGATAATAATATATCAATAAATATTGGATCTTCAATTATTACAAATTGTATTAGTCTGTAACAGATAACACAGTGGCAGCTAGCATCAACTTAAAGGGAAGAGACTGGCTCATGGGACTGGAGGGTTTGGGGCTAATTAGAATGTCATCAAGACCCGCTTTTCTCCCTTCCAGTTGGTCATCCAGCATCCACCCAGCCTAGGGCATTCTTTTGGTCCAGCCATCTGGATTTCATGCTTTCTTCCTGTGATGGTTAATAAGAGTGTCTATTTGATTGGATTAAAGGATGCAAAGTATTGTTCCTGTGTGTGCCTGTGAGGGTATTGCCAAAGGAGATTAACATTTGAGTCAGTACAAGGAGAGGCAAACCCACCCTCAATTTGCATGGACACCATGTAATCTGCTGAAAGCGTGGTTAGAATAAAAGCAGGCAAAGGAACATGGAAAGACTAGACTGGCTAAGTCTTCTGGCCTCCAACTTTATTCTGTGTTGGAAACTTCTTGCCCTCAAACATCAGACTCCAAGTTCCTCAGCTTTTGAACACCTATGGTTTTCCAGGGGCTCTCAGGCCTTCAGCAACTGACTGAAGGCTGCACTGTCAACTTCCCTACTTTTGAGGTTTTCGGACTAAGGCTGGCATCCTTGCCCCTCAGCTTGCAGGCAGCCTATTGTAGGGTTTCACCTTGTGATTGTGTGAGTCAATACTCCTTAATAAACTTCCTTTCATATATGCATCTATCCTATTAGTCCTCTCTAGAGAACCCCGACTAATACACGTTCTTAAGCTAGTGTGATTTCTTCTGAAAGCTGTCTAGAAAGAACAAAGAGAGACCTTTACCGACACTCACAGCAAAGCTTGCTTTGAAGCTCATGGACCTAGACCCCATCAAGTGCCTCCTCCTGGCCCATTTAGGGGTAACGCATATGGGATTACACTTAGGTCAGTCAAGTTTGCCACAACCTACAGGTGGGGCCAGCTGCAAGCAGGATGGTGTGCCCAGTGCACAGCTGAATAAGTTGGAGTCTCTCAGGAAGGAGGCAGGAGGCAGTCTGCTAAGTAGGCATCCAACAACATTTACTATGGTGGCTCCATTCCACCCACTTCCAAGGGCCAGGGAAAATGTTACCCTCTTAGGATCACAGCACCTACCAGACCAATGATACCCAGTGTGGTCCTCCACAGGCTGTTACCTGTCTGCAAAGAGATAGCTATAGAGATGAGAAAGAGACCAAGTAGTCACTCTGAGAGAATAATTGTATGCTTGTGGAATCTAATAACAATGAAATGTGGGTTTATATTTTGCATGTCTTTATTTTCACTTTTATAGTCACTTGGCTATATTGTACTTCACAAAACTATTAGTCCATGATGAAATTTTTTAAAATTTAAAAGCTGGTCCTCCACCATGGAGTATTTGGAAAATGCACTAGAGGTGAGCTCCAGGTCAGGAGCCACACCTGATCCCCAGGTGTCTCAGCAGCAAGGACAGTGCCTGGCATGCAATTGGCTTTCACTATTTGTTGTCAGAATAAATAAACAAGGGACAAAGCTGTGGTCGATGTCCAGGTTTTCAAATCCTAAGTCCAATGCTGCCCCACCGTGCCACACATCTGCTGAGAAGATAACGATATCCCCTGACCCTGGGAGTCCTTGTCACCACTAACATGGCAAATGGCATAATCTGAAGACAGAGTCAAGAATGTCTATAAAAAGATTCAAATACCTCCTGTACAGGAAATTGTGAACACAAAGGGATTGATGACAGCATGGGATGCATATCTCTGAAAAAAACCCCATCCTCCAAGGAGAAGCAGCGTCCCCTGCCCCCATACTGCAAAGCAACTGCTGGGTTGGTGGGCTATCAGGGTAGGCGTCCTGTTCTCTTATCACTGGCTCCAGAATTCAGAGAGAGCCAGGCAGGCTTCCTTAAAAGTCACATTTGCATTTGAGAAATGTGTATGGTGGGGGAAGGGAGAAATATCTTCACTGTTCCACTGAGAATTATGAAAATGCCCCTTCTTTGAGTTTGAGACAAGACTAACGCCAGCCCTCTTACCTCTCGAGAAGGACTTGAGAACCAATGCCTGCTCATTAATATCACACGCTCTGCTATTTTAAATTAAAACACCAATACGGTGTTAGAAAATCCAATGATATATTGCCCTTTTGTTTATTAAGTAATATTTTAAAATAAATCTCTCAGAGAAAAAAGCATTTTGGCATGCCCAAAGTTGTCCCATACCCCCGTCCTGCTGGTGGAGGAACATGTCACTGCTTTTCTTGGTTTTCTTTCCCTTTAAATGGAAACAATAATGCCTCTGCCTGCTTGTGAAACCTTGTTACTTAGAAATGAAAACTTTTCTTTCTCATCTTTTAAAGCCATAGAAAACGTAAATGAATTGGGGAAAAGGAGTGCAGTAGGGAAAAAAAAGTAGGAATTTCAACATACTCTTCAGGAAAGCCTCTCTAGACTCTCCATGTCCTTTAATCTGTTTGCCTTTAAATAGTCAAGGAAAAACAATGCATTTACATGAGTAAACAGCTACTTTTATTTCAAAGAGGGGTTTAATCTGTTTACTTAAAAGATTTAAAGCAAATAATTTTAAAAGCCTTCCAAAACGCCAGCTACCATAGTGAAACCCTCATCTCTAGAAAAAAATACAGAAATTAGCTGGGCGTGGGGGCACACACTCATAGAGCTCAGGAGGTTGAGGCTATAGGGAGCCACGATCACACCACTGTACTCCAACCTGGGCAACAGAGTGAGACCCTGTCTCTAAAAAAAGAAAACAAACAAACAAAAAACCCAAAGCAAATATACAAGAGTCTATTTTGATTTAATTTGGTGCAGTCTGTAGATATTCCATCTAACTCCGTATCAAATTACATGAAATGAAATAACATTTTACATATCTATATTTGATTACAGCATATTCCTAGTGACTTACATCCTCCATCATTGGACACTCACTGAAATGAGTATTAGATTAGTTTTTCCCCACACTCAAATTAACAATCCTAATGTTCAAGGCAGTTTTTAATTTACATACGGTAATGAATATTAAAGTGCCAGTGTTTCAAGCCCATGCAACACGTTAATCTCTGATGGCACTTTGTGAAAGTAGCCTTATGCATTCTATATTCCTGAATTGTGATGCATTCTTTGGAAATATTCAGAGAATTGCTGCAGCATTTCCTTGAACGTTAATGACTAAATCCAAGCACTAAGTTCCATTCAAATTTGGCAACTGTTGTTTAGGGATAAATGAGTCTTACCCAATTACTTCATTGAAGTGGCAGCCAAGTGAAAAGACGGTTTTCCCCTTTGGCCTCCTAGAGCAAAACTTTGGCTTATTGTAACGATGTATTCTCTTTCATCTGTATGCTCTTGTTCAGCATTGATTAGCACAGTGTTGAAGAATATTAATATGCTCAGTAGTATCAGTTACCTAAAGTGACAAGGTCCTTCATATCAATGAAAAAGACTTTCCTAATAATTTGTAAAGAGAAACCAAAATTTTAGAGCAGGGAGTGATCTCTAAAATTACCTTTTATGGTATGAATATTCTAACTACCCAAGCCTTCATAAATGCATTTCGTTGAAAACTCTTAGGTTGCCTTATTATAACAAGATGCAAACTACATTTTTTTAAAAAAGTGTTTTAAAAAAGTATTTTTTGGGAGGCAGAGAACTGAGACTGATACAGAGAGGCCAAAACAGAGAGCAAGGGTAGCTGCTGGAGATGCTGGTCATTTCCCAGTTCCTGGAACTAGTTCACATCTGACTCTGCTATTTTCTTTTTCCCTGAGCTGTCACAATGGTGCCTTCAATAAACTCTACTTGATATATGAGCATGCTTGAGTAGCGTTCTGTTCCTTAAAACCAGAGACAAGGACACTGCCTAATAGCCAATGTTTATCTCAGGGCCAGACATATGGTAGGAGCTGAGCAAATATTTCTGGACTAGATGGATCACGTAAACACATTTGATGTCCATACTTATCAACCAGTCTGCTGTCTTCTTCAGGCTTACTAGAAACAAGGGTAATGCCCTTGGCTATTTTCAGTCTTTCCTACAGTCACATTTTTGAGTACTAAAACAATAGAAAAAAACGTGATAACACTAAAGAAAGAAGCATTTATCGTGATTCATAAAAAATGCATTTGGTAAAAGACAAATCTGCTCACCAGTTATATTTAGTGCTCCCTCATCCCAGTGAAATGTTCTTTTGAATCAACCTGCCAAATATTTGACTCTCTAGTAGTATGTATAAAAATACATTGGCGACGCCTTCAAAGCTAAGGAACTACTGCTCGTCTACAAGAAAATCCATTCATGTGTGACCACTGCTTTCAAACAGGTAAATTCTCCTGGCCCTTTCAGAAGCTGGAAAAGTTTCTGTAAAGATCCTAAGGAAAATGGAAATCAACAGCAGAGCCATCTCTCAGGAAAAGATCTGGGCTATAAAATGGTCTAGAGACACAAGTAAACTCCAATATGTTCCCAAGATTAATTTATGTTCAACTGTGGTTCATAAAACAGTCAGGAAATCTCAAGTGACCAGGAATTTGTGAATTCCAGTTACTTCCTGATTTCAACAGATGTAAAGACTCTATTCTCACAGCTGAGCCTTGGGATCTCTTCTTTTCAGGACAATGCTGCTTCTCTCATGTTAAAAACTGTCATAAAGAGAGGGTGCTCATCTCCTTCTGGGCTAGCTGCTTGGCTCGCCATTGATTTCAAAAGGAATCTCAACCTTGAAAGACTTTTTATCTAATTTCAGTGGTGAGTATGACAATAGCAATAATGATGAAATGGCACATACAGTGCTTACTGCATGCCAGACACTGACTGCCTCCACGTAATCATCACAAAATCTGTATTAAAAAACATAAGAAGCTACCCTATTTAATGGAACAATAAAAGGATAACTTCTTACTCTAGAAATAGAAGGAGAAGGCTGGACTGGTGTAAATATCCCAGTTTAATTTATAGATGGTGTCTGGAGATAACAGGCAGCTGACAATAACACCTCTGACACTAGCTACCTTGTTTCCCCCTCTTTTTTTGATGTCATATCATTCAATTTGACAATGTCTGTTGAGGATTTACCATATAAGGCATTGCCCTGTGCACAGATAAGTCAGAGGGGCAGTTTGAGGAGTTGGACTCTGTTCTATCAACATGTGTTCCCAAGGTCCTCTCATTTGGGCTGAACTTTTCATAGAATCAGATATGCAGCCTACTGGAAAAGGAAAAGTCTCATTGGGGGAGTTCAGGTCAGTCTTGGCTGAATAGCTCCAGTGGCCAACAGTGGCCTATCCAGTGATGAATCCTTGAAGGAGGTGATCCAACAGCCAGCAGGAACAAACCACAGCTCGGTCAGGAATGAACTGGAGGCCACTCAAGCTGAACAACATCTCAGCATCTGGCTCCATTCGTGGGCTATCACCTGCTTCTTATCCTAGAGATGATTTAACGTTTAGGGAACCAAACCAAATGTGGGGAAGGAGTAACTATCAATTGCATAATTAGAAGGCGGCATGAAGGGCCTGCCATCACTTGCTCATCGAGTCATTTGCCTCATCCATCTTGCCTGCCCTTGACCTTGTCTTTGAGCCCCCACCCACATTGGGCCTTATAAACTTTCTAAGAAAAACTCTGGGATCTAGTGGAAAACAGAAGACATAGGAAAAGTGGAGGCAAGTGGCCATGATGTGAAACCTCAAATATAACAAGAGCCCCGTTGACAGCACTGGAACTGAAGTTCCTCCTGCCGGCTCCCAGCCCAGGGTACTGGGTTCAGAGCAAGGCAGATGGCACTGAACCTCCAAGCTGTGAAAGTTTAAAAGGGCTCCATGTCTGGAGTTGTTTTCTAGACTAATAAATTCTGTGTCCTGGAGGACTAACACGTGGAGCTCTCTCCCTTCCACCCTGACACACTGTACCGCACCACCGGCTCCTCTCCTTCTGGCATCACCTCCACCTATAACGTTTCCCTGCCTAAAACAGTTGGTTTCTTACATCCCAGCCAAGGCAGTTTTCTCACCATTTAATGATCCCCCCTGCCACATTTCCCCCTTCTCCCTTGCATGTGCTACCTATAGAGCATCAAAGGGAATCATGAGTGGGGCTGAGTACAGGGCAAGAGGACCTCGGCTTCCAAGAGCCTCCTACTTCAGGGTTGATGAGTCAGTTGCTGCAAGATCTCAGCACCCAGTGCTGTGAGCCAGAAGCTCAGGCCTCCCTTTGTCAGCCCTTTTACAATCGCTCCTAGACTAGACCTCAAGGCTGCCACAAAGGTTCCTGGCCAGGTGTGTGTCCTTCTCCCTTGGAGCTGCTGCAAAACTCTTCCAGTGCTTCCAGTTTCTTCATCAACCTCAGTGTTATGGACTAAGTTGTGTCCTCACCAAATTCACGTTGAATCCCTCACTGCTGGTACCTCAGAATATAACTATATTTGGAGATAGGCTATTTAAAGAGGTAATTAAGCTAAAACAAGGTCATATGGATGGGCCATCATCCAACATGACTGGTGTCCTTGTAAGAAGAGAAGACTAGGACCCACGCTCACAGACACAAAGACCATGTGAAGACACAGGAGAAGACAATCCATGGAGCAAGGCCTCACAGGAAAGCATCCCTGCCAACACCCTAGTCTTAGACTTCTGGCCTCCAGAACTGTGAGAATTTACATGTCTGTTGCTTAAGCCTCCCATTCTGTGGTACTTTGTGCAGCCCTGCCAGATTACCACATTCACAAGTCCAACGTTGAAGCAATGAGGAGAAAATAGGGTCTTCCATGTAACTGGTCCTCAGTGCCCTTTCCCAACTGAAAACACAGTTAAAAACAGAGGCTTTCAGAGGCAAGTTCTTGGTTGTGCATTTTTAGGCATGAAACCCACTGGGAGTGTCCGGCTCTGACTCCTGTTTTGCTGCTGAATTGTTTGCTCTGGATTAGGTGGGATACCCCCGCTCCCCCCAGCCTTGGCACTGGAAACCATCTCCCTCAAAGACAGTGGCAGGACCAGAATTGTCACTCAGAATCTGACCCTGATGTACTTATCAGTGCCAAATGGATGAGAACATGCAGCCTTTCATTGGGAATATTCCACAATCGTAAAAGGAAATTTGAAGAATAAGCAAAATTATTTACATACCCGTCCTTCAAAAATGCATCTTAACCCTACCTTCTACTAGCCTCCTCCTCATCCCCTCCCTCCTCTGCCATGTCCAGAAATAAACCTGGAACTCTCTTGAATTTATTTGTGCTCTTCACCTCAATCACTTTTCTCAGCAACTCATTACACATGTACATTACCCTCTGCAAGGAAGAGTCCTGTCTGAGTTATCCGTTTACTCAGAGCATCCTAATTTTATGAACAAGTTCCTAACAATAAGGTCAGTTAGACCACAGGATCCTCATCCAAGGAGAGTGGCAGAGTCCTCGTCAGGGGTCCAGCCCAGCTTCGCTGAGACAAAGCACTGGAGAACTCTGTATGGAAGAAGAGATGCAGGCAGCCCAAGCAGGCAGCATGATCTAATTCTGTAGATATGTTTCCATCACTGAGTTCTAGGATGCTGAGGGGATTCAGTGACAATAAAATTACTGCTTTGCCATCTTCAACAAAAGCGAAATAAACTGCTTCTTTTTCCATTATGAAAAGTTTACAAAGGGACTAGTCACAGCTGATTAATAGGACTTGTTTTAACAGTTATTAAGGGCCTTGCTTTCATTCTTTCATTATTGGAGCAATACCTGGCATGTGCTTACTTCATGCTTCAAACTGATGGATTTCAGGAAAAGCCAACATGAAGAATAAAACCAATACAATTTTAATGGATCAAATGCCCACTTACTAAAAACCACAATTCTCAGATCCACATTTTTATTAAAGCAGACTTTCATTTAGTGCTTCAGATTTTACTAAACCCAGCATTTTTCTAAACCAAAGAAATCTTATGACCAGCAATAAATTTTCTCCAAGAGATCATTTTCCAATCAGTTCCATTACAGCAAACCTATACACTTACCTCCAAAATATACAATTACATGAATTAGCGTATACCAATGAATTTTTAATTTTTTGCCTGTTAGTTCAAACCACATGAAATATCTCTGCAACCGGATATTTTTATTGAGACCAAAGCATATGCATTCCAAACAATGCATTTCTACTTAGATTCTTCTGAAGTTTAATGAAAAAAGTTTGTATTATCTGTTATCAATATGTTATTATTCAAACCATTCTTTTACTTGATTCTGCTCACTCTCTAATCCATTTGTGCACATTTTGGGCCAACTTCTATAATATCCTAGCATATCTTTTCCATGGAGATCTCAGAAGACAGCAAACAATATTATTATTGATATTGCATTATTTTGTAGATTATAAAATGTGTGAGTCACAGAATTTTGGAGCTGGATAAAACTTACGAAGAATTTTACTTTTAGTGATCACAAACTTAGAGTTTTCTCTTAATTTTTTTTTTATGTACTTCTTACATGGCCCCTAGTCCTAACAACTCAGGGTAAAAAGCAATTTGATTATAGCAAGAGGGGATACTAGCATAGGAAGGGGTAAATTAGAGATAACCAGATTATTCCCTGGGCCGGCTTGACTTGACAAAGCATTTAGAATTATCTCTCAGCTTTTCCCCAGAACTGCAACTCCTTAAAGCTGTTCCTTGGAAGTTGCCCTTCGTAGTTGCATTTTTCTTCTAACTCCTGGCCAAGACAGAATGCTCATTCCCAAATTCCCTGTACACAAATAAAGCCAAGTCTTTCCAGGCCGGCTTTTTCCAGGCTGGCTTCCCAGTTGTGGTCATTACCACCACACAGGCACACACGCATACACACACACACACACACACATACACAAGCATATACACACATGCACATGCACAATACACACGCACATAAGCACACACACATAATGTGCACACACACACCCACATACATGTACGAATACACACATAGACAAACACATGCACACATGCAGGTGCACACACATGCACACACTCACACACGCACCTACAAGCACATACACACATGCACGCATGCACATACATGAGCAGGGTTCTTGTTATAGTATAGATTGTTTCTCATTCTTATATATCCTATTCCAACAGCTTTCTTGAGCTTCTTTCTTTGGCCTACGACCAAGGGCAGTGCCTAGAAGTCTCTGTTTTGAGCTCCCAGTTCAATCCCCTCCCCGTCTTGGCTTGAGACTGAGGTGTAGGTCTCTACATTCCCTGTAACAGCCATCCTGTAACCACAGATCCCCTGCCTTGGTTGCAGCTGGGAAGAGAGCCTAGCTGAAAGCCTCTAGCTTTTCAACTAGATGCAGTTCCTTCCCAGCATGCACCTGCAGCCAGGAGTTCCCCACCCCCGACCTCAGTCACCACCAGTTCCAGTCCCAAACTGGAAGTGGAAAAGAACCATCTAGATCAAATGTTTTTGTTTCCTTGTCTCTCAAGCTTGTTTCTGTATCTTCCTGTCTTTGAGATTTTTTACAACTGCTTGTCAAGATTCCTAAGACCTAATTGCAGACACATTCTGACTCCGAATGAGCTCCTGGCTAGGAGTCTGTGTCACCCAGAGCTGCAGAGTCCAGAGGCTCATCTGGCCCACCATCACTACTGGTTGGCTTATCCAGACCCAGACTCTGCCTAGGATTAGACTCTGCCTAGGATTAGACTCTGCCTAGGATTCTCCTCAGGTGGTAGCTCTTAGTTTTCACCCCCACCTGTCCATCTCTTCAGTATTCAAACCACCACCACCACCCACACTTACACCTGACTGGGAAATTCTGCGTAGCCCCAAAGTATCTGAACTGTTATTTTTCGATTTGCTTTATTCAAATACCATATTTTCATACATTATATCTCTTCCTTAGAGTCCAAAAGCATGTGGTACTAAAACATTCACTTCAAATTATACTGATAGAGATTTTGAAGGGAAGAATGTTTTCATAGTGTGGCAGGCATGAGTCTCCATCCATAAACTCAGATGTGCTAGAAATATCCTTCTTTAAAAAAAAAATTATTTCCATAGGTTATTGGAACAGGTGGTGTTTGGTTACATGAGTAAACACATTCTTTAGTGGTGATTTGCGAGATTTTGGTGCTCCCATGACCCAAGCAGTATACACTGCACCCAGTTTGTAATCTTTTATCCCTCACCCCCTTCTCACCCTTTCCTCCTGAGTCCCCAAAGTCCATTGTGTCGTTCTTATGCCTTTTCATCCTCATAGCTTAGCTACCACTTATGAGTGAGAACATACGATGTTTGGTTTTCCATTTCTGAGTTGCTTCACCTAGAATAATGGTCTCCAATCTCATCCAGGTTGCTGCAAATGCCATTAATTAATTCCTTTTGATGGCTGAATAGTATTCCATCGTATATATATATACCACAGATTCTTTATCCACTCGTTGATTGATTGGTATTTGGGTTGGTTCCACATTTTTGCAATTGTGAATTGTGCTGCTATAAACATGTGTGTGCAAGTATCTTTTTTGTACAATGACTTCTTTTCCTCCGGGTAGTCATCCAGTAGTGGGATTGCTGGATCAAATGGTAGTTCTACTTTTAGTTCTTTAAGGAATCTCCACACTGTTTTCCATAGCAGTTGTACTAGTTTACATTCCCACCAGCAGTGTAGAAGTGTAGAAGTGTTCCCTGTTTATTGCATTCATGCCAACATCTATTGTTTTTTGATTTTTTTATTATGGCCATTCTTGCAGAAGTAACGTGGTATCACACTGTGGTTTTGGTTTGCATTTCCCTGATCATTAGTGATGTTGAGCATTTTTTCATGTGTTTATTGGCCATTTGTGTGACTTCTTTTGAGAATTGTATATCTATGTCCTTAGCCCACTTTTTGATGGGATTGTTTGGTTTTTTCTTGCTAATTTGTTTGAGTTTATTGTAGATTCTGGATATTAGTCATTTGTCAGATGTATACACTGTGAAGATTTTCTCCCACTCTGTGGGTTGTCTGTTTACTCTGCTGACTGTTCCTTTTGCCATGCAAAACCTATTTGGTTTAATTAAGTAGCAGCTTTTTATCTTTGTTTTTATTGCATTTGCTTTTGGGTTCTTAGTCATGAATTTCTTGCCTAAGCCAATCTCTAGAAGGGTTTTTCCAATGTGAAATATCTCTATGTCTTTCTAATCAAATTTATTACTGACTGTGAGTTCCCCATCCCACCTAACTGGTGATGCATTTAATCTCAGCTGTTCTTGTGGTTTCCTGTCAACCCCCAGACCCAGGTCAACACCAAGGCTTTGGGAAGAGCTGGAGACCAGATGGGAGGTCCTATCTTTGGTCATCTTCCCACAGAAGGTATGACTGAGAACATCTTCCCTGTGCTCATGGTTCCTGAAGGTATGAGAACTCACAGATACCACTTCAAGAACAATGAAATCAGTGTCTGGGTCCCTGCCTTTGTTGACAGCTCACTCTGCTTCCCTACCAAAGATCTCCCAAGAAGATGGCAGAACCACCTTCTTAAAGAGTCACAGACCTCCTCCTGTTCCCACTCCTGACTCAAAATCTCTTTTTAGTCAGACAGAAAACCCTTTCTCCAGCCAAGCCTGCCCTCTTCGGTGGGTTGAGGCTTTTGGAAATAAATGCCAGGAAGCCATGAAAGTCCCTATGCTCTCTGCCCTGCCCTGCCCAGCCCCACTCCACCCCTAACCAGAGGCTAGGAAACCCAAACCTCTGCGAGTTTCAAAGGTAGGGGGAAGAAAAGGGGAAATCATGAACTCATGTCTCAAATTATTTTCCAACCTCTTTAGCAATGCTGCATTTAACAATTTTTTATTGATATATGCAAATAGCTTTTACAATAAATCCTTGCAAGAAAACAAAATAAACGTACTTCATCATTAAAAATGCCAAACTGGGCTTTTACAGGAATGCAGCACAGAACTAAGTACACTCTGTATCTGTTACTTATCTAGATGTAAACAAGGAAAGGATATGCTGGCTAAATAAATAACGTCACACAGACCAACAGTGATGAAAGAGATTTCATTTTGTCTTTCAATCGGCATATTTTCTTTGAAAGGATGATAAGTTGAAAGAATCCTCCACAGTATTCCAAAGGGACTCAATCTTCAGGAAAGTCAAAGATTGCTAAAAATCTGCTGTAGGTCAGTTGTTGTCTTGTTTGTTTGTTTGTTTTATTATTATACTTTAAGTTATAGGGTACATGTGCACAACGTGCAGGTTTGTTATATATGTATACGTGTGCCATGTTGGTTTGCTAAATCCATTAACTCATCATTTACATTAGGTATTTCTCCTAATGCTATCCTTCCCCCATTGCCCCATCCCACGACAGGCCCCAGTGTGTGATGTTTCCTGCCCTGTGTCCAAGTGTTCTCATTGTTCAATTGTCACCTATGAGTGAGAACATGGGGTGTTTGGTTTCCTGTCCTTGCAATAGTTTGCTCAGAATGATGGTTTCCAGCTTCATCCATGTCCCTACAGAGGACATGAACTCATCCTTTTTATAGCTGCATACTATTCTGTGGTGTATATGTGCCACATTTTCTTAATCCGATCTGTCACTGATGGACATTTGGGTTGATTCCAAGTCTTTGCTATTGTGAATAGTGCCGCAATAAACATATGTGTGCATGTGTCTTTACTGCAGCATGATTTATAATCCTTTGGGTATATACCCAGTAATGGGATCGCTGGGTCAAATGGTATTTCTAGTTCTAGATCCTTGAGGAATTGCCACACTGTCTTCCACAATGATTGAACTAGTTTACACTCCCACCAACCATGTAAAATCATTCCTATTTCTCCACATCCTTTCCAGCACCTGTTGTTTCCTTACTTTTTAATGATCGCCATCCTAACTGGTGTGAGATGGTATCTAATTGTGGTTTTGATTTCCATTTCTCGATAACCAGTGATGAAAGCATTTTTTCATGTGTCTGTTGGCTGCATAAATGTCTTCTTTTGAGAAGTGTCTGTTCATACCTTTTGCTTACTTTTTGATGGGGTTGTTTGATTTTTTCTTGTAAATTTGTTTTAAGTTCCTTGTAGATTCTGGATATTAGCCCTTTGTCAGATGGATAAATTGCAAACATTTTCTCCCATTCTGTAGGTTGCCTGTTCACTCTGATGGTAGTTTCCTTTGCTGTGCAGAAGCTCTTTAGTTTAATTAGATTCCATTTGTCTATTTTAGCTTTTGTTGCCATGGCTTTTGGTGTTTTAGTCGTGAAGTCCTTGCCCATGCCTATGTCCTGAGTGGTATTGCCTAGGTTTTCTTCTAGGGTTCTTATGGTTTTAGGTCTAACATTTAAGTCTTTAATCCATCTTGAATTAATTTTTGTATAAGGTTTAAAGAAGGGATCCAGTTTCAGCTTTCTACATATGGCTAGCCAGTTTTCCCAGCACCACTTATTAAATAGAGAATCCTTTCCCCATTTCTTGTTTTTGTCAGGTTTGTCAAAGATCAGATGGTTGTAGATGTGCGTTGTTATTTCTGAGGCCTCTGTTCTGTTCCATTGGTCTATCTTTCTGTTTTGGTCCCAGTACCATGCTGTTTTGGTTACTGTAGACTTGTGGTATAGTTTGAAGTCAGGTAGTGTGATGCCTCCAGCTTTGTTCTTTTGGCTTAGAATTGTCTTGGCTATGCGGGCTCTTTTTTGGTTCCATATGAACTTTAAAGTAGTTTTTTCCAATTCTGTGAAAAAAGTCAGCGGTAGCTTCATGGGGATGGCATTGAATCTATAAATTACCTTGGGCAGTATGGCCATTTTCACGATATTGTTTCTTCCTGTACATGAGCATGGAATGTTCTTCCATTTGTTTGTGTCCTCTATTATTTCATTGAGCAGTGGTTTGTAGTTCTTCTTGAAGAGGTCCTTCACATCCCTTGTCTATTGGATTCCTAGGTATTTTAATCTCTTTGTAGCAATTGTGAGTGGGATTTCACTCCGGATTTGGCTCTCTGTCTGTTACTGGTGTATAAGAATGCTTGTGAATTTTGCACATTGATTTTGTATCCTGAGACTTTGCTGAAGCTGCTTATCAGCTTAAGGAGATTTTGGATTGAGATGATGGGGTTTTCTAAATATACAATCATGTCATCTGCAAACAGAGACAATTTGACCTCCTCTTTTCCTAATTGAATACCCTTTATTTCTTTATCTTGTCTGATTGCCCTGGTCAGAACTTCCAACACTATACTGAATAGGAGTGGTGAGAGAGGACATCCCTGTCTTGTGCCAGTTTTCAAAGGGAATGCTTCCAGTTTTTGCCCATTCCGTATGATGTTGGCTATGGGTTTGTCATAAATAACTCTTATTATTTTTAGATACTTTCCATCAATACCTAGTGTGTTGAGAGTTTTTAGCATGAAGAGCTGTTGAATTTTGTTGAAGGCCTTTTCTGCATCTATTGAGATAATCATGTGGTTTTTTTCCTTCAGTTCTGTTTATGTGATGGATTGCATTTATTGATTTGCATATGGTGAACCAGCCTTGAACCCCAGGGATGAAGCCAACTTGATCATGGTGGATAAACTTTTTGATGTGCTACTGGATTCAGTTTGCCAGTATTTTATTGAGGATTTTCACATTGATGTTCATCAGGGATATTGGTCTAAATTTCCCTTTATTTTTGTTGTGTCTCTGCCAGGCTTTGGTATCAGGATGATGCTGGCCTCATTAAATGAGTTAGGGATGAGTCCCTCTTTTTCTATTGATTGGAATAGTTTCTGAAGGAATGGTACCAGTTCCTCTTTGTACCTCTGGTAGAATTTGGCTGTGAATCTGTCTGGTCCTAGACTTTTTTTGGTTGGTAGGCTATTAATTATTGCCTCAATTTCAGAGCCTCTTATTTGTCTATTCAGGGATTCAACTTCTTCCTAGTTTAGTCTTGGGAAGGTGTGTGTGTCCAGAAATTTATCCATTTCTTCTAGATTTCCTAGTTTATTTTCATAGAGGTGTTTATATTATTCTCTGATGGTAGTTTGTATTTCTGTGGGATCAGTGGTGATATCCCCTATATCATTTTTTATTGCATCTATTTGATTCTTCTCTCTTTTCTTCTTTATTAGTCTTCCTAGAGGCCTATCAATTCTATTGATCTTTTCAAAAAATGAGCTCCTGGATTCATTGATTTTTGAAGGGTTTTTTTGTGTCTTTATCTCCTCAGTTCTGCTCTGATCTTAGTTATTTCTTGCCTTCTGCTAGCTTTTGAATTTGTTTGCTCTTGCTTCTCTAGCTCTTTTAATTGTGATGTTAGGGTGTCGATTTTAGATCTTTCCTGCTTTCCTGTAGGCATTTAGTGCTATAAATTTCCCTCTACAAACTACTTTAAATGTGTCCCAGAGATCCAGAGATTCTGTTATGTTGTGTCTTTGTTCTCACTGGTTTCAAAGAACATCTTTATTTCTGCCTTCATTTCATTATTTACCCAGTAGTCATTCAGGGGCGGGTTGTTCAGTTTCCATGTAGTTGTGAGGTTTTGAGTGAGTTTCTTAATCCCGAGTTCTAATTTGATTGCACTGTTATCTGAGAGACAGTGTGTTGTGATTTCTGTTCTTTTACATTTGCCGAGGAGTGCTTTACTTCCAACTATGTGGTCAATTTTGGAATAAGTGCAATGTGGTGCTGAGAAGAATGTATAATCTGTTGATCTGGGGTGGAGAGTTCTGTAGATGTCTATTATGTCTGTTTGTTGCAGAGCTGAGTTCAAGTCCCAGATATCCTGGTTAACCTTCTGTCTCATTGATCTGTCTAATATCAACAGTGGGTTGTTAAAGTCTCCCTTTATTATTGAGTGGAAGTCTAAGTCTCTTTGTAGGTCTCTAAGGACTTGCTTTATGAATCTGGGTGCTCCTGTATTGGGTGCATATATATTTAGGATAGTTAGCTCTTCTTGTTAAATTTATCCCTTTACCATTATGTAATGGCCTTCTTTGTCTCTTTTTATCTTTGTTGGTTTAAAGTCTGTTTTATCAGAGACTAGGATTGCAATCCCTGCTTATTGCTTTGGTTTTTGTTTTTGCTTTCCATTTGCTTGGTAGATCTTCCTCCATCCCTTTATTTTGAGCTTATGTGTGTCTCTGCACATGAGAAAGGTCTCCTGAATACAGCACACTGATGGGTCTTGACTTTTTATCCAATTTTCCAGTCTGTGCCTTTTAATTGGGGCATTTAGCCCATTTACATTTAAGGTTAATATTGTTATGTGTGAATTTGATCCTGTCATTATGATGTTAGCTGGTTATTTTGTCCATTTGTTGATGCAGTTTCTTCCTTGCATTGATAGTCTTTACAATTTGGCATGTTTTTGCAGGGGCTGGTACTGCTTGTTCCTTTCCATGTTTAGTGCTTCCTTCAGGAGCTCTTGTAAGGCAGGCCTGGTGGTGACAAAATCTCTCAGCATTTGCTTGTCTGTAAAGGCTTTTATTTCTCCTTCACTTATGAAGCTTAGTTTGGCTGGATATGAAATTCTGATTTGAAAATTCTTTTCTTTAAGAATGTTGAATATTGGCCCTCACTCTCTTCTGGCTTATAGGGTTTCTGCCAAGAGATCCAATGTTAGTCTGATGGTTTCCCTTTGTGGATAACCTGACCTTTCTCTCTGGCTGCCCTTAACATTTTTTCCTTCATTTCAACCTTGGTGAATCTGATGAGCATGTGTCTTGGCGCTACTCTTTTCGAGGAGTATCTTTGTGGTGTTCTCTGTATTTCCTGAATTTGAATGTTGGCCTGCCTTTCTAGGTTGGAGAAGTTTTCCTGGATAATATCCTGAAGAGTGTTTTCCAGCTTGGTTCCATTCTCCCCATCACTTTCACGTACTCCAATCAAACATAGATTTGGTCTTTTCACATAGTCCCATACTTCTTGGAGACTTTGTTTCCTTTTACTCTTTCTTCTCTAAACTTCTCTTCTTGCTTCATTTCATTAATTTGATCTTCAATCACTGATACCCTTTCTTCCACTTGATCAAATCGGCTACTGCAGCTTGTGCATGCATCATGTAGTTCTTGTGCCATGGTTTTCAGCTCCATGAGGTCATTCAAGGTCTTCTCTACACTGTTTATTCTAGTTAGCCATTTTCAAGGTTTTTTGCTTCCTTGTGATGGGTTCAAACATCCTCCTTTAGCTTGGAGAAGTTTGTTATTACCGACCTTCTGAAGTCTACTTCTGTCAACTTGTCAAAGTCATTCTCCATCCAGCTTTGTTCCATTGCTGGCGAGGATCTGCAATCCTTTGGAGGAGAAGAGGCGCTCAGTTTTTAGAATTTTCAGCTTTTCTGCTCTGGTTTCTACCCATCTTTGTGGCTTAATCTACCTTTGGTCTTTGATGCTGGTGACCTACAGATGGGGTTTTGGTGTGGATTTGTCCTTTTTGTTGATGTTGATGCCATTCCTTTCTGTTTGTTAGTTTTCCTTCTAACAGATCCCTCAGTTGCAGGTCAGTTGGAGTTTGCTGGAGGTCCACTCCAGACCCTGTTTGCCTGGGTATCACCAATGGAGGCTGCAGAACAGCAAATATCGCAGAACAGCAATATTTCTGCAGAGGCACCCAGCTGTATGAGGTGTCAGTCAGCCCCTACTGGGAGATGTCTCCCAGTTAGGCTACACAGGAGTCAGGCACCCATTTGAGGAGGCAGTCTGTCCATTCTCAGAGCTCAAACACTGTACTGGGAGAACCACTGCTCTCTTCAGAGCTGTCAGACACAGACATTTAAGTCTGTAGAAGTTTCTGCTGCCTTTTGTTCAGCTATACCCGGCCCCCAAAGGTGGAGTCTACAGAGGCAGGCAGGCCTTGTTGAGCTCTGGTGGGCTCCACCCAGTTGGAGTTTCCCGGCTGCTTTGTTTACCTACTCAAGCCTCAGCAATGGCGGGCACCCATCCCCCAGCCAGGCTGCAGTTCAATCTCAGACTGCTGTGCTAGCAGTAAGCAATGCTCCGTGGGTGTGGGACCCACTGAGCCAGGTGTGGGATATAATCTCCTGGTGTGCCGTTTGCTAAGACTGTTGGAAAAGCACAGTATTTGGGTGGCAGTGTCCCGACTTTCCCAGTACAGTCTGTCATGACTCCCCTTGGCTAGGAAAGGGAAATCCTCTGACCCTTTGCTTTTCCCGGGTGAGGCAATGACCCTCCCTGCTTTGACTCACCCTCTGTGGGCTGCAGCAACTGTCCAACCAGTCCCAGTGAGATGAACCAGGTACCTCAGTCGGAAATGCAGAAACCACCTATCTTCTGCAACGATCACACTGGGAGCTGCAGACTGGAGCAGTTCCTATTCAGCCATCTTGCAGGATCTACTTGTGGGTCAGTTATAGTAGGGAAGTCTGTAGATCTTGTGAAAGACATTCATAAATCATGAGGTGGTAGGGGAGTGTACTTGTACTTATTTTACAGAGATACAATGTATGTGCAGTCAGGTGCACACGTCTGAAGTCTACAGCTTGATGAAGTTTTACATATGTTCACAACCCTGTAATCAGTCACCACCCAATCAAGATGCAGGCCACGTCTAACCCCCAAGAAGGCATCTTGTGTGCCTTGTCAACACCTCCCAAAAGTTAGCCACTATTCTGATGCTCATCAATATAGATTGGTTTTGTGTGTTCTTGAATTTCATACAATTTATACTCTCTCTCTCTGTAAAGTCGCATTTTAAAATACTGTGCTTGATTCTTAGTACTTAATTACTTAACAATGCTTACTTAATACTAAATAATTATTAATACTGATTCAGACACAAGCCTTTCATTGTTTGTTTAGCATCCATGTCAAAATCTGAATGCATTATTATTTTATTTGCTATAAATGTTATAAATATATTCATAACATTTTAATCCATATGTCATCATTCTTATCCATGATGAAAATTTCCATTTGAAATATTTTCTGATAGAGCAGAAATATAAACTGACACTAATTTTAGACCTTTTCTTCTGAAATGGAAGAACCAAACTGAAATATTTTCCCTGGTGAAACAACCAGGCATAATTTCCACTTCAGGTCAAACTAGATATACTGTATAGTTTTAAAAAAATGCTTTTAAGTCCTGCTATTTAATGTTAAAGAATATAAATGTTTAAACGTATTATAAACTTAACTTGCAAGTAAATTGCTGCCAAGTTTGGGTACATCTCAGGCTCCACCAGAACCATTCTCTTATAGAAAAATAGACAATGTTTGTTGAAAAGTTCTACTGAAAGAGAAATGATGCAAAAGTTATAAGCAACATCATTTGATAAAATTCAATTCGTGCTGTAGGTTGCTCAGCAAAACTTTTAGAGCAGATTTGCTGGAATGACTTACCACTAATAATGATAAATTTAATAGTAACAGTAATCATAATCTTGGTTTGTCCATAGGTAACTCAGGAGCAGTAATGCTGGAAACTTATGTTATACTGGGTATCCACCTTTTCCAGCTCAAGGAATTTCATTACATTTGCCACTTCAGGCAAGCAACAGAAATGAAGATTCTCTTAAATTTGGGGAAATCATCATTTCAGATAACTACAAAAGGTTGAGGCAGCTGGGGAGGGACAGGTCTTGGAAGCAGACCCATCCATAATCGGGGGAGGATGGGGGTCTAGCACTGGTGAGACAGACCCAGGCAGGGCTGGAAGACATCTGATTCAGCATCAGAATATGATGTCAAGGGGTTATGGGAAAGTTTAAAATCTTATTAAGACAAAAAGTTATCAAAATTTAAAGCTCTTAAAAATTGAACTGTATCACACAATAATGGTGCCCTAAATCTGAGGAAATATAGAATTTACAGATATTTTTATTTCACCCTGGCCTTTATTATAAAATTCTAGTGTAATTGTTCCAGCCAGGCCTTAGCAGTGCCACGTAAGTTCACATCTGAGGCAGGATAACTCACTCAGCACCCCCAGTCCCAGGCCTACACAATGGAGTAGGGGTAAATGATAAGGCCATGATGAACCTCCATGGGCTCCTCGCTTTGTAGATAAGCTCTTTCATGGAAGGAACCTTACCCCCTGACTCCTTATCTTCAAGAAGACCACAATCTAGCAAAAGCAAGATGCCGTCTGAGTACTGGTTCTTAACAAGCCAACATAGGGTCAAGTGAAAGGTCTGAAAATATGAAATATATGGATATAGAGAAATATGTATTTGCAAAATGCTGTATTTACTTATCTTCTTTGTCAGGGGTCCCCGACCCCCAGACCACGGACCCGTAACAGTCCGTGGCCTGTTAGGAACTGGGACACAGAGCAGGAAGTGAGTGGCAGGCAAGCAAGCAAAGCTTCATCTATATTCATAGCCACTACCTATCATTCACATTACTGCCTGAGCTCCACCTCCCATCAAATTGGCATTGGCATTAGATTCTAGCATGAACCCTAGTGTGAATTCCACATGCAAGGGATCTAGGTTGCATACTCCTTATGAGAATCTAATGCCTGAAGATCTGTCACTGTATCCCATCACCCACAAATGAGACCATCTAGTTAGAGGAAAACAAGTTCAGGGCTCCCACTGATTCTACATTATGGCGAGTTGTATAATTATTTTATCATATATTACTATGTAATAATAATAGAAGTAAAGTACGCAATAAATGTAATGCACTTGAATCATCCCAAAACCATCCCCCACCCATCCATCTGTGGAAAAATTGTCTTCCATGAAACCAGTCCCTTGTACCACAAAGGGTGGGACCTGCTGTTGTTCATTGTCCAGTTTCCCACTGGAATATAAATCCTATGAGGTCAGTTTATTCATCTGCTATGTTCCCATGACTTGCACATAATAGGTATTCAATAAATGTTTGCTGAATGAAGATAAAATAAAATAAAAGGTCATGGAAAAAGGCTAGACTTCATCTCAAGAGGACACCAGACCAGAAAGGTAGATGGCACTGAGAGAATATAAACACAGTAACATGGCAATCGCTTCTGCCTCAGGTCAATCCGAAGGACAACCGAGAGAGCTAAGCAGGCAAAAAACTATCATTAGGAGAGTGTTTCCAAGGCTGAGTCAGGGACAGACAAGCAATAGAGTAAAATTAACAAAGCTGAAAGTTGCCTTTGAAAAGCTCAACACAACTGACATACCTATACCATTAGCCAGGCTGATCATGAAAAACAAAAGAGAACACAAATCATCAATATCTGAAATAAGAAATGGATTACCACTACAGACCCAACATTCATTAAAAGAATGAAAAATATGAACACCTTTATGCTAACAAATTTGACAACCTAGTTGAAATGGATGAATTCCTCAAAAAATGCAACTCATCAAAACTGACAAAGATGAAAAAGAAAATCTGTATAGCCCTGCATCTATGATGAAAGTCAAGGACAGGTTAAAAGTCCAAGAATCAGGGAAAGGTAGAGCTTGTGCCACAAGTGGCTAGGGGGCCAGGCAAGTCTCAGGTCTCAGGCATAGAAACAAAACAGACTTTGAGGCATCATGTAGGCACCGTGTGTCCCAGAGCAGGCGTTCCATCGGCAAAAAGACTGGGCAAAAAGTTAAAGTCAGATTCTTGGGCTTCAGCTGCAATCTGAAAGATAAGGCAGGAGCTTCTTAAGTACTCAGGTTCTAAGTGCTTAACTGTGTTTTTTGAAAAAGTATCTAGGCTGAGCCTACTAGGAGGTGAAGGAAGTGGCAAGCAGTCTTAGTTAAGGGGCTAGCAGGCTGTCTAGGCTGGGACAACTGGAGAGTTCTACTTAACTTCTAGTGAAAATGACCTAGGAGATGGAACAGGGCACTGAATTTACATAATAACCTTTTTATCTATTTATTTTTATTATTTTTAATTTATCATTTATTTGCTACTATGAATTTGCCTGGTAAACTTTTCATTATTTATTTATCCTTCTAGTTTCTCTGGCCCAAGTTCCGAGTTCTCCTTGACTCTACTCTTTCCCTGACGCCACATGCTTTCTGTCAGAAAATCCTGGAGTTGCTTAGTCATGATCACATGAATCTGATTTCTTACCCCCACCACTTTCCAATTGAAGACCACATTATTTTCTTCCTGGATTACTGCTATAGATTCCTAAGAAATGTTCTTGTTTTTACCCTAAATTTCCCAAAATTTTGTCTGAGAAATCAGAGTGGTCATTTGAAAATGTAAGTGAGTTCATGTCACTCCTCTGCTTAAATCTCAATGCTTTCCATTCCATTTCAAAAGAATCTCAAATCCTTATCCCATAAGGCCCAAGGTGATCTGGCTCTATAGACCCCTCTGACCTTCTCTCATACTGCTCCCCCTGTTCACCCTACTCCAGTCACACATGCCTCTGTGTCACTCTGTGAATATGCCTAGCACATGATAATGATCACCTTAGGGTCATTGCATTTGTGTGCCTTCTTCCTGAGATGCTTGCCACCCAGAAGGATGCATGTTTACCTTCTTCATCTGTTAAGATCTACCCTCAAATGTCCCCTTCTCAGTGAAGCTTCAGTGACCAGCCTGTATTTCCAGTGCCTACAACCAATATGCATGCAATAGGTGTTGAATAAGTATTTTCTAACAAATGACTAGAATGAATGAACACCTAAGACTATAAAAAGAAGGAAACTGGTGATACTTAGGTCCCCTGAAAACCAGAAAGGTGAGCCAGGTGCAGTGGCTCGTGGCTGTAATTTTGGGAGGCTGAGGTGGTAAGCACTTTGGGAGGCTGAGGTGGTAAGACTGCTTGACCTCAGGAGTTCAAGACCAGCCTGGGCAATGTAGTGAGACCCCATCTTTACTAAAAATTAAAAAAAAAAATAGCTGGGCATGGTGGTGCACTTGGGTAGTCCTGGCTACTCAGAGGCAGATGCAGAAGGATAGCTTGAGTCCAGGAGTTTGAGGCTGCAGGAAGCTATATCATATCACTGCACTCCAGTCTGGGTGAGAGAGCAAGACTCTGTCTCAACAAAGAAAAACAAACAAACAAACAACAAACAAATAAAAAACAGAAATGTGTTTTATTAGGTTCACCCAGTATTTTTTAAAATTTGAAGTCATTCGAGTTAATGGATGCAGCACATCAACATGGCACAGGTATACATATGTAACAAACCTGCACGTGGTGCACATGTACCCGAAAACTTAAAGTATAATAAAAAAATTTTTAAAAATTGAAGTCATTGACAACTTTTTCTGCAATTTTTGGATAGTGGTAAAATACACCTAACATAAAATGTACTATCATAATTATTTTTAAGTGTGTAATTCAGTGGCTTTAAGTACATTCATATTGTGGTGCAACCACCACCACATCCATCCCTAGAACCCTTTTCATCTTGCAAAACTACAACTCTGTATCTGTTAAACAATAAATCACCGTTCCCTCCTTCCCCCAGCCCCTAGTAAACACCATTTTTTCTGTTCCTATTAACTACCCTAAGTACCTCATAAAAGTATAATAAAATCATATAGTATCTGTCTTTTTGTGATGGGCATATTTCACTTAGCGTAATGTCCTCAAGGTTCATCTATGTTGTAGCATATGTCAGAATTGTCTTGTTTTTTAAGGCGTTGTAATATTCCACTGTATGTACACATATACCACATTTTGCTTATCCATTTATCCATGGATGGACACTTGGGTTGCTTCCATATTTTGGCTATTGTGAATAATGCTATTGTGAATACGGGAGTGAAAATATTTCTTCAAGACCCTGACTTCAATTTTTTTGAATATGTACTCAGAAGTGGAATTGCTGGCTTATATGGTAATATTATTTTTAATTTTTTGAGGAACTGCTATACTGTTTTCCACAAGGGCTACACCATTTTACATTCCCACCAGCAATACACAAGAATTCCAGTTTCTCTACATCTTTGCCAATACTTGTTATTTTCTGTCTTTTTTAGAGTGCCCATTCTAATTGGTGTGAGGTGATATCTCATTATACTTTTGATTTACATTTCCTTCATGATTAGTAATATTGAGCATCTTTTTATGTGTTTATTGGCCATTTTTATATCTTCTTTGGAGAAATGTCTGTTCAAGTTCATTGCCCATTTTTTAATCACATTGTTTGTTTTTCTTGTTAAATTGTAGACATTTATTACATAGTCTGGATATTAATCCCTTATCAGATATATGATTTGCAAATATTTTCTCTCTTTCTTTAGGTTTCCTTTTTTACCACATTCATAGTGTCTTTTGATGCACAAAATTTTTCTTTTCCATGAAGGTCAAATTGTCTAATTTTTTCTTTTGTTGCCTGTGCCTTTAGTGTCATATGCAAGAAATCATTGCCAAATCCAATGTTGTGAAGATTTTCCTTTCTGTTTTCTTCTAAAAGCTTTATAGTTTTAGGTCTTACATTTAGGTCATGAATTCATTTTGAGTTAATTTTTGTATGCATTGTAGGGTAAGGATCCAACTTCATTCTTTTCCATCTGGATATCCAGTTTTCCTAGTACTATTTGTTGAAAAGACGGTCTTTTCCCCACTAAATGATCTTGGCACTCTTGTCAAAAATCACTTGACCACATATGTGAGGGTTTATATGTGAGCTTTTTGTTATTTTACATTATCTATGTATCTCTCTTTATACCAGTACCAGACTGTTCTGGTTACTGTCGCTTTGTAGTAATTTTGAAATCAGTAAATATTGTCAGTCCTCCAGCTTTGTTCTTCCTTTTCAAGATTGTTTTGACTATCAGGGTTCCTTGAGATTACACAAATTTTAGGACAGATTTTTCTATAGCTACAAAAAAAATCATTAAGATTTTGGTAGAGATTGCATTAAATCTGTAGATCAATTTGGGTGGTATTGACATCTTAACAATACTAAGTCTTCAGTTCTATGAACTCAGGGTATTTTTCCATTTATTTATATGTTCATTAATTTATTTCAACAATCTGTTGTGTAAGTCTCTCACCTCATTGGTTATGTTAATTCTTAAGTATTTTATTCTATTTGATACTATTATAAATTGAATTAATTTCATAATTTCCTTTCCTAACTGTTAATTGTCAGTGTATAGAAATGTCTTCTATATGTTGACTTTATATCTTGATATTTTTGCTGAATTCATTGATTAGGTCTAAAAGGTTTTTTGTGGAATCTTAGTGTTTTTGACACATAAAATCTGCTAACAGAAATAACTTTACTTCTTCCTTTTTAATTTTGATGCATTTAGTTCTGTTTCTTGCCTAATTGCTCTGGCTTGGACTTCCAGTACAATGTTGAATAGAAGTGGTGAAAACAGATATCCTGGTCTTATTTTACCAATTTTAGAGGAAAAATTTTCAACCTTTCACAATTGAGTATGATGTTCACAGTAGGTTTTTCAGATATAGCTTTTATTATGTTGAGGTAAAGTGATTTTATTTCTAATTTGTTGAGTGTTTTTATGATGAAAAGATATTGAACTTTGTCAAATGCTTTTTCTTCAACAATTGAAATGATCATGTCATTTTTATCCTTTATACTGTTAATGCGATATATGACATTGAACCATTTTCATATGTTGAACCATCCTTGCATTGCAGAAGTAAGTCCCATTTGGTCATAGAGAATAATCTTTTTAAAGTATTGTTGGATGTAATTTGCTAGTTTTTCTTGAGAGTTTTCACATCAATGTTTGTAAGGAATATTGGTCAATAGTTTTCTTTTTTTGTAATGTCTTTGTCTGGCTTTAGTATTAAGGTAATGGCTTTATAGGATAAGTTAGGAAGCATTCACTCCTCTTCAATGTTTTGGAAAATTTTGGGGATGATTGGCATTAATTTGTATTTTATTGTTTGGTGGAATTCACCAGTAAAGCCATGGAGCTGAGGGCTTCTCTATGTCAGATTTTCTTACTAGTTATAGGTCTATTCAAATTTTTTATTTTCTTTGTTGTTTAGCTTTGATATACTGTGTATTTCTAGAAATTGTCCATTTCATTTCAGTTGTCCAATTTGTTGGTGTACAATTGCTTATATTACTGTTGTATAATCCTTTTTGTTTCTACAGAATTGGTAGTAATATTCCCACTTTCATTTCTAATTTTAGTAATTTGAAACTTCTTTCTTTTTTTCCATCTAGCAAAAAGTTTGCCATCCATGTTGATCTTCTCAAATAACCAAATTTCTGTTTTATTGGTAGTTTCTAATATTATTCCATTCTCTATTTTGTTTATTTCTCCTCTAATCTCTTATTTACTTTCATCTGCTCTCTTTGAATTTAGTTTGCTCTGCTCTTTCCAGTTCCTTTGATTGTAAAGTTAGGTTGTTTGATATATTTCTTGTTTTATAATGTAAACATTTATAGCAATATGTTTCCTCCATAGCATAGCATTCAGTATATCTCATATATTTTGATATGTTGGGTTTTCACTTTCATTCATCTCTAAGTATTTTCTAATGTCCTTTGTGATTTATTCTTTGATCCAATTGTTGTTTAAGACTATGCTGTTTAATTTCCACAAATTTGTGTGTCTGTTACTAATGTCCAACTCCTGTTGCTGATGTCCAACTTTATCCCATTGTGATCAGAAAAGATACTTAGTCTGACATTTATCTTTTTTAAATCCATTGAGACCTGCTTTGTGGCCTAACATGAGGTCTGTCCTGGAAAATGTGCTATGTTCACTTAGGAAGAATGTGTATTCCGTTGTTTTGGAATTGTGTTCTGCATATGTATGTAAAATCTTGTTGGTTGATTGTGTTGTTCATGTCTTTTTTTAATTGATCTTTGTCTGGCTGTTCTATCTATTAGCGAGAATGGGGTATTGAAGTCTCTATTATTATAGAATTGTCTATTCCTTCAATTATGTCAATTTTTCCTTTATATATTTTGATGATCTCTTATTAGGTGCCTAAATGTTCGTAACTGTTATACCTTCTTGCTGTATTAAACTTTTTCTTAATATGTAATGTGCTTCCTTATTTCATGTAATCTTTTTTGATTTAAAGTCTATTTTGTCTAATATCAGTATGCTACCTCTGCTATCTTTTGGTCACTATTTGCTTTTTAATTCTTCCACTTTTAACCTATTTGTGTCTTTGGATCTAAGGTGAGTCTGTTAAGGACAACATATAGTTGAATCATGATTTTCTTTAATCATTCTACCAATTTCCCAGTCTCTGGCTTTTAATTGGAGAGTTTAATCCATTTACATTTAAACATTTACATTTAAAATAATTACTGACATTACTGACAAGGAGGCAATTACTTCTGTCATTTGGCTATTTGTTTTCTATATGCCTTTTTGTCCCTCATTTCCTGCTTTACTGTCTTCTTTTGTGTTTAGTTGTTTTTTGTAGTGAAATGTTTACATTTGTTTCTTAGTTTCTTTTGTGGATATTCTTTAGCTATTTTCTTTGTGATTGCCATTGATGATAATATTTAACATTCTTAAGATATAATGCTGTAATTTGAATTATACCAGATTAACTTTAATAACATACAAAAACTCTGCTCCATCTCCAACTCCATCCCCTACCTCTTCAGCTGTTGTTATCACAAAATTACATCTTTATATGTTGTGTGTCCAAATATATTAACTAACAATGTTTAATGCATCAGTCTCTTAAATTATGTAGAAGACAAAACACAGAGTTATGAACCAAAGTAGCAATAATCTTAGATTTTAGTCTAATAATTTCTAATACACAAGTTTTTAAAATTATACAGAAGCAAAAAATGGAGTTACATATCCTTGTTACAACAATACTAGCATTTATAATTGCCTATCTATCTACGTTTACTGATATTTTTATTTCTTCCTGTGGCTTCAAGTTGCTGTCTCCCATTCATTTCAACCTGCAGGATTCCACTGGACATCTCTTGCAAGACAGATCTGGGGATAACTCCCTCAGCTTTTGTTTATCTATGAGTGTCTTAATTTCTCCCTTACTTTTGAAGTACGGTTTTGCCAGATACAGGATTCTTGGTTGAAGAAGTACAGGATTCCTGGTTGAAGAAGAATCTTGAAGATTGGCTTTCTGCGTCTGTGCCTGTCCCTGAGCATGTACGATGACTTTCTCATTTCCCCAATATATATGGTTGCTTTTGAATGTCCTAGTCTTTGATATCTGGCTCTCAAAGGAGAAGAAATAGAAAAATGAAGAGGGTAAAAAAGGTGCCAGCTTTTTAAATACTGGAGCACTCAGTTCCTCCAGAGGTAGATGAGCTTGCAATCATGTGGGAAGCTGCAACAACAATAATGGCTTCCTCATTGTCAGCACCCCTGTGATCAGAAGCAGCCATCAGCAGTCAGAGTACAAATCCCTGATATTTGGAGGGCAGGGTCCTTTTGCCTACTCTGCCTCCAACAAGCTGTGTGCAGACTTCTCCAGGAATACATGCATGCCACCTGCTCAAGAAAGGAGGGTCTAGAGGTGAGGGATAGGTAGCAGCTAGTATGCTAGGAGCTGAAAATGACCAAAATTAAACAATTTACCATCCAAGCCTTCCCCTAGAAGTTGCAAGTCTTCGGTAGACTCCAGGATTCCAAAATAATCATGTCAGACAGATATTGCCAATGTGAGTATTGTCTAGATAGGGAGAGGGATTTCTGGTATTTCCTACTCTATCATCTTCTCAGAATTCTTCTGACAACTTTTAAAACTCAAGAGAGGGCTGGGCACAGTGGTACACATCTGTAATCCTAGTGCTCTCGGAAGCCAAAGTGGGAGGATACCTTGTGGTCAGGAGTTCAAGACCAGCCTGGGCAACATAGAGCTATCCCATCTCTACAAAAAAAATTAAAATTTTACCTAGGTATGGTGGTGCATGCCTGCCATCCCAGCAACTCAGAAGACCGAAGTGGGAGGATCACTTGAGTCCAGGAGTTGGAAGCTGCAGTCAGCTATAATGGGGTCACTGCACTCCAGCCTGAGTGACATAGTGAGACCTTATTTCAAGAAAGGAAAAAAAAAACCCAAGAGAATTTTTACTTCTCATAAAAATGAGAAGATTTGGCAATACGGATAGTATACTGTCACAAAGCAGCCATCAACTGTAGTTGAGTATGACTAGTTACAAGAAACCACTGAGCCTTCTGTTTCACCATATTGTCTTACACATGGCCAGTTTAACTACTTTGTATTGCCTGCTGGACCTTGTAAGTAATCAATAAGAAAAGCAGCATATCTGCCTCCTTTATTGATTATAAATTTTCTATGAAGAGGGTAAATCGATATTTACTAAATAATCCTGTCACAGGCAGAATTCTAAGATGGCCCTCAAGATTAAAGCCTCTGGTGTTCACACACACTCTCCCTGTCATTCAGCAAACACTAATCTAGGTGCCACTGTGAAGGAATTTTGCAAATGTAGTTAAGGTCCCAAATCAATTGATTTTAAGATAGGAAGATTATCCTCTAAGAGCCTGACCTAATCAAATGAGCCCTTTAACGGGACTGGGCTTTTCTTGGTAGAAAATATTTGAAGTTTGAAAGGGCTACAATGTGAGGGAGATTGTGGTTAGCTTAAAAATAGAGGCGTCCATGTGGTGAGAAATGTGGGTGATATCTAAGAACCAACTGATCTCCTGGCTGACAGCTAGCTAGGAGCTAGGGATCTCCGTCCTGTAACTGCAAGGAACTGAATTCAGCCAACACCTGAATGAGCTTGGAAGAAGATTCTTCTCAGAGTCCCCAGAGAGAAACAAAATCTGCCATCCTCTTGACTTCAGACTTGTGAGAACCTAAGCAGAGAACCCAGCCACCCCATACCTGGATGTCTGACCTACAAAACTGTGAGCTAATATGTAGAAGTTGTTTTGAGGCTCTATGTTTATAGTAGTGTGTTATGCAGCAATAGAAGACTAAATAAGTCTTCTATTTTTCATCAAAGATAAATGGTTAAAATAAAAAACTTGTTTGTGTTTCTCTCTTACATCATCTTTTTTCCTAAACAAGTGAAAAAGCCACTGATTTTAAAAATCCAGTGTCTAGACTGGGCACAATGGCTCATGCCTGTAATCCCAGCACTTTGGGAGACTGAGGCAGGAGGATCACTTGAGCCCAGGAGTTTGAGACAAGCCTGAGCAACATGGTGAAACCCCATCTCTAAACAAACACAAAAGTTAACCGGGCATGGAGGCACATGCCTGTGATCCCAGCTACTTGGGAAACTGCGGTGGGAGGATTGCTTGAGCCCGGGAGGCAGAAGTTGCTGGATCACACCACTCCACTCCAGTCTAGGTGACAGAGTGAGACCCTATCTCAAAAAAAAAAAAAAAAAAAAAAAAACTAGTGTTAATTGAGTTTAGCTTTATACACAAATCTGAACATGAATTTTCCCTTTTTGTTTAACAGAGTCCTTTGGTCTTTGGATGTATATGGCAATATTCTGCCATTTTTTACATTATTTTCTAGGTTTATAATATAAAGTGAAGGATAACATCTGTATAAAACTAACTGACACCAACTAGAGTAGGGTAAAAAATATTTAAAATGGCCAGCTGACACGAGTGGTTCTATTTCTATAAAATCTTCCCTCAGAAGACATGCCAGTTCAGCACAAGAATTGTATGGCACCATATTTAAGTGCATACATCTTTGTTTAAATGACACTGCAGTCTATCTGAAGAGGGATGTTCAAACAACAGCCTGCATTCTGTCTGATGCTCTACTGGATCCTGAATTAGAGAGCTCCATGACTCATTCTTTTTTGGTGAGGAGCATAGAAAACAGAAGAGAAATGGTCTGGCCTCACATACATGTGCTTTGAAGAACTTTTCACCCAGAAGGCTGCTGGAGTAGGGATGACAGCTCCAACATGAGTCAGCTGCCCACTTCCAGATGAGAGCTCTTGGTACACATTTCTGCCAGCTGCTGATTGGTAACTAGTTTTCAGCTACCTTGAAAGGCATCTCCCCCCACGGTCTAAGAAATATGTGCTGAGTTTTCCTAGAAAATATATGTCATGCAGATGGGAAGCAATCATGAAAATACTGAAAATGGTTCCCATACATCCAGAGCCACTTTTGAAAGCTGAGTCTCAGTTCTGTGCTATGAAATTAGGCAGCACAGTAAACCAACATGGGTGGCAAATTCAATATAATACTTATTGATAGTTACGGGATCATAAGGAAATGTCCTAAATAAATAAATGTCTCTTTCATTTCTGAAAGGAAGAGAAGAAAGGAAATAGAGAAGAGTGGAAGTTCAAGGAGGGGAAGAAAAGGCAGGGAGCCACAGTCACTACCAGCTCTGCTTTTGGGACCTCTCCTGGGCTAGCTTAGGGTCCTCTGTGGCTCTGTGCCTTCCGCCAGTCTGTGCTCCCTGACCTCAGCACTCATTACACTTCATTTTTAATGTTTGTCAAATTGCCTGTTCAACCCAACATGCTGTAAGTTGTATGAGAGCAAGAAACTTGGCTTCCTTGGGTTTTCTTAGGACCAGGAGGAAAGTAACTTGGGTTCCCTGAAAAGCAGACCTTGTGACAAGGAAATGAGGGTGAGGAGTTTGTATGGGAGGTGATCCCAGGAGCAGGGGGAGAAGAAACGGGAAGAGCGACAGGGAAGGGAAGGCAGCCCAGTCAGGATAAGTGAGAGACAGGTTATGAGTGTGGGCAGCTGGGGTGCTGTTCCCTGGGAGTCAGCGCAGACATGCCGCAGAGTCGTCCCACTGGGGAATGAGGAGTCCGGGGTACTTATCCTCCAACCCTATCCTATCATTAGTGGAAAGCTGCTCCTGCAGGGCATGGCTCATAAGCATGCAGCCTGCCCTGCACAGCCGGAGAGGAAGCTCTAGAGCAGAGGGTAGAGGGCACTCTCCCCCGGGACACTGTCCACATGTGCAGAAGGGATGAGTGCTGGGGGAGTGCGGACTGGCACCAACAGCCTTGGCAGACATTTGTTGAGGGAATAAATGACTGAATGAGAAAAACCACTGATTTTACTCCAATTTCCTTTTCAGGTTATGATCTGTTATGTGCATTGCTTTGATTTTTCTTCATCTTCTTAACTGAGAGATCTCATAAGGAACATAAGGTGCCCAGTCTTAGATGCAAGCTCATTGGCTTCCGTCCATGCCAACACCTGCATATCCCCACCAGATCAAAATAGCAAACATTTTCATCACCCACTTAGGTTCCTATCTGGCCTTTGCTAGTCAGTGCCAACTTTCACCCAGAAATAACCACACTTTGAGGTCTATCACCATAGATTAGTGTTGTCTGTTCTTGAATTTTCTACGGAGGGAGGGCTTTATACAGTACATCCTTATTCGTGTCTGATTTCTTTTCCACAACATAATCCATACATCCATACTGTTGTGAGTACCGTTTGGTTTTGGTTTTTTTAATTACTGTGCTACATTCAGTCAATTCACTTTTGCAGTCAAAACAATGAATGAGTGAATTGCTGTGTTGCATCCAACCATGCCTTCTGGTAATGCCATGTGGCACAGCACCAGTTCCTGGAAGTTCTGCCATGAAAAATTCTCATTTTCCCCCACCCAATGGCCTGGTATTTGGGGAATTATACCATCTTCCTGGCCATAGGCAGCTTTATCTTTCTGACAGCCATGAATCAGACCATGTTTTACATGATCTGTCCAAAGTGGTTTGAGCACTGGGAAAGATGGGCTACATTTTAAACCCAGATCTACCACTAACAAGTCAGGAACCTCTGCACGAGGTTAGGTCTTTGGTGTTCAGTCTCTTCATCTGTAAACAAAGGCATTGGGCTGAGGCTTTCTGTGGTCCCTGCTGCCCCGTCCAACGTCATCGTCCCCACGTACTTTCACAAGCAAATGGTGCAGCTCATTTACAGAAACACCACCTCCTACCCTTCAATCCAATTCTGCAGGTTTGCTCTGGATAAAGAGCAGTACTCCCCTCACACAGCAAAATTCTACAGACTGCATCAAGGTGAGAGCTTGCAATGGGAGGAAGCTGGGGTCTGAGATCTGGCCTGGCAGTCTCAACGCTTTTAAAGCAGGAAGAAGAAACAGAGGCTCCATCCCCTGGGGAGGGGCTTGTTAACAACAGCAAATAAGGGGCAGAAGCAGGCTTTTTGACATGTTAGATGGAAGGAACAGGAGTTTTACTTATGATTTGAATGGGAATGAATATCTGAGCTCTGTCTTTCCTTGAGCATAAACCTGCATATGTATTTTCACTAGAAAGCGAGCATCGAGAGGGTTTGCTTCTGCAGTTAATGCAATGAGTGACCCGTCCTCCGCCGTCTCCACCCCATCCATTTTCACCTTAGTGTGCTCCGGCTCACTTCCCTGGTAGCTGCAGCTACCCAGATAGACACTCCCGCTCAATCCTCTTCCAGGGGATCCTCAATCCTCCTCTAGGGGATAATTCCATGGTTATCTATTTTATACCATTTCCCAAGGTCTCCCTGAGGAATAAGCGCTAGTCACTCCCAACTTAGTGACACAAGCATGCTCACTGTACAGGCTGCCTTCTCCTCTGTACTTGCCACACTCCTCCCAAATATACTTTTCCCTCCCAAATCCTCATCTCAGGGTCAGTTTCTGGGGGAACCCAGACCAAGGCAATCTCTTTCCCTATTAATAAAATAAATCGGAGAAGTAAGAAACACCATAGTGCTTCCAATGGCTATGATTTGACTATGAGAAGAAGCAAATTGTGAACAAAGAGTTTTTAAAATTTGTTTTATAAAAGAAAATCTTGCACACTTTTACTCTGAGAGCTTTCTCATCTAGATAACTAGGTGGGAAGACATCTCTATAAAAGGCAGGTTTCCACCAACTACTATTTGTAGGAAGAACTGACCGAGTGATGTCCTCATTATCCCTGCCTTCAAATCCACAGATGTCTAGTTGGCTTCTGAGAGGTGAGCTTCTGTCCTGAACCCTGCAGCACTCTGGGTGCCTATGGTCAGTGACGTGGCGTGTGAGGGGGGCATCACGACAGAAGCATTACTCTTGAATTCCACTTCTTCTAAGTCTGTTTACACTCATGCTTCTTTGCAGATTCTTCCAGGTTAACAGGTGGGAAATCTGTCTTTGTTATTGAAGCTACTGAGAACTGCTGGGGACAGAGGTGCAGGTTGAGAAGAGAGAACCTGGATTCATAAGCAAGGGCTGGGAGAGCACCACGAACCCCTCCAATCCTCACCATCTTTATATACATCTTTATATACGGCTATTTTGGACTTCAGCTCTGTAGCTGTTTTTATGAGGTGAGAAACACCACACTAGGGGGAAGAGATGCTGGAACAATTGACAACCAGACTAAAATTCAAAGAGTTGTGGGCAAGGAGAAAATGTAATGTGGGTGCCCCACCCTGCGAGCCTCTGCCAATTAGGGTTGAAGCTCTTCTCACTAACCGACGGGATCCTTATTGGCAGAGTGCTGAAGGGACTGCTCCGCGTTGCGGGAAAGTGAAAGCCAACCCTGGCCTCCCTGGTCCTGCTACAGAGACCACGTATCCTGCACCATGGAGCCCAGTGGTGATCATCTGGTCTGAGTCACTTCATGCTTTATTGTTTCCTTATGATGATTATTCAATTCATTGTACTTGAAAATATTAATGTTTTCTATTCTGTATGAATATTTTAATTCTTGGCTTTCATCTCTATAGTTGGGTTTGTTTTAAAAGTACAGTTTAAAAAATTGAATCCACCAAAACTTCGCCAGATCTCTTAAATGTGGTCCCCGCTACATTTTTGAAGTTGTGACTTTAAGGCTGAGAAATTTTTTCCAGGGAATGCAAGTTCATCTTGAAAGGGAACAAGGTGAGGCTCCATATGGCAATCCTCCAGGCAGGGGGTGCGTGGGGCTGAGCCTGGGTTCAGGCGGCAGCACCCCCATCTCTTTTTCAGGAACAAGCTGCTCCTGGTTAATTCCTTACACTTAGAGAGGGCTTCACAGTATGCAAAGTGAGTGTCAGTTCATTTCTATTTAGACAATCACTGCAACCTAGGCATGGATCAGGACAGATTATGTTGTCAGCACTTAACCAGGGAGGACACTAAGGCTAAGAGAAGTGAGATGACTTGCTTGAGGTCACACAGCAGAAAAAAGGGAGGAGGTACATAACCAAGCCTTGAATCCAGAGCATCACCAGAGAATGTTGGTGATCTCTCCATTACTACGAGGCTCCTGCCTTGAAGAATATTAGTCCAGGGGAGTATGTGTACTAAGGATCTAAATCACTAGACAGAATATATATATAAGGGCACACATCTGCTACACGGACTTCTGCTTCCTCCACCATCTCCAGAACTTAATCTGTGTTATGGCCAGTTATGAAAATTTCTTTAGTGCTAAAGAGTAGCCCCCTTTTATCAAACGGGAAGTCTCAATATAATCTGTGCCCCAACACCAGTGATACCCAAAGTATATTCTGAAGACCAGCAGCATCAGTTATCTCCTGGGAAGTTGTTAGATATGCATATTGTTGGATTTCACTCCAGTGCTACTAACCAGAATCCCTGGGGTGACATCCAGCTATCTATGTCTTAGCCAGCTCTCCAAGTGACCCTGATGTTTACTAAAGTAGAAATTGTCCTTTGCATTTAGGAGATGTTTATACACTTTCAAAGATACAAATCCTTGGCTAAGTGGGCTATTAATACTCTGATATAAGCTACCAGACAACAAGGGCTAAGATAGCTCCATGCTATAATTCCCAAATTGGACTAACATGGATTAAATAAAAGAGCAAAAATAGTATCAGGAATAATGAAAATCATAGAGCTTAAAATCATCACTGGAGGCCGGGCGTGGTGTCTCTTGCCTGTAATCCCAGCACTTTGGGAGGCCAAAGTGGGCAGATCACCTGAGGTCAGGAGTTTGAGTCCAGCCTGACCAACATGGAGAAACTCCATCTCTACTAAAAATACAAAATTAGCCGGGCGTCGTGGTGCATGCCTATAATCATAGCTGCTTGGGAGGCTGAGGCAGGAGAATCGCTTGAACCCAGGAGAAGGAGGTTGCAGTGAGCCAAGATCGCAACATTGCACTCCAGCCTGGGCAACAAGAGTGAAACTCTGTCTCAAAAAAAAAAAACAAAACAAAACAAAACAAAAAAAAAAAAAAACAATTTATCACTGGAATACTTGGGCTTCTTAATAGAAATTACAGGCGGAAAGTACCTCTGAAAAGCATATGGAAGCTTATAGGAAGAGAACCCTGAATTCTGGAGAAACATCTCAGAGGACTGAAATTTTAAACAGCATGTAGACTAACCTTAATTCATCCTTAATAGGGCCATCAGCCTCCTTACCACACCATCCGCACCCCTCCTTTTAGCCCAGTGGGGTCTCTCTACCTGTGATCCCGGAGATCTTTCCTTTCTGCTAAAAATCTTTGGATAGATATAAAGACTTTTATATCTTTATATCAAGGATATAGATATCAGCCAACACAGTGTGATAATATTCAATCTGTTCTTTCTTTTAAGACTCTATGTTTCATTGTAAAAATTTGATGTCAAATATTTAAGACAGGACTTTCAGAAAGTGCATGTTTTTTATTTTATTAATCTTAATTTTTACACCTCTGTATTTCTAATTATGCCAGTTTCTTGGCTAAAGGACATCAACTTCTTGCTTGTTTTAGTACTGAGGCTGATTTTGGAAATATATGAAACCTAATCAATAAGAGGGAATTTATCTGGCTGTTCTGAAATGCGCTATATTCCATTTTCTCGTTTTGCAGCACTGCTCAAAATCATCTAGAAATAAAAGATTGGGCTGATCTTAGAATTGAAAGTCCTGTTCTTGGTTTGGCTTTATTACCATGAGCGGAGAAAAGAACATTTGAACTGCAAACTGACCTCAACGTGGGTAGAAAAATTCTAATCATCCTTTAACTCTAGAACACTAGTCTTGTGACTCTGACACTTATTAGCTAATTGTTTGCACCTCGATGTTCTCATCTGAAAAATGGTAATAATATAGGATGTGTACCTTACAGGGCTCTTGTGAAATTTGATTTTTTAACAATATAATTTATATGAAAGAGCATTATAGACTGTAAAAGTATTTATCTTATTTATTCTGGTGTTATTATTACATTATTATAACTTATTATTATTATTTGTTATTAATTATCATTATTATTATTATTTCTTCATCCAGGCAATCTCTCTGGAAGATATTTTTCTAGATATGGACTAGCATCTTTCATGAGATCTTGATTTGATGACTGACCTCTGTGGTCTGTTCTTAGTCTAGGAGTCTCTGATTTTGACTGTTGCACAAAATAGGGTACGCCTTTGGTGGCCCCACTGGTCCCCCAAGCACCCACCAATCCTGAACATGCAGCCTGATGCTGGCTGAAAGCCCAAGTGACCCTCTGCCTGAGGGCTTTCTCTGGCATGGAGTTCTAGGGTGGACTGAATGTTCTGGGGCTTATGCCTCCATGAGCACCCTCAATTGATGACAGATGGGAACTGGATAATAAATACCCCCATCTTCCTTGCCCCTCAATTGAGACTACTCTGCAGTGTGTTGTACCCAGCCTCCATGCGACTGTGCCCCAAGTGCCCACAGTGATCACCTGCTCATTAAAGCACAGGGTGCTGTCTGCCTTCCCTGTTCTGTCCCACCCTCCACTCCCCTACCTGTGTATCTTGAGGCCACCTCTTGAATAAGCCACTTGCATTCAAATCCTTGTCTTAAATCTGTTTCTGGGGAAACCTAAACTAAGACAGAGGCTTTTATTAGAGTTAAGGGCAACATTAAAGACAGAGAAGAGCCAAGAAGCAGCAAGCAAGCACAGGGAGGAGTAGACAGTTTTGGCAAAGTAGAAACATGTTGGAGAGTCCAAGTCCTGCAGGTTTTGCATTTGACGGGACATTCCTACTAGCAAGGGTGGCAATACATAAGTGACAGAAAGATTGGTCGAAATGCACAAAGATAAATGTACAAGAATGCTTACTGGACAACTGTTTATAATAGAACAATGAGAAATACATAAAATATTAATTTATAGAAAAATAGAAAACTATAACACCTATATTCTATAGACTATTACACTGTCATTAAAAGTAGCAGAGTATTCATTAAAAGTAGTAGAGTATATTTTTATATACTAATAGAGAAAAATGTTCTTGATATATTGAGTCAAAAAAAGGCAGAAAAATCTTACAGGATGGCCCAATTTTTTATTGTTATTTATTCATTTTTAGAGACAGAGACTCGCTGCATTGCCCAGGCTGGTCTGGAACTCCAGGACTCAAGTGATCCTCCCACCTTGGCTTCCCAAACTGCTGGAATTACAGATGTAAGCCACCATGCCAACCCCAATTTTTATTTTAAATATGTCTATCTGTGTGTTTGTACCTGGATTTACACTGTTTTAACAAATGAAAATAAACACGCTGGGGTTTTTTTTTTGTTTTTTGTTTTTTTTTTTTTTTTGAAACAGAGTCTCACTCTGTTGCCCAGGCTGGAGTGCAGCGGCACAATCTCAGCTCACTGCAAGCTCCGCCTCCTGGGTTCATGCCATTCTCCTGCCTCAGCCTCCCGAGTAGCTGGGACTACAGGCACCTGCCACCACGCCTGGCTAATTTTTTTTTCTTTTTTTTTTTTAGTAGAGACGGGGTTTCATCATGTTAGCCAGGATGGTCTCGATCTCCTGACCTCATGATCCGCCCGCCTTCGCCTCCCAGAGTGCTGGAATTACAGGCATGAGACACCACACCTGGCCCACACTCTTAGTAATAGCCCCAAGAATTAAAATTAGAAGAGAGCTGGGGGAATGGGAAGCTTACGTTTTTCTGTATTATCTGGACTTTTGCAACACAAATGTATTTTACACTTGTAGTTTTAAAAAAATATGTATTTTTACAACTGAAAATAATAGCTTTAATTCACTGTAAAGCAATGAATGCCATATGGGAATACATCATTTCTGCCTGGAAAGTCGGGGCCAGCTTTGCAGAGGAGGTGGCATCTCTTCTGGATCATGAAGTGTGGCTTTCAGTTAATGCAGCGGTAGGAAGGGGAGCATCTCAAATGGCAGAAATAACAGGAGAGGAGGTGCATGTGGTCAAACAGAGAAGCATGCCCCTGGCCTGAGAGCTCATGTGGACAGGAGCAAGTGTGGTGAGGTGTCCTGCCAGAAATAGTGGATGGAAGTAAGATATGTGAGGCCTTGACTTCCAGGCCAGGAACATTATAAGTAGAATTTGTGAAGCCATGGAGCATTTTCGAGCTCAGGAATGATGTCACCAGAGCTCTGATTTCAGGACTTTTGTCTGGCAAGAGTGTGAAAGGATAGTGCTACGGTTTGAATGACCCCTCCAAAATTCATGCTGGAATTTCATTGCCATTGTAACAGTATTGAGAGGTGGGGCATTTAGGAGGCGATTGGGTTATGAGGGTTGGTATCGGAGGAGTAGGTTCCTGACAGAAGGATGAGCTCAACCCCCACCCGCTCTGACTCATGCACGTGTGCTTCCTCACCACGGGATACCTTCCCCCACGGTACGAGGCAGCAAGGAAACTCTCACCAGATGCAGCCTCCAGAACCATGAGCCAAATAAATCTCTTTTCTCTATAAATTACCCCGTCTGTGGTATTCTGCTCTAGCAATACAAAATAGACCAAGACAGATGGATATTAGGAATAAAGCACCAGGAATATAGACAAAATAGACCAAGACAGATGGATATTAGGAATAGCACCAGGAGGCTATTATAACAGTCCAGACAAGAGGCACCAAGGTATTGGGCAATGTAGCCCACAGTGGGGTCCTGAGGGGGGCGCCCCAGTGCAGAGCTTGTGCAGAGAGTGGACTCAGATCCCATAAGGTTTAGAGGCCAACCACCAGGGAGCAGGAAGGAGTCACAGGTGCCACAACAGCCCTTAGAAGCCAGACAACCGCATGCCATCAACAGGGGGGAACCAGGAGGCAGGGTGGCAGGTTTTGTTCTGTTGTGTCTGAGTTAACCATGGGGCTAAAATACATCCCATCCCGGTACAGCATGTATTTTGGACCATATTTCAAAGGAGTGCAGAAATTAAGTAGAGATTTTAATCTCTAAAAAAAACACTCATGCCCTTTAGGTCAGACCAAAACTACATTTTTTTAAGTGCATGTAAACCCATTTCTTTTTTTCTGGAAAATTCCCTCTTTTACTCTCTCTTGCTGGAGCTTAACAAAAATTAACCAGTCACACTTCCTCCACTGTCAGAACTTGTCACCTCCGAGAGAAAATAAAATATCCAAGCCTACAGAGCATCAGCGACTTGTCCCAAATACGATGGTGGAGAAACATGCCTTGTGTGACTTTTGAGGTAAGTTGTCACTGTTGTGTCTACTGTGATGTACTATGATGGTATTTGGAGTAGGAAGAGAGTGAGGAGGAGAGGCAGAAAGAGAGGGAATGAGGGCTCCTCGGCCCTCCCAGCAGCTACCAGTGAGGAAACTCTGCCAGCTGTGTGTGAACGTGGGGAATCCCCTCCCTGTGGTGTAGGCGTGCAGTGTGTGCAGTGTCACTTCCAGCTAATACGCATACGGAAATGATGACCAGCAAAGGAACACGAGGACTGGATCTCATGATCTTGATTTTTTTAAGTTGAGTTATCTGGACAGTTTGAATGATCTCCTGCACTGTCTCATGTATTGTGTGATGGTATGATTTTTCTTCTCATTCTACAAAGAATAGACAACACATGCTGAAAGGTGGAGTTCAAGAGTGGACTGAAAGCCCTTGGGAAAGGCCACATTATGTCCCCCTGAAGCTTGTTTTTCTTGGGAGATGGTGATAATGAAATTATATCAGAACTCTGAACCCTGAGGAAGGCTCAAATGAGATATGAACTGTAGCTCTAGTTCCAACAATAATGTGAGTTACTCTGCATAAGAATGTAACAGACTTGAGTCTCAACAAGTGCTCTGTGTCTCAAATTATGTTAAATAAAATCCTATTTTTTCATGGGCTTAGTATTTCACTTCTTTTCACATAGCCCAATAATAATAGTAATAAAATCAAAAGTTTAAGACCTTAGAATTTACAAAGTGCTTGTACATAACTTATTTAAGGAAAATAACTTGATATTTAAAGAAAATTGTTATGATTCCTTTTTAAATTGCTGTAATTCTTTACATTTTAATGCTTAGTTTCTAATTCTGTTTGCTATCTGTAGAAATGTTTATGTGAGAGTTTCACTAAAATGAGGCACAACTAAACTAATTTAGTCCTCAGAATTTGATCACAGAATCTCTGTTCACTTCCAATTTTTTTTTTTTTGAGATGGAGTCTCGCACTGTTGCCCAGGCTGGAGTGCCATGGTGCTATCGGCTCACTGCAAGCTCTGCCTCCTGGGTTCACACCATTCTCCTGCCTCAGCATCCCGAGTAGCTGCGACTATAGGCGCCTGCCTATAGTACAAAATACAAAATTTTGTATTCTTAGTAGAGACGGGGTTTCACCGTGTTAGCCAGGATGGTCTCGATCTCCTGACCTCACGATCCACACCTCTCGTTCTCCCAAAGTGCTGGGATTACAGGCGTGAGCCACCGCGCCCAGCCTCCAAATGTTTTAAAGCAGGATGATCATTACTAACTGATAATAGCATCACATGGTAAGGAAGCACATATGCATAAGACAGAGAGGGTGGGGGTTGAACTCATCCTTTTATCGGGAACTTCCTCCTCTGATAACTAACCCTCATGAGCTAATCACCTCTTAAATGTCCTACCTCTCAATACTGTTTAAGGGCATTAAAATATTAGATAAATTAGTCAGAAATGCTTGACATAAACTTTCTCATATCTTTAATTCCGAAAGCTGAAAAACACTCAAACTGAAATCGAACACTCTTAGAAAATTAGTTCAGATATATAGGGAGGAAACTGTATGGTTTTCTACATAAGAGCCAAAAACTTTCACATTATACGACAACACCATAAATAAAGTTAAAATGAACTACAACACTAGAGAAATATTTACAATGCATGTAACAAAGATTTAATCGTCCTAATATACAAATAACTCTTATGTTACTAAGAGAAAAAGAACTCCCAACAAAAGACGTGGGCAAGAAACATAGACCTTTCACAAATAAGCACAAAGAGTCAATGAGCTTAGAGATAATTTCACTATAATGAAGCTATCAAGGAAATACAAAGAAAAATAAAAGTGATACATATAGACCTGTCGGACTGGCAAAGGTAAATTCAATCAAGCATACCATTTGGAAGAAATAGGCGCTTCTGTGCATTTTTATGAGGATGACAAGTTGGTAAACTTTTGACCTGGTACACTTTTATCTAGTTGACCCATTTCTGGAAAGTTGTATAACAAGATTCACATTTAGCGTTGCCAAAAGGGATGCTATGGTTTCTGTAAGTAAGAAAGAGACAGAGAACCTGAAATTCCCTGGTGATTCTGTCCCCCAGCCCAGACCCTTCACACAGTAGGTATATGTCAGGAAGGGGACAGGGGCCTGATTCTCTCTTCTCTGGTCTCTTGTCGTCTAGAAAGGCCTCAAATGAATAAGAGTATCTCACTGTATTGGGCTTGGCCCTATATTTAAAGCTAAATGTATTGTTCATTTTTCACACAGCACATGGCCTCCGCCAAAATGCAAGCCAGCTATATCAGCAAGTGCTTGTTTCAGGAAACAACTGTCTTATCCAATACAGGAGAAAAGATTGGCTATGCTAGACTAATTGGAGAGGCCACATCTTTCTCCAAAGTGGCACCAGACTAATTTTGCCTGGTGATATTGACTCCTTGAAAACCTTACTGTACATATTGCCTTTCCTGAAACTCCCATGAAATGTGACTTCACTGAAAAAGAATGTCAATCATGGCGAGAGTTTATAGTACTGAAAATACAGGAATAACATCCAGATCCAGCAGCAGACATTCGAAAAACATTGGGAACATTCATTCAGTGGAATACTCTACACCCATTAGATAGAAGACGCCAAGGATTGTATGTTGTTATGAAGGTGTCCGATACATTGAGAGACAAAGGAGGCTACATAAGAGCAGGTAAAATGTCATTTACTTATGTAATATTTAAGGTGTTTTCAGAATAGATGAATATATGAAGCTGAGCATGTGTATGTGTTTATATGTGTATGCATATGCATGAGATATATCTAGAAGGATATTTACCACAAGATAACTGTGTTATCTGTGTGGTTGCATTTAGGGTAAATTTTGCTTTTAGGTTTTTAGGTTTTCATTTTATCTTTTACACACTTTTTTGTCATTTGAATTTTTCATAGCCAATATGTATATATTATAAATCAAAAATAAATAATATAGCTATTTCCGTTTTTATGTAAAGTTTTTTAAAAACTTTTCAACCTTTTTTTAAGTAAACTAAGGCCAGGCATGGTGGCATATGCCTGTAATGCCAGCACTTGGGGAGGCTTAGGCAGGAGGATCACTTGAATCGAGGAGTTTGAGACTACAGTGAGTTATGATCAAGCCACTGCACTCTAATTTGGATGACAAAGCAAGATTCTGTCTCTAAAATCAATAAAAGTATTTTTTTAAAAAAGTAAACTGATACTAATAGGACAATCTTCACAGGAGCTTTCCAAGGCTTGCCTGCCAGTGCTAAGGCATGACACCTGCCAACAACCACAACAAATCCCTGCAAAAGACCCAGACAAGGTGTAGCAAAGAGGCCAGGCCTGGTAACTCATGCTATAGTTCCCGCACTTTGGGAGGCCAACCCAGGTGGATCACCTGAGCCCAGTTCAAGAATAGCCTGAGCAACATGGTAAAACCTCGTCTCTACAAAAAAAAATACAAAAAATTAGCTGAGCATAGTGGCACATGTCTGTAGTCCCAGGTATCCAGGAGGCTGAGGTGGGAGGATCACCTGAGCCCAGGAGGTTGAGGCTGCAGTGAGCTGTGATCATGGCACTGCACTCCAGCCTAGGTGATAGAGCAAGACCCTGTCTCAAAAAAAAAAAAAAAAGTAGCAAAGAAAAACATCTCTGCTTCAAGGTTGCTTAGCATTGAAGATATTTTATGTTGTTCTCTTTTCTCTATTCTCTGCATGGGAAATACTGATGATCTCATACAAACTTCAACAAGCACATATTGATCACCAAGTACATTGCTAGGAACCGAAGATATGGAAATGAGCAAAATGTTTTCCTGAAACCCTCAAGAAGCTTTTTGGGGGGATGATCATACAAACAAATAATATCAATGATAATCTGCTCTAAAGGGATAAAGGGAGAAGCAATTAATATTTCCTAGAGGATTGAAGCAAGATTTCCCAGACAAGATGGCATTTGAGTTGGGTCTTCACTGAACTGAGGTGAGTTAGATAAAGCAGGAAAAGGGAAGCATTCCAGGACAGGGGCCCTGCCCAGGTAAAGACCGGATGCAGGATTATATTTTCTGTTTCATGACCAGAACAGAGAGTAGAGGGTGAGAGGGCATCCAGGAGGCTGGAAGTGAAGGTGGGGACCAGAATTCTGCTAAGTGGTTTGGACTTCATGCAGCATTTAAAAGGTTTATGAGAGGAGGCCAGCATCATCAGGTTTGTTCAGCTGGATAGAAGGACAGAAAGTCCCAGAGTGGGACCACCTCTGGCCTGCAGAGCTGTGGGCAAGTGTCCCTGTCCATTCTCCAGCTTCCCAAAATTTCAGATTGTAAGTGGTGGGTAAACACACATTGGTTGAATGTGAATGTACGACCTGGATTCGTGGAAGTTTCCACTGGACTGAAAATGTGGGTGAAAGCAGGAAGCTAGTCTAAACAGTGGAGCTAATGTCCCCAGAGTAGAGACACGGGAAATCTTATCCCTAGGACTGGCTTCGGCCTCTGACTCAGCTCAGCAGCCCCTGTTCTTAAGGCTGATGGACACACCAGAATCTGCACACACCTTTCTGCTCTCTCTCGTCTGCTCTTCCGTGTCACCTTTCTCATGGCAGCCCCACTGTAATCTAAGTTACTTTAAAAAGAAAATAAAATTCTTACATGTCTGTCACCACAGCTCCTTGCAGTGAGAATGGAAGGTGTCGCTTCTTTGAAAGAAAAATGACAAGACAGAGAGAGTATTGGGTAACCACAAGGTGTTGGCATGTGGGAGTTGAGTTTATTCACCAAGAGAGACGGAAAACCTTGGCTGCCCTTCCAATTTTTTTATAATACGTTTTAATCGCTGTTTATGCTTTCAGGATGTGGTGCTTGGCATGAAAACCAGTCCCCTTGCAGCCCACATTTCAGGGGAGGCGCTAGGCGACTGTGAGTAAATACCACGACAATGGAATTCCACCGGACCCAAGTAGGTCTTTCATCTCTTTGCGGGACTGACAAGCAGGGCTGGCTTTTTTCGGCCCTCAGTGGACGCACAATGAGGAAGCTGAGGCTCTGTGGGCTTGTTTGCAGAACTTACCTGGGAAACCGATACCCTCTGAAAGTGCCCCTTCATTCCAATGTCACTCCAGATCAGGCAGGTAAAAGGATTACTCTGGTGTCCCTGGCCTCTGCCCCATTGTCTGCACAAGTCGGCACTAAATGGAGTAACTTAACCCCCAAAGAGATAACCAACTGCTGTGTGTGTACTCACATTTAAAGCTGCCAATTCCCATGAAGTGACTGGGTTTTTTTCTGGGCCTTTTTCTTCTAACATGTTGGTAGCAGAATATTGAGATAGTTCTGGACCAAAGAGGTTAGGTTGTCTAAGAAAAAATCCAGGGTCCAGCCCCCAGATTCCTCATGCCAAATGAGCCCACTGGGGGGTGCAAACACAAAGGGAACCCAGGTTAAGACAATACACACATCTTTCAAGAAAATTTTTTTTTAAATTGTGAACTTGACCCCAAAATCTCAATATGCTTTCTTTGAAGAAAAATTTGGTTTTAACCCCAAAGAAGAGAGAAAGGGCATTTTGAGGGTGTGATAAAGCTTGTGGTTTCTGTTTTGACGAAACAGGCAGAAAAGGCCAAAGTCTGACCCGAGCTCTTCCTCTGTGTATGACTCTGAGGACCTCACGGGTCTGCTCCACCACAGTAGCCAGCCCAGACTCACCCCAACCAGCACCAGCCAGCCAGAAAACCCAAAAACTAACTCTCCTACCGTTAGCCTGGACACTCTCTGTTTCCTCTTTATTGATAGAAATCTTCCACAAAATAAATAACATTTATTATGTTTTCGAAACAGAAACATAGAAGAAGGCAAAGATCATTCATAATTTCACTATCCAGGTAACCCTTGTTGACAACTTTTTTTAAAAAATGTAAGTAACATAGCATACACATGGTAAAAAAACACTCAAACCTAAGGAAGGTAAAAATAATTTTAAATAAAATGAATCTTTACCTCAAAGGTAACTACTCTTAACATTGTGTTGGGTTTGCTTCCAGGCCAGAAAAAGAAATGTACATTGGCCCACGCCTGTCATCTCAGCACTTTAGGAGGCTGAGGCAGGCAGATCACCTTCAGTCAGGAGTTCAAAACCAGCCTGGCCAACATAGTGAAACTCCATCTCTACTAAAAAGAAAAAAAAAATTAGTCAGGCGTGGTGGCACATGCCTGTAGTCCCAGCTACTCAGGAGGCTGAGGCACGAGACTCCCTTGAACCCAGGGGGTGGAGGTTGCAGTGAGCCGAAATCATGCCACTGCACTCCAGCCTGGGCAACAGAGTGAGACTCCGTCTCAAAAAAAAAAAAATTTTAAATGCATGTGCACTCATATACCAGTAAAATATACACAGCCTTTTATAACCAACATCAAGAAAATAGCGAAACAGCCACCCTATTCTATATCCTTCCCTTCTCACTTAGTTGTACATCTTGGGGGCTGGGCACAGTGGGTCACGCCTATAATCCCAGGACTTTAGGAGGCTGAGGTAGGCGGATCACTTGAGGTCAGGAATTCAAGACCAGCCTGGCCAACACGGTGAAACCCTGTCTCTATTAAAAATACAAAAAGACTAGCTGGGCTTGGTATTGTGCACCTGTAGTCCCAGCTACTCAGGAGGTGGAGGCACAAAAATCGCTTGAACTCAGGAGGCAAAAGGTGCAGTGAGCCAAGATCGTGCCATCGTGCCACTGCACTTCAGCCTGGGAGACAGAGTGAATCTCTCTCTCTCTCTCTTTCTCTCTCTCTCTCTCTCTGTATATATACATATACATATATACACACACACATCTTGGGGAGTTTGTCACATCTGCTGAATACGGATCTACCTCACTCTTTTTAATGGCCCATTCTATGGATGCGTCATAACTAACCTGTCAAGTCTTAGAAGGGAAGCTTAGAAGAACTGCATGAACTGTGGCCCATCCTGTCCTCAGTTTCCTCATCTGCAAAATGGGAGTGACATAGTAAATGAGTGTATACATGGAAACCACTTCAGGGAGCATGCAATACACACAGTAAGCCATTAATATTACTAGCCATTAGTATGAGTACAGTTTTCCACTAGAAAGTTTTTAGACAAGTATTTTAGGTAAATCTGAAAGATGTCACTACTAAAAGTAGACCAACATGAAAGCCTGCGCTGTATTTTTGAGCCAACCCCTTCAGAACACCTAGAAAGACTGAAATGTCTATGGCCCATTGTGATGACAGCATTACATTTTCTAAAACACACAGAAATTTCCCAAATGAAGCCACAGCTTCAGACAACACTGTCAGGAGGCATGGTAGTCAAGAGAAATCATGAAGAATACTGTAGCCAATTGACAATGCAAGGAAAATCATGGTGGGCAGAATGTAATTACCTGAACTGGAACTCAGCCAGGGTGTCTATCTGCCCAGCAAAAGGAAATTAGAACAGATGTGTGGGACGAAGGTTTAGTTTTGGCCAACATTTCCCAAGATAATCTTTCCATCAGTAGTAAGGTCATTATATCCAGGCATTAATGAGAATCACAGAAGGTTAGGGCTTGAAGGAACAATTTCTGAGAGACCAGTTAGTTTAGCCCAATCATTCTACAAATGAGAGATTAAAACTAACTTCCCTGAGCAACAAAGCCAGTTATCAGAAGAGCCAGGGTTAGCTGAAAATCTCTTAACATCCAAACCAGTGTTTATTCCATCAAATTACACTGGCTTATTTGTATAGAATCCTAGGGTACCTATTTGCTACTCATTATCAAAAATAAGTCAAGACATGTGTGAATTGGGGAATAATTAAATGTTTTAAAGTAGTCCCTGTCAGTGATGTCATACAAGTATTTAAGAACCTAAGAGATTAGGACATTTTTGCTGTTATTAGAAGGCAGTAGTTTAACCTGCTTTACAGTCCGGGGGTCTTCACCTAAAGGAGAGGCCAAAATGATGGAGTTCTAGCTCTCCATCCCTCCCCATTCCTACTTTGACCTCAGCAGTACTGTTTCTGCGACATTTTACATATTAGATTATTTTACTTAAAATATATTGATATAAGGATTCCCTGCTAAAGCAAAAGATTTTAATGCTATTGTTTTTGGCACAGGAGTCCAGTGCTATGTAATTTTTAAAAATTCATTTGGGAGAAAATTTGGAGAAATTTGAAAGAGGAATATTGAATGTTCCCAAAAAACACAACAGTTGTCTAAGTAGGTCTAGCTTTAAGAGAGTTGTTTTCCCCTTATACCACTTTTTATTACAATGATGACCTGGCATTTCCCAAAAGCCATTTATTGGGAATTCATAAAATTTATTTAGAACCAGCCAATAAGGAGAAAAAAGCCCAAAAGCTGAGGCACTTTACAGATGAATGTACAGGATTGACTCACATGGTGTTATTGGTACATAAGCCTTAAAACTGTATGTCAGTACATTTTTTGGTAATAATTTCTTAAAATTTTCCAAAGAAGATGATAGAAATCTTCTGGAGGGACATTGCAGCAAGATGTAACTGTATGTAACACTACTGAACTGTACATTTAAAAATGGTAAAGATAGTAAATTTTATGTTTATGTGTGGGTCTTTTAACCAAAACTAAAAATAAAATAAATTTTAAATGAAGAAGGGGGCCTTTCTTCAGTGCTTTCTCCTTCCTGTTGTCCAGAATGCAGATGTGATATCCGGTGCTCCAGCAGCCATTTAAAACCATAAAGTGGAAGCAGCATGCTGAAGATGGTGGAGCAACAAGATACCGGGTAAAGAGCAATAAGATTTTATGCAACAGAATCTGATCTCTGACATCGAAGGCACCATGCCAACCCCTGCATGGCCTACCTCTGGGTCCTTTATGTAAGAGAAAAATAAATTTCTATTATATCTAATTTTTTAAAAAAATTACCAAAGAAGATATTTGTGTCATATGTATTAATCATATCAAAAGAATGAGACTGTTGTCCCAAATCACTTTTATCCTACTTATTTTCCTCAAATGTTCAAATAGAGCCATAATACAAAGCCGTATTTCTCAAAGTGTTGTCCCAAAACCAGCAGCATCAGCATTACCTGGAACTTACTAGAAATGCCCCTAGATATCCTAGCTTAGACACAGCAGGTGCTGAGCCTGGCAATCTGTATGTTAGTCATCCTTCCAGGGTATTCTGATGCAAAGCAAAATAAGAGAACCACTAACACAGAGTAACACAAAGTATTCCTGTTTGTAGTGTCTGTGATAAGAGCTGGGGGCCTGCAATCAAGAGTCCTGTGTTTGAATTTCTTCTTTATCACTTAGCATCTACTTAGCACTTGAAAAGTGACTTCATCTCTTTAAGTCTCAATTTCCACAATTGTATGATGGACAAGAATTAACATTATCCTTATCCAGAGGTTGTTGAAAAGAGTTAATAGGAAAATTTATGTAAAGCTCTTAATTGGCAAATGCATACTATTAAATGAAGGATAAGTAATAGAATCTTATTCTCGTTTCATGCTGTACAGAGCCCCCGACTTGACAGAAAACAAGCATGATAAACAGGTTCAAGAAAATGGAGGAACGCTGGGGAAGTTCTTAAGAGAAAAAAAAAATGAATAGAACTGAAGGAGACTTAAAACTACTTGCAAGAAAAAAAAGAAGAAGAAAGCAATATTAATAATAATAGGTAACATAAAATGCTTACCATGTAACAGATGCTATTTTAGTCACTTTGCTTGTTTAACTTATTAAATCCTCATAACGATTCCCTGCTACATATACTATAGTTCTGCCTGTTTTATCAGGAAACTGAGGCATGGGGAGCTTAAAAGATGAATCCAAAGTCACACAGTGCCCGAGAGGGAAGGCCAGTTTCCATGGCAGGAATTTAGCTCTCAAGCCCATGTTCTTAACCGTGGCCCCTGCAGTCTTGGGCATATTTCTGCCTCTGTTCAGTGGGATCACAAATGGAATGATGGCCTCTTACTTGGGTTAGAATAAAGGGGAAACTCAGTTTATTGATTTCTACTGAACACTTGCAGTAGGTGAGTGTCTTCATTTGGGGCCCCCAAGAAGCATCGCTGATGCAAGGATTCTAGTGTAGCTTATTTGGGGGTGTAGGAAACACCTTCAGGGAAGGGAAAGTAACACAGAAAAGGGAAGGCAGATTACAAAAGCTGGGCGATTACACCAGCTATCAAGGTGGCGACTGGAGCTAATTCTGCAGGGGAAACTGAAAAAAAATCACTCTTAGAATCATCCCCCACAGTGGAGAGGGAGCTGGGATAGTTAGATCTTGAACAAGGGCTGCCTTTGTGGGTGTTAATTTCCTACCACTTCTGGCTTGCCATGCTGCACAAGAGCAGAATCCTTCCAGGATTTAAAAAAAAATAAAAGAGTTTTAAGCTGAAGTTACTTATTTGTAAGTTAGCATTATACAGATCAATCATTTTCACCCTTGAGTATGCCTCAGAATCCTCAGCATGTCAAAACGTAAATCGCTAGGCCCATCCCCAGAGTTTCCGATTGATTAGGTCTACTTGGGGGCTGATACTTTGCATTTCTAACAAGTATCCAGAGAATGCTGATGCTGCTGATTTGGGACCACATTGTGCAAGGCCATCTGGTTTCACAGCCAGGAATGATTGCCACAGGCTTCTGAAGAAGCCACTATACAAATTGTGTGTGTGTAACCAAAATATTTACGCGGAAAATGATAAGTAACTCAAAGGCTCACTTTGATCCTGAAACTTCTAACTAAAGAGAGGAAATAAGCATCCCACTTGGTTGATCATCAGTCTCGGCCAGGTACACAGTCCTGGGTCCCCAAGGTATAGAAGAATTCCCTGGGCCCTAAAAGATACCTCTTACAGAACAGAAAATTATATAAACCTAAGTAAAAAAAAAAGTTTACTTTTCAAAACTACTTTCTTGTTTGTTTTCTGTTTTAAAGGATAAGTCATAAACTGCTTGTTGACGCACATGGAGTCATCAAGAACTCATTCCTCTGTTAGCTGATCCCGAATGCCCCACATTTCTGAGAAACCAGCCCCTGGAGCCACCGCTTTGCAGACTCTGTGCTAAGATTACAGTGGACTCACGCAGGATAATAATCTGTATTTTGATGAAACTCAAAATTATCAAAATACCATCTTATGGTTTGCTGAATACTATGCAGAGGAATCATCTTAAGTTACAAATTTCCAGAATCAACAGTGTATCACTTTACTAATCCAGGAAAGCAAGTCAAGTTTTAGTAATTTGATAAGGCACTGAGAGAGGCTCCTGGTGAGTTTACTTTTCTGGCACACCGGTGAGGCATGATTAATTACTAACCATCTTTCATATGTCTGTACCATTTGACTTTGGATATTGGCCGAAGACCCAGAATTAAGAAGCTCTCATTCCTAAATAAAAGCTTGCAATTCAAAGCATTTTATTTCATCATGTGAACATTTCTAAGCAATTGCTCAAGATTCAAAACCAATTAGGTTTCTAGTGTCTCTGTACTATTTTTCTCTGTTACTGCTAAAAATTAAATGTTTGAAATATCCACAACTGGAAAAAATATAATAAAAATTAAAATTCAATGTCACAAATTACTGGTTATTAAAACTTTAATAGTAGCAATAAAATTACAGAAGAAGGTAGAGAAATGTTTCAACTCAGTCCTCAGACTTTCTCATGGGTTTGTCTGAAGGTCACTTAAGACCAATCCACAACTCAGTGCTTCATAATGCTCTTATTTTGAATAAGCTGGCTTGGTCTAGCAATTATGATACCTTTTATTGTTTCACTTCATATTGCTCTTTGAGATATTTTGGCACACTCTTTTTATACCCTAAACGTTAATTATTTTTAATTTGGACAAAATGATGTCATTCTTAACCAAAAGCTACACTTTCTAAAAATTGCTGAATCTTTATTTTAAAAGGTGGAAAAATCACAGTGGATTGCTAATTTGATGAATTTGACTTGAATCACTGTCCTTTAAATCCAAATGTAAGTTTCTCTCCAAATAAAAGTTTTTGGTATTAAACCAATGCTGTGACTTCATGAAACTATTCATATAGTCAAGAGATTTCCTTTTTGTCATTGAACTCTACATTCCTGTATATTATTTGATATTTGATTTTCCTAAGATTCCTGAAAAAAATTAAAAGTACTCCTTCTCTGAGAATAGTTGGTTGCCCCCAATGTCCTTGCTTATTTTAGAGAGAAGCTGATTTTCTTTTCAAAACAATAAATCTGCATAATTATGAGAACAGAAGAAGCTTATGGCCCTCTCATCTGATGATCTGACGCAAACTGATGGAACTTGATATCATATCAAATAGTGTTTACTCTCAACAGTGGGGTCTGCATAATGTTGCCACACAATTCTGTTGATTTAGTGGCTCTTGGTGAAAGCAATTTTTTAAATTGACATGTTCATGGGGTACATCGTGATGTTTCAATACATACAATGCATAGTGATCAGGTAAGGGTAATTAGCATATCCAAAATCTCAAACATCTATTATTTATTTGTCTTGTGAACATTCAATATCCTCCTTATAGCTATTTGAAACTGTCTAATATATTATTGTTAACTCTAGACATCCTACAGCTATCTAACACTAGAAATGATTCCTCCTATCTAGCTGTAACTTTGTATTCTTTAACGTACCTCTTCTTAACTTTCCCTTCCCTTTACCCTTCCCAGTCTCTAGTGTCCTCTGTTCTGTGTTTTACTTCTGTAAGATCAACTTGTATTAGCTTCCACATGTAAGTGAGAATACGAAGTGTTTAACTGTTCCTGGCTTGTTTCACTTAACATAAACTTCGGTTCCATCCATGATGCCTCAAATGACAGGATTTCTTTTTTTTTTTTTTTTAACCACTGAATTGTATTCCATAGTATGTATATATACCACATTTTCTTTATCCATTCATTTGTTGTTGGACACCTAGGTTGATTTCATATTTAGCTTTTGTGAATAATGCTGCAATAAACATGGGGTTTGCGGGTGTCTCTTTGATATACTGATTTCCTTTCCTTTGGATAAATGCCCAGAAGTGGGATTGCCAGATCATATGGCAGTTCTATTTGTAGTTTTTTGAGGAAACTTGGTGGGGTTTTTTTCTGTTGAGATGTTTGAATTCCTTGTACATTCTGCAAGTTTCTATTGCTGGCAGAAGCCACTACAATGAATTGGTTCTGTTTAAAATATGGTACTTTCTGTGTGTCAAGTTACTCCAGGACTATTCTGCATAGCAGAAGGAATGCTAAGCATGGAAGAACAGTAAAATTTCCTTCTTAAATGAAAGTTTTGCAATTGACCTTCACACTTTAGTCTTGATTTTTTTAAGGTAAATTTACTTACTCTCTTCTTATTCCTCAGCAAAAATATTACCAAGGAAATTCCTGCACACTTGCTACCTGTACTTATAGAGCAATTTTGTCTTTAAAACCTCAAAGAACTCTGTGATATTCACAGGCCTCTCACTACCTGCTGTGAGAGAGAAAAGTGAACACCTATATGTGAACAAATTAGACCTAGTGCTTACTTCTGAAGTAAAATCACAGAGTATGCAGAAATAAAAATGTGGTGCTTTAAAAACATGATTACTTTTTAAACATACATTTACCATGCAACCCACTCCTTAGTATCTGCCCAGTGAAATGAAAACTTATATTCACACACAAAAAAAAACTATAAGCAAATGTTTATAGCAGCTTTATTCATAATCACCAAAATTCTAAACAACCCACATGTTCTTCAAGGGATAAATGGATAAATAAACTGTGTGGTACTCTGTCCCATAGGATATTATTCTGCAACAGAAGAAAATGAACTACTGATACATAGCCACACGGTCAACAAGTATCCAATGCTGAGTGAAACAAGTAACACAACATACAGGACATTGCATTGTTCCATTTATTTTTCCACTTTGGAAAAGAGTAAAGGGACAGAAAACACATCAGTGGTTGCCAGGGATTGGAACTGGGGGAACAGATTGTCTATAATGGGAAGCAAGAAAATTTAGAGGGGGATGGAACTATTCTATATATTGATTGTGGTAACGATTATATAATTATTTATTATAACTACTTTTTAAAAAAATTATTTTTCTCCTACGGTGAAAAATACAGTTGCTTGTTCCAGGAAGCACCCATCTGCCTTGGTGCTTTTTCGTCCTCCTTAACCTTGGAGAACTTGAACAATCACAGAATTTCTAAGTTTTGTCATTTAAGTAATCGCCCACTATTCTAGAATCCATTGTAGATGTTCATTAGAACAGGAGATATGTCCAAAATATCTCTACAATATGTCCAAAAATATGTCTAGCCTTGCTCCAGACCCTCAGCAAGAGACAGCTGACCTTTCCTCAAAACTCACAATGTGACCCAGGACTTCCCTTGCCTTGGGCAGCACACATTTATGTGAGCTAATTTAGGAAACCGATCCCACTCTTGCTGTACTTGGAACCCCCCAAGTTAGTTCCATGCACATTGCTGTTAGGCTACCAACCCTTCTCGAACTTGGCCTGCTGAGCATTAGAACCTACCTTATGAGATGTTGTGCTGATCCCCTCTAAATGCCGTTTTATTACATTCTGCATTAGCCAACATGCTGAGCCTTTGATCCAGCTGTCCAGATTGCTAAAGGCAAACTTGATCAAAGTCCACCTGTGTTTTTACCCACCTTCATGATGAAAATGTTAATCCATCAAATCAACGTAAGGATGAGATGACATTTCCTGTCCACCAGATAGAAAAAGAATAGATTTTAAAAATCAGAGAGGATCCAGATAACACGTTCTCCCTTAAACTGATGGTAAAATTATAAAGACCTTTAGAAGGCGATGTAGTTGTAGCTACCAAAGGCTTAGGTTTTTGCTTCTGAAATTTTACTTCTAGAAAGTTGTCCTAGAAAACGATTCACATATATACAAAAAGTATACATACGAGGTGTATTAGTCCATTTTCACACTGCTGATAGAGACATACCCAAGACTGGGCATTTGACAAAAGAAAGAGGTTTATTAGACTTACAGTTCCACATGGCTGAGGAGGCCTCACAATCATGGCAGAAGGCCAGGAGGAACAAGTCACAGCTTACGTGGATGGCGGCAGGCAAAGAGACAGCTCGTGCAAAGAAACTTCCATTTTTAAAGGCATCAGATCTCACGAGACTCATTCGCTATCACAAGAACAGCACAGGAAAGACCCGCCCCCATAATTCTATCACCTCCCATCAGATTTCTCCCATGATACATGGTAATTGTGGGAGCTACAACTCAAGATAAGATTTGGGTGGGGACACAGCAAAACCATGTCACAAGGATATTCATTGAAGCACTATTCAAAATAGAAAGTAATAGAAAACAATTTAAGGGAGTTGTTAAGTATTTATACATTTATTATAATAATAAATACTTGGGTAGAACTTACTATGTGCCAGGCATTTGTTCTAGGGCATTTCTTGCATTGTTTTATTTGAGGTAGGTGTTATTATTATCCCCGTTTCACAGATGAGACACCTGAGGCATGGGAGGTTATTTTCCCAAGCTCACATGACCAGCCCATGGGAAAACTGGGACTCAAAGTTAGACTCCAGTGTACAGACTTTTCACAACTACAATTCTCTGCCTCTCTAATGATTGAGGTGGGAAGAGTTCTAAGATTCATGAGTCAGAACAAAAGCACCCAAAACACATAGTTGAATTGAAAAGAAAGGAGATCCCTGAACAATACATATGCTTTGATTCTACTCACACTGGGAAAAGACAGAGTTGGAAGAGAAGTGAAGAGGGATTTTGACATTTTCTCTGTTGTATACTGAGTAATGACAAACAAGTTTTAAAGTGGTTAATGCACAGAACTTATCCTCATACTCTAGGCTTAACTCACTGTTGAGGTGAAGGCCTCCATCAAAATGCCACAAGGACACGCCAGATCCTGTCTAGTTTAACATCCTTTTTTTCTTTATTAATACATTAGTAATATATTAATATAACAAATATACTGATGTATTATATATAATAGACATAATATATTATAGTATATCCATATTATATACGTATTTTATATTAATATATTAGAGCCTTTGACACTCATAAAACAAATATATTTGCAAATATCTCATCAGACTAAAATAGATTAATTATGTTAATATTCTAAGCAAACAAAAATTATTTAAATCATCCATTTTCTTCAAAAACATTCTACCCTTTGATGAGAAAACCCATGGCTTTCTAATTTCTAATTTTCTAAAACACTCTGTGAAAATGCAGTAAGAGCCAAAAGTCACTGCTTATTAATAGTTTCCTAATGTTTTCAAGATACGCCCAGCTAGCAGTGGGCAGTCACCAGGTATGAAAGCAAGGGACCTTTTAGTTTGTTCTCTGACAGATTTGTATTCACTCCACAATTTCTCCACCTTCTTGCTCTATCTTCCTCTTTGTCCTCTAGTGTTTCTTCTTTTGTTCTCAACTGAAGTTTGTAGAACCACTGGACTGGATTCGAAGACAGGATTTGAATCCTTGCTTTGTCACTGTCAAATTCTGGGCCACTAGAGAATGAGAGTGTTCACAGACACTGGGAGGGAAACATCACACAGAGGCCTGTCAGAGGGCAGAGTCAAGGGGAGGGAGAGCATTAGGACAAATACCTAATGCATACGGGCCTTAAAACCTAGATGACAGGTTGACGGATGCAGCAAACCACCATGGCACATGTATACCTATATAACAAAACTGCACATTCTGCACATATACCCCAGAACTTAAAGTATAATAATAAAAAAAGAGAGAGAATGAGGGTGTTAAAATGCATTCTTCTACTGCTAACATTCACTAAGGTACAGATATCCTGGCTGTGAGTAATTTGCATTCTGGTGGAAATAAAGACAGGCTTTCCCAAACATGAAGCTACAATTTTTAAATGGTGAGGAATTAGGTAAGATTATACCATGAATGGACGCATAAATACATGTACACTAGGGAACCATTTAGTAATTTACAAATCATGTAGATTATGCCACATGTGAATTACAAATTATGAAATGCTTTCCTGTTAATTGAAGATTTAACTTTGCTCCCAAATAGCTTATCTTCAGCCCTAGGAATAATTTCCTCCCCACAGACAGTGGCTAATGACTTATCATTTGCTACTCCACCTGCACGTTGCCAGGCATCTATTTGTGAGTTCACTAATGACTCTAAAAGCATCACTTATGCCCCACAGCAAATATGGAATGAATTAAATACCAGTGGCTGGTTTTGTAGTGTCGCTAAGAGAAATTAAAACTTTAAAAATATGATGAGGCAAACTTACTTTCATAAATGAATACAGTACTGTTATCTCTGAAGTAGTTAAAATAGCACGGAATAAATTAAAACAATACTCATAAATCCAGTAAGCTGTTTCAAGATTTGACGATGGTGTTTAGTAAGCAGAAATTGCATTTGATTTAACTTATCTACCTAACAGGGTGAAGTATGAGGAGTGAGTATGAATCTTCATCCACAAACTCAAGCGTGCAAGAAAGATGCACTTTGTGCTGAGGCAGTTGAAAAAAAGTCTGCCTTCCTTTGTGAATCAGGAAAAATAAAAACACAAATCAGTATATCAGGAAGTCAGCCTTTTCCATTTGCCTTCCCAAATTCAAAGTGCTTTGTCAGCACCTCTTGCTAGGCAGGATTTTACCTACTGGATTGTAACTGTGGTCATTCCCAGGACTGTTTAGCAAAGGGGATTTTAGTAAAACAGAATTTTGCATAACATTTTGCATAAAACCCAGTGATTCATTCAACAGATATTTATAAGCACCTACTCCATGCTGCATCTGTGGGGTAATGCTAATGATGAGACAGGCCTGTTCTCTACCCTAATGGATCCAATGGGGTCCTGAGAGGGAAGACTATGGACTAGTAGACAAATAAATATTGAGCTTCTAATTATGCTAAGTGCTGAGGGGCAGGAGTTACCCTCACCGGAGCACAGTGACAGAGAAAACATGGGGTGGGAGCTCTCTTTGGAAGGAGTGTTCAGATAATGCCACCCCAACATGGAGACATGAAGAACAACAAAGAGCCAGTTTAGGGAAGAATGAAAGCAACAGCATTCCAGACCAGGGAACAGCACATGAGCTGGTAATGAGCTGGGTGTGCTTGAGTGGCCGAAACAAGACTAGTGCAGTTGAAAGGCAGTGAAAAAAAGCAAGAAAGGGAATGAGATGAGGCTGGAGGGGAAGGCAGGGGACTGGATACCTGGGGCATTAGAGACAAGGAGTTGGGATTTTACTTGAAGGAAAGCAGTTTATAACAGAGTGACTTGACCTAATTTGTGTTCTTAGAAGCTCACTCTGGTTGCCAGGTGGACAGTAGATTAGAGAGGGGCAGGAAGCCCACAGGGTGACCAGTGCTGATGCAGTAGAGTAGTCAGGAGATGATGTGAGCCCTGCATAGAGAGCTGGGATAAAGTGATGATACAGGAAATAAATCTGAGAAAAAATAGCGGAAGAATGACAGGACTTGGCCATCAGTTGGAGGTAAGAAACAAGGTGAAGAGGGGAATGAAGCAAGTTTTGTTTTCATGCTTTACAAACGTCCATGCCCTCCATCACCAACACTCAGAACAGCTCAAATGCCCATCAGTAGGAGAATGGATAAACAAACCAGGTCACGCTTATACAATATAATGCTACTCAACAATAAAAAGGGTGAAATAACGTACACTCATCAATGTGAATGATCTCAGAACAACTACACTGACAAAAAGGACACAACAGAGCACATTTTTTATTATTCCATGTTTATGAAACTCTAAAACAGGCAAAACTAATGTGTGGTGTAGATGTCAGAAGAGTGGTTGTGTCTCAGACATGGATGGATGAGAAGGTGCATATGGAACTTTCTAGAAATATGGGATTGCTCTGTATTTGGATAGGAGTGTAGGCTACACAGTTGCCTGCATTTGTCAAGCTGATGGAAGTGCACACTTAATATATGTGCACTGCATTACAAATTATACCCCCATGAAAAGTTAATATTTTTAAAACAACAAACAACAAATGTTTATTTGGTTATTGCTATGCAAAAGCAGAAAATATTCAAAATAATAAAGGAAAACTCTAATTGATATAGCTATTGTCATATCTTCCACTTAGCCACTTGAGTAATTAGAAATTAAAATTATAAATGTGAAAAAAAACCTGGCCGTTTATACCCTCCATCCCACTTGTTCCACTTAGCCACTTGAGTAATTAGAAATTAAAATTATAAATGTGAAAAAAAAACCTGGCCGTTTATACCCTCCATCCCACTTGTTTCTCTAAAGTACACAAAGCTAGTTTTGTTCAGAAATAGTAAATGAGCTAGTCAGAGCTCCAGGACCTGCTTATACCTGACCAACGTGTTTTCATCTACCCCAGTGAGACACTCCAGGTATTGGAATGGATGGAGGGAAGTCTATGCCTGGGTTGAAGAAGGTGAGGGTGCAGTGAGATTCTTTCTGATCCCAGGCTCTCAGGACAGCCTGCTGCTTTTTAATTCCCCAAGCCTCTGTGAAGCAGCACTCTCTATCTGCCTTTTCTTTCCTTCCCCCCATTGGTAAAAGATAGATATAGACAATTTTGAGGAGTAGGAAGAGATGGATGTCAAGGGTCCGGACTTTGAAAAAAGTAGAGCTGTTTGGGAGAGATTTCTAACAGCACAGGGCTAGGAGCCCGGCAGGCAGGAACTGTCAGGAGCTCTGTACACAGACACTTCTGGTAGGAGGAATTAGTGGCTTTTTATATTGTAACTTGGTATCTCCAGAACCTTCAGTAGAGACTCGTAAAGAGTATGGCCTGGTCTCGGCTGAGCTGTGAGGATGTAAGATGTATGTGTAAAGCCTGGCTATGAGGGGCAAATGGGGGAGCAGCAGACCCAGACCCACAAGCTCACTGACCTCAAGTGGGCAAGCCACAAGCAGCAGCATCCCTTAATGTCCTGTGCACCTTGCTCGGAGAACAGATGTCCCAGACTGACCCCTGAGTGTACCCAAGCTCCTGCTCCCTCAGAGGGAGGGAGAACAGCCAGGACCAATTTATATAAACACAAAATCAGCCCTCCAGATCCGTGAAGGATGACTCAGGGAAACAACTCGACTTCCTGCTAACCTTGCACTGTGAGAGCTGCTGGGAGATCGGTCAGGATTTGTGTATAAACAATAGTACCTGTGACATGACATTCGCATGTAGATGTTACAACAAAAGAGCAAAGATGATGATAGTTTTCACTTGAGCTCCTCAAGTTCTTTCAGTCTGCATTATAAACATTGCATTCGGGGTCTCAGAAGGAACCATCAACAAGCACTGGGTAAATGAGGGCATTTGTATGTCAACTCTTCCAGAAGACCCTTACAGTCCACACTAATGGTGCTCCATTTGTACACCCTTGGCTGTCACTTTCCTGTACCAGCTGCCACTTCCTATTGCAAATACATGTGCCTTTTGGCTAGAAGGTCTTCTTTGGCCCCAGCAGCATGTGTGGCCCACATGCAGGGCTGGCTGGAAGTGCCAGGCAGCTGACATGCCCAGGAGCCAAGCTTAAACCATGAATAATGGGAGCCGGTGAAGAAATAGCCCCTGACCCCCCGCTCTTCCATGGAACCACCCTAAGGACTGTTCTGCCCACTCTCCCAGAGGTCCCCCCAGGACTGAACCCAGCTGCCCAGAGTGGTAAGCTCTTCATCACTGCCGAGGTTCCTCCCCTTCCCTGCCCCACTTCCCCACTCCCCTGCTCACGCCCCCTGGGACCCCTTCCCAAATAAATGACTGCATTCAAATCCTTGTCTTGGAGGCTGCCCCTTGGGAACCCAAGTTTAACCAACCTCAAATTGTCCAAGTTCCCAACTGTTCCAAAGACAATTTTTCTTTCATTTTTCTAAGCATGATGAGGTGAGATTTACATAAATAATTCAATAAAACTATTAAATACCGAAAGATGAGTAACAGAAAAATGAAGTCGGATAGTTCAGTGAAGCCCAGAGTAGCGTCAGTTCCCAAAAATATGTTCACAAAGGCTAAAGTTGGGTGGCCCATGAATCTGGAGCTGAGCTTTGCAGGCAGACAAATGCTGTTATAGGATTCCGGGGAACCACACATTTTTTTTTTAATCTAGTAACTCAGAAGAAAACCATTTTTCTTCTGCCAGAGGCTCCTACAAGGAGTTTCTCTTGTGGTGTCTCATCAAAGGGTCTCTGTGTGAACTGTACACAGTGTCTTTATGACACACAAGCCCAATGAACACAACGCACACTCTTCATGATGCTACCCATGGACAGTCCTCAGCAAACTTAGACCAAAATGCAACTCTGTACGCATGGTTCTCCAGGAGCCAAAGCAAGAGTGTGTCTGTACATGGCTGGCTGATGATGGCCCCAATTTGGGGTAGATTTAACCTATCAGAAATGGTGGTTTTCAAACTGGGTTCCATTTGGCCACTTGGGAGGTGGCGGTGGATGGATGGTGAATCTAACAACATTCAGAACCCTTTCTCCCAGCAGCTCCACCTAAATCTGTTTGTATATTAGGTTGGATATAATGCCCCATTTGAAGAAAGGATTATGTCAATTTTTAAAACATGAAAATGACAAAAGGTAAAGAAGTCCTTCTTATCCTTCCCAGTCTAGGGTTGGATGAAAGTCAGGCAGCACATTTGAGGCTATACTCCCTGGCAGGATCCTTAAGAAACAGCCTCAGAACACAGATAACTGGCTCTGGCCATTCCCCTGGGGCATGCCAGCCCCAGGGGCCTCAAACCAGAGCGTCATCTCCAGGACTCACAAAACTCTAGACACAGCCAGGACCTGCCAGGGAGACCAGCTTCCTCCAGCAGCCTGGGCGCTGTTATTTCCAACACACAGTGATTACCCGGAACCCATCCTGAGAGTTACTTAGACACACGCTCTGGAGATGGTGCCTTCCGAAAGACTTCTACTCCCAAGGACTCTGGGGACAGACTTCGCGAGAAGCTGTGCAGCCAGCCGAACCCACACCATGCCATGGCGCTGTCCTGCTGGGGTGCAGCCCAGATAGGCCCCTCTGCAGGCACTTGCATGCCCATGCTGCTCTGAACTTCTCCCCGCATCTCGACACACCGCGTCCCCTATTCCACCTCCCTAGAGCTCTCGGGAACCGCCTTTCTAAGGCATCACTCTGCTCTCCATCCGCAGCTCCTTCCTGGTCCTAGCCCTCTCTGAGGCCTGCTGCGGGTCCCCGCGGGCCTCATCTGTCTCGGGGCGGGGAGGTGAGAGCAACTCCCTTGTCATCGACAGCATCCCGCGTTGGTCCTGACACTACCCGTGACACAGCTCCTGACCCTCCCACACCCATCTCGCCCAACAGGAGACCCTGGCAGCTGCGGACTTAGTGTGTCTCCCGCATTCGCATCGGGAAACCGAATCACCCATGCGCTGGTATTAGGAGGTGGGGACTTTGGAAGGAGGTTAGGTTCTGAGGTCAGAGCCCATGACTGGGGTTTGCGCCGGTATAAAGCCGGCTCCCTCGCCGGTTCCACCACATGAGGGTTCCCGCCACCGGGAACCAAGGTGCAGGTTCCACCAGACACCTAACCTGCCGGCACCTCGATCTTGGACTATCCAGCCTCCAAAACTGTGAGAAATAATGTTCTGTTGTTGCTAAGTCACCCCGTCTACGGCATTTCATCCACAGCAGCCAAAACAGAATAAGATCCTGGAGTGCCCACCCTGACGCCCTCAGCCTCTGTGGCGCTTTCCCGGATGGAGCTCCCGGAGGACAGCGCCAGCCCCAGGTTCTCCGCAGCCAGTAGATAACAGAGGCGTTGGGAGCTCCTTCTGCCTGACGGAGCCACGGCTGAGGCGCTGCACACAGGCCCGGGAGTAGCTCCTCCATCCATGTGCTCTTCACTGTCTTTCCTCCCTTCTCTCCCTTCCCTGCCCGCCCTGTTCCTGCCCTGTGCCTCCTACAGCCATCCCCCAAATAAACCGCTTGCACCCAGGGCCTTGTCTGCTTCTAGGGAACCCCCAGGAAGGCCCAGCCCCCGCCTTTTACTGGAGCTGTTACGGCTT